>NC_134710.1:37188109-37788109 GCF_043290135.1 Rhipicephalus microplus | reverse complement strand
TTTCTCACACACAAATGACGCACGAAACGTACTCACAGGTACTGATGAACTCGAATAAGCGTCTCAGCTGTTACTTCGCTGTGTCTGAAAAGCTCGCCTTTTTCGCAAACGGAGGCTGTGCAACGATTTCAGTGACCTTTGTGCGCCCCGTAACTACAACAGAATTGTTCCAGTGAAAGCCCAAGGCTAGCCTGAGCGTACGATCCTCACCACCGCAAGATAAGGGCACGCGAGTGAGCGTCCACCCTCTCCTGTCCGCGGCGCAAAGTACACGTGGGAGATGAGAAAGAGCGCTGCCGCGTCGTGACGATGTGGCGACGCGCGCTCATTGCGTTAACAAAACGTGCGGGGAAGCGAAACGTGACCCTGCACCACGGGCCGGCGGCACAACGACGAGAAATCGGGGAGGGGGGGAAGCATCTGCGATACTCTTTCTGTGCACCACCGCTGGCTCTCCCTAGTGCACGCGGCAAGGTACTCTTCCGCGAGGAAATGTCAAACATTTGTGTGGGAAAGCCAACTTTTTGAAGGGATACTTTACGCAGCACGAAAAAAAATTATTGCGAAGAAGGAACACAAACAACAGGAATACAGTGTACTATACTTGGGGACAACTTTCTGTGGCAATGAAGGGAAGGCTACGAAACCAAAGTGGGCGTGTGCCACCGCTGAAGAAGGTAGTCCCACAAATGCGTCTTTGTTTGCCGCATGAAGATAATATAAACATTATAAACAGCATCTAGTAGAAAATAAATAAAGAAACGCTGCACGAACCAAAGATATATTAATATTTGTTCTGCCTCATGAAGTGTCATTCGCGTTTTCGCACGTCTGAAAACGTCGCGCGTTTTTGGTGCACCTCACAGTCGAAATGGTGTCTTCGTCTTTAAGTGAGTTCTTGTCAGCCTCCAGCTATTCCGAAGACTCGACGAAGGAACTTGCGTCGAATTGCTGTGTAAGCAGACATAGCAAATTCTATGCAGTGGTATATTATTCGAATACGGCCGGTATTCGAAAAGGGGGTCGAGCCGGACTTCTTCGCGGAGGACTACATGTGCTGTAGCTCCACCTCCGTAGCTTTCGCTTCATTGCCACAGAAAGTTGTTCCCAAGTATACAATATACTTCTAGTACACTGTAACATGACTTCTAATGATGGTGGTGGTGATGATAGTAATGATGATGATGCCTCTACCATGGCTCATACCCACTCAATGCGATTGGTGAAGAATCTATTATGTGAATTTTTCAGGCCTTTAAAGTATAAAATACTCATAACAAAAAGAATAAAGAAGGTACTTAAAAACAGAGAGTGCACGATAACTGTTTTTACTATTCAGATCAAACAGTATAGTCTATATCTTAAATATAAGTTACAGTAATATCGAAAAAGTTTAAATTTTATGTTTGGAATTTGCTCTCTGCTATATCAATATACATAAAACTAGGAATATAAGGTCGCATTCGTTTTGTTTCCTGGGATTACTGCAAACGGCATCATAAACGTTCCTGTTGCTGAAGACCAGATCCGACGCACCTAAGGTAAGTGTATTGTCAATTGTGAAGGTAAGCCCTAGGTTAGCGAATGGGATAACAAGGAGTGCTTTTCTTAGCAATCACGGCGACATGACTAAGACCAACCTTATTTTCTCTCGCCTTCTTTGTCATCGTTCTTTCACGTTGCTTCCAGTTAGTCGCATCTTGAACCGATCCGCCCAAACCCATACAAGTTGTTGCTAACCATCTGCTTGGCGCGTTTCGCGTCGCCCGATGTTCAATATATCAAGTGTTATACGGCTATTATTCTTCAATGTAGCCGCATATATCCCCCTACATTGACATCAAATCACGGCCGTGATCGAAAACAGTTTGATAAAAAGGATAATTTGATTTAGCCGTGTTCGATATAGTTGTGTTCGACAAAATAAGTGCCCTCAGAAAGTTAGTCATAAAAAAGGTAATTGACCGTTTTAATTATTAACCTCTTCAAAGAACTTTAGCTTATGCGATGTAATTCCACTTCGCCATGCATGGAGCTCGTCTACGAAAAAGACAGGCGACCTATGGTCATATGGTTTCTATATTAAACAAATTCTATTTTGGCTTTGGAAAAGCACCCTGTCTACTGCTACCAAGGATAACTTTTTGTTTATGCAAATAAATGTCGTTGCAACTTGCCAGTAGTTAAAGCATGGTTTTCTTTGCGAATCTCTTCGGAATTCTATGACCGCGTGCTAACCTCTCGTCGAAATTCGCCGCTCGTACTGTGAATTACCTACACCATGGCGCTGCGGCACATTTCTACAAGGCCGAGCACGTTGTGTTATGCGAATCAGAGCATAAAATCCACCTGATCGACAAAGTTGTGGTAATGACATCAAGGTAAGTTAGTTTTAGTTGTCTGTCTGTCTGTCTGTTTGTTTGTTTGTTTGTTTGATTGATTGATTGTTTGTGAGCCTAGATTGTCTTCACAGTTGAATACTTGCCTATACTACAGTGTATGAGATGTAATTATCTTTTATTTCCCTTAGCATGATTAATTATTTCTGTCCAACAAATTTTCAGATGCCCCAACACGATGGTCTAGTGGCTAAAGTATACTCGGCTGCTGACCTGCAGGTCGCGGGATCGAATCCCGGCTGCGGGCGGCTGCATTTTCGATGTAGATGGAAATGCTGTAGGCCGGTGAGCTCAGATTTGGGTGCACGTTGAAGAACCCCGGGTGGTCGAAATTTCCGGAGCCCCACATCACGGCGTCCTTCGTAATCATATGGAGGTTTTGGGACGTTGAACCCCACAAATCATCATCACCATCATCATCAACAACAAATTTTCAGAATGAAAACATTTAGGGAGCATTGATTTATCATCGACGCAATGAACATAACTCACAGCAGATATGTGCATGACGTGGTTGCAGGCGATGATGATGATGCTCTTGTGATGACCATGGCACCCGCTCACTCAGAGGAATCATCCAGTAGTTGGGCGGATCATATAGTCTTAAGTTTGTAAAGTGCTAACATTAATTGTTATCGTCTGCTGAGAACTCCAACATTGCATTCAGTCGACAAGCATCGTACAAAAACTTCTCAGTTTTGTCGTATGCTCACACGTGTTTTGGGCTCTTACAGAAAATAATATATTAAGAATGATTGCCTAAGTGTGCTTGGGAAACTTATTCTTGTCTTTTCATGCGACAGCACCGGTACACATCGCTGGACGAATCTCGCACACAAACTGGGCCCCGTCCGTGCCAAGCCGATCCAGGGAAGCAATAAAGCTTTTATTATTTTTTCGCACGTTGTCCCTGCAGTTCAAGTGTACGTATTTGCTTTCTCTTCTCACTAATGAAATTTGTACTCCCATCCAGCAGGCGTTCCACGCTTTTCACAACCCCTGCTTGCGATGAATGGGCAGTCGGTGGCACGCATCAAAACATAGCGTGCAGCGCATCGATAAGAGTTCGGTCATATTCCTGGGATTAAATGACCTCAGTTTAATTAATTAATTATGTGGTTCTATTGTGCATGACTTGTCTTTTTAGGAAAAGTGAAAAAAAATTCACGAAATGCCACGCGGGCATGTGGTCCGGACACTGTCGCACATATTTTTGTTTACACAATTTTATCGCGCTTTCTTCTCAGATTCGGCTTGCATCTTACCCGATAATGTAAGATCAGCCACTACCAGATGCTACTTAGAGTTTCCTAAAGCTAGCTTATACAGTAATTATGGTGAATAGATGGATGGATGCTATGAGTGTCCCCTTTATAACGGGGTGGTGACATTTGTGCTACCAGGCTCGCAAGAAGAAAAAACGAAATCTTTCTTATTTATGTTGGCCTATTCCCTCATCTATTTCGATTAAATTGATCTTATTATAACAAGGAACGATATCAATATGTGTTCCATCTCTCCGCCTCTTCAGGCGGAACGACGTCATTTTCCCCATATTTCTGTCCTTTAACTCTACTTTTCTGCCAGCAATACTCTAACCGTCTCTAACTTGCTTTTATCGCGGACGTGTTCAGCTTTCCATGTTTGTCCCTGAAACCCAAAGGCTCATGTAGGCTTCTACCCACACGTATACCTGGATGGATATCACCGCATTCAATCAGAATATTTTTCATCATTTCCTTAGCTCCCTCACAGCATGTATGTACATTGTTCCTCCTCGTTATTGAAACTCTCTTTATGACTACGTGTTCTAAGGCAGCCCGACCTCGTTTCGAACAGTAAAAGCACTTCCTCTTGAATTATCCTAAAACCTCTCCTCCCGCCTTATTTCGTTCTTGCCCTTTCGGTATAGTTACTGAGAGCCACATGAATGGATGGCTTGATTGATGTATTGATATGGCTGTACCCTTCAGATCCGGTGGTGGCTAACACCACCTAGCCGTAAAACTTATAGAAAAAACTAGATTTATAATTTTTAATAGTAAACATGAGGACTGGTGCTTTTCAGTGAAAGATTAAATTTTCACTTTTGCCTTGATTGTAGACACCAATCAGATAACATCCTTTTAGTTGCTTCTACCCGCTTAAAGTCTATTGTGCCGTCCCTGTCCCTAAACCCCAGTGCTTTGAAAAACTCTGCGCCATCCTCCTGAACTATAGCGTGAAGCCCTTTTCAGAACATTATCAAGTGTTCGTCAGTTTCCTCCTCCTCTCCACACACGCTACATACCGTGTCCACATTTGGCCCGATATGTCTTGCTTCGCTATACTCCCGTCCTGGCCTCAAACAGTAAAGAACTACCCCGAGAATCATCATAGATCCTTTCCTTGGCAATTTCCTGCTTAAAAGTTCGATAGATCTCTAGTGTAAACTTCTTAATAGTGCCTAATCTCCACATTTCACCTTCTTATTAACCGATAGTTCTTTTTGGTTTAGCCCCCTGCTGTTTTCTAATTGTTTACTCGTCAATTTTCTGGTTTGCTTCCTCGATTTTGTATCAACATTCCTCATGTACAAATAGCTTAAAACCTTCTTATCCCAACGTTTCCCCCCATTTCTCTCAATCGCTTCTTAAACTATGTCGTGCTGCTAGCTTCTCTGCCCTCAAATGATGTCCATCCCATTTCACCCTGCACTTCCTGATTTAATGTATTCCCGTGAGCTCCTAAAGCAAGCCTACCTATTCCACGTTGCTTAATTTCTAATCTTGCTTGAACTTCTGATCTCATGCACAAGACCGAATTGCCGAACGTCAAACCAGGAACCATGACCCCCTTCTATATTCCTCTCACAACATCATACCTATTGGAATTCCACAGTGCCATATTTTTCATCACTGCTGCATTCCTGTTACCTTTAGTCGTTACGTATATTTCGTGTTCCCTTAGGTACTCGGTCCCATTGCTTATCCATACGTCCAGATATTTGTATTTATCTGTTATTTCTAGCGTGACCTCCTGTATCCTAAGCTCACTATCTTCATTATCATTAAAAATCATGACTGCTGATTTTTCCTTACTGAATCTTAAGTCTAAAATATCTCCCTCATTACCACAGATGTCCATAAATCTCTACAAATCTACCTTGTTGTCGACCATTGGCACTATATGATCTGCGTACATCAATGCTGGTAGTGCCTGATCAATGAGTTTCCCTTGTTTGACAAAAGAGAGGTTGAAGCCAAGTACACTTCCCTCTAATGTAACCTCTAATCCTTGTATGTACATCATGAATAAGAAGGGTGACTGAAGACACCCCTGCCTAAGCCCACGTTTTATCTCTGTGGGCTTGCATACCTGTTTTTCCCATTTTATAACTACCTTGTTACATTTGTACATATCTTTAAAATTATTAGTGACGCCATCTTCCACATCTAGTGTGTCCACTATTCCCCACAAGTCCTCTTGAACCACGCTGTCGTACGCCCCCGTGATATCCGAACATGCTAGCCACAGGGGCCTGCTTTCCTTTTCTGCTATTTCGATGCACTGTGCCAGTGAAAACAGATTGTCTTCCAACCTCCATTGTTTCCGAAACCCCTTCTGCAGTTCCCCCAGCACCACCTCATTCTCTATCCATGCCTTCAGTCGTATCTTTATAATCTACATCACCAGCCTGTAGACCACTGATATCACTGTTATAGGACGTTAGTGGTTTATGTCAGCTTTGTCCCCCTTTCCTTTGTAGATCATGCTCATCGTGCTAAGTTTCCATCCATCAGAGGCCTTAACATCGATTATTGTTCTTCTAGTTGCCTCTCCCAAAGCTTGTTTAAACTCGGGACCAAATTCCTTTATCAGCATAAATGGGATGCTGTCTGGGCCTGTTGATGTACTACTATCCCTCTTCTCAGCCCTTTTCCGCTCCCGTTGTGAAAATGGAGCCACTGTGCCACTTGATCCATCCTTGTCTATTAATGTACATAAGGCACTTTCTTGTTGAAATTTTTCTGTCATCCTTGTTCTTATATATTCAATAGCGTCCTCCCCTTCTAGCCTGACACCTTGAGCTGTAGTTATAAACCTCTGCTCTAGGCTTGTCTCTTTACGTAGGGAGTTCAAATGGTTCCAAAATTTTGCAGCTGCCTTTTTGTCCTTTTTATGTACTTATACCAGCCTATGAGCCGACTTCTTCAAATATTTTTATTGACCAGAAGAGATGTTTCCGTTCTACAGCTTAGAAAGATGTTCTATAAAACAATCTAGACAGATACTCTGAATGGCACTCAAAGTCTTGTATGTGTATTAAAGGGGAACTCCGGTGAATTTTCGTCCATACTGAGATAATGCTGCTTTCTGATAATATTGACAGTACCGAAAAAGCTAGGGTGGTTCATTTTGCCCAGGCACTCGTCAATAATTATAATTCAGCAAAAAAGGACAAGCCAAAACAGAAACCGAAACAGGTAGTGCCTCTTTTGTCCATAATGGGTGTCCATTGACGTCAGAAGATACCTTCACCGATAACGTCACGAGATCCGCAACACCCCGCCACGGCTGGCCAGGGTGTAAAGATATCTCAGGTGATTCAATCTTCGGATGCGCGAGAAGCAAGTTGGCGATGAAGCTGACAAAATCGAACTGTGTTCGCGTTGTCGTCACCTCGTAGAAAAAAGCTAGCCCTGCATCTGTCTGCTGGAAAAGGCAGGGTTTAAAAAAAAAAGACAGCTGTCACGCAAGCCCCCCCCCCCCCCCCTCTGTGTATGGCGTCAGGCCCTGACGCCATACACAGAGGGGGGGGGGGGGGGGGGCTTGCGTTTACAAGTGTGTTTTTCCTTTTCCGGAGTGACTTTTCATGTGCCTTAGCAAGCTCTAGCTCAAACAGTCTAATTATATTCGTGTGCGCCCACACTGTTTTATTATCCTCAGTGATTACTTTCTCATTTTGTTTAGTAGCCATTTCTATTTGCCTTTCTGAATAAAAATTCCACTGTAGTTGCTTCTCCTTCCCACTTTCATTGCTTTTCCAAAACTTAGCTTGATACGTTTTGGGATCACTACCCAGACTTCTGGAGCCACATTCATCTATGTGCATTCCACTGAGCCTATCATATATCCTATGTGACATCAGTGCATAATCTATCGTCGACTGAAGCCTTCCTACCTCCCATGTTATCTGTCCTTCACACTTCTCAGTACTGTTGCAAATGATCAAATCATGCCTTTCACACATATCCATGATCATTTTGCCTGTTGGGTCAGTATACCCATCTATATCTTCTATGTGCGCATTTATGTCTCCTAGTGTAATTATTTCACACTCTCTTCCTAACTCCTGAATGTCCTTTGATATACACTCTACCACTGCCTGGTTTTCCTCTCTGGCCTTTGCTCCCGTCCACAAGTACACCCCAACCAAGGAGTGTCATCTGCCCAGATACTTTCCCTTTTAACCATAAATGTTCCGTGCATCCCTGCTTGACTCTTTGCCAACCAGTACTTTTATGTATAAATGCCCCAATTCCACCACCCTTTTTGCTGCCTTATGTTCTACCGCACTATTCTCATACTAAGTCCGGATCACAAGGTAGTTGTCCATGTCCCGAAGATGTGTCTCCAGAACCCCATATACCATCAGCTCCTCCTGCATGAACTGCTTTTCTATCTCTTCCCACTTTAACATATTCCTGCCATCCTGTATGTTAATATACCCTATGTCTGATTTATAGCTGGTTCCTTGTGTATACGTCGATTTCTTCTCCCACAAACACCATGTGGCTTGAATATTGGTACCCCGTCAGAATCGTCTTTGGCTACATTGTTGGCCTCAGGGCTCTTTGTCCCCCTAAAAAAAGCTGTGGCTTGACGACTCATCCTATTACTAACCCCCCTGACCGTTGCACCACTGTAATGAATGACTTCTTGTGCAAAGGGGTGGGCGCCGGGCTCGTACACGTCTTGGTTCACCTCCATTATGCTGCATCCGAGCTGCCGGCTCATACCCCTGATGACACAGTTGGCCTCCACTACCCTCTTTTAAATTCCACGAGACTGCCCCAGACCTCTGGGACTGTGCGTATGGTCACATGCACACTCCCAGAGGCCTCTCGAAGATTACGCATCCCGCCCTCCACCTGTCTCTGAATGTTCTGACCCTTGCCCTTCGACACATCATCACTACTAACTTTACGCCACCTCGTGGTTGAATGACGCATTTGCTGCCGAAGCCATGGCCTCGGAGATGGCGGAAGCGCGGCGTGTCTGCTACCGCGTGCCCATCATCTCAAAGGCCATGTCAAAGCCCTGCATGCGCGAATACAGTGCAGCGACAGCTTATAGTTCGTTTTTTTTTTTGGGGGGGGGGGGGACATCATATGTTTTTTTTTTTATAATTTACACTCCTATAGGCGGGAACAAAAGTGAAAGGACTGGCCGAAGCTAGGGTTTTCGATGCGCTCGCCTCCACTCTCATCGGGGCTCCCTAGCCGAAGCGACCATGCACCACGAAACAGCACGCTGAAGGTCAACTGCTGCAGTTTGTCATCGAGTATGATGTTTCATGCTTACCTTCTCATGCTGCAATTCCTCCCCCCCCCCTTTTTTTTTTCTTCACTGTACAGTGTAGCGTAAGAGTAGGGGCAGCCATTGAGGTGCTTCTTCTCGCAAAGAATCGAAATAGTTGTTTGCTTTAGAGTTCCAGAAAGAATTATTATTAGCACTGCACACCAAACGAAAAAAATAAGCTAGTGGTCCACTTGTGCACTTCAGACGACTTGCCCTTTAAACCCACCATCTGGGACTCACAATAAAAACAAAAAAATGAAGTTTTCTGCTACTCCCTGATCAGATTCCACTGTGACGAAGCTTCCTTTTAAATATTGTCAAGTGAAGTTGCGTTCTGACGTACGTAACACAGCGACGGCACTTCCTGCGAGATAACTTTAGGTGCAGGTGCGAAGGTATTTCCGCCTCGACGTCTTCGTGTGTGCGCCTGATTGTCATAGCGTGTTTAAAAGATGCTGTATACTGTGAAAAAAAAGAACATTCGGTATTATCGTACTCCACCTGATCCAATGCGGACAGTGGCATATAGTAACATTTTTTTTTCGGTAGAGGGGGGGGGGGGGAGGGCACCACTTTGATCTACAGAAGTGGGCGCAGGCTTGGTGATATGGTCAATTGTCATTTTGTGCTGTGTGTGCCATGGCAAAAAAATATAAAAAAATCAAGGGGTTGGGGGAGCACGGTCTTGGTGTGCCACCCCCTAGCAACGCCACTGAATGCGGGTAGAGTGTAGCTGAAAATTCGGCTGTCTTTATTCTTGAACGACAGTAAAAACATGCTCATGACCACGCTCATGACACAGGTTTTTGCTAAAGGACCCCTGACAATGAATTTGAAAACTAGAGTTGACTGCGTTGTTTGATAGACCTGCACGTATGGGCACTTTTGATCGATTATGAGTACCGATGGTTGCCTTCAAGATATTGTAATTAGGTTTTGAAGTGAGCGTGAGTGCTCATCTGAGTTAGCTCTTCGCGACATCGCCAATAGTATGACGTAGGCAGAGGCCCCTTGTAACGTTCCACAAGAAAAGTGGGTATTGTCGACGTCGCAGAACATTCACGCGGCGCACACGAAACCACGATTGGCACCAAACCGCCGACCAGGGGCGCCGCCAGAATTATTTTACAGGGGGGGGGGGGGGGGGGGGACAAAGACGGGGAACTTAGCCACTGTGTTATGACTTTGTTCCTTCTAGGGGGGCAACGGGGGGGCGAGCATAATTTTACAGGCGCTCCTGCCCCCCATACCCACCCCTGGAGCCACCCCTGTGCGCAACAAGGGCTATTTTTCCTCGCCCATCTCGCTGTCAAGGTGGTTTCTCGTCAAGTGGTCAAGGTGGTTCCTCGCCCATTTCGCTGTTGGGCTGCTGTCAAGGTGGTTTATGCTGTTTGAGCCAGGAAGGCTTGTTTTTTTTTTTTTCCTGACGGGGGCACGTTTAAAGCACCCAAATCGTTTATTGTTTACTGCACCTGGGCCCCTGATTTGAAAACTGCGCCAACGGTGGCGTTCCCCCGCTGTGGGACGCTAGTCTACTGGAAATTTGGGCGGGCGTTTTGAAGAGTAGGTAAAATTTGATACAATCACAGTAATAGGCAACAATTAATATAATTGTACAACACTTTACGACATTTATGATTCAATTCCGACACCACCTGACAAAAGGCAAAATATTACAATAAAAAATCACAAACAAAATATTTGTTGTCAGTCTCCATGTCTTTTGAGGCCACGCTTAAGTTCTTTCATCCTGGTAGGCCACCATGAGAACAATTTTTTTTTAATATAAAACAAAAAAACGAGAGCATAAATGAAAGACACTTGCCCACTTGCTTATGGAGGCACCAGCCAATACGACGGTTGCCGATGGTTATCGCAGTGCCTTGCAGAGGATGTTAGTAGCCGACAGAGGCCAGAATGGCTTCTTCGGAAGAGGTGTTGGTAGTTGGCGGTCGTAATGAAATACGTGCTCAAGTTTTGATCATCGGTGGTGGTGTTGCTGGGCTGACAGCTGCGAATCGCCTTAGCGCGCATGGATTCGAAAATGTCATGATCCTGGAAGCTAGAGACAGACCAGGCGGTCGAACGTATTCAAAACCTTTCGGTGAGCCTTGTACTTTAGATACAGCCGACCGTAATTTTTTTTAAGTGTATTCCATGCGAAATCGATGGAAGAGGGCGTACGGGAGTGTTTGCCGCATGCAGCTTGAAAAATATTGGCAAAATTGGTGGTGTGATCTTTCATTACTCGAGCTTGCGACACGCCCTCTCACATAATTTCGACTGCGCGTATCACTGCAAGGGAACCTCAGCAGACGTGATATCCGCGAAACTGTGTTGATGATAAAATATCCTATTCGTTTACCACTGCGCGAGCATAATCTTGTACTCCCTGGTACTTCATTTGATCATAGGCAGTTCGCTTACAATTTTATCTGCGCTTCCGCGACTTGAATGAGGGATTTTTTTATACAGGCTTGTTGTTCTTATCGTTTAAGCTTGTTATTGTTAAAGGTCTGTTTATTATGTACATCCGACCTATATGCTAATTATTATTATGTTTTCTTGCTGTTGTATAGGGGATAGCTACATCGAATGTGGTGCGCAGTGGATTCATGGACAAGATGGAAATGTTGTTTTCCAAGTCGCAAACGAAAATGGTTTGGTGGATCACGACTGTCCATACTATCTGGAGCAGTTCTATGTTTGGCCTCAGCTGACCGAAGAGCAACATAGTGTGGCCTCAGAAGTCAGTTCTCTTATTTTAGAAGCACTGGATAGATGCCAAAAGATGTCAACAAATCGTAGTCGAAATGATACGCCGAGTGTCTTTCAGAAGTCACTTGGCCACTTCTTGCGTCACAGTCTCCTTGACTACATCAGCAAAAACAGTTTGTCCAGTGACAAGGTTCAACTTGTTGAGGCGTGCTACGACTGGGCAGTACGATTTCAGCAAGAAATTCAGGGATGCAGCTGCCTCACAGATGTCTCTGCTCTATTTTTTGGCCAGTACCGTGAATGTGATGGGAACATTGTGACTGAGCTGAAGCACGGTTATGGAAAATTTGTGGATTTCATTTTGCAAGGCTTCCCTTCGAAGTGGCTACAGCTTAACAAATGTGTGACCAGTGTGACAACATCTGTGGCACCCCTTTCGACAAACACCTGCGTTATGAATGAGAGGCCACATAATCACCTGAAGACTTCTTTTGCAGCTGTTCCTTTAGGTAGCAACAAACCAGTAATCACTGTGACGTGTGAAGATGGCTCAGTTTACAAGGCAGACCATGTAATAGTCACTCTGCCTCTGGGCTGCCTCAAAGCGCATGCCACGCATATTTTTGACCCACCACTGCCTGAAAAGAAAATGCTGGCCATCAGGTCACTGGGATTTGGTGCTATTGACAAGGTATTCCTAAAGTACAGTGTGCCTTTCTGGAAGGCTGGTGATGTGTTCCAAGTACTGTGGCTCGATGGTTTCAACCACTGTGGGAACAAAGTGGAAGGGGATGTAAGCCTGCTTTTCGCTTCTTTTGCTGTGCCATTTTGTAAATGTACATAGTGTTTATGTTGCCCTTTTTTTTTCTCGTGTTTGTGTATGCATGCCTTACTTTCTTCTACTGTGAATCCCTACCATGTAGCTTAATTCAGTCATTTTATTAATCTAATTTGCTACTCAGACCAGAGTGGTTGTAGCATTATCAGGTCGACATAATTTCTCCCCTGCACCTTGATATAGTTACCTGCAAATAGTTACATTCATTCGCAAGCCTTGGTAAAGATGGCAGCATTGCCCTGCCGCAGTGGTCTAGCGGCTAAGGCACTCTGCTGCTAACCCGCAGGTCAAGGGATCAAGTCCCGGCTGTGATAGCTGCATTTTCGATATGGGTGAAAATGCTGTAGGCCCGTGTGCTCAGATTTGAGTGCTCATTAAAGAACCCCAGTTGGTCGAAATTTCCAGAGCCCTCCACTATGACGTCTCTCATAATCATATGGTGGTTTGGGGACATTGAACCCCACATGTTGTTAAATATGTTAGCATTGCCTTTTCTATTTCAAGTGACCCCTGTGAATGTGGGTTACCAAAACGCTGGTCTAGAGCAGTGTAGTGATATACGTTGTGTTCACATGACGTCACAGACAGGTTCTCAGTGCTGGGTACCCAGACATAGCGGTCATCGTGACTTTTCATCTCATTAGAAAGGGTCAGTGCAGGGGAGGATGTGCAGTTGTTCGATCGCCATGTTCTTTGGTGACATCAATGTACACTGTATGCAACAGATCAATGTAGTTGATATCTGGCAGGATATATACTAATTTAAGCAAAGCAGTTGTTTCTTATTTGTAAATGGCTGTGGATGTATCAGTATACAATTATTTTCTTCTTCATTACTGAGCTTTTTCATTACAACTGATCAATTTCTCGTGTGCAATAACATGCAGATGCTGTGCTACTGTGGATTGGTGTGCTATATGTTGCACTCAACCGTGTGAAGTCCACTTTACCTGCTTATGTAGATCTTTAAGAGTTTTGAGTTTTTAAGTGCAATGAAACACTATCTATTTAACATTAATGCATAAACATGATTACATACTTGCTGAATTTCTTGTTAAAAAACTGACTTTTTTCTACCATTTGTATGCACATTTTCATTTCTACTGATTTCTGAATTCATTTCAGGACATGTCTGCATGGGTAACACACAGCCAGCTGAATACTTCCTGGTTCAGATATATTGGGAGATTCAATGCTGTGCATAACCATCAAGATCTGCTGTGTGCATGGATAACTGGGGAAGGAGCAAAGTATATGGAAACACTAAGTGATGACGATGTCCGCATTGGTTGCCACAACGTCCTTGTCCAGGTTCTTGGAAAGAAGGACTTGCCTTTACCATGCGAGGTGGAGCGGTATGTAACACTATTTGCAGTGACTATAGATAATAACTTGTATCTGTGCACTGGACAATATTCTTAAAACTTGGATGTGTGGTACCAGCATATGGCGTTTGACAGACTTGCACAGTCCTTCCCAGATGTTACTGTGGGTTTAGAATGCTCACAGGGGTGAAAACAGGTTAATTAGTACTATTATGAATTAGTGCTATTATGAACTTTTCGACTGCTTCACTTCCTTTATGCAAAATTTATAGATGGCTTAACTTCTCGTTATGAAAACATATTAGAAATTTCAGCACCCTAGCACGAATGAAAATATACGGCTGTTATAGGGATCAATCACGTTTGCCAACTTAAGAAAACTATGATTTAGAAAATATTCAAAATGCAATAATGGTTTGTTATTAGATGCCGTCTATATAGTTTTTAGCTCAGGATAAGGCCAGTCGCATATTTTGAGGATGTTGGTGTATAAATGTCCTCACTCCAAAAGTGAAGATCTTTTTTTTTTCCCCCTTGTCACTGCATGCCACGTGTGTGAAATTTCTGTTATGTATCTTTTAAAGGTGGACGAGGGGATGACCGCCAACATAGCTTAGTAGTAGAGCATTGGACGTGTTTTTCGAAGGTCGCAGGTTCAGATCCTTCCGGTAGCAGGTTATCCTTTTGTCCAGTTCACTTCACATGTTTTCTCATTAACATTGTGTCTAATAAAAAAAACTAGCCTTTAAATTTCCACTGTTCTGTTAGAAAATACATAGGGATCTGAGAAGCACCTTATCATGTTGCTGACAAAATTCCAGTCTAAAAACAACCTTGTAAGCAGCTATTGGTGAAGCGATTTAGCAGTGATAGTTTTCCTAACTGGCTCATTTTCTCTAAGTGTGCAAACAGGAAACAAAAAACGAGTTAGAAGGTTTTACAGCATGCTATTTATTTGGATGGTCATAAAAAGTAATCAAACTGACCTGCTGTATAAGAAGGACCTTCCTCTTCAACACAACACTGTTTTTTGATAGTTGCATCCAATCATCTTCAACTTTTTGCTGCCTTCAAGCTGGGAATGTTGCTAACAACACGTGTTGACCACAAAGTATGCCACACATAGATCACAATGAACTCGCTGGAAAAATAGCAGATAAGCCGAGCAGCACAGAAACAGCAGGTGCAAAATCAGCAGTGGATGGTCACATGATATGTTTTCACCAATTTGAGCTTCGAATCCAGTTTGCCAGCAGCTGTACCTTCTTTATTTATTTTCCGTCTGACGTACTCTCTAGAGAAGGTCTTCTATTATTAAAAGGCATGAAAACTGAATGTTATAATGCGGGCATTCACTTTACTTCTGGCTTCTTGCCCACTTTTTGGCCGCGTCTTGAAAAGAACATTTCATACATGCTTCAGACAGCAAATGCACGCCACTTCCTTGTAAAAAGAATTCGATTTATTCTTTTTTGTTGTATAGTCAACAATCAAACTTGGTGAGTATGTTCTTTGGTGAACCAGCAATCCAGAACAAGTCAAATTTGAAAATGCATATATTATTTTCATTTTTTCAAAAATAATTTTTAGCCCTGCATCCCCCCTTAAAGGAACTCTCTGCCATGCTTCATTGTTTTTCTGTTATGTGTTGAAAGAAAAAGTATACTTCTGAAGTTTTCAACCTTGCAGCGGTTTCTCTAGAAGGCAAGTAGAAAGTTCTGAAACGAGAATTTTCTATCTACGTTTTGTCATGTTCTATTGGTAAGAAGAAACCCGCAACACTGGTTACTGTATGCAATAACAATGGTTGTGCTGATTAGAGTAGAAAACTAGAACCACATGCAGATTTTGTAGGCTGAATTAGGCTTAGTTTAAAAATAAAACAATTACCGCTTAGAGCTTGTAAACTTCCAAATAAATTATTATTACTGTGTTCTTTCAAGCTTCATTTAGTTAGCCTGAAAAAAATACTGCAGTGGAGTGGAAAACTTTGTGCTCCATCAACACTAGCACGCCACTGTTGATGTGAAACATTGTGCAGTTGGTCCACCCACGTCAGTCCTGCAACTGAAACGAACATGAGAGATGCGCTTCACAGAAGAGGAGGTCCTTGCTTTTTCTCAGTTTTGTTTAGATGTTTGACATCTTTTTTTTTTTCTGAGCGGTGCCAGTCTCGATGCTCACATTTCATCGTGGTAGGCAAACACAGTGCCACCAGCGTTACTGGGTGCCTCTTTCAATGCGCAAGAAAAATAATAAACGCTAAAATTACTCTTTGACATCAGAGAAAGCTATCAAAAGTGCATATAATGTAATTTTAAAGGGCCAGTAAACAGTCCTGATGTCTAAAATTTTTTTAAAAGAGATATATGTGCAGTTTTTTTTTGCGAACATGCTGCCGCAAGACTTTTCCGAATACGTGCTATATTAAGGAAGTTACAGGAGTTAGAACATCGGTCTAAGCTGGTTTCAAATTTTCGCGTGGCCTCGCCCTCCTTCTCTTTTCTATGAAGGGGAAGGCGTAGCCCATCCTCGTGACACCATCCACTTCGGCAACGTGACACCACGTCAGCAATTGACATCCTCGGCGAACTTGATCAGTCGCAACGCACTTCCGCTTGCTGCGAAGGGTGGTTGTTTGTTTACCGTTTGCCGCACCAGCCGGGAGTCAACCGTGTAAGCATCAGGTGTGAAGTGTCAACCACAAACGAGCAGGTCCCCGACGTACGTCGCTGGATGGCCAATTCGCTTCAGCCATGCAGTGCGCAGGGCCCCATCGTGAGGCACCCGGTGCCGATGCTTCTACGCTGCCCAGTCACTCAATTTGCAGCCGACGACAGAGCAACGCTTTTTACCTGTGTTGCTTATGTCAAGGGCGAAGTACGTTCGTGCGTGCGCACAGGTGCTGTAGTTGAGCGAGGAGTGTACACGTGCATGCGACAACTGCGAGGCTGGTTCTTTCACCGCAGTGCCAAGAAACAAGCGGCAGTTTCGTAGCTGTGGGTGGGAACAGGAACTGACGTTGACTTCCCTACTGTTTTTTCACATCTGATTTAGACCAATCGGTGAGCTGCTTCGGCGAGCTGCGTGCTACGTCATGTCGCCGATCGCCGAGTTGACGTCGCTGTGCGTGCAAGGGCGTCGGTCAGGCATAGGAAAGATGCGCGGGAATTGTTTTTCGAAATAGAGGCACTTCACGGCGCGCAGCGCTGTAATATAAAAAAACGTGATCGCTGTGGTCTAATCTACGAATTTCCGAGCTTGCATGGGTCGTGTAAAAAAAAGTCCGTGCCTGTTTACTGGCCCTTTAAGTGATGCATATTTGTTTTCAAGCAAAATAAGCCTACATTCGAGGTTTTTCAGTCCTACCAGTAGCTTGAACCACATTGCCATTAGATGACGCTAGTGGTCGTACTTTCACAACTTTCAAAGCCAAATTAATAAATTGGGGACTGTTGAGCTTCGTCTTTAAAAGTTGAACGCAATGGCTATATCCAGTCCTTAGTGTGTACTTCAACTTTATATTGCATGATGTTACTCGAGAAGTTTAGAAATTAGATTACTTCAATGTAATCGATAAAGTTGAAAGTGGCTTGCATCAGTCAAGCTTTCGCATGTAGCTGCATTCTGTGTAATGGGTAGCATGCATTAAACCACAAAAAATTGTGTGCATGAAGTGTTTCTGAAGTTGCTATTCACCCACTACGTGGAATACATGTGGGCCTTTTATATTGGGTTGATGGCTTTAAACCATGAAGTCGTTATGATAATCGTATGTTCTGTTGCACCTTGGCAATGTGCACTTGTACGACGCCCTATTACTGCGATATTACTTGTTGTATTGTGAAATCTATACAAGATGTGAGTGTTTATAAAGCATGAAAGTTAATTTCACTGCATTTTGAAGTGCAGCAAGTTATTATTTTTTTTTTTCTAAGCATATATGTGGCTGTGAGGTAGTACACCTGCTCACCACTAAAAAACAACCTGGGTTCGATCTTCACTAGGACCCGGAAATATTTATTATTTTGTTTGCATCTTTCTCGATTTTTCGGCCACGGATGAGATGATTGTTTTTCGCTCGCAACCAATGACGCCCACACTAGCGTCGTAATTTCTGTGAAACGAGCTTCTTAACATTGTTGCATTAAAATACTATTTTTTATTGGACAGAAGCTGCTGATAGAACTAAAAACCGTCTCATTTCCACCAAAATCAAGATAAGTTTTTCTGAGTGGTAGACACTCCCTTTCAACACAAAAACAGGGGGCTGCTATACAATCGTTTGAGCTTCTGCATTTTCAATGTAGGAAGGTTAGCAGTGGCAACTTGTGCAGTTCCACTTCTTCATTTGAGGTACCAAAAAATATGAATGTTACCAGCATAACAAAAAACTTTGTGGTGATTTAACTAATTAAGCTAGAATAGCTTTTTTTCTTAATTAAATGCTGGCGGATGTGCGGGAATGTCGAAATTGTTGTCAGGCTGTGCTCAGGATTGTTCATTTAGGGGTTACCTTCTAACCTCACTGCGCTCAAATTAATTAGGCCATAATCTCATGTCAATAGCACTTCTGAGCATACGTGATAGCCTACCATCTATGCTTGTCTGGCACTGCGTGAGTAAATGTTGGAATTTCTTTACTTGATTAAACACTTTATCAGTGTCTGTTTAATGAAAGAGCTAGGGCAAAGACCGCATGGCCATTATTTGTGTCTAGGTTTAGCTCAAGGAGAGAAGCTCGTAGTGACACTCCCCCGTTGTACTTTTTTTTGCAGGAGCAAATGGTACTCTGATCCTTATTCAAGGGGTTCCTACACGTACATCTCAGTGGCCTGTGATTCAACCGGTGCTTTGCCTCGAGACTTGGCTGAACCGATATATGAGCCTGTGGTGCACTGCGGAACAGAAGTCACGGTATGTACGGTAGTTTTGAAAGCTTGTTTCAAGTGCCAGGCTGATATTTGCATTCAATTGGGAGCATAAAAGAATTTTTATACAGAAAATTTTACTAATTTAGCCAAATGAAGGGTTGTCTTTCAGGTCCAATATACACGTCAAGCCTTGTTGCTTTCAGTATCATTCTTTGCTCACTTGGCCTGATTCTGGTGAAAAATTGCCAAGCAGCATTGTAGCTGCTTATTTTCTCAACACATAGCTTGTTTGTAGACTTCGTGCACATGAAAAAGTGTATTCTACTCTTTGTCCTCATCGTTCGTCCATTATTCTTTCTCCTACTGCTGCTGAATATTAGGCCATTGGCCTGATTCTGCACCACCCTCTTATCCCTCAATTATACTGCAATATAACTTGATATAGGGATATGGCTCATACTGCTTGCAGTGCAGATTCCCTACGCCTATAAAAATTATTCATATACTATCCTGGTAGAATTAGTTCAAAACAAAATAATGAAGAACAAAAACGGAACCTCACAGTTTGGGCACTTAGTTCCTTGAACTTGCATGACCAGGGTTTAAACGTGTTCCGACAGCATTCTATCCTCATAATCAACTGTATGTTGATGACTTGCATGATGTTGGGTACAGTCTGTTTCACACTTAGGGGAAATCTCGGATTGCATAACACGTGGTGCGGCCAACGCTGTACTCGCGTGCCGCCATAGCAGACGACATGGCTCAACACTACAGTCCTTCAAGTGTCTGCGCATGCGCGAGCTGTAGCTGGCACTTGACTGCAGCGCTGGCTGCACTGTGATTCATGCGTTCCAAGACTTCCCCTAAGTGTGAAACAGACTGTACACTGGCTACAGTGGAAAGAAAAATGTGCCTGTTTGTATCATATGTATAAGCCACGGGTCTTTGCATCCGTCTTGCGGGTGCTACGCTAGTGGCCCACAGCTTCACCAGGAATAGCATGTTTCTGGCATTGCTAAATGGTACTCACATTATTTGCTCTCCTATTGCAATTAATGACCTCATGGGTTCACTGTGAGTTGAAACTAAAACTGGGCTAATATTCGAGCGCTTCAAGTATTGGAATGAATATTTCATTATGTGAATGGGCTTTGACACGAAATCAGACTATTCAAAATTTTGAACTGTTTAAAATGAACATGTACTCGGCTGCTGACCCGCAGGTCGCGAGATCAAATCCCAGCTGCGGGGGCTGCATTTCCGATGAAGGCGGAAATGTTGTAGTCCCGTGTGCTCAGATTTGGGTGCACGGTAAAGAACCCCAGGTGGTCGAAATTTCCGGTGCCCTGCACTACAGCGTCTCTTATAATCATATGGGGGTTTTGGGACGTTAAACCCCACATATCAATCAATCATTAAAATGAACAAATATTTGTATGCCATTTGAGCGCCTATAACTTCACTGTAAATGGTGTTTTACTGCAGCATAGGGTTTATGCCGTGAAGCCACCCGTCGGGGAAAAATCCACTTTGCTTCGAAGGCACAATTTTGAAGGTTCAATGTACATAATAATTTCAACTCAATTAATGATTTTTAAAGTTTAAAGTGGGCATATTGGTGCTAAGGATAGTAATTTTTGAAACAAAAGGTAGGACCAGGTATAACTTGCACTTTACTGTTATACAAATCTTACTACTATTCAAAGTTGCTTCCACTTCACTTCGAACTGAAATAGTGACATTCATCATCATCAGCCTGACTACGTTCACTGCAGGACAAAAGCCTCTCCCATGTTCCGCCAGTTAACCCGGTCCTGTGCTTGCTGCTGCCAATTTATACCCGCAAACTTCTTAATCTCATCTGCCCACCTAATCTTCTGTCTCCCCCTAACCCACTTCCCTTCTCTGGGAATCCAGTCAGTTACCCTTAATGACTAGCGGTTATCCTGTCTATGCGCTACATGCCCTGCCCATGTCCATTTCTTCTTCTTGATTTCAGCTGTGATATCCTTAACCCCCGTTTGTTCCCTAATCCATTCTGCTCTCTTCTTGTCTCTTAAGGTTACACCTACCATTTTTCTTTCCATTGCTCGCTGCGTCGTCCTCAATTTAAGCTGAACCCTCTTTGTAAGTCTCCAGGTTTCTGCTCCGTAGCTAAGTACCGGCAAGATACAGCTGTTATATACCTTCCTCTTGAGGGATAGTGGCAATCTACCTGTCATAATTTGAGAGTGCTTGCCGAATGTGCTCCACCCCATTCTTATTCTTCTAGTTACTTCAATCTCGTGGTTCGGCTCTGCGGTTATTACCTGCCCTAAGTAGACATAGTCTTTTACAACTTCAAGTGCACTATTACCTATCTCGAAGTGAGATTCACAAATGCCTAATTTCAATTTTGAACTGTTGTGCAAGGTAGTAGGGTCATGACAAATATGCAAATTTTTCTTACTAATATGTGATGGCTGCTATTTTAACTATTCGATTTGAAATTATTCGATCAGATCATGATTCGCTTCAAACCTTAAACGTACTGTTTGCCCAATTCCAGTTGAAACATAGCCGTAGAACAATATCTCTATATTTCACATTCGGCACCCAGGTTTGCTGCAGACGTCACAAGCTTGGTAGTGCATTTTTGGGGGTCACGTATCTGAAGAACAGCCAAGAGATGACTATGGGGTGGCACCTAAAGAGCCTTCGTTGACAAGGTGCACAGAAGGGGTTGGCTCGGTTGGATTGATCGGCAGATATGGAAAGTGAGTCGGATAGGCTGAAAGAAGCCAAGCTACATCGTTGGAACGAAGCCAAGAGGAGGCAGCGAGCTGAGGAGATGGAGGAAGAATGAGCTGCACACCTCGACAAGCATCTTAAGTGCGAATTTGCCAGGCCAGTGCATTCAGATGAGGATAATTCGTTGTCTAATTCAGTATCTCGTGCCAGGGATCAATGAAGGAATAAATCCAGGAAGAGGCAACAGCTATGGGGGACAGAAAAAGAATGTGCTCATCATTCAAACAGAGACTGCAGAGTGAAACAGCTATAAGAGCGGCGCACCTAGCCACCGATACGATGCAGTTAGGCCATGTAATTGGCCTGGCTGAAAGTTCAAGTGTGACACACTTCTAAATGAACTTTAGAGACAATCCGTTTGGATTTGCATATGACATTTGCAAAAGACTTTAGACTTCCAAATAGATGCGTTTTACTTAAATTAAAATTATCTAGTCTATAATGTAACCGTAATTTACGACAGGTAACAACCATACCTGAACACTCAGAAGTAAGAAGCTAAACGATAAACATTTAACCGTGCAGAGAAGCAAGCTAAACAATAAGATTAATCGTACCTCTCGCTTCGCACACCTAAGCCTAGGCCAATTTTTCCAAAACCAAGTCAGTATTTTATGAGTACTGACATATGGTGCAGAAACTTAGAAGCCAGCAACGAAACTTGAGATAAAGTTAAGAAGCATGTAGTATGTGATGGAACTGTAATTTATTAGGGTAACAGGAGGACAGCAGGCTCTGAGAACAACTGGAGTTGCGGACATCCTAGTTTGCATGAAGAGAAGAAAATGAACCTGGGTAGGCCACAGAATGCACTGGACAGGTAACTGTTGATCTTTCAGAGCAATAGTATGGGTAGCAAGGGATGGGAAATGCAGTAAGGGCAGCACAGAGTTTGGTTAGGTGATGAAATTAAGAAATTCACGTGCATAAAATGCAATTGGCTTGCTTAGGACTGTGTCAGTTGGAGATATCGGGAGATACTTTTGTCCTACAGCACGACTTAGAGGACCCCTAAACCACTCAGAGTTGAAATTCAGTTGTGGTGGGGGAAGTTGTGCACGAGTGTACCACGATCACGAAGCCATGAGAATTTTTCGAAACTGTGACGTTTAATTATTGAAACGCGCCAATCACTCTTTGCGCTCTTTTCTTAGCTACTCTCCATTGGTATCTTCTCCCAAAGCCGCTTTGCCCCCTTGCTGAGCGCCCCTCCCAATCTCGTGGCGCATGCGTCATCTTCGATGCATTGCTCAAAACACCATCTACTTCCTGTTGCTGTGACTCCGTAACTCCATCGACTCCATCAACTGCGTGCTTATTGGTGAACCGCTGCTGTGCCAGCCCATGCTTATACGAGTCATGCCGGTATCGACCCAGTGTTACGGGTAGCAGTAGCTAATTCGTAAGTGCACACGTGTGCAGGTAACAAGACGAACAAGCAGTGCAAACAACTGCTTGCAGACTAACTGGAAGTCATAGACCCTTGCTCGACCTATCACAGCATCAATGTGCTGCGCATCAGAGATTCAAGTTTTTGACGTCACGCAGGGGCTCAAAAGGCCAGGAGAAGAGGAAGGATAGTTTCTTCGAATTTGTGGCATACCAGCGGCTCATAGCGCTGCCACGTGTAGAATCGTTGATCGCAGACATTCTGCACACGATGCGCTTCTTTATTTGAAATGTTTAAAAAATATTGGAGGTGGTTTAAAAACAGGCCCTCTAAGAGTCTGATGATGTAATAAATCTTACACTATACATTTGTAAAATCTACACTATACACTTGTAAACAATGCTGTACTTAAAAATGTGCCTTATATCCAGTTTCCAACTGTAATTGGTCCACAGCATATACCGTATAAACGCGTGTAAGGGCCGCACTTTTTTTTTCAGGAAGTGAGGGCTAATTTTCAGGTTGCGGCCCATACACGGAAACTTTTTTGTGGTGAACTAAAAACAACGTACCAGTTAGTGAACGAAGAGCGTTTATTGCAGTATGCCGCGTGTGCGCTTAATCGTCGTCACTCGACGAGTCCTCTAACTCGGAGTCGGAGATAGTGTGTTGCGGAGCACCATCATTCTACAAACAGTCATCTTCGGTGCCATCCAGGCTGTTGGATATCCCAGTGACCTTAAAACTTCGGGACACAATGTCCGTCGACACCGAGTTCCACGCAGACAATATCCAACCGAGAACAGTAGCAAGCGGTGCCCTCTTCAGCCGTCCGGTCGGGGTGTGCTCATGGTTGCCGGTTGCCATCCATTCCGTGTAGAGTCTTCGGAATTCAACTTTGAATGGTCGATTCACGCTCACATCCAAAGGTTGCAACATTCCTGTGAGGCCGCCTGGAATCACGGCCATGTCTGTGCCGACACGGCGCAGCTGCTCCTTCACCTTATCGGTAAGGTGGCCGCGGAAACTATCCAATACTAAAAGTGAATGTTTGGCCAACAAAGCTCCCGGTCTGTTCTGCCAAACACTTTTCACCCAGTCTAGCACCAAATCATCGTTCATCCATTCCTTCTCTTGGGCTCTAACTATGATGCCCTTGGGGAAAACTTCGTTGGGAATTCTTTTCCTTTTCAAAACAACGTACGGGGGTAGCTTCCGCCCGTCCGCGGTCACACAAAGCATCACGGTGCAGCATTGGTGCTCAGCGCCGGTGGTCCGCACGGCGACACTCTTCTTGCCTTTTACTTCGACTGTGTAGTTCTCGGGAGAGTCAAACCACACAGGAGTTTGATCAGCGTTCGCTATTTGCGACAACAAATAACTGTGCTGATGGCGCAGGCCGATGACATGCTTGTAAAAACTAAGCACCTTGTCGGTATAGTCTTCTGGCAGCCGCTGGCACAGCGTGGTCCTTCGCCGAAAAGAGAGTCCCTTTCTTTTCATAAACCTTCGCACCCAGCCAGCACTAGCCTTGAAATCCCCGGCCGGTATATTTTTCGCACGTGCCAAGGCTAGTGCCTTCATGCGCAGCATGTCTATAGTGAGCGCAAAACCATCGTTCCGCACCTCAGTCACATAGCGGAGCAACTCCTCTTCCAAATCGGGATACTTGCACTGTTTTCCTCGGAAAGCGCGCTTTTTGATATTGGTGTTCTGCAAGGCTTTCTTCTGGGCGCACCAACGTCGAACACACTTCTCGTCAACGTCGAATTTTCTGCCGGCGGCCCGTTTCCCGTGCTCGAGGGCAAACTCGATCACCTTCAACTTATAGCCAGCTGTATAGCTATTCAGCTGCTTGCCCATCGTGTGAAAACGTAAACGTCCCGCAGAAAACTAGCTGGAGTACCAGAGTCATTCAACGGTGCGCAAAACTCGAGCACATGGCAGGCTGAACAGCACAATGACCAAACAACGCTCAAATACCAAAGTTGGTGATGCTAATGCCGATATGGATAGCGCGTTTGTATAGAAGTGTCAGAAGTTAAATATAAAATCCTGCTTTAACCTTTAGTTGGCGGGTGTATGAACACTACTGAAAAAATTAAAAATTTTTAGCCAACTTCATGAACATATTAGCATGAAGAAAACCAACAAATTATTCTAATGATGTACTATATGGTGATGATGAGAATTGCATTTCCTAACGCCATCTACTGACAATGCCTAGTAGCTCACACACACGCGCGCGCATTTTGAATACGTATGGGTCAAGGAAAGTGCGGATGCAGCCCTTACACACAACTTTTTTTTTTTTTTTTGAATATGTGCTTCTTAAAAACGGGATGCGGCCCTTACACGGGTGCGGCCCTTACACGCGTGTATACGGTAGTACTTTCAAGCAAAGCAGTGTTTGAACTGTGCTTATGTAAAATGTATCCATATTAGGGATGTGTGAATATTCGAAATTTCGAATATTTTTCTAATATTGTTTGCTATTCAATTCAGTTTGCACCAGAATTTCTCTATAAACTTTCCAAAGACAAATTCACTCATCATCTGATTGGTAGTGGCCCCTTGAGATTTTCAATATTCTTACCCCATCACATTCTCATATTGCGGCAAAGCGGCTGTTGGGTTCGAACTTGGTGCGTTTGCCGAATACCTTCATATTGTTACCCGCCCCGCTAATGGTGAGCTCACGCCATGACAGAAGCGGTGTCGCTGAATTGGTGGAATGGCGGCTGTCTGTCGGTCATAAAGGATGCGAAAACCCACGTCTCCAAGGAGCTTAGTGGTGGCACCTTTCTGAAAACAAGAGCAGAGTCCGGCTGCAAGGGTGAAAGGTGCACTTGCGCTCCGCTGTAGGCAACCGAAACCAGGGCGAGCGGTGGCATTGATACACGGGCCAAGTATACTGATGGTCTGTCAGCCCAGCGTTGCAGGCATGTACCCGAAAGGTGCGTTCCCACAGCTCGTCGATGCCAGACCTCGAACGTTCTGGGAACCGTAGTGAAGGAAGCTGAGCGGTGGCGGGAGGCGGTGGTTCTTCGAGAAAGATCTGAGGAAAAAAATACTTTGTGTCTGGCACTTTCAACGGCAGCCAACTAGGACTTGAGGAGAGAGATATTTCTGTGTTCCGATTGGATTGTAAGAGTGTTCGAATGGAAAGTTAGGGGATAAATTCAGGGGAGCAGGTAGAGAAGAAAAAAGAGAGACGAATAAACGTCTCTATCGAAATGATGTCCGAGCAGTCCTTTCCTCAAGGTGCCAGCAGATGAAAAATCTCGTCTTTAGCTTCCTTGGCGGCAGCAGGAAATGTTGGCAACCAGCAAGGCGACTAGAAGACCAAAAACGAAACTTAACTGCGACCTTTCAGGCTCTTTTATGGTCACAATTACTCAAGTAAATGCTGGTCACAACATGGGGATGATAAATGTGGAAGAGGTGAGGGCTCAATTAATGCTTTTTTTTATCTGAAATTTGGGCAGAAATCTAAAGATATTTAGCATCCAGAATTTTAGATGTTTGTATACTGGGTGTTTCAAGAAATGTCCAATATTCTTTAAAAAACAGAAAAAAGCGTTATTTGCTTGCAGTCTTCACAGTTCCTTTTTTTGTAGTGGCAGGCATATTAAAGCGGTGGCAGACATCAATTGTAATTGTAAATTGGAAAGTTAAATTAATTAAACTATTATTAGTGGAGTTACGCAGTCAAGTCAAATGGGAGAATTAAAGTCCTTCGTGTGAAGAACCCATTGCTGCTTTGAGATTTCAGAAAAGTGGCTTCTAGTAATATTAAAAAATAATGAAATTCCCCAGAATTCTGCAGCCAAACCGAAATCAAAGGAACGATGAGCGTAACAAGCAGACGACTACAATGACGTCACTATTGAAAACAGCAGTTACACGGGTGCAGTTTTTTCCCGTTCGATAATGTATGTGCGTCATGCATGCTGTGATTGCGAACGCAGCCCACACACCCACACAACGCAGTCGGTTGATGGTTGATATAACAACGCTCTTTCATTTCGGACATCTCAGACGAATATGGCAGTTGCGCTCTTTTGCGTTTTGGTTTCGCCCCAGAATTTGGGAGAAATTCATTAGTTCGCAGTTATTGCTGGAGGGCACTTTTCTGAAATTTCAAAGCGGGAATGGATTTTCCGCATGAAGCACTTCAATTCTTCCATATGACTTAACTGCCTAACCCCACTAATTAAAAAGTTAATTGATACAACTGTCAGAATTACCGTTAAAAAATGATGCCTTCAACCCTTTCAAGATATCTGCCGCTACAGAATAAGCAACTGTGAAGACTGCGAGCAAATAATGCCTTTTCGTGATTTTTTAACAATATTGAACACGTTTCTTGAAACGCCCTGTATATTGAGGTCTACGAGGCACATTCGAAACTGTGGACTCAAAGGGAGCAAACCCTTGTCCACAACGTCAGATGAAAGAGGAGGAGAGGCTGAGGAAATTGCATCTTTGCCTTTCACGTGTAAAGTGTTTTTCGCAATGCTTTGGTTGCACCAAGTCAGGTAGATAAATACAGTTTGGCCTCTGCATTGCCTCATTCTTAATAAGACAGCTATGAAACACCACCTTGCCAGTGCTTCATCAACCTAGCCAAAAAAACACTCTCATGACACTAAAGGGACACTAAAAACAAACAATTTATGTCAGAATAAAAGCTTAATGTATGACAGCATCTAAAACGACAATATCACCAACAGCAGTGCCCTACTTACCGAGAAATTAAGATAAATGCATGAGAACATATGTGCTACAAGTAGGACATTCGCAAAATCATTTTGATGTCAGAGTTACTCCCTACAATTGATCACTAGTAATCGAACTAGCTGCACTTAATAAAGAACCTTTCATGCATCAAGAGACAAAATAAAATGCTGCTTTTTCGTTTCTGTTTGATTTATGGAAAAAAGAACCACCGACATTACTGTGGGGATTGACGCGAGTGGTTCAAAAGTTCAATTTTTGCCTGGTAATCTGGACAGGTCGGGCCATCTAGTGGCGCCCAGTTGAACCAAGCATGTCTGTCATCTCGGGGGCCATGGTAGGAAATTGTTCAATGGCCATTGTTGCTGCTGTGGCTCCCACTATTTTCGCACTGGTGGTGCTAGTATTGGCGGCTGCGCAGTAAAGCCGGGCAACGGTGTGCACCGCAACAGTGATGTGAAAGTTTCCACTTTGAGGCAGGTAATTTCAAGTGTGCTAACATGATTCGGACCACTAAAACATAATTTTATTTCAAAGTAAGCACTTCCTTGGTACAAAATTAGCACTACAAGGTTTCTGGGCCGCTATTTCAGCAACTGACATTGACTTGGTATTTCCCTTTAGTGTCCCTTTAACTGCTGTAGACAAGACGACACAGGTTAATTCAGTGAGATGATTTGGCCAATAATGTGCTGATAGCTGAGATGATTGCATAGACGAGATGTACAATGTAAGACAGTGAGCCGCAGGGTTTATGGGTGCATGCTGGCGGTTAAGACACTGAAGGTGTCCATATCTTTCAATCCAAAGCCCTTGATTATGTTATCCTTCAGAACTCTTTGTATTGTTTCAAAGTTTTAGAGAAGTCATTCATTCAGGTTTGTACATGAAACCTTGTTGTTTTCAGTATCCAGTGTTATTCTTTGCGGGTGAGGCAACACATCCCCACTTCTACTCAACTGTGCATGGTGCCTATGAGTCTGGCATCAGAGAAGCAGATCGTCTTGCGGACTTCTACTTGTGAGTATATTAGCTTTTGTATCTGCATACATAGCATTTTCACTAAGATGGGCATGCCTGCTACAAACATATTGCATGGTGTACGACCCTGTACATAGTTGCCCCGCTGCGGTGGTCTCTAGGCTAAGGTACTCGGCTGCTGACCCGCAGGTCACGGGTTGGAATCCCGGCTGCGGCGGCTAAATTTCTGATGGAGGGGGAAATGTTGTAGGCTTGTGTGCTCGGATTTGGGTGCATGTTAAAGAACCCCAGGTGGTCAAAATTTCTGGAGCCCTCCACTACGGCGTCTCTCATAATCATATGGTGGTTTTGGGATGTTAAACCCCACATATGAATCGATCCTGTACATAGTAGTCACTAAAGTTTGTAGACCACCATAGTACTGCAGAGCATGTTACTATGGCTGGTTTGTAGGAAAAACTAAATATGACATGTTACCTCCTTTACTTAAAATGTCTGAATGGTTTGCAATGTTTTTTTTGTGTGTGTGTGTGTGTGTGTGCGTATGGGAAAATGTACTCCTGACTAAGAGAGACTGTACAGTTTGCCTTAGGAACTTGTGATGATATAATATCTGGGATTTCGTCCGAAACTTTGATATGATTATGAGAGACGCCACAATGGAGGGCTCCAGAAATCTCGACCATCTGTTTTTTTTTTTTTTTTTTTTTTTTTTTTTTTTTTTTTTAAGTGCACTGACATCGCACAGTACATGGGCCTCAGCATTTCACCTCCATCGAAATGTGACCATCGCAGTCAGGATCGAAGCTGCGACCTTCAGTTCAGCAGCCGAGCACCATATCCACTGCTACACCACTGCAAACCATGATATAATTATGAAGGACGCTTAGTAGAGGGCTTTGAAATTTTCGATTAGCTGGGGTTCTTAAACGTGCACCTAAATCTAAGTAAATGGGCCTCAAGCATTCTCGTCTTCATCATAAATGCGACCGTAGCGGCTGAGGTTCGATCTCATGATTTTCAGGTCAGGAGTCGAGCACCATAACCACTAGACATTCGTGGTAGGCTGCCTTAAAAACTACTCGTGCCACAGATGCAAGGCGCCCCTCCCCCTTTTTTGTGAAAAGCCTGTTATTATCCTCACTCATGAATAAGAGCAGTCTCTGTTGACCTTGTGTAATTTCCAGGTTATTAGCTTATTCCAAAATATTGATACTTTTATATTTCAAAAAGAAATACACTAAAACCTCATAACAAAGTCACATCTAGTATGAATATACTACTTTGTTATATACAAAAGTTGGTTATAAATGATTACTTATTACACTGTGTCTATGATAAAGCTATTGGTCACTTACTTCATTATAGCGGATAATTCATCACGTCCCAATTTGTTATATCGAGGTTTGAGTGTAGAGGGTGAACATGCTTCTTTTTTTTTTTTTGTGGGAGGAGAAGGGGAGGGGGGCTGCAAAGCAGTAAGCAGCTTCAAGAAAGCACATTGTGAAAATCTTTGTGGGACATTGCGAAAAAAAAAGGCAATTGTGCTAAGTCCAAATAATTTTTCACAAAATGAAAAAACACGGCTACCGACATATGATTTAATGATTCGATCTTCAAAAGTTCCTCACCAGGTCTGGCCATTTCAAGCTGACAAGTGTAATGCTTACACTCCTCACTCACAATCGTGCCAAGAGTTACATTGCTAGTATGCACCAAGAAATGGCAGGAAGTGAAAGGGAAGATGGAAGCTGGTGATGAAAAAAATCCGTAAACAAGGGTTAGGTGCTAGACCCGACATTTGGACAAGTGGACTTGCCTTCTTCTAGGCTAGAAGCCTTAGCGTGAGCGTGTATATGCTTCATACCCTCTTTTAAGAGCATTGGCAATGCTTGAAAGTTGAAACTTGGGGTTCTTCACAATTGTAACTTGAAGCGGTCTGCGATAAGCACACAAAAGAGAATGAAGTGGAATAAGGGTAGAAGTGAAGAGAGGAGAAGTTAGAATAAAATGGCAGATGACTCCCGTTGAATATTATGTCTGTTTAATGCATTAGTTCCTAGTAGGAACGCTACATAACCGTTTTTTTTTTCTTTTTGTTAATTTTTTTCTGTTGCAGTAAAGCTGGATCAGGACAAGAATCGTGCTGCGTACCAGACGAGGAAGACAGTCATCTGGTCAAAGCGGATCCCTTAAGTTCTGCAGGGTTGAGTGCATCATTGGCTGGCTCAAATCCCCGCATTATAATTGTGGGAGCTGGTGCTGCTGGTCTTTCTGCTGCATACAAGCTGACCCAGAAGGGCTACACTAATTTTGTTGTTTTGGAGGCTCAGAGGATGGCTGGAGGGAGGATACAATCTTACTACTATGGTGGTAAGTATTGCTGACTCTTTGTGGGCTCTTAAATTTTTTTTACGAACCAAAGTACGAGATTAGAGAAAAACGCCAGGCCTGCATGGAAGGCGCAGCACAGTCACAGGGAAAGCTAGAAAAGTGGACTTTCGGAGCTTTTTCAAAACACTCATTGAGTAACTACTGCAAGTACACTTGCTTGATACTCACTAGGGCAGTGGTTCTCAAATGGGGGTCGTTGGACTCTAGGGGGTCCACGAAGCCATTTCTATGATCCAGAGAGCCCTCACCCATATTTTTCTTTAAGCATGACTGTGCCACGTATGATGAACTGTCCAAAATGAAGTGATATGGCATGTTTGTTTGATGTTTTTGGTAGCAATGAAAGGCACCTGTTTTACACTTCATTTGTGTTAATTTATCTACGTACCCCCTCTCCCTCCCCTCCTCTGCAAGGCGTCCCCCATCATTTCTACCAGTCCACAAACGGTCCCCGGCACATCCATGGCTGAGAACCACTGTACTAGGGCATTAATAATAAACTTTTGGGTAGTAGGCCGGCACTTGTTATGCTATTTTTCATCATTATTTTGAGAAGCGTGGTATCTGCTAAACACCCGCAAGGAATTTTGTGGCAATTGTTCATGCAGTGGCTGACGATGAGGAATTATGGCTGAAGTGGGTGGGCACCACCGTTAATAGGGGAACAAGAAAAATCTTTTGTAATGGGTTGGAGCACTTGACAGCCCACTCGTTATGCTATTCGCATTGTGCGACGACTTGTTGATCTTTTGCTGCTTTGAAATGCTTTATAAGTTAAAGTCGTATTAATGCGATTGCTTTCTCGACATCAAGCCTGCCTAAGGCAAGTTTGCCAACATGTCACAAGCACCAGCGTAGCTCAGTGGTAGAATACTGGGCTGGCACCTATCGGACCCGGGTTCAAGCACGACTGTATCTTTGGTGCTGGGTTTGCCAACAAGTCACAAGCACCGGCGTAGCTCAGTGGTAGAATTCTGGGATGGCACCCAGCAGACCCAGGTTTTGAGTCCCACTGTGTCTCTGGTGCTAGGTTGTTTTGTTTTGTTTTTTCTAATTTCGCGCGATGTGGTTACGGACACCGGCGGCGGTGGACAACTGTGCGTGAGCCAAGTTGTGATCTCATAACAGCTTTCGCTGTAAAAGAGGTCGCCCATCCATGAGATAGATGAGTGGTATTCTTCAAGTGGGCTTAAAGAACTTCTATTAAATAAATATCTCATATTACTCGTGTTCATACAGTCATGCTGCCACCAGAAGCCATCAGTGACACAGCAATACCTAACAGCTACAATCCTTCTTGGCCACAAATCTGAAAGACTGTTTTTTTTTTTCTGAGTGAAGTTATGACTCTAACTTGTTGTATTCATTGCTGAATAGAAAATAGTCCTTGAATCGTATATGGTTAGTTCATCTTCTAACCCAAGCACCTTTTTATCAACAGGCAGTTTTAGAATAGTGCATTGCAGCAAATGAAAGAAATCAGCATTACTCTTTTTGGGCCCACACCGCGCGAGCTCATCGCATAAATGATGGTAGAACTTTCACGTACCTATGTTATTTTGGGGATGTAGCATTCATTGCCAATGCACTCATTAAGAGCCTTACGTGAGGCAATTCGGTGGTGCCTCTCAAAGTGACAACTGCCCTCTTCTGATCTGCCGAGCCATTAGTCGGCACTTTTACGCCCATGCATTTCTCACTAATGCTCATATTTGCTTTAAGTTTGTGTAAAGGGGCTTTGGTGGCCACATATTGATGACAAATGTACTCTGCTTCCTAGAAAAGCTTTCACTGAGGGCGTCATCCATTGGCAGATTTGGAGTGACCCACGAACTCTGCACCAGAGCACTCCACTCTGGTGGTGGGCAACAGAAGGGAACCTACCAATGGAACATATGCGCTCCCTTTGGAGAAAATGGCAGGGTGCGAATGGAACGCAATGCGCGCGCTTCTCCTTGCTTGAGTGGGCACGCTGGGCACAGTGACACTATGCTCTGATGCAAAGCGCAACTGACGCGACTGGCATCCGTTGGCTCGCCCAAAGTTGGCACCGTTTCAAGGCACGAGGCACTTGCGATTGCTGGTCGAATCCACTGATTTTCGCGGAGTAGAAAAAGTTGCTCCGTGGAGTGGATCTCGCGACGGAGCTGCTCCAGATCTGCCTATGGAACATACAGGGAGCACTCTCAATCTGCCTATGGAATAGGCTTGCTCCGCATGGAGCAGAATAAAGTATTACCGGAAGTGCCCTGCATCTGCTAATGGATGACACCATAAGCAATACAAAAGGAATACTGAGAGAGTTTGCTCATCTTTGCTATTAACACATCAAAATGGTGCCACTACATGTGTCTAGGTTCTTGTTTGTTTGCCTCTTTAAAAGGGGATGGCCAGAAATTAGTGCGACATGTGTCATGCTTTCCACTGCTAGACAAAGTGATGTGTGGGTGTGTAGATTTGGTTGTCTGTACTTTGCATTTTCGCATTTAGATGGTGCCGTATATGCTTGCATTACCTTTTAAATCCTTTTCCCTATTCTAAAAGATTAGCTTGTGCCACATAGTGTAGCCATCCGTACCATTAGTGCTGAGTTTTCCCTTTGGCTTTCTTGCTCTTACTGAAATAGGGTTATTATGATTGTTGCTGCGCCCCGTCGCGGTGGTCTAGTGGCTAAGGTACTCGGCTGCTGACCCGCAGGTCGCGGGTTCGGATCCCGGCTGCGGCGGCTGCATTTTCGATGGAGGCAGAAATGTTGTAGGCCCGTGTTCTCAGATTTGGGTGCACGTTAAAGAACCCCAGGTGGTCGAAATTTCCGGAGCGCTCCACTACGGCGTCTTTCATAATCATATGGTGGTTTTGGGACGTTAAACCCCACATATCAATCAATTAATATTATTGCCGCTGCTAAACTACACTAGTGTGGGATGCCAAATGTAAAAGGACACAGGTTTGATAGGAAATGGGAGAATGCTGAAAGCACTTTCTTCTGAGCAATCTCGGCTAGAAAGAAACCAGACATATTTTTATTTTATTTACTTTATTTACAAAAATACGCAGGCCGCAGGGTCCAAGCAGGGAGTTGCACAACAAAGGTGGATAGCAAGCATTAAGGAGAGATGCAGGTCGAAAAACGCGAGTTTTCTTTCAAAATTACCGATTTTTAATTCTTGCCTGTTTTGACAAGATTAGTACCTCTACTGTTATGAAAAAAAAAATACAGGTCGAGACTTAACTGGAAATGCTTTAAAATTGCATCTAAAGAGCACAAGGTGCCTGTTAAAAGATCCAAAGTGTGCAGTCTTTGAGCACCTAGCCGCCGATAATGCGCCGCCACTCGCCATTGTTAATAGCATTAGCCCAAGAGTCGAGCCTCACTCTTCAAGCAACAACAGTTTCCCTCGCTGATGCGGCACAAGAAATAATAAAAAGAAGCACTCTTCTGCGGGTTTTTCGAGTGCCGCGACTGGCTTATCACGGGGTACGAATCGGGGACCGCCATTGGTCGCTGCACACCTGTATGTGCTGTGAAGCCTATTTGTGGGGTTCATGTCTTGTCGAGCAGCGCAGCTGAACAATGCTTTTCTTGTGTAATTATCTCTGTTATGAAGAAAAAAAGCATTGCTCACAAGTGAAAGCTATTGTGCGGCTTTCACTTGCGACCAATGCATCAAAATCAAACCACCTTGCGATCAATGCCAAACTTGCCGTTAATGCATCAAAATCAAAACCAATGCATCAATTGTCATTCACACCCGTCAGCCTGAAAGTTCGTGATGCGGCAATGGATGACGTCAGCACCAATCTTGCGAGGTTGAAAAAGCTCGCAGTGATAGAACTTAGCAGGGACGACATTGCCATTATGTACGATGGTATGTGGCACAAACATGGCCGCAAAATGGCATGACACTGGACTTAGTTTGGATTTTGCAGTCCTGTCGAACTTCTTCCTAGCTTGCTGTTGGCACAAGCCTCTGCCAGATGGAGCAGAAGTTTGGCAAGCGTTCCATGGCCCTGTCTGTGAGTGAAATGTCTGTGAGGAGTCGGCTCCAAAAAAGCCGAGAGGGACAAACTCATGGGGCTGGCGTATTTCAGTCGCAGTGGCCACTACAAGAAGCATTGTTTTTTTTCGGCGTGCAAATTTAATCAGATTTAATGATATCTTTCATAAATAAAAACTCAATTTTAACTTAAAAACTCGTTTTTCTCAAAACACAAATTTTGCCATGTTTTTCAATGTGCCGCTCCTTTTTCAGGCACTTCTGGTGCTTGGATCTGCATGAAATTTTCCCCAAATTTTCTCTAAAGTATGGTGAATGCAATTATCCAGTTTAAATATTAATATTTTATTGTGTAATAAAAAAATTTTATGTATAACTTTACTAGGGTAGGTGAAATATGGACTTTTTACGTCTATCATTTTTCACGGCTATTAAATATTTTGTATGTGCTTCCTACTTAGTTATTTGCATTCTACACTTTATTTCAAACATTATAAACTATGAATGGTAAGAAATTACAGAAGTTCAGGGATGAAAAGACGGGGGGGGGGGGGGCAAAAGCGTTAAGGTTTTCACTTTGTCATTTTGCAGAGCTAAAAGTAAGCAACTTGCAAGAAAACTACCGTAATTACTTGAATTTAACGCGCACCTTTTTTCCGGTTAAGAGAGTTCATAAATCGCATGCGCGTTAGAATCGAGTACGAAAAAAAAATGAATACGGTCATTCTATTGCCATCGGCACTTCCAAAATGGCCGCCCCCAACGTGCGTCGGCATGGCGCGTCGGCCATTTCTGCCTATGTGTTTCCCATGTGCGGCACTTCGTACGTGTGCTGAAGAGTTCGTCATCTTGTAGTACATTAGCATCGACGGCATGGTAGGGCAGACTCCAAAAACTCGACGAGTGTACCACAATGCTGCTTTTAAAAGAAAAGTCATCGCGTGTGCCGAAACGGACAGAAATCGGGCCGCATCGCGGTGGTTCGGAGTTCCCGAAACGTGCGTGCGGGACTGGCGGAAACAAAAGCAGAATATTGTCGACAGCAAAGATTCATGCAAAGGCTTCAGTGGACTACAGCAGGGTCGGTTTCCACAAATTGAAGAGCTGCTCGGCGAGTATGTGATTAAGCAGTGAGCGGCACAGCGGCCCGTGACGACAGAACTGCTCCAAGTGCCGGCTATGCAGTTAGCCTTAGAAAAAGGGCTAATGCAGAGCCAGTTTAAAGCGAGCAGGTGCTGGCTAACTAACTTTATGAAGAGGAAAGGCTTTTCCCTCCGAAGGCGAACGGGCATATGCCAGAAGTTGCCGGAGGTGTACAAAGAAAAGCTTCAGAGTCTTCAGAGGTTCCTCCTAAACTTGCGGCACAACAACGGCTACCTGCTTGGGCGAATCGGGAATGCCGATCAGACGCCTCTTTACTTCGACATGCCTGGCACCACATTCGTCAAGGAGAAGGGGGCGAAGCAAGTTCGTGTGCTGACATTGGGCCACGGTAAAACTAGAGTGACAGCAATGCTCCGTTGCACGTCAGATAGGCACAAGCTTCCCCCGTACCTCATATTTAAACGGAAGACGCTCTCAAAAGGAGTCGTTTTCCCGAGTGGTGTGATCAAGCTGGCCAACGAGAAAAATGGGTGCGCGTTGTAATCGATGTATTAGTTTTTTCTGTTTTTTTTTTTGTCGTGGGAATCGGGCGTGCGTTACAATCGATGGCGCAGTAGAATCGAGTAAATACGGTAATTATATATTTGAAATCAACATGAAAAGTTCCATAAACACCTCAAGTTTTATTGCTCTAGGGTGAATATTACAAAAAAGTGTCTTCGAGTAGCATCTCCCCTTCATACTAATCGAATCTGAAAGAACAAATGAAAGCAATACAGATGGCAAAAAGGCAATACAAATAAATGAGTGTGAATACAGTATAGCAGTGAACCAAGTTATCAAGCAAATGAAAAGAAACCAATTCTTATTAACACTGGGAAAAGAGACCGTTTACAAAGTAGCCTAGGAGGAGGTATTTGACTGTGCTAAGGACAGTAATTGGTCAGGAGACAGATCATTCCTATCTGCAAATATTGTTTGCGAAAAGAATGATAATTTAAACACATTTGTTCTGGCCAAATAAGGAGTTATAGAAAGCATATGAGTATGACGAGTGCGCCACGATGGAAGTGGAGATGAGTATGGTGCTGGGTCGAGTCTCGGTTTTCGATTTTAAGCAAGGAATACAAAAACATTAAACAATGATCCAACTCCGGGACTGTAATGAAAAAAAATCAGTTGAGATTCCATAAACGACGTAACAGGAAACTAGGGTCCGAATAAAAAAAAATCAATTGTAGTCTTTAGCTGAATTTTTTCAAGCACGTTAATGTTAGGTTCCATATTATAGAAGCATATTCAAGCTTAGGCCAGATCAGGTATTCAAAAGCCAGGCTTTTAACATGTGGTGGTGAATTTTTAAGCTTGTGTCGTCTAAAGGAAAGCTTGCAAAGAGCAGCAAAAGATCTGTTAGCAATATGGGTGTTACAACTTAAGTTATTTGTTATAGTAACACCAAGGTACGTATTCTCAGTTAAGCTAAAGTGGTTGCTTGGGGTTGTTGGTACGACATATTGGAGAGAAACAGCGCAAAAGGCGAGGGACCAAGCAAAGGACAACACATACAAGATTGCTCTTTGCCTCCAGTACCTCAGTTAATGATTGAGGACTGATAGAATAGGAAAATATAAGGGAGTAAAGTCTTTTTGTGATGCGGAGAAGTACCTTCTTATCAGGGGAGGGGGCTTCATGTCCCATTCATTACACCCAGCTGCGGCGGCTGCATTTTCGATGGAGGCAAAAATGCTGTAGGCTCGTGTGCTCAAATTTGGGTGCACGTTAAAGAACCCTGGGTGGTCAAAACTTCCGGAGCCCTCCACTACAGCGTCTCTCATAATCATATCGTGGTTTTGGGATGTTAAAGCTCACATATCAATCAATCCATTCATCACACCATGAAAGGATTTTATAGAAGGCTACATTAAGTGCAAGTTAATTGTCAGGAAAATCAATATTATTGTATAATATACAATCATCTGTAAATAAGCCTATCCTTATTGGTTCAATAATAACTGAAACTAAGTCATTTGTGTAAATGAGGATCAAAAAGGGCCCCAGGACACTGCCCTGGGACAAGCCTGAAGATACCAAAAGAGTGCCTGATGTTTTCTTCTTTATTTCGGCATATTGTGTGCGGGCGCCTAAATAGGCGGAAAGCTAGGAAATAGCGGGTGCTTAAATAGGCAGAAAGCTAGGAAATAAGAAAATGGGGGAAGTCAATCATGTAGCTTTTGAATTAATTTATTTTGAGGAATGCAGTCAAGTTGCTGTAGTCTAAGAAGATCATGTCTACCTGACCACTATTGAGAACCGACGCTAAAAGATGAACTACGGAAGGCAGCAAGAGCCTTTAATTTATTGCCATTGCTTGGGAAATACACCATAAAGAAACTGTCTGATTATTAGAGATTCTATAGTACAGTGCTGTATATTAATCTGGCCACCTAGGGTTTTATAAGCAGTGTTTCAAGAGGTGTGTCTGAAATCCTCAAAAGTTATGGAAATGCGATATTTGTTAGATGCCTTCACAATTAGTACTTCTTCTATAGCCTCAGGTATTTTAAGATCGCTAAAGACATAGTTTTAAACAACAATTGAGAAAGTAAAATTACTTACCTTTTTAATTGGTGAAGTTGGGCAGTTATGTCAAATAGCCACAGTGGTGTTGCAATTAGGGTGCTCGGCTACTGACCCAAAGGTCGTGGGTTTCATCCCACCTGTGGCGGTCACGTTTCGATAGAGGGGAAATGGTATAACCCCGTGTATTGTGCGACGTCAGTGCACATAACTCTCTTGTTACCGTGTGAAAATGGCTATTTTTTATGTCTGGGGTAGAAAGTTTTTGCCAGTTTGAAAAGTACTCTAGCACGCATTGTGGCATACCAAATTTTGCTCGATATGCTTTTTCCAAAAAATATATTGTACCCTAACAAAAATATTTTGAAATGAATAAAAATGTAAAAAGTGTGTAATTTTTGGTTGCCAGCTGGTAAATAATGCAATAAAAACACTATATATGCGAAAATATTCAAAACAAAAAAAATTCAGAATATACATTTTAAAAATAAATGACCAAGGAAAAGTATCAAAAATAATAAATTATGTATAAATTTTTGCTATTCACATAGGCAAAGAAAACCCGTACCGAGGTGCTGCTTCATCGCTCGTGCATGCGGTGAAGCATTGGTTTGCTTTTCATGAGACACAAGTAAACTGATGCACTTTTTTCGGGTTTTTTTTACTAAATACTAGAAATTTCTGGGTACATGATAAACAAATTCAACATGCCAAAATCGATGATCCAAAGCATCGATCACCAATGATCGATTTGAATAAATGTGGTAATGAAAGAGTTAAAGAACACGAGATAGTGAAAATTTCTGGAGCACTCTGCTAAGGCATCCCTCATAATCATATCGTGGTTTTGTGACGTAAAACACCAGATATTGTGTTAGGAGAGTCGAAGTCCTTCATGCAAGGAACCCATGGCAGCTTTGAGATTTTGAAAAAGCAGCCTATAGTAATGATTGCGAAGTAATGAAATTCACCCAAATTCAGCAGCAAAACTGAAACTGAAATGCAGAAGAGCACAACTACCATATTCTTCTGAGACATCAAAAATGTGTGAGCATTGTTATATCAACTATTAACTAACTTCCTTGTGTCAGTGTGTGGGCTGTGCTATTATAGCACGCATGGCACACTTACGTTAACAAACATGGAACTACACCTCTGCAATGATTGTCTTGAATAGTGATGTCATTCTTGTCTGCTTGTTGTGCTTATCGGTGCTTCAGTTTTGGTTTTGCCATTGAACTTAGTTGATTGAACTTGGATGACTCGCTGGTATTAACGGTAGCATGATGTCACGCTAGTGTTAATTTGACTTAACACAACTGTATGAGTAGTATTTGACTTAACACGACTGTATGAGTAGTTATGATTAGGTTGGGCACAATACCATACAAAATGGCCATTTGTGTGTCACTGATTGAGGCAGGTAGCACAGAGGCTGTGGGAACTCTACAATATCATGTGCAAGCACATGTCATCAAGCTTATATCCTGTCAAGTAAGGGAAAAGAAACCACATGATTGTAGCATGAAGCCACGAGGAAATCTGTACAAATTTCTCAGAAAGAAAAGCTCTTTAGTTGCCAAAAAATTGCTGGTCTGGGGCTTGAACCTGGGATCAACACCTTTTCAAGGGGGTCGCTCTACCAATTGAACTAACCCGGAAGCTAGCAATTGGTAGCATGAGGGTGAATTCATCGACAACTGAAAGCACGTGAGACTCAAGTAATGGAAATGAGCTTTTTAGAATCCCGCAAAATGGTGGAAGGGTTCAAAAAGGTAAACAGACAATTGCCTGTTTGTAGCAGAAAGCTATAAAGGAATCTGTACGAATTTTTTAGAAAGAAAAGCATCTTATTGCTGAAAAACTCATCCTGGTCCAGGGTTTTTTCCCCTTTTTCAGCCCTCTCTCCACCTTGCAGGATCCCGCAAAGCTCATTCGCATTGCTTCATGTTGTGTCGTGACATCAAGGTACACCAGGAGCCAAAGCTTTTTAGAACATATTGTAATCAATTTTGCAGCGTGCTCTCATGCCTACCAGTACATTTTCTAGACTCTTGAGGACTTGGGCTTTCACTCAATGCAAAAAAAGTGAAAATTTTCATGTCACTACTCTTCAACCTCTCCATTGTCTCTCTTATTATCTTATTCATACCAGATTCCTTAAGTACACTGTAAGGAAATTGTTTCCTTTTCAAATGATGCAAGATGTGTAGAAATGTGTGTAAAAGAAATAGCAGCTGTTCTTATTGTGTGTTATAGGCTTTGTTTAGTTAGGTAGTGATAAAACTATCGTTTCAAATATACAGTACTACTATAGTTGCTTTAAGTTTATTCATCCACGGTAATTTACTAGTAATAGCAGCACATATATTTAGATGTTGCCATGCAACATCCTTGTTTAGATTGCTTATTTCTCTCGTGAGCTGCCTCCATTGTTCTTCCTTATGTTGACATTGTTTGCCTTTTTTTCTTATGTAGACAACAGAGTCCTGGAGTTGGGTGCCCAGTGGGTCCACGGTGAGGAGGGAAACCCCCTGTATAGATATGCATTATCAAAAGACCTGTTGGCCGACCCACGAAGGCATCATTCCCTTGAGGGCCGTGGTATTTTTTGCACAGAACAAGGAACTCGGTTACCCCAAGAGTTGGTTGACGAGGTCATCACTGTGCTAAACCAGATAAAGGAGGAACTGGGGGGACGGCGACCTCGGCTTGAAGGAAATCGGGAAGTGTTTGTGCTCAATGAGTTGCCCATATCAGTTGGAGAGTACTTGCGTTCACGCTTTCTTGAGCATCTTGAGCTGAAAAGTGATACAGCCGACATAGTCAAGGTCAAGTGGGCCATTTATGACTGGTATTGGCGTTTTGAGGTTATTGATAACTCCTGCTATAGTCTGGATGAGCTCTCATTCAAAAGCTACGAGGAATTTGAGGAATGTCCTGGCGTTTGGAACATCAACTTACGGCATGGCTTTTCTAGTGTGATCAATAGTCTCTTGGAGCATATTCCTGAAGCCAACATCCGCTACAACAAGGCTGTCAAGCGAATCTATTGGCACAACAGTGCAGTCTCTTCGTGTACGAAAATGGCTCGCTCCTCAATCAGTAACTCACAAGAGACTGTCTTGGAAAGTATTCCATTTGTAGAATGTGAGGACGGTGAAATTATGTCGTGCAGGCACTTGCTCCTAACTATGTCTGCAGGTTACCTCAAACAGCATCTGGATGACATGTTCGAGCCAAAGCTTCCAGATAAGAAGTGTCAAGCACTGCGTGGCATTGGCTTTGGTACTATAAACAAAATATTTCTCGTCTTTGAGCAGCCCTTTTGGGACACGGGAGCCGAAGGGTTTCAGTTAGTGTGGCTTGATGGTGACTCGGAAGACACAGCTGATCCAAACTGGTGGGTTCGGGGTATATCTGGATTCGATCTTGTGTACAAAAATCCCAATGTTCTTGTGGGTTGGATTGGTGGCAAGGCAGCTGAACATATGGAGACATTGAGTGACCATGAAGTCCTCCGTGCCTGTGTCCACGTCCTGACCACGTTCCTCGGTCGAGACATCCCCGAACCTGTGTCCATTATCAGGTGGGTGGCACACATGACAATTCTAGCTTCTGCTACGTTACGTCTAAATCTTATTTCAGGTCATACTGGTTCACGAACCCCTACATTTTGGGAAGCTATAGCAACAGACAGCTACCATATGGCACATCGGACACCCTCCTGGAGACCTTTTATGAACCTCTAGTGGCCGATGCCCCACTGCATCGAGTAACCAGAGTAGAGGTATGAAAATTCTGTGTGCTGGTGTCGCACTATATTCAAATTATTTGTTACAGTGGCCCCTTGTTCTCTTCGCTGGTGAAGCTACTGATAAGGACTTCTACTCAACTGTCCATGGAGCGATGAGGTCGGGGTTCCGAGAAGCGGATCGCTTAATTAACTTCTGGAGGTACGTTTTAATTATGTTACTATACTAAAGAATGTGTTGCAACATGTATAAAATTTTAAATCCTTGGGGAGAGAGAGAGAGGGACAAACAACTTTGATAATAAATGAAAGCTGTACTTGGCAGTATGAATGTACAGTCCTGGTCAAAAGTTCCCATACCATACTTTCATAGAAATACACGGGATAGTAGCCCGGGAACTTTTGACTCCTCCAGGGCATATGTGGTGCAGTTATGCACAGACACAGCAGAGCTTCTAGCCAGTCTTCACGTAGACTTTTTTGTTGGGGACTTGGAATCAATGTCCAACTCCCCCATAAAATAATATCTACACGCTCAGGTACCTGTATGTGTATGTGACTAACGTCTTATGTGAGTTCAGGTTTTTATTTTTTATGTATGTGTGCACTCTTGTTTTACAAATGGGCTGTACTCACTGATCGAAATGTGTCATCAAGTTTTAGTATGTTGGCTGATATGTGTAATCATTCAAAATAACCACATAAAATAGCTACAAATCTGGCCATTAAAAATAATGCTGCCTCTAATGAAAGTATTCCAGTCAGAATTAAGCCACTAGGATTCAACCTCATGATTGTGCGCTACTGAGACCTAAATTGTCATGTTTCAGTCTTTGAGCTCTGTGGATGCAGGGACACTTCTTTAAGGGGAGAAGCAATTAGGCAAAAATTTTGTGTTAATCTGCTGCCTAGGGCAATAAAATTTTTGCTGTATATGTAGGCTTCTATGCTGATCTCAAATACTATGTAGTTAGCTTTATAGTAAGCTACACAGTTTTCATTTTATGCCATGACAATCTGTAAAGCCTAATTCGTTATAGACAAACCTTTTATGCCACTAAACTTTTATGGTTCTGAGTCATTAATAGCTTTTATTGCTCTACATTAACAATGGAATGCAGATGACCATCAAGAAAGTGTATCAGACATTTTAATGGACAAAAGAAATTGCAATGCGAGAATTCCTGAAAATAATCAGCTCATGCTAATTGCTTACTCTAGGTTCTTAGTAATTATACCAGCGATATCAAGTTTTAAAAGACATATTACCCCCTTCACATGTTAAGGAATATGTGGGCAAAATTTCATCCCTATCAGACTATCAGAAGTGCGAAAAACATGGTTTCCAAACTTGAGAAGTTGCTCGAAAATGGATCGCAAGAAAAGCGCATTTAAAAGTACAAGTGAAAGATCATCTATGCAGGAAATATGTGTTTTTAAAGAAGATTTCTTCTATCATAGGACCCTGACAATTATGGTTATTTTGAGTATGTGGCTTTAGCGAACTCCTTTCGGGAAATTCAGAGCAAGAAGCCAGGTGACAGTTTCTAGGGGACTATGGACAATGAGCTCTTTTCAATTTTTAGTGGCCACTTTGCACTCTATAAGAGATTTTACCTACTTTGAGTTTAACAACAATCTTCAGTTTTTTTGTCATGAAAGTAGAGAAACTAAACTTATGAAAACATGTAAACAAAAATTTGGCCCCGTATCTGCATGTTACACTGCAAATGTGGTCGAAAGACGATAGTCTTGCGTCTGGAGAGAGCGAACAAAACGTTTATTTGGCACTGCGTTAGAGTGCCTCGAGCGTGCAGCGGAGGCAAACGAGCGCATCAAGGCACGTCACATGTGAGGCATGAGCGCTATCTGGCAGTTGTCTTGGAAAACGAAGCGCACGGCATGTGCGTTTGTCTCAGAATCGCTAAGGTGTAGAATGCAAGGCGACGGGTACGTGCCACCAACGTGTCGTCTTAGCAGAGTGTTGGAAACACTTGCTTTTTTGTGCAAGCGTTGCATCGCCAGCGCAGCGTGATAAGCGCTACGGTTCTTAGAATTACTTATGTATACCTTTTCTAGTAAAAAGACCACAGAATATTGACGTGTTATATTGCCTCAAATATGTGCAATAATTGCTTTTTAATTGTAGATCGCACAAGTATGAACGCTAAACCTTGAGCAATATTGGTGGGCGCTATGGATGGGGTCGGCCGTTTGGAGTAATCGTTTGGTGCCATTAAGGGTATCGTTAAGGATGGACAAACAGACAAATGTACAGACTGACAGACAAAAATTTTTGCTTTGAAGGTCCCCAAGAAAGACTATCGTCCTTAAAAAAAAGCAATGTATGAACTAAAAAGACAGTGAAATGTATTTGAGGCAGGCATGGCTGCTTAATGAACCAGAGAGAGATGAATAAATAGAGAGGAAAGGCAGAGAAGTTAACCAAGCTTGGCTCGGTTGGCTACCCTACACTTGGGGTGGGGGAAAGGGAGAATAATATAAAGGGAAGAGATAGAAAAGAAGAGGAGTAAGAATCAGAAGGATGAATGTTCAGCTCAAGACTACACAGCGCGGTCTCACACTGTTCTTTCACAAGCGGTTTTGAAGTCTGGTGGTCCTTAAAAAGTACAAGAGGGCTTTCGTGGCTTTGCGCGTATTGGAAATCGTCGGCCAAGGTCCCAGGATCTTCTCTTCTGTAAGCGGCCGTAAATTCAGCTGACAGAGCTTGGCTTCCATAATACGTCGTTCAGACTGGTATGCTGGGCAATGGCATAGAATGTGCTCGAGCGTTTCTTTGCAGGCGCAGATGTTGCATGCCGAAGTGCTCTCTATTCCAAGGAGATGAGAATACGCATTCGTAAATGCCACGCCCAACCGCATGTGAACCAGTAATTTTGATATGCTTCAGTGACCACTATTTCAATATGAAGGCATGGCTGCCAAGTGCAGGTCACTTAATCAGAAATTCACTTTATTATATGTAGCTTCCTTTCATAATGCAGTAAACTACTGTTGTTTTGTGATAAAAAAGCTATCTATTCTTGGCACTGCAAATGTAAAAGCTCTGCCTGTAAATTCATCGCTGCAAATGTTAATTGTATTTCATCCTTTTTCCCAGTAGAAAACGAGATGACATCATCCTTGAATCAACAGCACAGCGAAGACTCTGAGGGCCAACCACTGAAGGCACATCATTTCTTACTTCGTCTGACAATCAGGCTGTGGCAAAAACAAGAAACAACAGCCACAATAGTCAAATGATGTGGCAAGCTGTATTGCGATTTCTTTATGCAGTTCATCATATGCACTATTCTGCATTGACACACAGTCTTAGCTGAATGTAAAGCACATCTGCACAGTTTGTTGGAACTGGGGCTAATCCTCGTCATATACGTCTTGGTGTAGCTGGCTGTGGAGCATTGTGCAAAGTACTGCCTACAGCATAGCATTGCAAAACCGTTGTATGCTACTTGTGGGTAGCTAGTGAGAACAGCAATCGCTGTTTTGTGTAAAAGAACATTTTAATGCAAGGGAAGTTTGTTTTTTATTACACTGTAGTTTCATTGGGTCTGCTCTTGCAGCTCCAGTTTTGAAGTGCCAAGGTCAGGACAAGTACAGCTGCTTTACAAAGCATTCGCCCTGTAGCACTAGTCCGACACATTTTGGTCAAGACACTTGTGACTGCGCTAGTCCTTTTTTTTTAAATAGCCGCTTTCTAATATAACTCAATCACTAAAGGCAGCTGTGCAACATAGCCAAATACAGCGCTTAACTGCCGTTTAAAGGTGCCCTGCAACACTTTTTGAGCATGGTCGGAAAACGCTGCCGATCGGTAGTAGCGGCTCCCGAGAATACATGAGCCAAATGCTATAGTGCAGCACGGGGCCTGAAATTCACAATAAATTATCAAAGTCAGCTAAAAATTGCTTTCTCTTCGCTCAGCAAATGGCAAAAGACGCTCAAAAAATCATTCGTAGAAAGACCACTGTTCAAATCAGCCATTGGCTAATTTGAACATGACGCTCTCGATCCTTACGGAGATCGCCGCGGAAGACCGTCACTTGTCCACGCGTGCGCGCGCGATCGCACTGAAAGAGTGGTGTATTCGAAGGAAAAAAAAAAGAAAAAAATGCTCAAGGTCAAGAGGTGCGCACCACATATTTTGTTTGCCCCTCCCATCCCTCCCTGTTTAGCTTCCAACGCTTTTGTCAGGACGAGAGAAGAGAGAAAGGGATTGCAGCGTGTGACAAGTCTTTGCAATTCCGCTTGTATTGGACGGATTCTTAAAATTTTTGTGGTGTTCAATTTGTGAAGCAATGAGCTCTTCCAGTGAAATAAGTCCATGGTTACTCAAAAAAGTGTTTCGGGGCCCCTTTCAGGCAGAAGTTTATGAACGTGTAGAAGTTTGCATGTTTAGAATTTTACTGCCACTGGACTTTTAGTATGTTACTGGGGGGCTGTGCAATTTCTTTACTACAATACACATAGTGTGCCTATGGCAGGTGCTTGATGCATGTGCCTGTAGTTTACCTCTGAGCAAGAAGCAAATTTCAACTTCGATTTTCGCTCTGACGAACTTCACACATACCCCATTATATACCCCTGCAACTTCAGGACGAAGTACACATTTTGCAATTGTTTTCGACCAATATGATTGCCATATTTATTATGTGCCAAGAAATACGCCATAGAAATAGTGCTGTTGCACATTCCTATCTACAATAAAATTTATTTCTATTCAGCATTGCAGTGTTTTGTGTCATTGGTCAGCCTGATTAATACCAAATGCTCTTATAGGTTGCAGTCTTAAGCAATATTGCCTAAGATGGCACTGAGGATAATGTTCCAAATAAAAATAAAACCCCTAGAGGACCTGCAGCATCTTGTGAAACAAGCTACACTACAGATGCTGTTTGTGGTTTTTCTTTTTTTGTTTGTCATGCTGACTTAAATCCCCAAAAACGTGCCTAAATGCAATAGTTAGTGAAAAGAAAGCTTGATAATTTTTGACAATAGTCATGCCAGAAGTGCTTGTCTTAGTGAAATACTCTTTTGAATATTTATTTTTTTAGAAAGCAGCACAATTTATATACACAACCATGATTACCTGCCAACCTTACTATATGCAATATGTATGCTAAAACTTTCTGGTTAAATATTCAGATTGTGATTGAAGGTTTGTAGACAACAGCAGCACCAACAGAATCTGAAAAATAATTGCATAACTTCAGGCAACATCCCATTATGCACCGGTTCCGTACCATGAGCACTGCTGCTGCACAGATCAAACTGCTGATGGGTTAAAAAAAACATGGTATTCTGGCTAATGAAAACATGTATTCTTTTGAACTTAGTTCTGATTGAATTAGATGCAGATTAAATGTGCTGTAATTACAGGTGTCTGTGCATTTTATGGGAAAAAAATCAAACTGTTGTGTTAAAGAGCGTGCACAGCAGATAGTCTAGTGTCAGTGGCATTGTTTTCCATGAATGAAAATGCCAATGGATGCCAAGGATGTGAAAAGGTCAATGAATTTCCTGATTGACTCCAAGACTGTCAGGGCAGCTCCGGCAAACAAAGTGGAGTAACCAAGCTGAAAAGGAAATCGGGAAAAATTTTGGTCATAAGGTCGAACCAAGGCAGGCCTTCCAGATGCAAAAGGAGTGTGCTTGCAAAACCCACATGACTACACAGTCGATGTGTGCCATTGTTACCTGCCCACACGCCGTCAGCGCAGCTCGTATTGTCCTCTACAAGAGTTGGAAACATTGCATTTATGAGTGCTACGGCAAAATGGTGTCGCACTCTCGTGGTTTTGCTTTAAGAAACCTGGCACAGAAATTCGGCGTCGTTGATCATGACGCTGTTGTGCTCAATCAACCCTTAAAGGCTAAGCTTCAACGACCTCCTATTTTAGTCGGGTGGTGCAATGATGGGACTCCCCAATTTACCACAGCTGTGGTGGAATGATAGAGTGCAAACTTCCAATGCAGGAGGTACTGGGTTCGATTTCCAGGGCCACCGGGCACCCTGCAGTCTTCCTACAGGCAAAAAAAGGTACCTTGACTGGTGCTTAGTGTGCAGCACTCTAGCCTTGATACATGACCTTTCTTTTCCTTGATCTTTTTTTCACTCTCCCATTTGTCTGCCCTTCCACACTGTTGTTGAGCTATGCCCACATTTACAGCAGAGCCATTACGAGATCACTACAGCAACCGATTTTAAGGCTTAGTTGTCTGTCACCACCTGTGTGCATAACTGCTTTTGTACAATCAGAAAAAAATATACAGGATCAAGCAGCATTCAAGCCCTGCATGGCAGTTCAGTGTTGTAAGAATTGCATGATAGGCTGGCGATATAAAACTCCCCGTTCATTACGAATGGCTCAGTTTAAATTCTTTGTCGCCTCTAACCACATGATCACCAAAGCACACACAATGGCTTACAGATGTGTAGTTTGGGTACTTCCTTCTACAGACTGATAAATAATGGTAAGGGGGGTAATTCCCTACTTCCCAAAATTATTATGGCATAGTGGGTACCTTGCAACTGTAGTTGTAGCAGCCGACCTAGGGGAGAGGCTCTAGAAAGGCTGCTACTCCAGCTTTTGCCGAGAATGTCCTGCGGCCTCCTTTTGAAAAGCAGAAATTAGTCTTTCCTGACCTCATGCCACTGTTTTCTCAAAGGCACAAGTATGGTTACCAAATGGCTCAAGCCATCTACAGTACTATACCCGTGCTACACATATGCAAAGTTTCATAATACTTGGTGTCAAAGCAAGTCTCAAGTCTTTGCAGTTAGGTCCCACACTAGTGTGCATCCTCTACACATGATTTCACCCCCCCTCCCAAACTAGGTTTGTGTATTATGCACCTCGCATAATGGATCACAAGTGGCTTGCTTCTGCAAGTAATATCCTGTATTAATTGGGCAACAAGATAATAGCGTTTCCCTAGCTATTCACAGTATCGATATATACGTTACTAAATGAGCTGGTCAAGTAGAAGTGCATAGGATAGTTGATTGCTTAGTAAAGACAACACCAACAATGGTCTGCAGTTGCAATGGTTCATTTCAAGGTACCTACTGCAACGGCTTCGAAACTTTGGCATCATGCTTCTCGGCATGAGGTTGCAGTATTACATTCTGGCTCCCATGGCTGCATTTAATTGAATGTGAATAGTAAAAATGCCTGCCTACTTTTAACATTGGAACCCCAGGTTATCAAAATTAATCCAAAAGCCTCCAATGAACTATGCCTAATATTGCATAGTTATGTAAAATCTCATAATTGTTTATTGTCTCTCAGAAGTTCATGCACTGTCCTAACCTAAGAGAAAGAGTGTGTAGAGGTGCTTCTCGCCTTGTACAGCCCAGCTGATCTTCTGGTGTAAGCGGTGCACTTTTTTTAGCCATTGCAATTGCTGAGAAACTGTGCCACAAACTTGTACGCTACAATCGACTGCCAAAGTGGCCGCCAACATAGATGTTCTGATGCACCTCAAACATTGCGAGCCTGCGTGCAACAATATTTCTCAAAAGAAAAATGCTGGGTTCTGCAGTATAATAACACTTTTTAGTACTGAGATTTAATAGTGCAATATCTTTTCCATAAATTCCACTGTTGTGCAACACACTCCAAACTTACCAGATTTAGTTTCCCCATCCTAGAGACTGTTACCTAATGCAAATAGAAACTTGGGAGGTGCCACTTCGAGGATGTAATGACTACTTCAAAGAAAACATTGAGTATCAACAGATTGCTTCAAGAAGTCATGCAGCAATGGCAAGGGTGGAACCAATGTAATGTGGCTCCAAGAATGGTTCGCCATTAACATACCTAAACGTTCATGAAGCTAGATTTGAAAACATGCTACACACACTTTTAGGAGACCTTGTATATCAATAGCAAGTATTTTTCGATGCAGTTCTCACTTGAAGAGAGTAAGAATGTTGCCAAGTACTGGTACTGTTCCACTGCCAATGAAATCTTGCACACAATAGCAAGAATGAAACAAACTTGCACAAGCTACATTGTTAAAATTCTTTATTTCAACATAGAGCACTTGATTATTTGTACAAAGAAAAATTACGAATCTCCATAGTGAGGAGCAAATATTGCTTATCCACCAAATAAAAACTGTTTTTCATTTTAACTATGACTTTGAGTCACTGGCTGTGTATAAACCCATCACCTCTGCATAGTTTTTTTCCATGCCCCTCCAAAAAAAAAATGTACAAAGAACAAGGGCAGATGCTAAGTTTGGTGACAACACTGATCAGCAAACTAGCATGGGCCGACTATGTAACCCAGCATCCTGCAAAACCAACTTGTACTTTCCTAGCCAAATGGAACATTTTGGTGCTGTGCATGGAGCAGCATTGGCCATTTGGGCAACTGTTTGACAGCATATGCCCTTTGAAAAATGAACTTTCAGCCACACAATTAATGGCTACTGATAATACATAGTGGTTGCAAACTGTTCCAGTGGCAAAAGGCGAAGCACTGCAATAGTTATCGTGAGTGCACTCTTGTGGAGCAACTTGCAACCTACAAGCGCAATCTGTTTATGCAATTTCTTAACAAATTGGTATTTCTGACACCAAAAATTTGCCTTAGGTTGCATACATAATGCCATATTATGCCATTGATAGCGTGTGGCATGTAACATTAGAATTGCACACAACCCATTTTCCTGCTATCAGTAATGCTTTGCCATTTAGCCATGGTACACAATGTATTTCACCATGGCACAAAGCTGCAATGCACAGCCAAACAAAGAACCAGAGGTGCCACAGCACAGGACAATACTTAGGGGCAGTGCCCCAGAATTTTTCAAGGCCAGAGACGGCCCTGCAGACATCAGTTGTCAGGGCAGAAAGTAACCACTAAGGAAATTTTGAGAAATAATGCACACCCAACACCGACAGCATGACGACAGCAAAAAACTACGACATGGCCACCCACTGACAGAGTGGGAGAATCACGAGCAGAACAAACTCAAGTATCTGTTTCACCAGTTGCCAAACATGTGCACAGTATGTGGATAACCCTTGAGAGCAAAAATGGCAGGGAAAGAAAGTTGTACAAAAGCTGGTCGCATGTGGTTTTAACGTCCCACCCGACGAGCTACAAAACGGGGAATGGTTCTGGCTGTCCAGATGGACAGTGCTTAAGGCAGAGGAGCAAGAAGGACAGGCAGGGGGTGAAAAAGTGGGGAAGCAGGCTCTCTATCTCCCATTCTGCAGGGGCTGCTCAGCTAAGACGACAATTACGGCAGTTTGACTGCTCTTAATATACAAACAAACACGCAACACTGATTTCCATTGAATGTTAACACAATTATTGCTCCTGACTTGTACACTTTTCCACTGTGTGATATGCGTTACAGGTGATTTCCTTGACTCTACGTCACGCTAACAGCAACAAGACAAAACATGTTTTTTCTGCTGGAAGACACTGATGGTCAGCTGCTAGGTGGACAGAGAATGAGGAGGTGCCAGAGCCCCTCTTTCCCTCTGAGGAGCGACACCCCAGGCAGTGTAAGCTTGGCTCTCCACTCCTGGGGACACCGCCCAGCCAACCACCCCGGTCGACGGCACACAGCTGGGCACACTCCAAAGGTCACAGCAGAAATCACACCACAGAGGGCACACTGTGGATGCTGGATGACTGCAGTCCCCGCCAATAGCTATTAAGAGGTAGTGCTGTTGCTTTGGCCCACCCGTATGCACTCCCCAGCAAAAAGGCCCCACAAACAGTACGACAGGCTAACAAGTTCCTGGCCTCTAGGGGCCGCATCATTGGCACAAGGGAAACACGTTTACACACACACATGCACACGGTAGTTAATGGCTGCTGGGAGATACCACAACGTCCACGCCCATCCCACAACAAACTATAGTGCCTGAGGTATTTCAAGAGATTGCTGCCAAAGCTATTTGGCAAGAGTGCGCCTGCAAAATGAGGGTAGTTATGTTGCTTGAGGTATATCTGCGTCAAAAAGCAGTGGCCAAAGCCAAGCTCCTAGGAACCACGTCTAATCTCCACAGAGAGAATTAGACGGCCAGTCTATTAAGAGGTAGATGCAGCAGAAGGCGCTGTTTGCAATAGGAGCTGCAGTCACCCAGCAAACTGTAAATGTTTCAAAAGAAGTGGTTCTCCAAAAATTACACACATCCTGCCCACACGGCCTTTAAATAGAGGCTAATATATATTGCCCTGCATGGTTTCGCAAAACCACCAAACAGCTCAGTAGCGTAGGCAAAGGCCTTTCTTAGACGAGGTAGCAATTCAAAGCTCAAATGAGGTCCTTAGTTGTTACTCTGAGGTTCTAAGGTCTTGCTGCACCTGCTGGCAGTTGAACTGCACAAGAGGATAATGCCGAAAACAAAAGGCACTACACTGCTGGACAACAAATGAGAACACATTGTCATGCACACCAAAGGGCAGCAGCACGTGCACTCTTTCAGAGTACACAATGGTCTGCGCATGCTTGAGGTGCCGGCACATAGCTCAAGACACATTCTCCATTGCGGCTACTTACCCGTACAGGATGGGATATTGAAAAACTCAGAAGCAACCCCAGCTCCCTCTATGCAATGTGCAGATACCCAACTCCCTCCTAGGATGCAGCACTAAAAATGCTGTGTAATACATCAATAAGTGCAAGGCTGCCAACCATACAGCTCTTGAAAAAAGTTCAGAGGTAGTGTGTTTGAAACAAGCGGGGCCAAAACAACCACAGGCAGGTTATACAGTTGAAAACGTAGCTCCTTCCAGGTATAAAAAATAATGTCTCTTAAAAGCCACACTGATTGGCTGTGAATTAGTGCATCTGCTCACCTTCCACAGCAGTTTTTGGCCCATACCTTGCAGGATATTTGGCAGAGTGACCCATGAAAATACTCTGTACTATGTACCCACGCACACAGCAGCTCCCCCCTAAGTGCATCAATGACTAGCTCAATTGCCAAGCAATAGATCGACTTACTGACAAGCTGTCTTAACAGAGGCAGATGATCAACAAAACCATATCACCTTGCAGAATACAGGCCAGAAACCTTGACCACGAGAAAAACATCCACCAGTGGTCTCGCATCTGCTGTGCACATAACCTGACTGCAAGCTTCTAGAAACAGTGCAGAATGGAATGTCATCATTCAATTATTCTTGTATAAAAAAAAAGTAATGCCCCTTAAATCATAATAGCTTTTAAAACAGAATAATATGCATTAAGCATGCTCACGTATGAAAATTAAGTTTCATTGCCATACTTGACTAAGCAATGCAATAATAATTTATAAATTTCTAAAACATACAATAATGACAGCACAAACTGACAACGTAACTGTACAAGCATGCTCTTTCGTGGGCACCTTATGAAGCTGCATGAAACAGAATACACACAGATGTACTTGTAGCTGATGAAATGCACAACTTTCAAAATACACATGGCCACAATTATGTCAGCACTTGGACAGACCAAATGATAAGACATGCACCAAACTGGTGGCACCACTCGTAGAAAAAAAAAACACACACACACAATACATCACAGCAACATAAAAAAAAGATGCAGCACGTTTCTTCACAGCCAAGGCTTGTGTACGCCCAATACATAGCAGGATGCATTTTGATGCAAGTCAAGGACATTAAAAAAGAAACGATGAAAGCTATGTCTGCATATGTGCCACAATGCGATATTTCCGTTTTACGGTGCTTTGTCAACAACGCCATCTAACATGTGGCAGTATTTATAGTACTGCTTTGCATTTATGCCATTACACGTTGCAAAACCCAAGGGAAGGTTGTGCTTTCTTTTGAGGCCACAGACACAGCTGCTGTTTTGCGGCCAAGTATCAGACATCAATACTTTATTGCTTTGGATTATTTCAATGCAATAACCAGTAGAGCGAATCAACGCTATTTTGTTTGTTTAATTTAGCTTGCAAAATTTGCTCTGCTAAATTTGTCCACTTTTGCTTTCCTCAATAAAAGGCAATCCTGCCCAAAGACAAACTAGCAAAGCAGTAGAGCATCCCTTCCAGCCCAGGGTTTTGTCAGTAAATATGGCAAGGTGCGTAGAAATCCTAAAATAAGGACATACAAAATGACTGCAGTTTGTGCAAATGCTGAGCCAGGCTCAACAGTTCCCCAAAGCCCTGTTGCAGGGACCTACTGGACATCACTAACAATGAATGCTCCTGGGGGTTTCTAGGAAACCCGACAAAAACGTCTGTTATCACATCCTCCCTCTTTGAAAAATGACTCCAGACAGGCCTCTTTGTGCACACACTGGCAAGAGTGTCGCTTCTCTCCCGCTTTCCAGAAACACGACCAACACCAAAAGCTCTTATACGCCCTCGCTGTCGCTTTTTGGGATATGGTCATGTGTTCGCGGGAGACACTCCCACTATACACCAGCAGTGCCTGTTGCGCAGACCAGAGCTCACAAGGCTGCAAGGCAGCACATGATGCCCCTTCAACCTTAAGACAGGACAGGCAAGTAAGGGGGCGCAGAAACAATACAGTCCCGAAAATCGGGTCTCTCACTAAATGCACGGGGGATGTTGGGCAATGGACGACTGGCGTAAAAGAGAGAAACTCAAACCCTGTCTCCAATATAATCCCTTTGGCACGATACCGAACACAGAGGTGGGGATGCATCATCCCTCTTTTAACCCAATGGCTGGGTCTCTCGAAGCAGCCACTGGAGAGCAAGATCCCGGCCCTGCTCTTCAAGAGCACGGCCAATGACATCCCGACAGGCTTGGTGGTATGTGTCCAGCCACTCCACCTAAAACACAAAATCAGTTTTGCAGCTTTCAACATTTGCCAATTGAAGAAAAAAAATGTCTGCTAAGAACAGGGTGTTATGTATTTGGCTGTATAAACCCCCATGTTGCAGCAGCAATATCTAGCTTTTGTGTAATGGCAGAAAAAACTCCTTGTTGGTATTACTGTGTAGTGAAAAAATGGCACCCGCACCAACATGGCTGCTTGACCTCCTTAGACCCACACTATTAAATGAAGCGGTTTTCAAATTGGTTTTATTACTAAGAGGAGTTCAGTACTGAAAACCGATTTGCATTCTTACAACCAAATGTTTGAAGTCGTAGAAGAAGACGCTGGGTGAGGAAGCAACATTTCCAATTTATTGATCTACCCTTAGAAGCTGTTAAACCATGCATAAACAGCACATCTTGAAATCTCACATCAGCGAGGTTAGGGTATGCACCTCCTCTTTGTTGAGTGAATCTGAGTCATTTCCACTTTTTTCTGCCAACCTATTGTCATATCTACTCATCTTCAGCATTACTATCAGCTTTACCTGGATTCACATTTATACTTTCAATATAGTTCCACGTATTCCAAAGCAGTGTCTTTCATACAGCACTTCATTATTTATTGATTAGAGGCACGAATCACGTAGGGAAGGACCTTGATAAATATAAAACAAGAACTATCTTGAAATATATACAAAGAACTACACTCATAACTTGTAGTCGAAGGTACTACAGTAAACTCCTGTTAAGACGAACTCTGTTAACTCCCGTTAAGACTAACTGTGTTAAAACAAATTTTTGCTTAAGACGAACAACACAAGAATGCTAGTTTGGTTTCCCATAGGCTAAATGCATAAAAAAATCTGCTTAAGATGAACAGGCCTCTTCTGTTAAATGAACTCCCACAGCGACCAACCATGATGGGGATTGTGTTCTATGAACATATATAGTCTTTATGAGGTCATTCAGGCGAACAAGAAAAGCAAAATGAATATTAATAATAATAAAAAACCTCCCTTGCGCAAAAACTCAAAGAAAATTGAAAACAAAATGCGATGTGGAGGGAGAAAGCAAAATAAGTGGAAAAGAAAAGTCAGCACATACAGCTGGTATCTCTCTCATCCTTAGCCTGTTGGTGGAGAAAGGGCCGGCTTCATCAGCAAAGAAAGCAACAAAAAGCATTTGTCCTTTAATATGCTCCTCACATTATTCAGTTCCCCAACAGGAGTGCAGTAGAGAACAGAAGAACACAAGAGCTTGGCTAGAGGGAAAAATGCAAGAGAAGGGGGGGGGGGGGGGGGTGAAAAAAGCCAAATGAAAGTGAAAATGGGAACAAAGATTGCCCATGCATTATGATCCCATGAAACCGAAACCACATATGCGGCGCTAGCACTCCTATCAGAGAAGTCAGATGCGTTGTCATTGCTGTCACAGAATGGCACCTGAACACATGTTGTGGCCAGTTTGCATTGTTTTGCATAGGGCCTGGGCGCGTCATATCTGGTCCCAATTAAATGCAGCAAAATGTAAGTAGCACAAATGTAGATCTTCAGCTGCATGTCTTTCAAGAAAAGTTACTGCGAGCTAAAAATAAGAAAATACCCAAACCTCAAAGAAAAGCTTCCAGAAAATCCTTAGCAACTTAGCGTATAACAGCTTTGTTAAGGTAGTATTATGCAATCACGGCGTGTTCGAAAGCAATAGCAAAGCCAGTAAAACAGCCTCCCAGAGGGTGAACAGCCAGAAGAATAAATTTTCCATTCTTTGAAGGAAAACTGTGCCTGTCTCTCTCCTTTTTTAAAATTTTTTTCTAATTGTCAAACTGGGTCGTGCTACTGTTTTATTGCTAAAATGTGGTAGTAGTTTATTCATGAGCATATTTATTAACTCATGAAATCGAGTGCTCGTGAGATTAGTCTAAATACTCTACTGGGAAGCAGTTTTTTTCAAGCCGAGCCAAATAAATGCTTTTTCTTGTTTCTTCCTCGGACCATACCTAACCTCAATGAGCTTGCCCATGACCGTGCGCGAGATCTCACGCGCCGCAGCGACATGGAGGCCTTACGGGGACAAGATGAAATCTAGTTTAACGATCCGCTTCTTGTTTTCAACAAAATTATCTCTCACTATCGGCTTAGCAGACGGACCTATCCTCTTCCTCACCCAAAGTTAGATAGATATCAGTCAGTCACACTTAGAATGCTACAGACAGGCTCATTCCCCTCAAAAGGATTTCTCAGTGGTATCTCAACAAAAATTGATTCAAGTTGTCCGAACTGCAACAAAACTTACTGTTCTTTAGCGCACATACTTTGGCAATGCCCCGCGTCACCTAGTGGCCCTCTATCCAGTGAAGCTGACTGGGAAGAAGCCTTCCGGAGCTCATCGCTCCATACGCAACTTCAGGCTATCCAGAGGTCCCAAGAAAGGGTGGAAGCACGGTGTTCCAGCCCCGACTTGGACGCAGCCAGCGGTTTCCGCGGGTCCTTTATAAGCATTCACATGAAAGCTCCTCAGGATCTAATAAAGTTGTTCGTCTGTCTGTCTGTTTCTTCCCTCCCCATTATAAGTATACAGTCGATCTCAAATATATCGAACTCGAAGGTGATCACGAAATAGTTCGATATATTGAGAATTCAAAATACAAAATATGCATATTTAAGGCCTAAATTGAAGCACTTAAGGCCTCAGAAATTGTTACAAGAGCTAACATAACAATTCACTCACAGTATAATGAAAAGCAAGGTGCGAACTGCAAGTTACCACACTTTTATTTCGCATAAAAATAGTCCGTAAACTTGTCTTGCTTCTTGCACGCCTTCAAGTTCCAGTCATCCTAAATATCAATGAAGCTTTTCAATTAAGTGAGTTGAGCTCCTTCAGCCTCAGCAGCGTTGATTGACGCAAAACACCGATGCAAGCTTTGTAACGTGGCAAAAGATTGGTTTGCAGCAGTAGCAAGAGCGTTCATAACCGCACGGCTACACTTCCGCGGCACAGGCAACGTCAGTCAAAATCTCAGTGTTGATGCAGTCAGAAACAGCTACGTCGTCATCTGTATCGATGAAGTGGCTCGCTATCCGAGATGGTGCCCAGCAACACTGATAAGTCGCAGAATTCACTGAGGCACCGTACGCCGCTGTCGACGGCCATGACGCACCCGAGGCCATCACCTAACCCGCAAGGAACATTTACAACGGTGTTTTACTTGACGTCGCTCCAAGCGCCAGTCATAATTTTTATCGCTACGTGAGGGTAAACGTTCACTTCCCTCTCGAATCGGGATATATCAAGAACGAGGCGAGAAGTACACAAGACCACAAGCTGCAGAAGACACAATGCGGAGTTCGTGCGAGTTCCCACTGTCGACATGTTGGCAAAACCGATGTCGTTTGTGGCTTTGTAGCTGGCAGCTGCTGCTTTCAGCGGCTTTGATGCAAAAAGGTAAAAAAAGCGTAGCTTCCAAGACACGCGTTTTAAAACCGAAAACTAGTTCACTATACCGAAAACACTAAAAATATGCTTTTTAGGCTCGCATGCCATTGTGCGCTAACAAACAAGGGAGGGAATGCAAACATTGCAATGAGATCACCGAATCACTTCCCATTCTCATTTCGGTGCCATTGGCAACTGGTCTTTTGGAAAACACTATGCCCTTACACTAAGACCTGCAGACCACGCATCAAACATACAGGTGTACTTGCAAGTGTCGTGCAATGAACCAGATCAGGGCAACGGAATAACATAGTTTTTTTTGTCGCCTGCACGGGAAATTGTTAATGTTTACTAGAAAAAATTCACTTTCTGGGCTTGTCGCAGTGCAGCGTTCTATATAGCGGATTTCCCGCTGTGTGGGAGTTTGATATACGGGTGCACCGGTCCTATACTTTTGCATGAAAAATTCAAGCAGATTTCTCAGCAGTTCAATATACCTAATAATTCGATATATCCGAGTTTGTTATATGCTTAGCTGCATACATACATACATACATACATATACATTATATATATATATATATATATATATATATATATATATATATATATATATATATATATATATATATATATATAATCTTAGCATGTTAGCATTTAGTTTTTGGGGGCACATCTGATAAGACGAACTCCTGATTAGACAAACAAATGATCGTGGTCCCTTCGAATTCGTCTTAAAGGGAGTCTACTGTATATCAAAAAAGGCCATGAAGAGCACCTAATTCACGTGACATATTTGTGTTTTAGAGCAATGACATCATGGTTGAAAAAGATGAGTCTAGGCTAACAGACTCATGAGGCGACTCACTTGGACAGACTCAGGCTCAAATCGAGCCACGAGTCTGAGTGAGTTCGAGTGAGTAATATTTTCGTGAGTGTGACGAAGTCTGGTCGAAAAAATTTTTGTGAATGTGAGTCCGAGCGAGTCCAGCTCGGAAAAATTTTGCTAAGCCTGCGTCCGAGTGAGTCTGAATGAGCTTCAGTTTTGCTTACCTATAATGAGTAAGACTAAACCAAATAGCTGGTTACTGAAAGCTTACCTCTTCGGCAGTGAGCATCAGAGGGTTCAGCATCTTTGTCTGAATGGGGACCAATGTCAGTGAATCAAATGCCAGAAATCCTCTATCTTTGAAGTTGTACTTTGTAGCAGCCTTGCGAACAAGAGCCAGGTTCTCAATACGAATCCCAAACTGGCCATCTTCGTAGTAACCAGGCTCTGCGACAAGTAACAACATTTTTGTAACAAGAAGAACTTTACATTTCCCAGGTTTGGACATACCAATGGAGAGAATCATCCCCTCCTGAAGGCCAGGATCATTAGGGTGTGGCATCCAGCTTATTCCCATTGGCCCTGCAAAAAAAAAAAAGAAAAAGCAAAGAATGGCAGCCCAGTAAAGGCACAACTACAAAGGGAAGCCCCCTATAGGGACCAGGCTTAACAAATGTTGAATGTTGAGAAGCACACATGCAGGAAAGATGAAAGGGCTGGCTCAGTGGCCCATGGTAAACTTTTGGCAAGTCATGTGATCTCCGATAGCGACAGGTAATGACCCCTCAGTTCTGATGATACACAGCCGAAGCAGTGTCATAAGTAGTAGTAAATGAGTTAATAAAGGCTCTAAAGGCATAAACAGGAAGAAAGCATTACTGTCTTCCAGTCATTTCCATATGGTTCCCATTAATGACTATGGCTGAGCAGCTACCACTTAGTTTCAGTTGATCACTAGAGCTGCTTTTGCTCTTCTCGTTTCAGCCACATAAAATTTGGAATCTTCAAAATGGTTTTGCAATCTATGGTGTTAATTTAAAAGCTTAAATTTTCCCTTCTGTACCTGTGCAGTCTGACACCTTTGCTAGTAACTGTAGAAAGCACCTCAAGCCATGTGAACATCTGTATAACGTGGTTCTAAATTTCATATGAATGTAAGGCAAAAATGTCTGTTCAAATACTAAACCTGCTACTAGTGTGTTTCTGACAACAGTCACACACACACACACACACATATATATATATATATATACTACACTATTCTCGAAGTTTATAACTTTTATTACGGTAGCCGGAAGAAACTCTGATCCTCTACTTCATCTATATATATATATATATATATATATATATATATATATATATATATATAATGAGATCTAACAGACAATAATGCCAAAGAATGTATAGGGGATGTTATTAGAACAAATGTAATGTAAATAAGAAGAAAGAAAAGTGGGTGAAAAGATCACCTACCGCGAGCAGGAAACGAACCTACGACCTTCGAATAATGCGTTCGATGCTCTAACCACTGAGCTTTCATGGCGGCCTTCCCCCCATCCACTTTTTTGGGTTTATATGTGAATTTAAATTTGGGAGTATCAGTCAGCGCCATCTGTAGCCAAGCAGCGAGTGTGGAACACACGTCTATGAGCCTGTGTGGCGTCACGTAGCAGGTGAACTTATTACGAGCGGGCAGCTGACCAACAGTCCCTCGTATACAAACTAACAGCACCAAGTCTGCCAGTACGAGATCCTCGTTAATGAATAAGGGAAAGAAGTGAATACCTAAAGGCTCGTTTTTCCGTGTTTTGACACAATAATAATGAGATCTAACAGACAATAATCCCAAAGAATGTATAGGGAATGTTATTAGAACAAATGTAATGCAAATAAGAAGAAAGAAAAGTGGGTGAAAAGATAACCTACCGTGAGTAGGAAGGTAGGTTATCTTTTCGCGAGTAGGAAGGTAGGTTCCTGTAATGGCAATATGAGATGAATTAATAGGAACGTGCTATACCACGACAGGAGCTGTTGGATTTACCCTCGACTCTGAACACATTAGAGTGTCTAAAATTTTGAGGCCACCAACCTTTTTCGAATTGACCACTTCATAGTGAATGGAGAAAAATGTGCCTTTGTTACATGAGAAGGCAAAGCAGCTGGTCAAAGCTGTTTCTTTCACAGCTTGCTAGGTTTTTTAGGTTCTTGCTAGTTAATTAAGTGTTTTGCATTTTTTCCTTGTTTGCCGTTATTAAAAAATGCATTTTTTTCCCATTTCAGTCGATTCAATGTCAACTAAGGTAAAGCCTTTTTTAATTTTTTTTTTTGTGTTTCCCCTCCCCAAATAGCTTGCTACGTTCATTTACTGCCCTTTCAGAGTTCTCATATGCTAGAAAAATTATTATTCATAGCTTTCCATTTTCTAAGGTACTTTTTCAGCATTATATAAAATCTCTTTCTCTTTTAATTGTAGAATTCTTACTTATTTTACCATAAATACTGTGTTACGTTCTTAAACATATATGCATTCAAACTGTGTGTTTCAATTTCTGAACGAATCAAAAGTGCAACAAAGCTCTGCTTGTGAACATACGTACTTATTTTCTCTAGATTAGAGAAACACGGCTTTGTTTCTTTTAATCAAGTCTACCCTGTGAGCAGTGTTCATCAAGAAATTCATTCAATCACGCGGTGAAAAGAGTCCATCTAAACAATCAACGTAACGAACGTTGTGATTTGTGAAGATGCCCTTGCAACTCTGCACAATGTAAAGTGGGACACGCTTGCGCTCATGCAATATTGTCCATGTAACATGTAGTTGTCAAGGTTACGTGTTGGAAATGAATGGAACGAGCTTGCAAGCTTGAAGTTAAGGCTGGGCTAAAGACCCTAGAGATAAGTACGTATTGACGCTGCACTCAGACATTAGCTTGTGTAAGCATCGTCAATCCCGATTTCAAGCATTGTTAGGCAGTAGAGTATAAAGTTAGCTTTTATAAACTTTGAACACATGACTGGTGAGCTTCTCTCATTTGTAATGCGACCACGTACCACAGCATAGATGGTTGTATCGTGTATGTACGTGCCACACAGTGGAATCATGTTTAGATGCAAGTGTGATAAAACACGAGCTTTCAGCGTACATGTGCCGTGCTCTAACATCACTGCGCATCCACTATGGCACCACATTATCGCTGGACCTTCTTTCCTGTCAGGAATGCATAAAAGGCAGCGCTGAAGCTGAATAAACTTTTGCGTTCTTTGTTGCGTTGAACTCGGCTTATATGTGTCGCTTACTGCTCCTGCACGAAACATGATGTCAAAAGCCTGTACCCATACCCACGCCATAGGAAACCACAGAGCATTCGTCAGTCAAGTCATGGACTTCTTGAAGTCACCAGATCGCCTTCGCCTGGATGGAAATGTCAGCAAAAGATGGAAACCGTTTAAACAGAAATTTGAGCTGTGCCTCACCGCATCAGAGGCAAGCGAGAAACCACAGACTGGGGAGATGGAGGTGGCACTACTACTCAGCGTGGCCAGAGATGAGGCCCTTTAGAAGATTATAACAGCTTCAGCTTCACCGAGGGCGAATCTAAGAACGACTTCCAGACTGTGGCTAAAAAATTCAGAGTACTGCGAAGCTCAGCTAAATGAAGTCCATGAGCGATTTGTGATTCGGCAGCGAGTACAAGACGGTGAATCAGCGGAACAGTTCATAAGGGACCTGAGAAGATGTGCCCAATCATGTACCTTTGGTGCAATGTCACAATCTATGATTTGAAACCAAATTGTATATGGCACAAGTAACGAAAAGGCCCGTGATAAACTTCTTCAAAACAAACGGTTGACGTTGGCTAAAGCCGAACAAATATGTAAGATGGCGGAACTAGCTGCCGCACAAAAAAAAGTTGATCTCAAGAGAGACAAGTCGACCACATGAAAGCAAGCGGATCCACCCAGGAGTGGCAGAAGGAATTTTGGTGCAGTCGCTGTGCACGCATGCATGCCCCACAATGCTGCCCTGAGTTTGGATGCATCTGCAAAAAGTGTGGGGGCAAAAACCACTTCACGGTACGTTGCAAGAGTGCCAAACAAGTCTCAGAAGTCCGAAGCGGGGACCAAGACGACGATAGTTTTGAAATTTTGAACGTGTCAAACAACAAGCAGCAACAGGACTGGATGGTGCCAGCGCAAGTCTTCAACATGCAAGTTTTTCTCAAGGTGGACACCGGTGCAGAAGCAAACCTACTGCCGCATGGTACATGGCAGGGACTGCGGCCAAAAACGCTGCTCACGGCCAGCAAAGGGGTTCTTCGTTCATATGAGCAGTCATTAATCAACTTAAGATTGCGACTCTCAAAACCGCAATAACCTGACCAAGCTTCAGATGTAGACTTTTTCAGTGAAAAAGGATGATGATGATGATGTGTGGCGCTTTATGGTGCAAGGGCCAATTGATGGCCAAAGAGCGCCATTTCAATGAGTGGAGAAGTGGACAATGATATGTTGCGTGGCTGTATAGGGGCCTTAAAATTCCTCGCGATAATGCGGGTAAAAACATAAGTATTACAATCATGACAGTGGCATGATATGCATAGTAAAAAGGGTGACAAAGGTTTTGATAATAAAAACGTGTAAAAATATTTGGCACTAGCACAAGTGCCTCATCAGCGCCCTTGTGTCCAAGGGCTGCGAGGCAAGTGCTTTTAAATGTAGTCACTGCAGCAGCAACCTCTCTTAAGAGGTCGTGCTACGCAATGCCCGAGTATATTACATGGTAAAAACCGACATTCTTAAAAAAGCTAGCAATGGTTTATGGGTGAAAAGTGGTTCCCTACCGTCAAACATTGCGGGATGTAATGGTATATGTTGTCGGTAGGGTAATGGAAAGTGTAGTCTTCTTAGAGAGTCTAATTGTTTACACTGGATTAAAACGTGAAGAACTGTTAATGTCTCACCACATCTGTAACAGAATGGTGGATCGCCACCGGACAAAAGATATGAGTGTGTCGTGTATGTCTGTCCTATCCTGAGCCTTGTTAGTGTTACCTTTGTTAGACGTGATCTTGATACTGGTGGCCAATGGCCAAGGTGTGGCTTGATAACGTGTAGTTTGTTTTGTGTGTGTTTATCCCACTTGCTCTGCCAGTAGTCCCTGAGGTTTCGTTTGAGAGATGGCTTAAGATCAAGGACCGGGATTGATATGGGTGTAGATGCAGTGCTTTTGTGGACGGATGCAGCGAGCTGATCCGCCCTCACGTTGCCTTGGATCTCACGGTGCCCTGGCACCCAGCACACTACAACATGTTGTTTAAGTGTGTAGAGTGTGCATAAAATAGAGTAAAGCGAGACGAGGACAGGGTTTTTTTGTTTTTTAAGATTGTGCAGAGCCGTAACCACACTGAGGGAGTCCGTATAAATTACTGCTTTTTGTATTTGTGATTGCTTGATGTGTTTAGCCGCCACAAGTATCGCGTAAGCTCCCGCTGTGAAGATACTTGTGCCTGGATGTAGAAGGCCAGCATCCGAAAAGGATGGGCCGACAGCAGCCGAAGCAGCGTAGGACACAGAGGACTTAGACTTGGAGGCATCTGTAAAGAACTCAGGACGTGTGTATTTGTGTTGAAGTTCCAGGAAGTAGTTTCGGATATGGGCAATAGGTGCATGTTTTGTAACTTCTAGGAAAGACACATCGCAGTCTATATTCTGCCACTGCCACGGTGGCGGGTATACTACAGGAGCCATTAAACTGTATTCAAGTGACACTCCAGTTTCCTCGGCTAGACCCTTCAGGCGAACTGAGAAGGGCTGTCTCATCGAAGGCCTGTTTTGAAACAGAATAGAGCTCGACAAATCATTAATAGTGGAGTAGGAGGGGTGCTTCTTATCTGCTTTCACCTTAAAGAAATATACAAAGGACATGTAAGTTCTCTGCAGATGAAGCGACCACTCATTTGACTCAACGTAAAGGCTTTCTACAGGGCTGGTGCGAAAAGCACCCGTAGAAAGGCGGATGCCCAAATGGTGCACGGGATCCAGCATCTTCAAAGCACTTCGAGTCGCAGACTTATATACAACGGCCCCATAATCTAAGCGGGTGCGAAACAAGCTTCTATAAAGGTTCACCAGACATTGCCTGTCACTACCCCACGTAGTACGTGACAACACTTTTATAACATTCATGGCTTTTAAACATTTTGTTTTTAAATACTTGTGTGGTACGAAGGTCAACTTGTTGTCCAAGATTAGGCCTAAAAATTTATGCTCCACATTGACAGACAGATGTTGACCGTTCAGTTCAATGTCAGGTTCTGAGTGCACGCCTCTCTTTCAGGAGAACAAGACGCACATGCTTTTTTCTGGGTTCAGCCGGAATCAGTTTTCCTCAGCCCATTTGGAGACCTTGTTTAGACCTAACTGAACCTGCCGCTCACACATTGCTAGGTTGCATGACTTAAAGCCAAGCTGGACGTCATCGACATATGTGGAATAGAACATGTTGCGGGAGATGGACAGGTGCAAGGAATTCATTTTAATAATAAAAAGTGAACAACTAAGTACACCACCTTGTGGTACTCCCGTTTCTTGCACAAATGTTTGGGAGAGAATACTGCCCACACGGACACTGAATTTCCGATTGGACAAGTAACTCTCGATAATGGAAAGCATTCTACCGCGCACACCCAGGTGAGACAGGTCTCTTAATAAGCCAAAACGCCATGTTGTGTCGTAAGCCTTCTCGATATCGAGAAACACTGAGAGGAAGTATTGTTTGTGGACAAAAGCGTCTCGGATCTGTGCCTCGATACGCACCAGATGGTCGGTGGTGGATCTACCCTCTCGAAACCCACACTGGAACTGGTCAAGCAGATTGTGTGTTTCAAGGAAATGTAAAAGTCGGCGGTTTATCATTTTTTCAAAAAGTTTACAAAGGCAGCTGGTTAGTGCAATGGGCCTATAACTTGAAACTGAGGAAGGGTCCTTGCCCTGTTTCAAAATAGGGATAACAATAGCTTCTTTCCAGGAAGCAGGGATGGTGCCAGAAAGCCAGATAGCATTGTATAGAGAGAGTAAAGTTTTTCGCATTTTGAGCGGCAGGTTTTTCAACATTTCATACGTGACACGGTCGTAGCCTGGTGCAGAATTACTGCTAGAGTTTAGTGATGTTTGTAGCTCAGCTAAGTTGAAAGGTTGGTTGTATGCCTCGTGTTTTGTACACTTGTATTCTAGTTTCTGCTTTTCTACCCTTGCTTTATATCTCTGGAAAGCTTCAGTATAGTGTGACGAGCTAGACACTTGCTCGTAGTGTGCACCGAGTAAGTTCGCCTGATCTTCCAGGCTGTCACCCTGTGTGTTTACGAGTGGGAGTGAGTGTACTTGTCTTCCTGCTACCCTACGAACCATGTTCCAGACTTTAGCCTCTTGTGTATATGAATTTATCCCTGATAAAAACTTGTGCCAGCTTTCTCTTCTGGCCTGCCGACGCGTTCTCCTGCCTCGAGATTTTGTTTTCTTAAAGCTCTCAAGGTTTTCCGCTGTCGGCGAGTTCCGCTGTCGGCGAGTTCCCTGTTCTGTTCCTTTCGCGCATTCTGACACTCAGTGTTCCACCACGGGACGTGTCGTTTGCCGGGCAGTCCAGATGTCTGTGGAATACACTTGGCTGCTGCGTCAGTAAGAAAAGCAGTGAAGTACCGCACAGCTTCATCTATGCCTAATCCGCATATGTCGGTCCAACTTAAGTGAGTAATCTTTTGAAATTGTTCCCAGTCAGCTTTGTTTACCAGCCATTTGGGAACATATGGAGGACATTCATATATTATTGGTGTACTGAAAACCAAAGGAAAATGGTCACTTCCGTGACCATTTTTAGAGACACAGCACTTTTAGAGAATGTTTGTTTAGAAGTTCTTGGACATCGTCGAGGTTTCGAAGTAGTCCTCTGACATTCCATTGCATAATTTGTGTCTCCATTATGGGAGTAAAGAAGTGCTGTGTGTACGAAATGAGTGTGGCTGGTGTATAAAGAAAGAAGTGACTTAGCTTACAGAGCCTTTAGAAGGCCCTGTAATTACCATTTTGTCTTTTTTTAGAGCGGTCGAGGGAACCCCGCCGCTCCTTTGGTGCAGTCTGCGTCGGTGCAGTTGATGTGTCCATCGCCTCAGGAGAGACGACAATGTTGTTTTCGTTGTAGGCTTCGTGGTGACAGACGGAGCCTTAAACCCCACCGGGATGGAGGTCGAGGGGACCTCGTTAGTTTGTGTAGTGCCCTGGCTGCTGCCAGGGCTCACAGGGGCCTTCAGTGGGGCTGTATTCAAGGAGGGTGGGGCCGCCGAGGCTGCTCCCCCCATGGGGGCTTGTGGCGTTTGCCTCGGCACGCTGGGCGTGGTCCAAGGCATTGCCGAAAACCGAAGTGGTGCTGACCCCCCTCGCACCACTTCGGCATACGATGTGTTCCCAGCAAAATGCGGGCAAATGCGCTGCCGCGCTTCACGGAAGCTTATGTTCAATTTAAACTTTGTAGTTATAATTTCTTTTTCCATTTTCCAGGCCACGCATGACCTGGAATATGCAGGATGGTCACCCTCACAGTTTGCGCAGTGGACTTGTAGCTGACAGTCATCGTCAGCGGTATGACCTTTGGTGCTGCATTTCGCGCAGGTAAGCTGTCTTCGGCAGCTCTGGGAGCCGTGCCCGAACCTCTGACACTTAAAGCAGCGCCGCGGGTTGGGTATGTATGGTCTGACTGGCAATTTAAGATATCCTGTTGCTATTTCAGTGGGGAGAGTGCTAGATGCGAAAGTGAGTATGATGTGCTTCGTTGGGATTTCCTTATTTTCTCTTCTTATTTTGATACGCTGCACCTGAATGACATTTTCCTCTTTCCAGCCTGTTAGAAGTTCATCATCACAGAGGTCCATCAGGTCTCCATCTGATACAACACCCTTCACGGTGTTCATGGTTCGATGCGCTGTGATTGTGATAGGTTGATCCCCAAATGATGTCAGTTTATGCAGTCTCTGGTACTGTGCGTGGTCTTTTATTTCGAGTAACAGGTAACCACTGGCGGTCTTTGTGGCCTTGTAGCCTGCGCCCAGCGTTTCTATAAGGCATCTGGACACAAGGAAAGGTCAAATGCTTCTAGCTTTCTTTTCTGTACTTTCACAGTGGATGATGTGGTATTTCAGGAAGTTATCTTTCTTGTTTGGAAGAAATTCAAAAATTGCATCGGTGCACCACCTCTTGGAGGGGCGATTGGTTGCGAGAGGGCTAGGAGTTCCCATAAATTTGGTAGCTTATTCGGCGGCCATGCCAGCCACCCACCACCGAGCCCAACAAGGGGACGCTGCGAGACGTGAAGGAGACGCCGGCGCCAGCCGTACATGGCCGCTATAACCTAATATATCTACCCAAGGTTGGATATTTACACCAGGTTAACCCTTGCCGCCAGGAAAAATTGGAAGTAAAATGAAGTGAGGAGAATACAGGAAAGATGTAAAGTGAGAACAAAAGACGAATATGTAGGGAGAGAGAGAGATAGGAAAAGGCGACTGCCGATTTCCCCTGGGTGGGTCAGCCCAGGGGTGCCGTCTACGTGAAGCCGAGGCCAAAGGGGTGTGTTGCCTCTGCCGGGGGGCCTTAAAGGTTCAATCACCCAGCGTCGGCTCAACCCCCAGGATCCCCTTTTCCCCGGACACGGCAAAGCCACGCACGGCTAGGCATGGGAGGGAGCCGGAACCCCCCCGTTAGCTCGGGTCCGTGGTGTCGCTACACACCAAACGCCTACTTGCGCAGACCCCCCTGCGGGGTCAGTGAAAAAGGAGCGTCAGGCCGTCTTGCCAGTGAGCGGCTGGCAGGCTTTAACTGGCAGGTTAAAGTTCTTAGCCGGATGCAGCAGAGATCATACGCGGTCATCACCGAGAAGGGCAACGTTGGGAGACTTAACCGCGCCAACACCTCTTGCCAACAGCAGAATCCTTTGACAACACGGAAGACTCTTCAGACGAAGAGAGCACCAGTGATGACGTTGCCAACCACCCGCGATTCACAACTGATAGTGCAAGCTCTGTGACTGTAAGCCCTGGACTCAGACAAAGTGCCCGAAACCGAAGACCATCGCAGAGACTGGGTTATGGGAATAACTCTGTGCAAGTTACGTAGCCAGCCATGCTGAGATATGAGTGTATTTTTTAAGATTTTGTTTTTCTGATTCAGTTTACTGCATAAAGGAAGATGTATCGTGTATGTACGTGCCATACAGTGTAATCGTGTTAAGATGCAAGTGTGATAAAACACGAGCTTTCAGTGTACACGTGCCATGTTCTGACGTCACTGCGCATCCATTGTGGCACCACATTATCGCGGGACCTTCTTTCCTGTCTGGAATGCATAAAAGGCAATAAAAAGGAATGCATAAAAGGCTATAAACTTTTGCATTCTCTGTTGCGTTGAACTTTGCTTATATGCGTCACTTACTGCTCCAGCACGAAACAGTGGTCTGGTTATAAATACTAGCGCAATCGGCACTGGCTCAACTCTTGCTGTGAGACTTAGAGTTGGTGAGGTTACAAGGCTTGTGCAGTGTTTAAAAGCCCAAGTAAATATTGTGCACCCGAATAAATAAATACTCTCATGCTTCACTGCCTAAGGCTGGAACATGAATCGATCCATCACACAGGGGTGGGACAGGGCACGTGGGTTTGGGAGCAGTCCTGGGAGCAGGCGAAAATGCCTTTTTTAGCAAGCTTGGAGCAGCCAGAAAGACTTTTTTGAGGAGGTTTGAAGGAGTCAGAGCAGATGTAACCCCGTTACACAGCACTTGTAATGCAACATTTGTGCAATGCTGCATTTTACAAACAACTGTGCAGCAGCCTTATTAACCAACGGGTTTTCGCCGTCGCTGTCATGTCCCATATAAAGTCCATATTGACCCCGCGCATCGTATATGCTACCTGCGGGTGAGAGCGCCCGAGCGGGGGTGACGAATGCAGCTGAAGCAAAGATCAAACGAGCCGGCCCTTCTGTGTCACTCGCAGTGCGCATGCGATAACATCACCTCCCTTGAGAGGCCTGCCGTTGAAGCAGAGAGGAAAAACACCACCCATTTGAACAAGATAAGGGGTAGGGGGAATTTGGAGAAAGAGGGTAATGCTCGAGCAGCAACTGTCTTGCTTCTAATGGCAAGGTCCCGAGCTAGCACGCACGCACTCTCTGGCGTGTGTGCTAGCTCGGGACCTCGCCATTAGAAGCGTATGTGCTAGCTCGGCCGCCATAAAAAGGCGGCACCATTGACTTCTACATGCTGCGCTCTCATTGTTAAAACTGCAAAAATTATTGCTCAACCTGAAGTGACCATGCTCTCTTACACCACCGTTTTCTAGAGTTACACGAGATTGTATTCTGAATTCAATGCTATCTCATTCATTGCTTCGCTCTTGCAATTAAGCTGCGACATTTTTAGCTATGTACAGTCGCCTTTTGTTAAACCTGAACGTGCGAGCATGAACCGCCGAGTTTATAAGCGCGGCATAATGGAGCACAGCGGTGAAATGAATGAGAATAGACGAACGAGCCCAGTGAGGAGTCTAGTACACCTGTCTTCGCTTATTCCAAGGCCTGGACGCCCCCCCCCCCCCCCCACTTCTTTTGAGCACCTTTTCTTTCTTTTCTGAGCACTGCTATCGAGTTGTGAAAAAATCAGTTCAACCGCAACGGCCAAGCAATGAATACGATAGCAACAAAATGTAATGTTTTGCAAAAGCTGGCAGCTAACCTTCTTAGGGGAGAAGCTCCTTAAAGCGGCACCCGTTCGTTCCTCGTCGTATTGCGTAACCAGTCTTACGTTTTGACCGGCAAGGTGGTGCCGGTGGGAGATTTCTCCTATGCATTGTTGAACAATAAAAAAATCACAGCGTGCACGTTAACTAAAAGCCGAATTCTCCTGTCTCTCATTTCCCATTAGCAGCCACTGGCATGTACACTGAGCCCTACCTGACAAGAAATGGTTGTTACGTTATACTCGCTGGGCGTAACCTCCTTGGTTTTAGAAAGGTTTAGCGAGCGTTGGGCTGTAGTGCCATCAATACAGTGAACTAGTATATACCATGAACTAGAGGTGGTTAAAGGTGGGAAGTAGACACGAAGCGCAAGCCGTAAGAAAGTGTGCGTGTGCCACCTCTCGTTTAGTCCTTGGAATGTCCGCTGGATGGCGGTGCTTTTATGTGCGGAATATATGATGAAAAGATGGGAGATGGTGGTACTTGGAGTGTTGACTAGATGGACGAACGGACACACAGACAGATGCATGGACGGATGCACGGATGGCTGCACGGACGGATGGACGCATGAACGGATGCACAGATGGACGTGCGGATGCACGAACAGACACATGCACGGATGCTTCGCCCCACTCTCCATCATTCACCCCGTGGATATGCTGCCATTTGTTTTTATCTGATATCGCGTAACTCTACAAAATGATGTAAGAGAATATGACCACACCAGGAACAGATGCTTTTTTGGAAGTCTCTTCGCATTAATAGCACGGTTCGTGGAAGGGTCCAGGAGCCATTCCTCGCTTATGCCTTCCACGTTAGTGAGCGTGCCAGGGATCGCGACCACGCCCTCAGAACTGATGTTCACAGCTGCTGCTCGAGCGATCACAGCTTTGACGAAACTGAAAACACGATGCTTCAGCCACGTTTTCGGACACGGATCTTAATGGCTGTCCCACTTTGCGGCTAAACTCGGATCGTGCGGCGCAGTACGGCATATGAACGAATTTGGCGCAACAGGGATGGTTCGGTGCATGATGGTGCAGGTAAACCAGTTTGGCACACAATGGCAGAAATGGCGCAGCTGTTTAACCCCTGATCGCAGCCTTCATATCTTTAAAAAAATACACAAAAGTGTGTTTTTCACACGTGTATGCAACAGCCACATTGTATGTCAGGTGAAGTGTGAGTGGTAGTTGAATTGCGGTTTGGCGCAAGACAAGCCATTGCCTCGAACTGGCACACCAATCAGCTGAGAGAAGCGCTCGCACAGATGCCTTCGCGTAGACCATAGCGATGGCTTCTGTCCCTATATGAAACTAAGGGTGGAGTTTCATGACAAAAAAAGCTTTGAAGAACTCTGGCTTCACCGTCTCTTGAATCACTTCCAGTAGCTGCTCTTCCATCAATTGCTCTCCTTGCTTTTACTAGCCAAATTTTCAATACACCCAAGTGCTCCTTCCATAATCCCTACCGAACATCAGATGAGCTGGGCTCGCGGGTATCTGAATATAACCCAAGCTTCAAATTGCATGAAAAAAGCTTGTCGCCTGAAAAAAACAAAACTTGAACTGCAGCCATCTCAGAACTTAACCCTAACCTTAACAGGGGCAGCATTGAGAAAAGCGTGCACAAGATAATAACAGCTATTTTTTTTTTAATTTACTGTGCATTTTATCTTCGATGGAAAGGAATATGAGGATCATACAAGAAAACATTAGCCATCATTACTGTTCTTTTTTTTCTGTGCATAACCGAAAACTCACTGTTGCGCGCTTTCTATAATTTAATGTCTGGCAAAAAAGACCCAATGGTGGGGGCACCTCCAGAAATATCGGCCTCAGACAGTGAAAAGGTTCATTTCTACACTTTGTGGGACAACAGGCAGAGTCCAGATTGAGTGATTTTTAGCAGAACGGTCAAATTAATGAAGTGGTAATTTGTGAGGCTTATATGTGAAACTTCCTGACCAACATTTCAAAACACTTTTTTACATCTGGTCAGTTTCATTGCAGCGGTATTCTGTACTACTTTCAGAGCAACACAAATGTGTGGAAGCCCCGCCTCCATAGCCTTTGCTTTCGATTTGGATCCCCTGACTGGAAGGGAGCACACCCTTGTCCACCACATCAGTTGAAAAAGGAGGAGAGACTCAACAAACAGAATTTGTTACGAAGAGGATGTTGTAATATATAGGTTCGGTACGAAAATGCAAAATATAAACACACAAGCTAAAGTGGGCCTGAAGGCAGAGCTCACCCTAAATACTTATTTAGCAATAAAAAACTGAGTTGTTATTGTGATAGCAACTAGATTGAAGCTCTTGATGAGTATTCACCGTTGCCGCCATGTGCCTAACAGCCCCAAATTGATAACATGCCCCCGCACATCGTAACATTTACAAGCGGGTAAAAACACGCGAGTGCTGCTAAAGCAGAAGTCAAATAAGCCTACCCATTCCTATTGTCTGATGGGCGCATACAATAACATCCCCCCATGTGTTAGAACTGCCATCGAATGCTCAAACAGAAAGAAAACCACCAATCCTGAGAGCGCATGAAAAAAGGCGCGGGGGGGGGGTAGCTCGAGAAGCAACAGTGAATTTTGATTATAAGGGCGCAGTCGCGATTGCTGGTGCCCGAGCTATCTCGGCAAGCATGAGTCTGCTTTCAACGCAAAGAGACTGTGAAAAGAGTACTTCAGCATGGAGCAGCTGTATTTGCTTACTTTGTTGTTTTGTAGGAGTTCTGCGATATAGGGTCCAAAAGAGTTGACTGCCAGCCTTGCTTGGTATAACATTACAATTTCTTGGTATCGCATTCATTGCATTGCATTCCACGCGCTGTCGTGTTGCGAGATCTAACCGGCTAAATACAAAGGCTTATGGTAGCACGAACTCGTGATGCAGCGCAAGATGGCAATGCTTGTGACGAGTCGAGCCCAGAAGACCCGTCGTCGTCACGATGGTCTCGGAAAAGCTTCCATGAGCACCTAATCTGATAGTTCTTCAATAGTTGTCCACATTAAAAAAAAAAACTGAGACCATCGCCCCAAGGGAACCCTGATGGGATGTGAAACAGCAGCAGTGTGCACGGCGTTGACCCAGTTGAAACAGGCATTGAAGCGGGTGCTGGAAGAACGGTTTGAAGTGAAACTTGGTGTAGAGTTTACTCGAGTGAACAACGGCGCCGTTTGCAAACGCACTCGGCTTCGCTAACCCTCGTGACGTCACGACGGCAAGGTTAGGCATAATCACATCGGCGGAAGTTTCAGCGGGCAAAGGAGCATTGTCTACCGGCATCGACTGATAAGTGACGTTTAACGTCCCAAAACCACCATATGATTATGAGAGACGCCATAGTGGAGGGCTCCGGAAATTCCGACCACCTAGGGTTCTTTAATGAGCACTGAAATCTGAGCACACCATTGGTGTCTTCTCCATCGCAGATAAACGATCACTCAATGTGCGTTCGAGCATTGCGAGCAGTGGAGAGGGTGAAGTAAGAGAGAAGTAACACGTAGACGTGTTTCAACGAGTACGTTAGGCGCACGTCAGGTTTATTGCGCGTGAATCAACAAGTCAGCGGTGTAGTGAGCGGTAGTTGCGGTAGCGAAGCATGTGTGGCAGGCGTGGGAGAAAGTGACGTCAACATGCACTGCAAGGAGAGTATGACGTCACTCGTACGGAGGGACAGCGTTACACAGGCTAGTCAAAGAGCTGCTTTGCATCTATCAGCAAAGCTGAACGCTGTACGGGGCCACTCCATGCGCACACAGTGAAACCACGCATGCAAGTGCGGCATTGAAAACTAATAGACCCTTTCACTGTTTACAAACACAGGCTCTTTATGACATCTAGTTTTGTCCACCGATGTGCCTTAATAGCATCGGTGGGCAAGAAGAGCTTTAGAAAATAACCCGCTGATTTTCTACACTTTCCTTCCCTTATTAATATTAGGCAAAATATATTCAAGTAATAGTCATTTTGAGCTACATAAGAATTAGAAGAGATTCCTTTAAACTTTTCTGCAAGTTCCTTTTGTCTGAAAAACTAAAGAGAGACTTTACTGAAAAAAAAAAAAACATGAAAACGTGCTTTAGGTTTCAAGGTTAGAAGCTGGTAAATGAGGTGACCGGAAGTTTTCTGAGGTACAACGCTTCCTGCTACTAAATCAATCTTGAAACCATCTACAGCGGACGACACGGACACCAAGGAAAACTGTTCGATAAAGTGCTCTTTATATGCAGTGCATCCCCACATATGTGATGCTAACTAAAAGCGTAACACTGCAAAGTGGAAACACCTGTGTCACTTAAAGAACAGTTCACTCTTCTGCAGCGATCGAAGAGTGGCACTGCTAACAGAACTGTAGTTTTCTTTCTTTTTCTTTTTTTTTTTTTTGTTGTTTGGAGAGAGGGGGAAGACACATTCGCGCATGCACTTGCGGCGGTAACAACAGTGGCAATGCTGGCTCAAGGGATGCAGGCCCACCTGCCCACCTTGCACACACCCACGCTCAAATAACGGGCGCTCACTTTTGCGTGGGACTTGCCTGGGCCACGAGCGCGCCGTTGCCGCTTCGCGCTTTGGTGGCGCCGGGGCAAGCGCGAAAGATGCATGCTGTTATGAAGCATTGAAATTCTTTTGGCGGCTGCGAACCCGATGAAGGAATTTAGACGCATTCCAAGCAAGGGTGAGCAGTTAAAACGGGCTGATTTGCTCTCTGTCAAGCATGAACAAGTTGTCATCGGACCGGTTTAACACTACGAAAACCCACGAGAAGAAAACTGCCATTGTGAGCTCGACTTCATGCAACGTACAAGGGCATTTCGGGAAAGTAACGAAGCGACGGGACATTTTTGAAGCCATCGTGTATTTGAAGAGAAACCTAAGCCAGCGTGGTATCCGCAGTTTAGGGTGGCGACTAAAACCTAACCAGTTACAGTTGCACCTTTCAAGGAGAGCAAACTAGCTACCAGAAATTTGCAGTTGTTCAGGAGTGACTTCTAGCAAACGACGAGGGATTAGTCGACCACTCCTCATTCTCCCGCTCTCCATAGTAGAGGCCACATAGCATGACATGTTTGACGATAAACCTGTCAGGCCGCTACATTGTTCTGCTTGAACGCAGTCAGGCAAGTTTGGCACGTGTACCGGGAACTGGTCTTTTCGAGCACCACCCTCTTGCAGGGAGAGTTCTTAGAACCCAAATCAGCTAAGATCATCGAATGTTATCTTGATGTCGTGTGCAGAACCTTGGTGTTGTGCATTCGTGACCATACTAGGACATCGTTTAGACTGCCCTCTCCACGTGCATTCTGTGGCGTCTTTCCCCACCTTCGTGGGTGGAGCATCGAGACCATCGAGCGCCGTATTGGCTGAAGCTGCGGACAATGCGCCTAATGTAGGCAATGCAGCGCTATATAAATGGAAGACCTTTCGTTATAATTTCAGTTTTTCAATGAGCTCTTACTTGATCACCCCATGTTCACTTCTCTGTTCCTAACCATGTAAATAAATCTGTCATTCTTACGAGCACTTCATCTGAATTTTCGCACGATGGCGACCCGTTACCAAAATTAGACCCACTGAACCCGTAGTCCCAACAATGCTCATGCTGAAATGACAAATGCTACAGACAAATAAAGCTCTATTAGCTCTATTTTGTCGGTAGCATCTGACGTTTTCAAGGCTTTTCTTAAGGGGGCAGAATGGTCTTTGGGACCAAAAAGTGACAAAAAATTTATTTTTAAAATTGACATATTTGCTTTCTGCAAGTATTTTTCTATCTCTCTGCAAATTTTCACACACCAGAAAGTGGTAATTTTTTTATAATGTCATTCTAACTGTCCAGATTCTTGGTGCTGTTAACATGCAGAACCTGCAGAAAAATGCGGAACCAACTTCGAGGCTTTTTTATAATTTGCCGGCATTTGTGTTAGAAGCTCTGCTACGAATTTATGAGCCCTTTTATGAGGATTGCAAAACATGTGCACCATGATTGTTGCTTTTTGAAGAAGCTGTGTGTGTTAAGTTTTTTCTATTTTTCTCAAAAAAGATTTACGACAGTTCAATGTAGAGCCCTCAAAATCTCTGCAGCTAGGGCTGGTACAATAATAATTCTTTTTGCAATGGAAACCTGTATGTGTGTAGAATGTAAGTATGGGAGCAAAATTTAGAGACCAAGCCTTTTTCTTCAATTACTCATAAACATTGTAACAATACCAACTGCTTTTGAAAATGGATAGTTCATTTTGCTGTAAAATAACCAATAAAGGCCTAAGAACAAAAAACACTTGCATACTTTTATTCTATAGTTATTAGTCTATGTTCATCATCATCAGCCTGACTACGTCCACTGCAGGACAAAGGCCTCTCCCATGTTCCGCCAGCTAACCCAGTCATGTGATTGCTGCTGCCAATTTATACCCACAAACTTATTAATCTCATCTGCCCATCTAATCTTGTCTCCCCCTAACCCCCTTGCCTTCTCTGGGAATCCAGTTAGTTACCCTTAATGACCAGCGGTTATCCTGTCTACGCGCTACATGCCCGGACCTTGTCTATTTCTTTTTCTTGATTTCAACTATGACATCCTTAACCCCCATTTGTTCCCTAATCCACTCTACTCTCTTCTTGTCTTTTAAGGTTACACCTACCATTTTTTTTTTTCCATTGCTCGCTGCGTCCTCAATTTAAGCTGAACCCCCTTTGTAAGTCTCCAGGTTTCTGCTTCATAGCTAAGTACCAGCAAGATACAGCTGTTATATACCTTCCTCTTGAAGGATAGTGGCAATCTACCTGTCATAATTTGAGAGTGCTTGCCAAATGTGCTCCACCCTATCCTTATTTTTCTAGTTACCGTAATTACTCGAATCTAACGCACACCTTTTTTCCGGTTAAGCGAGTTCATAAATCGCATGCGCGTTAGAATCGAGTACGAAAAATAAAATTACGGTCAATCTATTGCCATGGGCAAATCCAAAATGGCCGCCCCCTACGTGCGTCGGCATGGCGCGTCGGCCATTTCTGCCTATGTGTTTCCCAAGTGCGGCACTTCGTACGTGTGCTGAGGAGTTCGTGATCTAGTAGTGCATTAGCATCGACGGCGTGGAAGGGCTGACTCCAAAAACTCGAGTGCACCACGATGCCGCTTTTAAAAGAAAAGTCATCGCGTGTGCAGAAACGGACGAAAATCTGGCCGCATCGCGGTCGTTCGGAGTTCCCGAAACGTGCGTGCGGGACCGGCGGAAACAAAAACAAAAGATTGTCGACAGCAAAGCTTCACGCAAAGGCTTCAGTGGACCACAGCAGGGTCGGTTTCCGCAAATTAAAGAGCTGCTCGGCGAGTATGTGCTTGAGCAGCGAGCGGCACAGCGGCCCGTGACGACAGAACTGCTCCAAGTGCGGGCTATGCAATTAGTCTTAGAAAAAAGTCTAATGCGGAGCCAGTTTAAAGCGAGCAGGTGCTGGCTAACTAACTTTATGAAGGGGAAAGGCTTTTAGGGGAACATGCATATGCGAAAAGTTTTGCGGAAGAATACGATGAAAAGCTTCACAGTTTTCAGAGGTTCGTCCTAAACTTGCGGCGCAACAACGGCTACCTGCTTGGGCAAATCGGGAATGCCGATCAGACACCCCTTTACTTCGACATGCCTGGCACCACAACCGTCGAGAAGAAGGGGGCGAAGCAAGTTCATGTGCTGACATCGGTCCACGGTAAAACTACAGTGACTGCAATGCTCTGTTACACGTCAGATGAGCACAAGCTTCGCCCGTACCTCATATTTAAATGGAAGACGCTCACGAAAGGAGTCGTTTTTTCGAGTGGTGTGATCGTGCGGGCCAGCGAGAAAAATGGGTGCAGGCTGCAATCGATGTCTTACGTTTTTTTTTTTTTTTTTTCGCGGCGGAAATCGGGTGCGCGTTACAATCGAGGGCGCGGTAGAATCGAGTAAATACGGTACATCAATCTCGTGGTTCGGCTCCGCGGTTATGACCTGCCCTAAGTAGACATAGTCTTTTAAAACTTGAAGTGCACTCTTACCTATCTCGAAGCGCTGCTCTCTTCCGAGGTTGTTGTACATTAACTTTGTTTTCTGCAGATTAATTTTAAAACCCACCTTTCTGCTCTCCTTGTCTAACTCCGTAATCATGAGTTGCAATTCGTCCCCTGAGTTACTCAGCAATGCAATGTCATCGGCAAAGCGCAGGTTACTAAGGTATTCTCCATTAACTCTTATCCCTAACTGTTCCCATTTTAGGCTTCTGAAAACCTCCTGTAAGCATGCAGTAAAAAGCATTGGGGAGATTGTGTCCCCCTGCCTTACACCCTTCTTGATTGGTATTCTGTTGCTTTCTTTATGAAGCACTATGGTAGCAGTTGATCCCCTGTAGATTTCTTCCAAGATGTTTATATATACTTAATCGACGCCCTGATTCCGCAGTGTCTGCATGACGGCTGATATTTCTACTGAATCAAACGCCTTCTCGTAATCTATGAAGGCTATGTATAGTGGTTGGTTATATTCTGAGCATTTCTCTATTACCTGATTGATAGTATGAATGTGGTCGATTGTTGAGTAGCCTGTTCGAAATCCTGCTTGTTCCTTTGGTTGATTGAATTCTAATGTTTTCTTTACCCTGTTAGCAATTATCTTTGTAAATAGCTTGTATACTACAGAGAGCAAGCTGATTGGCCTGTAATTCTTCAAGTCCTTCTCATCTCCTTTATTATGTATTAAGATGATGTTAGCATTTTTCCAAGACTCTGGTACTCTTCCCGTCAGGAGTCTATGTTGGCATATCTTAAATATCACTTTTAATTAAGCACTTTTTTTTATGGTGGCTTTCAACAATAAGGGGTGAGCTTAAGTTATCTCAGGAAGAAGATGAGTTGCAGGAAAACTAATTAAACATTTGAATTCAGCAGAAAAAAAACTGTATAATTTTGTGCAGTTTGATCAAGATCACTGAAGAAATAAGAAAAATAAATGTCTAAGACCAGTCTGCCCCCTTAATGACATTTTTCATCTCCTTGGATAGTTTGCCAGTGTCCTGTCTAGTGACTGCACCTCCAACTTCTATTGCACACTCTTATAATAGTAGCTGTAACTTACGCAACATCACTTCTCTCGTTCGAGCCACGAATTTATTCTGAAGCGAAACTCTGAATTCTTGTATTTTTCCTCTCAACGCTAGCTCATTAATTGGCTTCTTGCGTATCAGTTTATGCCTTTGCTTTTTTTAGGTCTAGGTTAATTCGAGCTCTTACCATTTTGTGGTCCCTGCATTAGATCTTGACAACTAATTCTACATCCTGTACAATGCCCAGGTGTGCATACAGAGTGAAGTCTGTTTTAGTTTCGCTATTTGGACTCTGCCACGCCCACTTACTGTTAGCCCGTTTTCTGCAGAAGGTATTCAATATTTATAAATTATTATGTTCTGTAAACTCAATAACTACCAAAAATCGGATGTAAGCATTGAAGGACAAGGAAGGCAAAGTCGCAACCAATATGGATAGGATAGTTGAGGCGGCAGAAGAGTTCTACAGAGAGCTGTACAGAAGCCAAAACAACTAGGATGATATTCTAACAAGCAATAATAGCCCAGAGGAATTCGACATCCTACCAGTAATGACAAGAGAAGGAAAGCCGTAGAAGAAATGCAAAGAGGCACAGCCGCTGGTGAGGACAACGTAAGAGCAGACCTGCTGAAAGATGGCAGAGAGATTATGATAGAAAAACTGGCCAACTTATATATAAAGTCTCTAGACAACAAGGGTACCGGAATCTTGGAAAAACGCCAACATCATCTTAATCTATAAGAAAGGAGACGTCAAGGACTTAAAAAATCACAGGCCAATCAGCTTACTGTCAATTCTCTTCAAACTACTTAGCAAAGTAATAGATAATAGAATTAGGGTGGCATTATAATTCAATAAACCAAAAGACAAAGCTTGATTTTGTACAGGCTACTCCACAATAGACCATATTCATACTATCAATCAGGTAATAGTGAAATGTGCGGAATACAACCAACGCCTGTACATAGCCTTGATAAATTACGAGAAGGCGTTTGACTCAGTCGAGACATCAGCAGTAATGCAGGCACTATGAAATTAAGGCATCGACAAACCCTGCATAAGCATACTGAAAAAATCTACAGTGGATCTACAGCCAGCACAATTCTCCAAAAAGAAAGCGATAGAATCCCAATAAACAAGGGCGTACAACAGCAAGACATGATCTCTCCAATGCTATTCACAGCGTTTTTACAGGAGGTTCTCAAGGCCCTAGATTGGGAAGAGTTAGGGATAAAAGTTAATGAAGAGTATCTGGCAACCTGCAATTGGCTGATGATATTTCTTTGACGAGTAACTCAGCAGACGAATTACAGCTCATGATTACAGAACTGGACACAGAAAGCAGAAGAGTAGGCCTGAAAATTCATATGCATAAAACTAAAGTAATGTGCACCAATCTCGCCAGAAAACAGCACTTTGTGACAAGTGGAGAGTCGTTGGAAGTGGTCAAGAAATATGTATACTTAGGACAGGTAGTAACCGTGGAGCCAAACAAAGAGAGTGAAGTAACTAGAACAATAAGAATCGGGTGGATCACATTCGGCAAGCATTCTGAAATCATGAATGGTAATCTACCACTAGACCTCAAGAGGAAAGTATATAACTGCGTCTTGCCGGTACTTACCTAAAGTATAGAAACCTGAAGGCTTACAAAGAGGGTTCAGCTAAAAAACAGGACGATGCAGTGAGCGATCAAAAGTAAAATGATAGGCGTAACTTTAACAGACAAGAAGAGAGCAGAATGGGCCAGGGAACAAACGGGGTCAAGGATATTGTAGTTAAAATCAAGAAGAAGAAATGGACATGGGCAGTGCACATAGCCCGTAGGCAAGATAATCGCTGGTCATTAAAGGTAACTGAATTCGCAGAGAAGGCAAATGTGCGAGAGGGAAACAGAAAGTTAGGTGGGTCGATGAAATTAAAAAGTTTGCAGGTAAAACGTGGAAGTAGGAAGCAAAACACCGTGTTGATTGGTGGATCATGGGAGAAGCCTTGCCCTGCAATGGGCCCAGTCAGGCTGATAATTATGGTGATGTACATAAACAGACAACTTTTGTACTTACAGCATTTATATTTGCAGTATTTTACTCTATAAAAGGTCTTGTATACCAAATGTTATTTTGATTTGCACTTGTATATTTTAAATTGCAGTACAGAATTACATTTACAATTGGAGAAGACTTTATACAGATTTAGGTTGTCTCTTGGCACACCTGTTTACAAACATTTCAAGAAACTTCAGTTATCCTTTCTGGTAAAATTAATGTATGTCTATTGTTCATATTATAAACAAACACTTGAAATTACTGATTGAACAAAAGGGCTCCAGGTAATTAAACTCACTTAAGATTCTATAACATGCCACCAAAGCACGACACACATGTATTTGTGCATTCAGACCCCATTGTAACGTAGCTAATGTGGTAAGGAATAAGAACTTGTGACACTGTGCTCGGCATTTTTCCATAGCCACCGATCCACCAAAGCTAACTGAATGATATAGTACACGTAACCTTATTCAGTGCAGTTTGATTGAATCACATAACTATCATAATAACTATCATAATAATCATAACCTTAAAGTCAAAGTTTCCTTATGCCGCACAAACACTTGTTATGCTTCTTTTCTGCCACAAACAAGCAGCGACTGGAACCGCCTTCCTGCCTCTACCGCTGCGATCAAAGAACCTGCCGCATTCAAAGCTTCAATTAATAATATATTGTTCAACCACTTCTCTTCTGTAATGCCTTCGGACCCTGAGAGTATGAAAATAAATAAATAAAATAAATATATATCCACTACTTGCACAATACCAAGCCAGTATGCAATTTTGCAGCCCCAGAATATTACATAAAATGAGCACTATCTGTGGCAAGTGAACGCTGATTTTCTGGCTTTTGTTGTCACAGTTCACAGTGGTCAATATATATACACAGTTAACTCTCACTTGTACTAGCATTGGTTTCAGTTTAATGGATATTTCAGACTAACAAACTTGTAGGAAATTTTCCGTGGTTTTCCCATGCATTCTATGCAAAAAGTTTTCAGTTAAACGAATTTCTGAATGGCTCATACTTTAGTTGAACTAACTTCATTTGCAAACACAAGCTCTCTTTGAGATGAATTCACTGAAGTTTTGCTGCAACTCTGCAAAACTCTCGTCACCGATGTGTGCTGCCACCAAAGCGTCCATCTATATATATGCGGTGGTGCAACATCACTTGTGCAGGCAACACTGCCAAGGCAAATCGGTGAAGTAAAAATTTAGGCAAGTTGGTGATGGTTCATGATAACAGAGGGTGGCGCGAAATACGCAGCATACAAGGAAATAGAGGGCACTGGTTTTGTTTGGAATAACTGCATTACCAATATTCAGTGATGGAAACAACATATTGCTTTTTAGAGCAGATCCTGGAGCAGAAAAAAATGTGCTATAAAGCAATTATATGAACAGTCTCGGCATGTTTTTGCCACCACCGTTGTCATTCACTTATATATATATATATACACACACATACATATATATATAAGGGGAAGGTGCGCTAGCCTCCTCTTATTGTAGAGTGAACATTGCGTTTCCGGCCGGGGTCGTCTGCACACGCGCTTACCTTGTGAACGAACGAGGGGGGGGGGGGGGAAGGGCTTATGCTTGCCACGCTATTGCGGCAACGATTGGCGTGCGGCTCTTGCCACCACAGCAGGAGCTTATACGGGCTGCCCTCTCAACACGAAAAATGGTGCCAAAAGTGTACCTGGAGCGGCCGTGCACATTTATATGCGCTCTACACATGATAAACTGCCACCAGCGGTGACACACGACATATAGCCCTTAGTACCAGCATACACTGTCCATGGGAGGCGTTTCTCATCAACGCTGTCACTACGCACAAGCCTTGTTCTGGTCATCTACTGTGGCTGCACCGCAGGAAACTTGGTTACTTAGCAAGTGCATGTTTACTACAATTAATATTGCTCTTAAAATGCTAGCTTTGCTTCGTAAAACATTCGAATATGTTACTATCGCATTCATTGCTTTGCCCCATTGGCAAAACAGTGACTTTTTTAGGGTGGCTACTGGTGTTTCTGGAGCATATGCATGTTTTGACCACTCCCTCAAGTCTAAAGCATCATTTAAGCATCTGACAAATATTCATATTTGTCATACAGCATGCACTATACTAGTATGCAGCTAGTATACAAACAGTATAGTGTAAATCATGGAAGGGGGGCAGCAGCGTCCGGACTTTTTTTGTTCAGGCTGGGGAGCACACCCTTTGCAAGTGTCTTCCTTGAGATTTAGCTTTAGCACGTGATACAAGTGAGTTAACAGTTCAGTATAGTGTGATCAACTTTTTAAAATGCTGTTTATCTTTTACTGTGTACCTGTGTTAAAATATGCCCCTCAGCTGTGTAAAATATGGAAATCGCATAAGGCCAGAAAAGAGACTGAATAGAACAATGGGATTGCTTGAGATTGGACCCCATACTCAAGTTAGGATTCATTTCAAAACATGATTTCATTGTTATATAAATAAAAATAGAACCCATATTAAACGGCTGCCATGGCTTGATTTGTATAAACTTGTGATTTTTCTGGACTTACTCCCCTCAGTAGCATACTAGGATGATAGTGTATACAGCTTGCTTTTGGTTTCGTTTAAGCTCACTGGACAGTCACATGGTTTAACTTTATTGTTTTTAGTTTCCCAACACCATTTCAGAGCAGGTTCGGAGAAGTTACTAACAAATATTGTATTTTGAAGCAGCATAGAGCAGCATTTCTCTTTTGGAGCCTTTTGGAGCAGCACTTCTATCACTGAATATGTTTATCCTGAATAAAAAATTCAGCTGCTAGTAGAGCATCCTTCCATGTCCTCCATTTTCTTGTGAATGCGTATATCAAACCCTCGCCAGTTATCATGAGGCAAATTGCCCGTGCGAGAAGTGAAAACAAGCCACGTTTTAGTACCTGCACAGAGCTGTCACATTGGGAAATTGTTTGCAATGCTTTCCTGGAACCGTAAAGACAAAGAGTGCGACAAAGTTGTAATGGTCGAGGAAGATTCGAGTCATGTATCTTCAGCTGAGGCTGCAGAATATGTATTAGAAAGTTGTGAGAGTCTATATCACAGCAGCAAGCTGTGCCTAAGGCAGTGCACAGAAACACAGACTCTCAGGACAGTTTTGTCTTTTTTGTGTTTTAAATCTTTCGTTACCACGTGAAAATGGTTGTTTTTCATATGTCTCGGGAAGATCGTTTTTGCCAGTTTGAAAAGCACTCCAGCATGCATTGCAGCATACTGAAGTTTGCACAATGAAATGCTCTTTCCAAAAATATACGTTTTAGAGCAAAAAATATATGTTAGAATGAATGAAAATGTGAAAAGTGTGGAATTTTTAATGTCACTGAATAAACAGTGTCAAAAACACTATATGTGCAAAAATTTTCAAAACAAAGCAAATTCAGGAACAGTATAAAGATAATGAATGTAGTACAAAATGTTTCTCTTCACATGGACAAAGAAAATCAGAACTGAGGTGTTGCACCGTTGCTTGCGCCATGCGGTGAAGCATTTCATGGTTTTTCGCGAGACACAAGTGTACTCGTAAACTTTTGTCAGTAAACTTATGTTTTCTTGCGATAAGTCTCCAGGTGTTCGATTATAGGCACCCATGATGTGAATAATCCCTCTATAAATGAGGTGTCCAATGAACTTCGCTATTTCATCTAGCGTCACCTCTTTCCATGAACCACCTCACTCCTCATAGGTTGGCGTTGCAATAAATGCATCCAAGCATATTTCTTTGCAGTTTCGCGCATTTCATATTAAAAAAAAATATCGCCCGCGGTTCTAAAACGTTTTGCACTGCTCCATATACAGGGCGAACATGTGTTCCAGGGCCATTCCTGTCGTTAGGAGAAGCTCTGCAGCCAGCACCAGCACACTGTGTCCCAGCGAAGTGTGGACCACGCAAACAACCAGAGTAGCTATAAGATTGTACAGAAAGGTCAGAAGCTATACGTACTTGCTGTGGAGACAACTTGGGGGTGTAAACAAAAACAAAACAAACACATGAATGGCTGCGGGTGTCTGAGGCTGACGCAAAACACCGTCGCCATAAAACGTAAAGCTGAGGGGTGGTCATCCTCGAGCTTTTAGCTCGTCGAAAGTTCAAGTTGAGAGACTGTACTAACTATTAAAAAGTGCTGGGTGCACGAGAAACAAATTTAATAAGCCAAAATTGATGATCCAAAAGCGCCGATCACCGATGATTGATTTGAATAGGCGTGGTAACGAAAGAGTTAAGGGCACCAGTCCAAATAAAAATGACCGAATTCTTTTCAATATACATTGCATTTCACACGTTTGATTTGACATGTGCTGTGCCAAATGCTGTTTTGTAATGTAGTTAAGTGAACCATTTCCACGAGTCCCTTGAAGTTAACTCAAGCGAGAGTTTATTGCATGTTTATTTATATGCCATTTTATTTTTGAGTATTGCAAGAGTGGACCAAATGTACATAGAGCAAAACAAATTAAAATGAATTGCCACATTGGACCCTGTTCCCATCAACTTCTCCATTGCTAGCATGGCTTCACTTCCTGTGGACACTTAAACCGTTTTGCAAGGAAAGGGATGTGTGTGCACCCACAAATTGGCCTTTTCAAACTATCCCATAATGCATACTGCAAGTAAGGTCACAAAGTGCCCCCTATGATATAATTCTGCCTTTTGTGAGTTGGCGAGGTACCAACTACGCGCCTGTAAGGCAACATGCGCACGTGAGCACATGGTGCGAATGATGTTGCTGATAATGAAAATTATGCTTGCATGGCTTGTAATTTAAACCAACCACTCACTTCGCAATTCAAATGTCTCGATACCTTGTGCGGTTCCACATTTCTGCTACACAATATTACATGACACTCCACGCCCTATATTACATTCATATAGCATCTTCTTCCGAAGCTATTTCAAGCACAGGTGTGTGCTTGCCCCGCAGAAGTTCTGGTTTCGATTTGAACTCGTACTGAAGTTTTTTTTGTTTTAAATTTATTTCCTTTTTTGCATTTATCTCGAATTTTCACTTACAGACAACACTGACTTTTTGCTCACAACCAATGACACTGACACCAGAATTTCAGAAAACAAGCTCCTTAAAGCTATCGGATCATTACACAGTTTAACATGGTTAGTAACACTTAATGACTGGCTGATCCTGTGACAACGAATACCTGAAATTTGGTTCTAATGATCAATAGATCTCAGGAAAAAAAATTGGTTCCGTATCTGCATGTTTCACTGCAAGTGTAATCGAGAAACGATAGTCTTGCATCTGCAAAGAGTGAACAGAACGTTTTTTTTTATGTTCTGCGTGAGAAAATCAGTGAATTGTATTCTGGAGGCGCTGCGTTAGAGTGCCTCGATCCGTGCAGTGGAGGCAAACTAGCGCTTCGCGGCACGTAAGACACAAGCGCTATCTAGCCGTTAGCTTTGAAAATGAAGGATGGCGTGCGCGCCTGTCTCGGAGGCGATAAGGTGTAGAACGCAAAGCAACGGGTAGGTGCGACCATCGTCTCGTATTAGTGAAGTATTGGAAATACTTGCCTTTTTATGCATAGCGTTGCATTGTCAGCCCAGCATGATAAACGGCACGGTTCTTATAATACCTTCTCTAGTATATAGAGAAACACCACAAAACATATACGTGTTGTTACTGTGCCTCAGGTATGCACAATAATTGCTTGTTAATTGACAATCGCACAACTACGAATACTGAAACTTGAGCAATATTGGTGGGCGCTGCGGATGGGGTTGGAGTTATGCCGTTTCGAGTATCTTTTCAGCGAACAGACAAACAGACAGACAGACAGACCAAAATTTTGCGGCGAAGTACCCCAAGAAAGACTATCATCATCAAAAAAGTGTGCTTGAAGGTAAAGTGTCAACAAAAAAAGCATAAAGTTCAGCCCTTTCTAATGAGCCTAGCAGGTGTTAGGTATTTTGTGTTGAATGAAATCACCCACTTGTTATACAATTCAGAAACATTTTATACAAAATGAAGTGCGAGGTAGATAAGTACATAATTCTGTAAGGTTTTAAAATTGCCAAATTTTTGCAAAATAGATGGATGCACAATGTTTTGGATATTCAGACACCCACAACGACATTCCACTACAGAGTACCTATTTTGTGAGAGCTCGGGTGTCCACAATATAGTTTCACGACGCCCCTGTGTCTTGGGTAGCCACGTATAGGGTAGCCAATCAAGTAAGCCAAACCTTTCCTCTTCGCTTTTTTTTCCCCTCTTGTCTTTTGCCTCCTGCCCGGACAGGTTGGCAGAAAGTTATAAAATGCTGTCACTCGGCTATCCCCTTCCCCATCATAATCAGTGAGGCAACCTATTGGTTCAGTTTTGGTGGAAATCGAGTCCTTCATTGTACGCACAAGACAGCTTGGGACACGAAAAAATTTGTATGAGTTTAGCATCTTTGGCCAAGGGCGGTCCTTTAAAATTTGCCAGACAGCAGTTAATTTAGCTTGTTGGGGAAAGGCACAGCCTAAGCGCATACACATACACTCCTATAGTCTCAGTATTTTGAAGTAGTGCCTTGTGACCTTGTAACCATCTGATTCTCTTTCAGTTTCCATTACTCTGCAGCACATGACTGTAGGAGTGCATGGTGACATGGCAAGTTGGTTAAAATTTGCTTTTGTTATTGAATTGTGTTTACTTTCAAATTCAGCTAATAAATGCCAGCTAGATCCTCCCTTTCTACATGTACAGCCATGCACAGAAGTGTAATCAGTGCACAGCATGGAGCAAGTGGAAGTGCAAATGTGGGATGTTATACAGGGCTTGTAGAGCTAGGCCCTACGGTAGTCAACGAGTATGCATATAAAGTGCATACACCACACAAACAGCCTAGAGAAGCATAACTTTATATGTGTATGTGCCACGATGTGACTCAAATGTAAGCTCCTCAATGCAAAAGTGGCAACCACAGAGTATCTCTCAAACTTACCTACAAGGAAATCTGGCGCTAGTGAGCTGCTGGATGCAAGGGAATGCCGGGATATCTGAGCTTCGAACTTGACTCAGATTTGTATACCTAGAAGATGCGTCTAGCTTCACGTTAAAATGATTGATTTCTTACAAAAAGAGCACATAATAAGCTATTTATTTTTGTCACTGCACAGAAACCCGTTTCATTTAGCACTAGAACCTTTTTTTGTTGTACAATTTTACGAAGCGTAAGAAGTAGCCAACGGCCACTAAACTTGGCAGACAGACGACAAAGCGAGCGTTCCCCCCACCAATTTTATGTCGTCTTTTTCTTTCGCTGTTTGGTTGTGCCATCAAGGTAAGCTGACCTTTATTGTAGAATATTATATGCGTGGATGAGATCCATTTATACACGTTTTTTTTTTTAAAGAAGCATTATTTATGCAGTCGTATTCACTTTTCAGCCAAAGCCTCGCTCAACACCAGCCAATACAAGCCTTGCAGACACATATATCGTCATTACCAGCACTCCCCAAGAGGCTCCTTAAGAAATTTGCATGAACGGTGGCGCCACACTTTCCTCTGGGTATGTTTGTGAAAAACTCCATGGTGGCAACAAAAAACAGAACCAAACTCTTAAGCTTGCCACGCACCTTCATGCACATTGAGAAAGGCGCCAACTCCATGGCCAGTTCCATGAAGATAGTCCAAGCCTACTTCCCAGAGAGCTCTTCGTGCCAAGGTATCGAGCATTTGCCCTAAAGAAGAAAACAGATTTTGAATGCGGATGCCAAGGTATCGAGCATTTGCCCTAAAGAAGGAAACACATTTTGAATGCGATTGCAAGTTGCTTTAAAGAGCTGTTGGACAAAAAATTAAGCAGAACAAACCTTTCACGAGGCGTGGGAAAATTGCAGATGAAAGCGCTATGTTTCCCTTGACAACCCGAGTGAAGCATTCCTACAAGGAGACCAAAACTGTAGTCCACATCCCAGGAAAAGTACACCACAAAGAACACTCACTTTTTCGTACTGGCTGGGTGTGCCGAAGTGCCACGTTCTGGTCACATCTGTTGTGCCATCCCTAAACAGGCAGAAAGTGAGCAAATGTAAGCTCATCAGAATAACTGCCATGCTAGCCTTAGCACCATAATGGCTGACCTGTATTGGCCTCCCGAGTCGCACAGATAAATTTCCTCGGTCGTTACTCGCCGGTCAGACTCTTCCTCAGGACGGTAGTGGATGATAGCCGCGTTAGGGCCAGATGCCGAGATAGTCTCGAAACTTGGTCCTACGTAGTCTTCTTGTTCCCTGAACATTCATAAGGCATGAAATAAAGCACTAACATATAAATCCATTCACTGCAAGCATACGCTTGTAGGGAATGGATTTATATGTTGCAAACACTGAACAAGCGTTCGTGCCATGAGCATGGCAAAGCGATGAGCTACTTTTGCATGAAGACAACATTGCCAGTTCAAATCCTACTGATAGTAAAACTAATTAACGATAGCATTCAAGTGACACAATACCTTCAATTGTTATACCCAATCATTGTTCCAACTAAGCTGCATAAAACAGAGAGTGGCGGGCCCACGAGTGTACTAGCTAAAGGCCGAGAAATAACGTGACAGCAAAGGTGGCTTGAATTAATGCTGTTGCAGACCCGTAATCACGACATAAGGTCAGAAAGAGCAGATGGAAAAAGTTTCAGTACCGGAAATTTCAGACATCTTTATATGCTGCACATGTGGATCACATACAGTGCCACGAAGGTGTCTCAATTATTCGGCACATTGAATAATAAGGTGTTGCTAGCATGTAATTGTAATGTAGACGATTTTCCGAAATTTTCCACAATGATACAGCATGAAAAAGACCGTCAGACTACATTCTGGAGGAAATTCAAATTTTAAAATGTGCAAAGCATTCTGCACCTTCGGAAGTGTTCCAGCTTGGCAGCAGCTGTCATCTCGGTGACTTCTCCCTTGGGGACTTCAGATTCCATCCAAACAAAAAACTCGCACAGTGCCACAGCATCTTTCACCTAAAATGAGGTAATAAATTAGATTGTGTCAAACACTACTTTCACTATCCTTAATGAATATGTATTCAGACATGACACAGCACTAACATAAACCGCGGATCATGTAAAAAAACGTCTGACTGTAGGTAGTACTTTCCTGCGAGTGCTTACCGCCTTCAATAGCCAACTATAAACAGTTTCAAATTCATACTTTCCAATTTCAGAGTGCACCTGCACCTATGTCAATCCATTGGGTAAAACAAACAGTATTCTTGCCGTTTCACTTGTTTATTTGGTTTTCTCCACACAAGGAAACAAAGCACTTTCAGTGTCAGCTGACTTAGTTCTCCTCGTGGCCATGCACTGCAACTTGCTCTTCAATCAATACAATGCGTGCAGAACATCAAAAACCATTACAGCCTATAAAACAAAAGGACTTCTAAAATATCACGAAATCAAAGCAACAATCCAAATTAAGACACCTTTGTTTATTGGTAGGCAAGATTTCAGTTTTTGCAACATCATGTGCGTTATGTCCATAATCAAGCAAGACCCAGTTTGGCATTAAATTCTTATGGTCACTAGAACTGCAACACCGTTTTGAGCAATATGTTTATTCCTCCTCTTGAGCTATGCACTGGTACAACGGAAGTCTTGTAATTCAGTTTTACCACAGATTATCCACATAATTTCATTGGGTTAGTAATAGTGCAGGAGTTAACTGTAAGTAGCTCCAAAAAAAAAACCAGTCAGCTACTTAAATCTTGTTGCAGTAATGCATTCACAGAATGTATTCTGAATATAATAAACAAAAACTTTCATTTAAGGTAAGAGCACCTGCAAGTTCCAATTGATTTCACAGAATATTTGTCTAAAATAGACTTGGCAGTGGCCCAAACAACTGATTTAACTTTGCGATCGGACACAATAAGCTCTGTAATAACTTGAACCAAGTGTCAACATTCTTTTTCTCGCCTTCTGCGATAGCCTAGAACAGTGATTCTCAAATGAAGGTCCGTGGACTCAAGGGGATCTGCAAAGCCATTTCTGTGATCCACGAAACCCTCACCCGCATTTTTATTTAAGTGCGACTATGCCACGTATTGATGAACTGTCCAAAATTGAGTGATGTGGCACCTTTGTTTGATGTTTTTGGTAGCAATAAAAGGCACTTGTTTCACGCTCCAGTTGAGTTAATCTACCTACCTACCCCCCTTCCCGCCCCTCTGCTGCAAGGGATCCCCCATCACTTCTACCAGTCAATAAGGGGTCCCCAACACATCCATGGATGAGAACCACTGGCCTAGAAGATAGCCCTGTTAAAAACATCCGTTTCCTGAACTAGTAAGATTGTTGGCAAGTGAGAGCTCATTAAGTTTAGTACTAGCACCTTTATGGCTACACAGCTTGCAACTCGACGTGAGGCAACAAGAACACTTGACTGGGTGCTGCAGCACAGAACTCATGCCATAAAATACAGAACTATTCTAGTTACAGAGTGTGTAGTACAATGTGATAGTGCATTCACATGCATATTTTCTGTTCCTTCCTGCTCGGAGGCAAGAAGGACAGCATTGCGCTTCCTTCAGCCCCCCCCCCCCCCCCCCCCAAACTACTTTATTATGTGGGTGAGATCTGGAAAACGCGTTCTAAATAATTGTGTGTTTAAACCACTAGTACCAGCAAAAGTTGCCCTTTGTGGCACCAGTCAAAGTCATTTATACTGAAATTGCACATCAACACGCGTCATTATATTATGGTAAAAAATAGTGTTCTACGGACAATATTTTCAAGCGTTTGTTATATCAAGGTTTACCAGTGCTTCATCAAAAAAAGAGCATGCAAAATATTGTCAGCAGTGCATACCCTGTATTAGCACACATTTATGACAACAAAGCAACCCTGCTGTCCATGTTAATAAATGCACAAGGCATTTGCGAACACTACTTTAACTCTCATTATCACGAGAAAATGGCCCTTTTTCATATGTCTCAGGGACGAACAGGTTGTCTACTAATTAGATTTTTCCATATTCCCTAACTTTTCCAGGTTTTCCATGATGATTGAAAGTAAATTCCATGACCGTCACGTCTATTTAGAAAATTCTGTGCACTGGAAACAAACCCTTGAGTGGAAAAAAAAAATTATTAGGCATTCATATAAAATAAGTAAACCTATTTACCGCACATGCTCAGAACATACTGAAATGTGGTAAATGTGAAAAAATATGTATATCTGGCTGATAATAAAACCCCTGAGCCAGACAGTGAGCAAGTTGGCTCTTTGATGTTCAGAAGAACCAGGAAGCAAACACACAAGTTAAAATTAACCGCAAATGAAAGTTTGAAGGAGCCTGAAATAGTGCGAAAACGCAGTCATAACTGCTAGGAAACCTAAAAGTGGCACCATATCGCGGCATCCGTGTAAAAAAAGGACACGGGTACCTGACCGATTCCACCACCGCTTAAGATGTGAATTGAATTAGATCCGATTCGATCTGGACTGCTGTATTTACTATTGATTAGGCGTCTCCACCTCATTTGCGCACCTCCAAAATATACGGTCTAGCAAAAAAAATATATTACTACTCGCGTATTCTGAGCCCCTTGCCTTGATAACGACTAACGACAACTTTGCGAGAAATGAGCCGTACTGCAAAGTTTTCTTTTTTATTTCCTGGAGCACATGCATGTTGGTGTTTTATTTCTCTGGGCTCTGATGCTTGAAGTACAACGAAAGTCTTCAGACGCCTGCAATGAAATCTGGGGGTAGCGTTTAAAGTGCCAAAGTTTGAATATGTGGTGGCAAGAAGAAATCTGTCAAGTTACAAAAGCTTCCTAGATTCCATACATAAATGAAAAGCGAATGTCGACATGTTACCTTCGTTTACGTACTCTTCTAGGCGCGCGATACTAAAAAATAATCCTACATTTAATAACACCATCTCAAGCAACTCAAATGAAAAACGTAGCTGATGTTACCCAAATGCTACTTTTGAAACTTGAGTTATCGCGAATAAGTGTGTAGACGAGAATGTTTGCTGTTGCCTCACCAATAATAATAATAATAATAATAATAATAATAATAATAATAATAATAATAATAATAATAATAATAATAATAATAAAAGGCATGAGATAGGCATTAGTCTAACCGGAAGGCTTTCAAACCAAGTCAAAATCATGGCCAAGACAAACATGCACAAATTTACAGACATGAGTAATGTTGTGGTTCGAAATTCAGATATACCGTGTCATATGTAAAAGACACATACATACAAATAGTGCATTTACTAACATAGAAGATAAGGAATGCTTTGGTCAACATTAATTACAAGTTGCCCAACAGAAATTTCCCAGTCTTGTTTATGCCATAAGCTGCCACGATTGTGGCAACCAGTACATCGGTGAAAGTGGTGATTTCAACAAAAAAAATGCGGTTTATTCCTCTTCTAGGAATCGGCATAGCACGATAGTGAACCTTGCCTTCACAGAGATAGTTGAGTGTTATTTGTGCATTGTTTTGCCACAATGGTGAACGAATTCATCCTACAGCAACAAGTAGCAAAATCAAGTGAAGAACGACAACCAGCTCAAAGCTTGTAGCGCACAGCACAAGCAGAAAGCACGCACGAAATGAGCATACCTAAGACGTGCGCGGACTAGCAACTGTCGCAACACGACACTTGAAGCGTGCTATTCTAACAGAAAGAAAGAGTCTAGAAACGAATGCCCAAGTATACACAGGACAAATGCAAGAAAATGTCACATTTATTACTTCTTGTGTGAGCAGCATGCTCCTTTCGCAGATGCAACAGCTGCTGATGCTACGTCTATGAGCAAAGTGACCTTCCTGCTCTCCCAAATCACATGTCCAATAAGCGCCCACGCAGGAGAGACCACGCACCATGAAGGCGGCACTGATTGAAATGCTAGAGGCCAAACCCAACGAGAGACCTTCGTGCCATCTGGCTACTGATGACAAAAACGCGCTGAAGTTACGAAGCCCTGAGGACCACCAAATGGTATATGGTGTATGAAAATGGCTTGCTGTTAGCCTTCATTGCAATGCTCGTTTCGTGGCGTTGTGGTTAGCACCGCACGTTGTCGATAAGGGGGTCGCTGGCTCTTTTCCTTCTCGTTTTCTTTTTCTTCGTAATTTGTCAAACTATATTGTTGTCTAGTGGTTAAGGCATTCGGCTGTTGACCCACAGGTCGCAGAATCGAATCACGGCTGCGGCGGCTGCATTGTTGATGAACGCGAGAATGCTGTAAGCCCGTGTGCTCAGATTTGGGCGCACGTTAAAGAACTCCAGGTGGTCAAAATTTCCGGAGCCCTCTCTCATAATTATATGGTGGTTTTGGGATATTGAATCCAAGATATTATTAAAATATATTGTTACGTAAATATGACACTAGGAATAGCTATTTAGAAGCTGTATTTTCACTTATGAATATAGCACCGACCAAGATCATAGATAGCAAGCACAGCAGACAGACCGGATCTCTTCTTCATCGTCTTTTGCTTGCAGAATTACTGACTGCTGATATTTTAGCTACATAGCAATAATGTACATCATATCTGTGACGGAAATACATCAGCAGAGTCGTTGTGGGCCTTGTCATAAAACAATTTCATGTTAAAAAGTTAAACAACACGAATACGATGACATAAAACAACGCTTGTCCTCGAATGCCTTTGCTGAACACATAAAATCTACTCTGGTAATAGGGGCGGGATTGGATGTAATTGCAGTAAACAGTGCAAAAAAAGTGCACAAGTGGCGCCATTGGCGCCACTTTCACTTGATAAATGATGCGATGCTCGTGAACACTGTTAGCTGAAGGCCTAGCAGCACCTGCTGACAAGTTGGAGAATTACGGAGAGCACCTCGCGACTCTGAAGATGAGCTCTAGTGACGAGTTTGCCAGAACTAATCGCGGATGACACGAGTGCCTGTTTTGAAAGGCAGTAAAGGGACTTCATGCAACGACGATCATTCGAAAAACTTACTCTACCCGTTTTTCATATTCTAAAACGGCCGATAATGTCAATATGAAGGTGATTAACAAAAGTTTAATTCACTCCTGTAAAAGCAGAAGTTTGAGCATAATGCAAGGGAAGCTATCACCACCACCAGTGCTTCAAAGCATTTTTGGAAGACGTCCCTGCACAGTTTAGGGGCTTTTCAGATCTAAAAGTGCTGTTTACAAAATAACTGCGCACATTTGGGATCAGGCACTACAGCTAAAACACAATGGAGGGTGAGCTTTCTGTTGCGCCACGAAAAATTGGGTCAAGAAAAATTGGCTCTCGGTCTCTTTAAACCACCATAGACATACACGTCAACTACATATTTCACCGAAAACTCTGCTGCCTATATAGCAAGCTCATCACAAAGTATTATTCAGCTTCCAGTATGACATGGGATGAAGCCATTCACTATTACTTCTAAAAGTGTATACAACTATTGCACCTCCTCAAAGGTAGGTGCTCACAAGCCGGTGCCAATAGGCACACAACTCTAGACCGGCATTATGAGGCAAACAGCCGGAGACCCCACCTTCTGAGAACATTGCAGAGTGCATGAGTTGGGCCATTTCTTTAGTCACTGAGCGCTCAACTTCAGTCATCTGGGGAGAGGGGGGGGGGCCTCTAGACTTCACAGTTGCATCCGACTATAATTGTCTTACAAAAAGGGTACAGTTTTGACATCGCCAACACTGGATTCTGGCTCCTGGTGGAAGATCCCCTGTTCGGTCACCTTCGATTCCCTCAAGACAACAGCCTCCAGTGAACCCTATTCAAAATACATTGCCCAACTTGATTAAAATGCGTGACCCCTTTAACCAACCTTTTATCACAGAAGTTCATCTTTTTCACCTTTCAGTCAAGCAAATTCTACCATGACTGACAATATACTAAACACATCAAAATAACACAGGACGTGAAAACTGAAACCTTCAACCATCAATGTGTCTAAATGCTGTTTAGTCAATAATTAGCAACTTATTATTCCCACAAGTCCAGCCAATTCTGCCAGGACTAACAATTTACCAAAGACATCAGGATAACACAGGATGTGAAAACTGAAACCTTCAACTATAAATGTGTCTAAATGCTGTTTAGTCAATCATTAGCAACTAATTATTGCCCACAAACTCACATGGGCACGTCGCATACATTCAATTTCGGTTTCATTCTTGATGGCTTTTCGAAGCATCACAGGTGTGGTAGACTCGATTCTGCGTTCCTACAAATACAAAAAAGACACTGTCACAGTTGCCAGAAAAAAGCAATAAGTGCTCATTCCCATGCACACAACATCACTTTGAACAATGAAGCCACATGCTGCTCGTGTGTGTTGTTCAGAGTACCAAATGTTTAAGCTTAGTCTACAACAATCAGGACAGTGTACAGAGCTCACAGATTGAAACGAGTCATTTAAAGGGGCCCTGGAACACTTTCTGAGCGTGGTCAGAAAACGCTGCTAATCGGTAGTCGAGGCTCCCGAGAACATGCAAGCCAAATATAGCGCAGCACGAGGCCTGGAATTCACAATAAATTTTCAACGTCACCTAAAAATTGCTTTCTTTTCTCTCAACAAATGACACTACAAAAGCTCAGAAATGACTCATCACAGCCATTGTATCAGCCACTGGCTAATTTGAGCATGGCACACTCTGTCATTGCAAGGGCGGGCGGCCACAGAAGGACGCAACTTAATGACGCGTGTGCGCGCAATCACACTAAGAAGCCACATATTCAAATAAAAAAAGAGAAAAAGTGCCAATGATTACGAGGTGCATGTGAAATACAGTGGACTCCCATTAAATGAGACTCGGTTAAACGGAAATGCCGCATAAACGAAACTCTCTAGGCTCATTTGGTTAGTCTCCTACATATTTAAGAATAAAAATTTTCGGTTAATCGGAACATTTTTTTTTTTCTCGCTTACATCGGTTAAATGAAACTAAAACGGGCAAAATCCATGAACGGTGGAAGTGGCCATGGCAGTCTGGCAACCATGAAGCAAAATGCCAAAGCTAGCCTAGCTAAGCCAATCCAGTGATTGCACATGTCCACGCACGCCGAGCAGCAATCGACGTCTCGTCGTGAGGACAGACTTGAGAAACCTATCGCTCAAGTTCAAGATGAGAACCTGTGCTCAAGTAGTGATAAGATGGTGTGTGATCCGTGAGCTCATTTCAGTGGCTCACAATGCTGCAAGAGATGCTGTAGTCCTGTTGCAGCGCTACTTTGGACACGATGGTGGCGCAGAGTTCCTGCCCAGCCTTTCAGCAATGCACTTTTACTGCGTGAGAAAGTGCTTGAACAAGACCAAACAAATAGTTATCACCTCCTTTTTTCCAATTCAGCAATATTAGCAACATTTTTCTTTCTAATCAACTATAGCAGTTGTTCTATACTTCAAAATGTTTTTGTTCAGTCGTCCACAGTTGGTGTTTTTGAAATAAAGTCATATTTCGTTCATTTTGTAGGCTTTGCTTGAATGAAACTTCTTATAAGTGGAACAAATTTTCTTGCCCCTTCGAGTTCCCTTTAAGAGGAGTCCACTGTATTTTCTTTTCCCATGCCGTCCCGTCCCTCCCTGCATGGCTTCCAGCGTTTTTATCGGGACGAGAGAAGAGAGATTGCAATTGCAGCATACAACAAATCTTTGTCGCACCGCCCGTAATGAATGTATTCTAAAAATTTTCACGGCGGTGAAATCCTGAGGCAATAAGCTTCTTTAGTGAATCCTTTCCATTGCTACTTGAAAAAGTATTGCAGGGCCACTTTACTGGTCATTACTATCAATTCCACAGTATTTAGCTCATGTTCCATCAGTGCAATACTGGCTCGTACACTCACAACAGGACTAGCATCACCTTTAGAGGTCACACTTGCAATGTCATGACTAAAGGCCGGATTTTTCAGCAGTGAAAAAGTGTGTTTTAGACACCAGAGACAGGCAGGTAAAACTCCGTTTTAGGCCTTCAAAATCATAAATATAGGCACAATAAATCTCTGCAAAAATTGAAATAATTTAAAACTAAGACATCGGTGACACGCACCTACGATGAGAAGCAAAAAAATGATATTGTTAAAGATAGCACGGAAACACCAACAGTTGAACATAGGCATGCATTTCCCGCGGGATTCGCTGATTACGGTTTTTCAATTTATTGTCGACCATTGTGAGCCAAGTGTCCACCGTCCAATCAACACTCTCCTGGGTCTTTTTTGTTTCGGCGTGGCTGGGAAGGGCAGTGCTGTAGCAAATAACCAGACCACTGGTACGCCAGAAGGGAGGGATGCCAGGTCTAATCACGTAGGATCAATTTCTCCTATGTCGGTGAACACCTTAGAAGGCCCCTCATTAGATCTGGGCATTTCGAGCTGACAAGCGTAATGGGTGCACTGGGCACTGAGGATCATGCCCATTAAGATTCGCAGAGCTACATGTCGCGAAAAAACGCCAAGTTTCTACTGAATGCTGCTTGCCCTTGTCCGAGCCTGCGACCAAAGATCAAGGAAGTGATTCACAGGAAGGAATGGTCCTGCTCTTATGTCGCTCCTTTACGCTGACATTGTTGCTCTGACATCACTCACTGAACACTATTCGTCAGAACTTGGATAAATGCTAGCTATATTTAGAAAAAAACAGACAAAAAATGTCCAGTCTCGTGATTATATCCTGCATTTTAAACGGTACCTCATTAAGAGCATTGCACATGGCATTACTCTAGTTGGCATTTGTAATTTGTGTGTCCTGTTGTGTAGCATGAACGAGGAGTACTTTGGTTTGGGCTAGCTGCTTCATAAAATTTTGAAAGCGCAAAGACAAAAGAAAAAGAAAGACAGAGCTCTTCGTCTCTATGTCTTTCTTTTTCCCCCGTCTTTGGGCTGCGCTTTCAAAAAGAGTATAATGAATAAGCGCTGAGAAAAATAATAAACACGTAAACGGAATGTCAGCTTATTATTTTTATTTTTGTTTTCAATTTCGAGTGCAAATTCCGCACGCGGCACAAGTTTGGTGCGGCACAAGTTTGGTCTCAGCATTGTCATTGAATCGTTCAGCGGGCTGGTGCTTGACTTCGTTGTTTTGAGCAACTTTTGTGCTAGATGCGAGTCGGGCCCAAAGGAAGGTGACCCTTCTTATGCAGCGTGGAAGGAATATCACCAGTGTCAGAAAAACAGTGACAAGAAGGCTGGGGAAATGGAGGTTGAGACTGCCCTCATCCTTTTCAGGAGGTCACTTGAGCGGAACAACCTGCGCTACACCACGGTGCTTTGCGACGGGGACAGCCACAGTTACCTTGCGCTACAAGAAGATAAGGTTTATGGGTATATCCCAGTGGAAAAAGAGGACTGCATTAATCATGTCCAAAAGCGTATGGGCATTGCTTTGCGCAACTTGATTGCAAAACACAAAGGCCCTAGCCTTGAAAGTCTTGGGGGAAAGGGCCCGCTTGACAGGAGACCTGATCCCCAAGCTCACCAATTATTATGGGTGGGCTCTGAAGACACACAGTGGTGATGTTGATGCTATGCACACAACAGTGATGGCCACTTATCATGACATCATGCCCAATGATGATGTGGCAAACCACACTGTGTGCCCACCTGGTCCAATTTCCTGGTGCAAACAAAATGCAACAAAGGCCAAGGGGGAGCCCATTCCCAAACATCTTCGAAAGCTGTGCCTCCACATGTCTGCCAAGCCTTACTTCCCATTTATTAGCGCTTGTCAGACAGAAAGCTGTTGCAATGATGCCAGCGAGGGAAAACCCAAAATAACAACGAATGCCTGCATTCAATGATCTGGGCGCTGGCACCAAAGGGAGCGATTCATGGTGGAGGCAGCTGTGGCAAAAGCAGTGCTCAAGTTCAATGCAGGCAATAAAAAGGCATCAGAGGACATTATGAAAAAGCTGAGCCTAAACCCCAGCTGGCAAAGCCGCAGCCGCATGGCTGAAAAGTATCAACGGCGGACGGCAGCACCAGCCAAGAAGCGACAAGCAACGGAGAACATGCACCAGTCCCTAAAAAAGTGCCACACAGGGACTCATAGTCAAAAGGACTACATGCCCGGTGCATACTGAGCATTTTCAAGTGCAGTTATGTAAATGAATCAATTTTATTTCATTTTCTCAGTTTTCTGAAAACATGTTTTTTGGTGACTTCCCTAGTTTGTGGGCTGATATCTCGCAATCTAGGACAGCTAGAGCAATAATTTTTTTCATTAACGTAAAGCCCAATCTGTGTATTACAAAGTGCTGAGAGCGAAATTTCCATTTGCTGCCCATATAAATTTAGAAGATATTAAGGGGGCAGACTGCTCTTTGGGACGAAGAAGTGACAAAAAAAAATCATTGTTTAAAACTGACATATTTGGTATCTGCAAGTATTTCGCTATCTCTGCGAATTTTCACACACCAGGAAGTGGTAATTTTTTTGTAATGTCATTCTAACTGTCCAGATTCTTGGTGCTGTTAACATGCAAAATCTGCAAAAAAATGGGGAACCAACTTCGAGGCCTCTTTATAATTTGCCGACACCTGTGTTAGAAGCTCTGCTACGAATTTATGAGCACTTCTATGAGGATTGCAAAACATGCACACCATGATTGTCGCTTTTTGAAGAAGTTGTGTGTTTTCAATTTTTTCCATTTTTCTCGAAAAAGTAAATTTACAACTGTTCAATTTTGAGGCCTCAATATCTCTGCAGTTAGGGCAGGTATAATAATAATAATTCTTGCAATGGGAACTTGTATGCGTGTAGGGTGTAAGTATGGGAGCAGAATTTAGAGAACAAGCCTTTTTAATTAATTATTCATCAAAATTTTAATACGATTTCAACTGCTTTTGAAAATGGATAGTTCATTTTGCTGTAAAATAATAAGGAAAGGCTTAAAAACAAAAAAAAACTCTTGCATTATTTCAATCTATAGTCATTAGTCTATGTTGTGATATTTTAAATATCACTTTCAATTAAGCACTTTTTAGTATGACGGCTTTAAACAATAGGGAATTAACTTCAGTTATCTCAGGAATAAGATGAGTTACTGGAAAACTAATTAAACATTTCAAAACAGCAGAAAAAACTGCATAATTCTGTGCAGTTTGATCAAGATCACTGAAGAAATAACAAAAAATGTTAACAAAAATAAAAAAATGAAAAAAATACAGAAAAAAATTTAATTGAAAAATGATATATTGACCAAATTTACAATTCCCATTGCCACGTCCCCCCTCAAATAGCGCTCATATAGGCACTAATTTGAAAAACAGGCATTCATAGGTACTTCTATACATTTAGGCATTAACACCAAAAATAAGCATTTCAAGGCACTTTAAAAACACTATAAAAGCCCTTCCTAGCCTCTAATTCATGCTCATATATCAAAATGACACGATAGGAACGCAAGGAACTAAATACAGTCGCCGACCGATTTTCCGGACTCCAAAAATTCGGACTTGTTGGATATTCCGGACTTCATAAATGCACCGTCAGGGATTCCATAGAGCTAATGCATTGTTTTGACCGATTTTTCGGGCGAATTTGCCCCTGAAAGTTCGATTTTTCGGACTAAATCGCTCGTTTTGTGCCACGTTCCAAGCCATTGTGAACGCCGCCATGTTGGATTTTCTGTCGGCTTGGCTAAGCTTGGTCTTCAAATGCCTTTCCTGCCTCCGAGATTGGAATGCGCACGCCATGTTTTAAGTTTCGGAGGCCGTGTTTGCTTTTTAAAAGACGCGGTGATGGATGCCGTTTTTTCGTCTTCGGTCAGCACTATCGTCATCACATCGCACGAGGAGGAGGCGAAAGAAGGATTCTTTTATTGTCGTTGCAGCTTTTTTCAGTCGCCATTCTGCACGTGTTGTGTCGCGTAGCGTCGAGACGTTGTGTGCTTCGCAGCGGCTATCTGCGGCATCGAATTTTGTGTTCTCGGTGCCATGGCTCCGCTATCTGTGCCATCGCGGGAGCCAGGTGGTGTGAAGAAGCGTGGGAAGTATACGACCCTGACGATGGAGAAGAAAGCTGCCATAATCAAGCTAATAGAGAGTGGACGTTCGCAGCTAGATGTCGCCGGATGGCGGTCGTCGTCCGACGACAACGACGACCGCCAGCCGTCGGAGATCGCCAACGCGGTGACAATTTTGTCGAGCGTTTACGGCGACGATGTCACCTTGGCGCAAATACGGGCAAACCAAATTGCCTCCAAGCGTAGTTTGAGGCAAGGCAGCATCAAGGACTTTTTTAAACCTGCCTGATGCAATAAACTTCAGATTTTTTGCGAAAACGAATTTTTCGGACTGTTCGATTTTTCGTACTTTTTTTCGGTCCCCGCCAGGTCCGAAAAATCGGTCGGCGACTGTAGGCATTTGCCTATAATCCGTTCTCTAGTCATGACATGTTTATCTCAAAACAATTACGAATACCAGTTGTTATGCCTGAAGTTCTGATGTTGCATTATCATTCATGAGCACTGTACAAAGTTGCACACCATGCTTAAAGGAGCTATAATTCAACCCTACCTTGGGAACTTGGCTGACAACTGCATAGCTTGAACAACTGCTGACCCAAAATTTGCCCGTCAGCTGGTTGATCAGCAGGGAAAGGAATTCCTTAAATACACGGTACGGCCTGATGTCAACTGCAAGGTTCTTTTCATTTCTGTCTATTGAGAGGTGGCGCTGAAGTGTGGCACTTAACTTGTTTTCATCTATAAAGAGACTGAAAAAAAAATTGTGTTAGCAAGAGAACAAGCCAACAAGGCCACACGACTGAGCTTACTATGCAGAGTCCATGGTGACCACAGCATATGCAAAAAAGACAGGATTGTAATCAATATCCGAGCCCCTGAGATTGAAGAGCCCTGCAAAGACAGCACAATTACAAAAAAATTCCAAATGAAGCAAACCACGCTGGCCTATCAGCATCATTCCACATACATGCTATTTCATCCAAGGCTGTAATCACTAATGCTGCTGCTGACTTTTGGCTCATGTCCTGCCGAATGTCAGAAATTTTCTCCTGCCAGAACTTCCCAGTGTAGATGATGGAAAGTGAATCAAGAGGGCGGCTAGGTGGTGAGGGCCGCTCCTCCCAAATCATATCGACTAGATTCTGTGAGACTGGCACCAGGGAATGACCTGACGCATCCAGTTGGTTGCTGAGCAGCTTCCAAGCATCTGGAAAAACATTCAGTCAACTTGTAAAGTCCTGTTTTGTACAACCAGAAATGAGGGATCCTTCACACTTAAATACTCACCATAAGGCATGAGAAATGGATCCACACCTACCCTGCTACCAGTTGACAGCACCTGAAGAAACAATAGCAGCAAACACTTTTCATATGGCTAAACCAGGGCAGCTACAGCTGTATGGCTATACCTGTACAACACCCTATCTCTACATTTACTGAAAAAGCTGCACTAAAGTGCAGCATTAATAAGCATGGAGCCTCAGCTGCAGGTTTGGTTCATCTGTGCCCTAGCATTCCAAAAGCTATAATGAAAAGCTCACAAAAAACTGTAGTAGCCAACTGCATTTTATTTATTCGTTAGCTTCACTATGAGACGAGGCCAATACCAAAGCCATTCACTTGTACCACATCGTGATGATTTTTTAACACATGGACTCCAAGGCCACCAATGCATTATCACAGTTTTTTATGTGTACTGCAGGCAGATATTAAGCAGATACATCTGTACTTGCTGTCAACAAGCTATGTCGCAACAAATTACACAAACTTACCATTGAAGTGAGCATTACAGCATGCTTGGACTGGTCACACACTGTTAGTCCTAGTACAGGTGACCCTCCAAATGCAGTCATACTTCCAGACAAATATATATTTTTTTAAGATTTCTATAGTTCAGACATCATCATCAACAGCATGACTATACTGACAGCAGGGCAAACATCTCTACCATATTTCTGCAATGAAATAGCCCTGTGCTAGCTATCCACATTTCCCTCGTGTAAGCATTTTAATCTCTTCTGCCCATGTATCTTTCTGCGCCCTGCCACACTTGCCTTCTCTTAGAACATTTTGCTTTTCATTAGATGCTATTCTCATTCCCATATTCCTTGGTTTCTACTAAGGATGCCATTAACAAGTGTTTGCAAACACACTCCACTCTTCTTTTGTCTTTCAATGATACACCTATCATTGTCCTTTTCATGGCTCACTGCGTCATCCAAAATTTATGCTGAACCCATTTTTTCAAGCGTCAGGTTTTATGTTCCACGGGCAAGTCCAGTAAGATGTAGCTGTTACATACTGGTATTTGCATTACTGGTTAGCTGTAATTCACAAACCAAAAATACCTACTAACTGCATTTTGCTCCATTCTTATTCTTGTAGTTACATCAGTCTCGTTGTTGAGTAAGCTTAAAATATCACAAACACCCTTCAAACACGTTTGGTGGCCAAGAGACCTTCGCCAGGGTCTTGTACCTATTTTAAAGACAAACAAACCTTTTTGCAACACTGACTGGTTGAGGCTGGCACTTATGCCACGGAGGACGTACACGCACAATTCTGTAGCAATCGTGCGTGCCAAATGTCCCTCAATAATATGGGTACGAGGTTCTGGCCCTAATCAGCTAAAATTCGTGATGAATAAAATAAAACTCAAGCAGCAAGATGATGCTTGTTTCATTTTTCGCTGAGAACCGCATATTGTTAAGTGACCGAGTCATGGCCCCAGGGTTCGTGAAATGAAAATGCAGCTGCCTGGTTGTAACTTTCCCTGCCTCAATAAGAATTGCATGCCGATTCCGAAATATTTTGAAGCAATATTCAGTCTATAATTAATGACACCCGTTTGAAATTGCCATTTTCTTGAGCTCATAAACAACATTGTGGCCCTACTGGCTGCCATAGGCACCAACAAGCTGACATTAGTGAAACGTCGTGGTAAGAGAAGTTATAAACAAAATGTTAGCTTTCTTTTGCTTTAAAATGATGAATGTATAGGAACCTAGGAAAGAAAAAAATAACCGCAATTTTTGCAATCTAAGCTGTGTATACTGTGGAGTTACAGCAAGCAATCTGCTTGGTTCTGCTTTCAACATCCTGGCTTTGTCACATGTTTTCTTGGCTCGCTCCGCGCCGCATTCCAGTGTCTTTCTTACTGGTTGCGTTAGGTAGCCTTTTGCGGCTATGCGGTTGAGTTTTACGGCATAGATGGGTGGCTAAGCCACCCATCTATGTTTTGGGTGGCTTAGTCCTCTCTATGCCTACCGTGTGTGTCGTTGGACAGTGGTGCACAACCTATCAACGTTAAAAGAACGTTCAGGACAGCTTTACAGCTCCGCAAACGAGACGGTATGATGCTACAGACCTTGGTCAACTACGGTTCAGCAAACGTCCCTGCGTCGCCATGTTTTATCGTTGACAGAGATGTTTCGTGGTGTTGATGGTACAGTTGAGGGGAACGCGAGCGGAAAATTGTAATTTTGCTTTTTAGCTATTAGATGAACTCAGACGATGAAACGAGTCGAGGTATAGTATTGAATGAATAGCCAAGATTCCGAATACACATGTGGTTGAAAATTTTCGAAAAACGCTTCACGACCCCTTTAGAGACAGAAACCAATGTTCCAGGGAAGGTCATACATAAAACACAAACAATATCATTATACTAATAGCATGAAAGCCTAAATGTTACTGTGGTAAGAAAAAGAAGAAAGAACATTCTTTGAGAAATGTTGAGTTCATGCGTGTAAAGACAACCAACAAGTCCAGTCTTTGTACTTACCACGCCAGTCTCTGAACTTACTGAAAAGGTAGAAGACCTTTTGTATCACATTAAGGCCTCAGCCACACTACAAGTTGAAAGGCGCAGTTAACCTTTATGTGACAAAAAGTAATCATCGCACACAAGTCAATAGGCATAAGACAAGCCACCATAACTTGGCAGTCGGCAAGTACACTAGGCTCTAAGGAAACTCAATCATAGATTCATTGCATATATGTTTTAACTGTTAGTACAGAGGTTTCGCTGTACCAAGAAGTGATTGTAATGTGATAGTGACAATCACAGCCACATGGTTTCTGCTGCTCCACCAATCATCTAAGTAAGACCGAGCCTTTACACGGATACTGCCGCTAGAAAATTTTGATTTTAGACTTTATATCTTCATTTTACTTGGTGTGATACAAACAAAAACTAGTGTTCCACCCTAAGACAAGCTGTGGTCCTCTCAAAAGGACATTGCCCTTCGGAGCTAAAGAAAGCCTTTTGAAATTCTTGATCAATTTTTACGCAACTTGGCAACTTTATGTAATAATTTATCAGCTGATGTAAAATGTGCACTTACTTTTCTAGTAGGGAGTGTATTTTTTAAGATATCAAACATTTGCAAGCCTTGTTGAAAGCAAGTATTTCTCCAAACCAAGAATACGCCACGTAAATCAGCATATTATAAATTTTGGGCAAGAACTGTTCACAACAGAAAAAAAAGGGTGTTCCAAACCCATTACAACAAACCAGCTTGATATTGACTAACGAAGTACAAGAGCAGGAGGACTGCTTTGCACATTACATTAACAATACAGAGATAACTGAATATTCAATTTATTACAGCATTGGCATACACTAACAAGCGGTCATGCAAAGAGTTCGCACAACTGATTCATGTCAGATTCAGGCAGTCTTTCGGGTCAGCTGCCAAGCACTGTAACCACTAAGCCACCACAGGGGCATCAGTTTAATCTAGTAAATCATTTTTTAAGAATGGCACTATTATTATTTCAGAAGTGATAAAAATAAATTATTGCAACTCCATAATGTTGACAAAAAAATTTGAGTTACGAAGTCAACTAAGACAAGATAGAAAACTTTAATACAACTGTAATGTTAACATATTAAAAATTTTCGTTATGAAGTCAAGAAGGCATGGGGTTTGAAATTTACCTTGCAAAGCCACTCTCCCTGAGATGGTGTGCCTGGTATACCTGTAGAAAACAAATGGGGTAAGAAAATAAGGAAGAAATGGAGAAGGACAGAGAGAGGGAGTGACTGTGTAGGATGGTGGTTAAGCGGTAACTATGTATTTATGCAGACAAGGTAGAAATAAGGTTTACACAGCATACACTACTAGACAATTCCTTTAATTATGGAGGCTAAAAACCACACTTTAACTCAGCAGATGCAATGTCCGGAGCTGTTTTTGGCAAATAAATATATAAAAAAAGAATGGCATCATCACACCATAATGACAATATGTCAAGCTGCTTCAAACAGCATACCTACCACTAGTACATCCACCAAGTGGCCCACAGAGTCACTGAATTGCCTTACATGTTTTGCGTTCCAATACCGATGGATACAAAGAGTCACTCAGATAAAGCAAATTATGCCTTCTAAAATATGCAGAGAGCTATCAAAATCCACATACACAAAATATAAATGCCCTGAAAAGTGCTCATCTGAAATTTAGAGGGACACTAAATTAAAATGCCAAATCAGTTTAAACTGGTTTATGGGCTATGGGAGACTCCACTTAAGAACCCCAGGTTCTTAGCCCCTCAAGTGTACTATTTCTTCAAAAATTTGCTAACCCAAAGTGCCTATTTCTTTTATTGCTGATTTCGAGTCATACTGAACTAAAATGCAACTTCTTATGTTGAAAAAATACTTACACCCATTCTAAGTCAAATCATTTCAATAAATATATTTCTGAAAATTACATAAAAATCCAATAGCCTGCTGCTAATAAATATTGCAAATCACATTAAAAAAAATAGTCACAAATGCCTCATCACTCTTCGACTGTCACATCATAATCAGCCATTGGCCATTTCACCCAGCAAACTGAGGAAACCTTGAGCAAGGATTGTCAACATCAAACTACACACTACAAAGCACTCAGAATATTTGCTTCACATATGTTGTTCATCACCAGAAAAATCGATCAATTTAAAATATTCACTGCCTTCTTTACTTCCAATTTTAACGTAAGCATGAGTATTCAAATCATCGTGATTGAAAGATGATCAAGATGATAAGCTTCTTTTTTGGGCTGATGGACCAGTTGTGCATGTGTTGCCTCCACCGGACGCTATGCTCTCACACAAAAACCACACCTCTGCTGCAGGAGAATCTTCACTAAACTCGGCAACAACTTATCTTTACATTGAAGGAGGAGCTCCAGCACATTCATGTTGCTACACAAGTAGTACGGCAGCTAGCGGCTGATTTCGGTTTTGCTCGCACATATTGTGAACTAGTTTAGAAAATTATATGCCTAGGAAGTGCGGATGGGGGAGAAATCTCGGTGGTTCAATGTACTTTTTAGTGTTATATTACGAGTATATCTTTCTTGGAAAACTGAACGGTGCACTTGCGGCCGCACACTGACCCACTACGCCATGAATGTCATGTTTGCTTTAAAAAATGGGCATGCTGACAAAACGGTGCTGTCTAAGAAATTGACAAAGAAAGAATTCCTGCAAAGTGAACAGTAACTACGTTTGACCTGAGACTTCCCGCAACTGTTTGTCTTATAAGAAAATAAAGCAGCATTTATTTCAGCAAGACAAAAATTAGAAAGATTATCCGTAAACATAAGTACTGTTTCTCGGCACGACTAAGGCTGAAAGATAGTCCAATATATCTGGAAATGTGTAGTTTGTGGAGTTAATGTAAAGAACATAGAGTTCTTAATATGATTATAAAATGTAATGCTGTAGCTTTTTACAGTACAATATCATGTAAATGAAAATAACACATTACGTTCTTAACCTACTAGTGCCACACATCAATGTCACATTTATCCCACAAAATTACAAACTGCTGCATTGCTATTTAATTAGCTTTATTGAGAGTGTTTCAAGGCCTCTTTATTATGCAAGTTATAAAAACAAAAATATGGATAGGAAGGAAGGAAAACGGGAGGAAAAGAACGGCAGGGAGGCTAACCAGCCTATAGGCAGCCAGTTTGCTACCCTGCACATGGGAGGGGGATGGGGGAGACGAAAGATACGAGAGCAGAGGTTATAGCTGTGATAGGTTATAGCTGTGAGAGTGAGCTATAGGCACGGAGCTGAAATATGTTCTTTCTCTGGAATGCAAACATGATTGAACCTAACATTTTATACTAATGAAGGCAAGAGCCTGATCCCTATGAATTGTAGAGTAAACCATGATATGATTATGAGAGACGCCATAATTCAAGGCTCCAGAAACTTTGACCACCTGGGAGTTTTTAACGTTCACCTAAACCGAAACATAGCAGTCTCAAGCATTTTCACCTCCATCAAAAAAGCAGTCGCCGCAGCCCGGATTTGATTGAGCGACATGCGGAGCAGCCGCCACACACCATAACCACTAAGCCACCAATGCAGGTAAAAGCCAGATTATGAGAGAACATTCCCTGCAACAGATGTTTTCCCACACATTTTTCGAGATCTAGGAGTTGCCTCCACAAGATATGCATTCTTCTCTAAAATACCAACCCATGTCAAATGCTTGCACACGCATAAAAAGGCACTTACCTCCAAAGTAAAATTAGCTAGTAACATTCACAAACTAAAAAAATTGACCTTGATGCAAACGTTTTAAATAGTCTCCAAAACTACACTCAGAAAAAAAAAATGCCTCAACCTAATTTCTGGGGGGGAGGGGGGGCTAAAACAAAAGAAGAATCTTGACCTTTGGAAAACATAAAATCTGAAGACACAAAATTACAAGTACCATTGCGTTTCTTATGTGAAAGCACTTTGACAGCCCTTTAACAGTTATCTTCCATGAAACCTACCATCTTTCATGAGGATCCAATTGGAGTCCAACTGTTGTTCTGCTTGCAGAAAGTATCGACCATCAGTCCAGAGTGCGGCATGATCCTCAGTCACAATGGCTGTTCCTGCAGAACAGGAGAAAGATCATCATTAGAACGCTGCACCAGCAAGCAGCAACTTGAGCTTTATAGCAATGCTTATGTGTGCACACATAAGCAATGCTTTATGTGTGCAAGAAAGTAATAATAACGAAACTTACCAGCACTTCCACTAAATCCAGTGAGAAAAGCTCTTCTTTTATCACAAGGTGCGATATATTCACTCTGAAAAAACAAACAAACAATTGAAAAAAACACAAGCACAAAATACTAGCATGAATAATGCAAACTCAACTGCAACTGCAGTGTGAACAAACAAATACCCATAAAAAAAGTCAATTTTTCTCAAGAAAGCTAAAGGAAAAATAAAAGCAATAAGTGCTCTGAAAAAATAAGGCAACACTAGCTGCAGAATCTTTAATAAAAGTATAAGGTAATGCTAGCTCCAGAAGCTTTAAAAGCTTAGGAGCAGGCTGAAAGTGCAGACCACAGTATGCATACATATTTGCATAAATCAAGTCCCCCCTTATCCCCTAATTGATTGACATGTGGGGTTTAACGTCCCAAAACTACCATATGATTTTGAGAGACGCCGTAGTGGAGGGCTCCGGAAATTTGGACCACCTGGGGTTCTTTAACGTGCAGCCAAATCTGAGCACACAGGCATACAACATTTCCTCCTCCATCGGAAATGCAGCCGCAGCAGCCGGGATTTGAACCCGCGACCTGCGGTCAGCAGCCGAGTACCTTAGCCACTAGACCACCGCGGCGGGGCGCCCTTCACCCCTATCCTTACACCATGCGGTATCCCATGTCACGTGGTACTCCAATATCAACAAGAATGGAAGCTTAAAAATGTCCACATAAAACTAGCAGCCATTTCATATAAAGCCCCACAACACAGCAGAGCCAGCAACTCTATCCTGCTCCAAGGTGTAGCCACGCAGCAAGGTAGACAGCGACACCCATTATGACACTCCTGTGGGACTTGGTGAACGCTCATACTTGGCAAAAATAAATCTGGCATCTAGCATACATGCTACAAAATACCGATCAGTGTTTCTGAATCTGTTCATTCCAGATACGTGGATTCACCACTCCAGTTTTTTTGTTTTTTTTTCCATCTCATCCTGCTCAGTCTAACAGGAGGCAGAAGTAGCAATGGACACACTTTTCCTCTAACACAGTGCCATTTGGCCCACATGATACTAAACACTGATCAGTGTTTCTCAATCTGCCCCTTCCAGATACATTGAGTCATTACATTTGTTCACATCATTCCAGGAGCTACACACACGCAATTGCCAAGGATTCAAAATTGTCGAAACAAGAGGCATGAGCAAGTGCAGGGCTTATTTGCCAGTGCCTCTAGTTTCTAATAAATGAAAACAAAACAATGCAATGTGAAAGTCACTCACACAATCTACCTTAGCAGCTCATCACAATAAAGTTACGTATTAAATGGCATCCTACATATGCATTTTGTACAAACCAGTTCAGCAATTTATAGCTTTATGACACCAATTTCTGCTTCTTAATGTAGCGATCTCATCGAAAGAATGTAACTCAGATATTGCAGAGAAACACAACTGAAAAGCAATTCTGTACTAAGCTGATGAAGTGGCCACATTAGTTCGGACTTGCTACATAATGCACAAAACACACAGGGTGAAAAACATGCATCAGGTCTTCTTCATCCTGTGCGCTTAGCACCATTTACAATTACACAACACTCCTAAATGCAAAGCCAGCCTTTGACAAGAAACACTACAAAACTTGCATGCAAAACTGAGAAGTTAAAGAAGTCTAACATAAAGGTTATTACTATTATTATGTATTTTACAGTGCATACCTGATGGGCATCTCCAGATGGTACTATGTAGGCCTGAATCGTTTCGCAGACTATAGTCGTATTTTTCATTAGCGCTCGCAGGCGTTTGAGCAATGTTCCCGTATTTCGCAGTGCCATGTCTAGTGGTTCCGATGTGGAGGGCTCATCCGCTGCTGCAAAAACAGAAGAAAAAAACAGTTTAATACCTTTCGCATATATCCCAGGCAGGCAAGCAAGCATCAGGGTAATACAACATCAGAGCAGCTCTACCCTAAAAGGACTACTGGATGAATGATGCGAGACAACAGCACATTCATGCTCACTGTAGGACTATAAAGTGATCGAGCTTTCACCCCCACTGGCACAAAATGCAAACAAAGCCATAAAGGAACACAAAAGAAAAGCAAACAGTCTGGAGCAGAAAGGTTCTGCCAACGGCGCAATATCCAAAGCCTGCACACGCCAGCCTTATTACGGACTATACAATGTTCGCACAAAGTTGGCAACTGAGCCCGAGTTAATCAACCAAGTAAACATCTCTTATACTAGCATATCAGGCAAAAACATTAAACCTAAACACTCAAAAAACATTAAACATTCGCAGTGCACATGTAATAAAAAGAAAGCTATCAAATGCTACAAACAAAAGACACAAAAGACAACCCTAAAATATGTTGCAGCAAATGCACTGCTTTTGCATTTTAACTTTAACCCGACCTCATATTATTGATAATATATTACAGTAAATTGAGTAGACAATGTCAAATTTAGACTGCTGCCAAACCTGCCAACCAGAAAAAGCAGCAAAGGACATTCTCACTGCAATGCTGCAATCTACCACATGGATGCAACATGCAGACACAGCAAAACATACACCACTGACAAAATCACATGTACAAGGTACAATCAGGCATTGTCGGACCACTTCATAAGAGCCACTGAAAAGGCAGCAAAATACCACCACACAAAAACCAAGAACAGTTTCACATAAAAAACATGAGACACAGTGGCAATATTATATATATATATATATATATATATATATATATATATATATATATATATATATATATATATATATATATATATATATATATATATAGACATTAACAGATCAAACTATTTTTATAGAAATAAAAATATTTCTGTGAAGCTCTATATGATGACATGCTTTACAAGCTTTATAGATGTACATGTAATGAAAGAGGGCACGATCAGACATGCCTTATTTATCCCTATGATGGCAATATCACTCACAATCACATTTTTTTACACTAATGTAATTGTTGCCATGCAAAAAAAAGAAAAAAATGTCTTCACTGTGAAAGCTCACCCACAAAACCTTGCAGAAATGCATAAAACCTCCTTCATACTTTAGAAAGCTGCCTACCTCACCACTGAACATTAAGCAGTCAGTCTCAAAGTAGGCCACTACAGTCAGTCCTTTAACACGAACAGCTTGGATGGAGAGCTCCTCTAAATATAACCATGAGTAACAGTTGCTAAGAAAACATATAATGGAACTCTCGCAACTCTCTCGCTGAGGCACTTCCACCCTGGTAGTTAGAAACGGATAATCTCTAACAAAATTTCTGTTCTCCAAGCCCACATGCTTACTAAGCGTGCCTGAATATTTACCATCACTTAAAGCGTTGGCTTGCGCAGCCGGCGATCTACCGGCCATGATCGCGAGGCCAGAACCACTTTGACCGGCGAATCGCCGGCTGCTTCGAAAATTGTTTTTGACAATGTTTCATAGATGGCGGCACATTATTTTTGTTTGCTGAACAAGTTCTCCGCTAGATGGACAGCTCTCTGTTTTCTAAGCTTCTTCTCCTCTTTTAAGTGCTAAGAGGGGTGCATTTTTCCGGCTTTCTGGAAAGATGGTTCCACAGAAAAAAAACCCTGTCACAGCCTCACCAATATGCCTTGCAAGCCACCAAGTAGGCTCATTTTCCTCGTAAAATATTGCCAACTAACTTTTATATCGACATTCTGCAAGCCTATTGTTTCTGCTCAGTAACAAAAGGAAGTAAAAAAATTTTTTGTAGAAGTTTGCACCTCAATTTGTCAATGATACTTGACAGTACAAATATCCTGCAACAGGAATTAGCAATGTACACAAGTATCTGCAAGGGTATTTGAACGCATGCATAAAGTACACAGAGTGGCAACAGCATTTCATTACTTTAAGGCAAAAGTAAAAGCAAGAAGATACGGCTAAGCTTCACCAGACAATTGTTTTTTAATCTATGTTTCTGTGAACAAAAAACAGTGGAGATGCACTCATGACTACGTTGTCCAATGCAAGTTACACAACACGACCGTGTAGTGGCCAACACAGGCCCTATCAAGACACGTACACTGGCAAAGAGGCGTGCAAGCCCTGGCAGCAGGCGAGCACGGCTAGGGAAGCCGTGTACATTCCACGAGGCAGACATGCGGGTACTAAGGGGGGTAGGGGGGCAGGCAGCAGACCGCGACGTACTGTTGGCATATAGCCAATTGTCTTCTGGACGGAAGTCGCGCAGCTGGAGCAGGGAGGGCACAAGCTGGTGGCGGGGCTTGCAGACGGTGCCCTTAAAGCTGGGGAAGGTGGGCATGGCCAGGGCGGCCACCTGGTGGCTTGAGGCCAGGTACTTGAGCGTCTCCGTGAACAGGGTGGGCAGGGTGGTGGCATCGTCCTGGGCGCGCAATTTCAAGTCCGACACCACCTGGTCCACCTTGTTCCGCCAGGCGTCCGGCGGGTGGTTGTGCTTGTTGTTGGCCTTCTTGATGCGGCTGTAGACGGTGACGGCCCGACCGGGGCACTGCCGGTCCCGAGCGCAGCGCCAGTACACCGTGCCCTCCTTGCCGTCGCGCACCTTGTTGTAGCGGTGCCCCTCGTACAGCAGTGCTATGCCCCCCCGCTGGGTGGCCACGTACTGGCACTCCATGCTGCAAGCGCACCGCCTGCCCTCAGCAATAACACTAATACGGCACATAGTGGGCCACTCGACCAGCCAAGAAAAAGCAGTGCAATAAAATCCCTGAACCGTTGAAACATTGCAATATGAGCCCTGAATAGTCGAGCTGCGGGTGTGGCACACAGCCAGTAACTCCGGAGAGTCCAAGTACAAAGAGCATTACCAAGGCACAGAAAAACAATTACAGGCCTGCTTTTATGTCTGCTACAAACTATGATTTTACTTCAACATCCACAAGGAAGTTTGCCACAGAACATTTCTCAGTCTTTAAGCTTGCTCTGTCATGTGAAACATTCAATAAGTATGGTCAGCAATGTTCCAATGAAAACCCCAACTATGAAAAGAATTAGTTACACCAGATATTATGGTGTGAAAGCAACTGGACTACGTTGTACCAGTCACAAGGTAACAAAATGCAAAACGTTTCTTTTAAAAACACTGATAACATTACACTAGAGAATAAGTGGATCATACAAAATTATTGAATTAGAATGCCAAGGTTGTTCGTATAATTTGCCAAAATATTTTTGTATTTGCGATGCAACATTGGGGCATGTGATTAAGATTTGTATTACTGCAGATAACTCTTGAGATTTCCCCATGGCAGTTACTTTGTGTAAGTTACTTGTGTAACTTTCAACTCCTAAGTAAAGAGTTGTATGTGATGGGTTTGCTTCTGATTCAAAGTCAGCATAGTATAACCTCAATAAATGGTTCTAGGCACCATTGTTTTTTCCCCTTGCCAACAACGGGCTTAACCAGATGATGCTTATTACTTATGCAGGAGTCCCATTGTCATTGCTGTTTTAAGCTAGAAAATTTGTTTGTTGGCTGTCATTAAGGGGTATTTTATTTCTGTAACTGCATTCTATCTGGTCAATGAAGGGCATTCATCTGTCTTTTCATCGTCTAAGCACTGCAACATGGCTTGGGACTCAGCACAAAGAAACATACCGTTGCTCTTCAAAGCCATTATAAGGCAAAAATTATCATGATGTAAAGCTTTAAACTCAGAATTTAAATGCACTACCTGCTTCAAATAAAGCCCGAACAGCAGCAAGAGTTGTCAATGGTATAGTGCACACCATCCCGTCATCACCATTGACAAGCACAGATATCCGGTTTGGCAGCATTGTTCTATCTCCATGTGGTGCGACATTTTTACTTCTGTTATAGATCGGATATTTTGATGAAAATTGAAATGACCAATAGAGCTCTGCTTACCCATGCCAGCCACCCTTATCACCATATCAAAACTAGAACAGAATATATATATATATATATATATATATATATATATTGCACTATAAGGGCACCATGCAGTGCTGGCTATTCTGATGTGCACGCCTGTCAATGGTGATGACGGACGTCATGCACTATATTACCGCTCATGCTTGCTACATTTCACGTTTTATTTGACGCTGATAGCACAGCTTTTAGTGTGCTTAATGCATCACGCATACAAGGTGTTCACTGTGTGTGTGTTTTACAATACAGATCATCTATCAAAATCCCATGACAGTCATGCCCCAGAGGTTTTCGCGCACATACTCTATGGCGAGGTGAAAATACTTTCCTGCAACTGAAATGACCCTGTTGCAACTGATTAACGAAGACTTTTTTTATTAATGACACGAGGGTAGTTGTTCATATTAGCAAATTATAGTGCATGACATTTTAAGGCACACCTATTTTTTAGACGTCAGAATAATTGTACGAAATTCGAGATATTTATGATCGAATTTCGCAGGTGAAATCAAAACTCATTGCACTTGGCACGCACGAAATGTCGCAACTACCCACAAGACGTGACGAAATTTGAATAAAGGCATGTTGTGGCCACATCTTTTAGTGAAAAGCAGCAAGTCACCTCACTTGTGCCAGTGGATCACCCTACCTTTGCAGGCGGTGTTTGGAGCTTATCTGTTCCTTCCAAGCTGTGCACAAGAAAACAGCAATATAAACCCTTCCTTTTTCTGTGAAATATAAAACTTAGGGGCACCCACAGTGGGACTTCTTCTAGATGGGCAAAATAGTTTTTATCTCTTGTTTATATTTTAAGAAAAAAAATGAGTAAGCACCCGAAAAATAAGTCTACCTTTCTATGTCAGAATGCTTGCTTCATGCCTTATCGGAAACATTATCTCTACAATAACGTTCTTCAAAAAAGTAAAGTAAACAACACAAGGTACTCTTTGGAAGACCTGAAATTAAGATCGAGGAGTGTGCATCAGATTATTAAAAGCCCCCCCCCCCCCCCCAAAATCTGATGGGGGTGCTGATTCGACCCCATACCTTCACTCAGTCTGACTTTCACATTACTTTTCAATGCCCAGGGTTACGGATACGCATGTCTTTGGTGATAATTACGACCAATGACTCCCGATCTTGCATTTAAAGAACTTTTTACTTCTCACCTTTACCCCGGAAAACAGGGAACCAATGGTAACGCCTCTTATGATAAGCACACCACTGCTTCATTTTGATTTTTGCACCAATTTCGGAGTTTACAGTGGAGACTCAACTAACAGGAAAGCGGGGGGCGGCTGTGTTGCAGTCAAACTTGCCTCCCCCCTCGCACCACCCCATCCTCAACAAAAAATCTTGCGCACGCCTATGAGTGCATTTCTGCATTAACATGCAACTGCACCTGACAGCAAGCACAGAAATGCATGAACCTTGCTCAGTCAGAATATAAAACTAAAATATGGAAAATCACTAGAAATTTTGAGGATACCTGGCCTCGACAAAGCTAGTAGGGCAGTATTCAACTATGGTTTGCAGCATATAAAAGTAGCCAAAACGTCTATAGCTATTTCTTAAGAGTGCATTCCAACATACATTTCTAGTAGTTGTAATTTTTATGCAATTCAATACTAAAGAAACAATAACTCTAGTTACTTTCACACTGAAGCCACTCAATAACCAGAGGGATTTGAAATGTGATGGTTAAGAGTGCAAAGCAAATAAAATTGTGCCCGATAACTTTTCTTAGCTTACATTTATATTACTGCTGCAACTAAATTTTAGAAAGCCCAATAACATCGAGTTTCTTTAAGAATTAACACCTTTGTTAAGCAAAAAAAAACACAAAAATGTATCCTGTAGACAAAATTCCCTCATACTTTTGAGAAAATACCTGCAGATTATTCAAAAGCTTCCATCCACAATGACTATTGCCAAAATACGCTCTAGGCCCAATAAATTTTTTTACAGAAGCCAGAAAACAATAACTCAATGTTGATCACATAAAATTTTTTTCTTATAGCAAATGTTACACTCTGCTAGGTTTTTGTTTTAAGGGTCTAAATTGGGCACAGAATTTACTAGCTCAGATTTACTCATTTTTTGTTGATTCTACAAGCTACTTATTCACTTCCTTCTTTTCACATCTTCAACCTGTCTGTTTTCTGACAAATTCATTAACTTGAGGTCGACAGATTATTTTCAGTGATGCTACCAACTAATACAATGAGGTGAAATAAATCCAAGGGCTTGCAAGCCGAGAACAAAAGTGTGTCCAAAACAAATAAAATTTGCAAGATTCGTTAATAGTATGTATCGTAAAATAACACTTAACCACAATTAGCTTCTCTGCAAACCGATGTTTATGGATTCAACAAGTAGCAGCCAAGTTTGAACTAGTCCGTCAAATACTGGCCAAACTACTATTTAGCTTAAGTTTTATGAATGTCTTATCAAGTAGCCCCGCAACACACCCTTCGTGAGAAACATTATAGCATGAAGAAACGAGAGCCGAAGAAGATGAATACAACAGGTGCCACCTCTCAACTGATTTCATTCTTTAGCATAATTACAATGACACTACACGCATAAGAGTTTAGCATAATTACAAAGATACTACACGCGGTACTAACAACACTACACTCTTGCCCTTCAAAGAATAAAATCAGTGCAGAGATGAAGCTCAAGATACAGCTGTGCCCACTTTGTGTACCATAATACTGCTTTTAACAAAATGAATTCTATTACACTAGTACAAAACAAAAGCCACCAAAAGTCCAGTGCCTTCATATATAGCTCATAAAAAGCCAAATTTATTGCCGAACAGTGCATACGCACAAAAAAATACTACTTTTGTGGCCCCTAAAAATGTCACCAACCACATAGTACTAAAATGAGCACTGAACGGCTAAGGATAACCATGCATCTTGAGACATTAGTGCTAGGCATGACTGTGAAAATGATAACTGCACTCTTTTTCTTTTTTTTTTAATGCTGTAGTAGTAGTACAATGTTGCCTTATTTCAAATGCTTTCCGTACTATGACACATAAGGAAGATACCATTTCATCATTCAATCTTTTAACTAGAAATAAAACAGGGAAAGGACGGCTTAGTCATACATTGCAATTCTGAATGTGCTGTGAAAAATTTTTCATGTTACTAGCAAAGCAAGTTTTGTACAAACAAGTCAACTGCACAAAAGTTCCATGAAAAAAGAAAAAAAAGTTTTGTACTCTACCTTAAGTGCAGCAAAGAGCCACAGAGAAAATATATTTAGTCCACGAAGAAGAAAAGTGCAATCTTGAGATGTCTTGAAGAAAGGGGGTTAGTACATTCAAGTCTTATGTACTCAGCCTTGTTACTGTACTTAAAACAGTAAAATAAACATGACTTCTTTCAGCTGGTTTGCTTTTGTACAGTTTAGTTTAAACATAGTCAATTCAAATGTAGAATGTAACAAATAAACCCACGTTAGTAAAAAAGCAGCATCAATAAGAAAATCCTAGCTAACATAAAAGTTACTTAGCACCTAATCCTCTGGCACAACTAACAAATGAGATCAGAGAGGTTGAATAATACGCCAACACTAACCAGGAGTACTTCAGCAGTCATGCAACCAGCTAAGAAACAGGAGTAGCAATAAATTTACCTCAGAATTTTTAACAGTCCCCCATGCCCAAAAATTCCCAGTTTTCATGCTCCTACAGCAGCTGCATCAAATCCTGCTGCTGTAGGAGCAGCCACCAAGTTAAAAGAAAACGAAAAACCGAACGAAGCCACCCCAACGAATGTCCATTATATTTATTTATTTTCTTTTCGCCAGAAGCACTGAATAAACTGTTTCCGAAACAAATTTTCAAGGAGTAAATGATAAAGCAACTGATTCGCGCACACAATCCACTGAAAAAATATTTTTTTAAAATCTGAATGAAGGGCAGAGGCTTCAACTCGTGCTTAAAACTGCACGCCTTAAAAGCGCAAAGTACAAGAAACCGCGCGCATCAAGAAAAACGAGACAAACATTTTGTCGAACATTGGAATCACGTCGAGTACGAAGCTGGGACAAAGATTACGGTCGACAAGACGTTTTGCGTCTGCGTCCGTACAAAGAACGACGCTGCGCAGTCGCAAGGGTGAACCATCATTCTGAAGTTAACATCGTAGCACACGTAATTCGACAAACTAAAACTACTACTCCAACTCTTAGGGCCACTAATATGAAAACGTAGCATTTCTCGTTTCATAATGTAATGCCACTTCGCGCTTGCACATCCACCCGCGCGAACCCTTTCTGCGAACGCCAAAAAGGATGCGGAAGAGGAGAGCTTCGCCGGAGCGGAGGACCGAGGGAGAAAAAAATTTAGAAAAAAGTGACGCGGCGGAGAGGAAAAAAAAAATGCTCCGGTCCCAGCCAACCCTTTCGGCAACTGCTCTTTACCCCTTTATGCACAAGTCAAAGCGGCAAAAGTTACGAAGAGGAGCGCGAACGCGCTTTTCGGCTAAAGCTTACTCGTAGAATTCGCAACAGGAGCTCCAGAAGACCTGGAAGCCAACTCATCCCCTTCCGATATCCAGTAGATGCGCTCGAGCTAAGTCGAATAGGATAGGGTCAGAAAGCTGACCGGGCACCAGCGGCCCCTTCGGGCCACTGGACCGCAATTGAGTTTCGTGATCGTGGTCAATACAGGGTCCATGACCCGGCTAAACAAACACGGAGGACGCTACAACGGGCGACAGCGATAATTTGCGACAATCAATAGACCGGGTCATCTACCCGATATAGCGGTGTGACGCTTCCTTAACCCTACGCTCACTAATTTTCGTCGTCCGCGTAGTCCACATGTTCAGCCCGAAAAAACAGCGACACAGACGTCCAGTGAGATCTATACGGTTTTCTGGAGTTCAGATGTTAATTCTCGAGGATTAGGCCTAACTAACCCCATCAGCCATACTGAAAATTTTACTTATGGACGACCGAAACGGACTTGTCAAATGATTTCTACTTTTCAATTACTGCACGCAAGTCTACAAATGAGCTCATTAAGCAAAATCACTCGCTCTACAAGATCAACACGCTACAGGGCAGCAATGGGAAGACGAATAAAATCAATCACCTTTCCGGAGTGAAGAGTCAACGAAGAGGGAGGATGTTTAACAGAAACAAGATGAATAGGGTTATTATTGACGGGTAGGGTTCTTAGAGTAACGCATTTTCTTTTGTTGCCCGTTTCCGCCCCGCCTCACCAGGTGGCGAAAAATTTTTTAGTGCTTTCTCGAAACGCCGCTAGATGACTCTAACCTCATGAAGGTGACCTCACGTGCTCATACCCAAACATACTACGTCACTTTATTACGTCACGACTGCTGTAGTACATTGTTTACAAAACTTGCGTGCACGTAATCAACTAAAGTAATGCCTCAAAATAGTATATCTCTCGCTTATAGTTAAAACTCGGTGGTTGTAAGTGTATAATGGTAGAAATAATTATATCGTTGCTCAATGCAGTCCTCAGCATTCCTTGAACGCTGGTCAGATGACTCCATGTTCTCTCAAGGTTCTCCCGCAAAGGTGGAACCATCGCGGAGCAATTCCTGGAAGCGAGAGCTCCCATTGGCTGAGCTGCAACGATTTGGAAACAAGTCATGTGATTGCTGTGAGCTACAGAACCAAAACAAATCCTGACCGAGTCGAAACTAATTCGAAATACGCTGCGTTTTTAGAACTAATTGCTGCTTTAAGTGATACCAACAGCTACTGAAAGCTACGCGACATTCGTACGAGTGCAAACGACTGACTGCCACTAATTTTTTTGTGAAGAAAATCGTCTGAAGGCCCCGGTGAACTCCCGTAAGTGTACCTGTGCACAACGCTTCTTGTATTGTGGTTTACAGACTGTGACATCCGATCACTTATGCTAAGTTGCGCGAGTTTAACCAGAGCCCAGCCTCATCAGTACTGTACGGCTGTTTACTACGATGCGATGTGCTTTTATAGCTCTATTCTGTCATGTCTGCTCCGATTGTGTGGAAGGCTTACCGTCAGTGCAAAATGTGCTCTTGGCGTAACAAGGTGTTGGCTGGTTTTTCGCGTCGCTTCTACTTCAGGCTGCACGGGGTTGTCAGCAGTTTAATTATTAAACGGTCAGCGATTACTGTTTAGTGCCACCTGACGTGCTTGTCATCTCTCAATCGTTGGATGACAAAACTATTTTGCTGGAAGTTTCTCGAAGGCGCTCTCATGTGTCGCGAGCCTCTACACGAGGTAGTACACGGAAGGGGCCTCCCTCGCCGAGATCCGCGATTACGCAATTCTGCCCAGACTTGAAACATTGTATATAGTACTACATGTGTGTGCGGTGTGGTCACTTTGAAAGCAGCCGCTCAGCGCTCTTTTGCATTTCGATCACTCATCACCTGTTCTTATTATTTCTTCTTTTTTTTTTCTTCCGCATAACTACATGTTATTGTCGATCGCGCTCATCCGTCACGTTTTCTCGAGGCCTAACTGATAATGTGTATAGAGCACTTCCTGCAACAGCTAGCGAGGCCGATCGCGTGTTGTAATCGCGCGCACGGTGGTGTCCACGAGGGGCTTTCCTAAAAGACTCGTGGATCAACATCCTTTCTGCCTACATCACAATACGTCTTGAAGGTCAGCTGTGCCTCAAGGACGGTCCCATTTATTTCCTCGTACCCCTTTGAGCCTTTGCTACCTGTCTCCGCCGCCAACCAAGAGAGCGCGCCGAAACTGCAGCCGTCGAGGGGGGGTCCCGGTCGCGCCGATTGTCAAGGCTGCGCGCGTGATTATGCGCGTTCGCTATCAAGGCCTTGGCTTCGGCCCTGCTCTTGATATGTCCGAGGCGCGCAGTGGATATGATGCCGTCTGTTGGCCGCGTGCCGCATGAGTGCTCTGCGGGAAAGGCTGAGCGAACCGCGTTAGGATTCTGGCCAATGCGTTATCGCTCAGCTTTCACCGTAATGCTGTATCGCCCAGTTACGTTCATCCTTTTTTTTTTTTTTTGCGTGGCCACATAGGCACACGAGTGTATACACTTGATGATGCCGTCATATCCAAGACAGCGAGAGAGAGGCGCCAAACAGAAACACAACTCAAGGTCGTATTGCGCAACGCGCGAATCCGGCCGACGCTGGAGTAGTGTGTTCTTGGGGGCAACGCTTTTCATGCACTTTTGTCTTGCCGATAACAGCCCCGTTCGTTTTGTTTCTGCCTGGCGTTTACGAAAACATGTTTCATGTTAATGGTAACATTGGTATGACACGGCAGGGTGGAAATGAAATACCGCAACGAAATCAGTGACGTCACTTGTGAAGGCGCGCGTTCTCAGCTGGTCTGCATTAGTTATTGGACGAAATTCGCTTGGAAACGAGCATTTCCTTAGTTGTACCAGTCTTTCGCTGCAAGTGAACGTCGACTTTGATTAATGAAATAAATATAGCTTTCAGTGAGCAAAGCATCTACTCTATTCTACAGTGTCGTGTTCAGGATCGAATGCATATATTGCAGTGTGAGGAAGCGTATTAATGTTCTTAATTTTAGATTGCCACTGCCAGCTCGTGATTATGTATTTCTGCGTTTTGTTATTTCAAAAGTTCGCCTTGTTTTCCTCTCATTATTCAAGACACACACACACACCCAATAGAATTCAGGTGCAAGGAGGCCATGTGCGAATCTTCCTCGCACGTGTTATATGTGACGTTGATAATCGCTCGTTTGCACCCCTCCCCCCATTTGTGTGTTGATAATATTAGATGGGCAGTTGAGTGTGCCGCCAGCGTCTGTAAAACATACTTGGTGGTACAGTTGCGTAGTTAAGCGCCACATTTGCGGTTGAATAAGGAGCGGCGGTGACGCGTGCATTTTCTTGTGGATCGCCCCATATACTTTTTTCGCGGTCATGTTATTGTACTTACGAAGCTGACTCACCATCCTTGACCTTTATCAGCAGATGGCGGTGGAAATGTCACGATGACATTATTCGTTCCCCTCCCCAGACGCTCCAGATGCCAGGTGTTTTTCTATGACAAAAACACAATGCTTCCCTTTCTCGCGGCTGATGCACTCTCCCTTGCGCTGAAATTGCCCGCTTTCAAGTGTATTGTTGGCGCTAGCATTCATCGCTGATCGCAGAAACTTGACCTTGTTATGGTCTCTGCAACTATATATATATATATATATGTACGTGTCCAGCAAGAGTTCTTTTAACAGGAGATTTGTTTTCCTTCCGTTTTCACTACTTTCTTTATCGCCGCTCCTTCCCCTCCTCCCTGCAGAAGGCAGTGGCCCAATTTCCTTGGGCATCACCAGATAGCCCTCCGCCAGCGATGTCAAGGGCGTCGTACAACATAACACAAATGGAAAGACCCAATGCTAAGGTCGCTCAGGCAGTGCTTAACACACACACACACACATGCAGCAAAAGAAAACATGACAAGAAGGGCTGGGACCCTCGTGTCTTGAACCGTTCTTTGCTTTTTTTTTTATTTGTCTGTCTTTCATTCGTTCGACCTTTCTCCTCTTCTTTTTTTTTACGCCATCGGGGAATTCGTGACTGCTGCATTTTCTATGTATGGATAGTTCTAGCTCTTCTCCGTGCGTTCTTTTTCCATTGGTTTGCTTTTAGCTGTTTCTCGCTTCTCGAATTTGTAATATCACCGCGCTGCTTTCCTCGTTAGCTTTCTTCGATTTTTTTTTCTCTCTTTTTTTCTTTTTTTTTTCCTCTCTTCTCGTGACTTGTGAGGCATTGATTCCTGTTTTCCCTCTTTCGCTTCTATCTGTTTCCTGCTGCATAAAGCAAGGTCTTTTGAAGGAAAAAAGAAAAATCGAGGGCAAAAAAAGAAAAAAGCCGTTTGGTAGGAAAGTGAGAGGGTGATGAAATGATGGAAGTCAGTAAAAAAGAAAAGAAAAAAAAAAGCCCAAGCAATTGACGCACGTCACGCAACGGGGAAAGACCCTTTGGTTCCTCCTTCGCCTTTCGATATTATAGAGGCTCTTCTTTTTTTTTTTTTTTCTCCATCTGGCATTATCGTGTTGCGCTGTTTTTGTTACATACTTCGGTTTTATTTCAAAGTTGCAAGGTCATTCTCGTAAGCCTTGCTTGGAAATACTATGCGCGCACGTGAATTTGCTACCGTTCACATGTATACACAATCATCACGTAGGGGGTAGGGAGGAAGAGATGACTGTGCACGCGACCCCCCCCCCCCCCCCTCCCGACTACGTGCTGGATAATGGTCCGAATGTAGAGCGGTCGGCAATCTTTTGAGACTCAGGGCTGAAATACACGAAGCCAATACGGCAGAGGTTGCACGGTAAAGGAGGGGAGGGATGTCTTGGCAAGCTAAGAGAAAATTTCGGCAAATCAACAATAATATACCATACTGGAATAGACATCTTGCGTATTTTCAGCACGCATACCACTAGCTTACAATTTATCATCACAGGTTGGAGCGGAGAGACAAAAAAAACTCTTTCAATGCGGCTTTTTGTGGTGAACATTCTTAGCCAACTCGCGTCAAGGTCGCTTAGCCGGGAGGTATTCATTGATGACATTCCCTTGATGAGGAACTCGGGGGACGAATTACAGCTCATGATTACTGAACTGGACATGAAAAGCATAAGAGTAGGTCTGAAAATTAATATGCACAAAACTAAAGTAATGTGCCACAGTCGCGGTAGAAAACAGTGCTTTGCGATAGGTGGAGAGGCGTCATTAAGGACTGGTCATTAAGGGCAACTAACTGGATTCCTAGAGAAGGCAGACGCACGAAGGGGAGACAGAAAGTTGGGTGAAATTAAAAAGTTCGCAGGTATATAACACGGCAGCAGAAAGCACAATACGGAGTTGATGGGCGGATCATGGGAGAGGCAGTTGCCTTGCAGTGGGCGTAATCAGGATGATGATTCGTCGGCTAGTTAGGGATAGGGGAGAGGTTTTGACGTTATGTCGGGGGCCACTTGCCGCAATTGCTGACCATTGTTTTTGCAGAAGTTATTCCCTGGGCATGTACCGGGTGTCCCAATGAAATGTATGTGCGCATTTCATCACTTCAACAAAAAATCCGAAACAACGGGAACAAGTGTAGAAACCGCCCATTTAACAAAAGTGTTCAGTGTTGGTCATTGTGAACCAGACTGAGCTTGTTTTTGGTACTCTGCTAGCAAGCATATATTATATGGTAATGGCTGAAACCTCTCGACGACTTCTCTTTCTCCTGGGGTGCGTGCTGGATGGTGGTTTCCCAGAATGGACCATCTGGACATTCTAGACGCTTCTTTCCTTCCAAAACTTATTTCGTTGAAATTCGAGTTCTTCGGTTATGTTCTAAGTCATCATTTCCTTCGCTCAAGCTTCAGCGTGACATTAGAAAGAAAGGACGAAAAGTATGGTGGTTATGAGCGCTAAGTGCATTTTGTTTTTCTAGGACACACTGGCGGAATGAACTTTTCGCCTCTAGAGAAACAAAACCGAGCTTCGCGTTCAAGCCGATGCGTGAGGTTGTAATCAAACTTCCCTGCGGCCCTCTTCCGTAATGGTCACGTGTTTGTGCCTCGTTCGAAGAGAAGCTGTTGCGGGGCGGCGAGAAGGAATCCCCGCTGATAGCGGGACTTCGTTTGCCCGTGATGGTTCGCGTCGGTCTGGCGACGACGGATCCGCCCTGAACCGGCGGTCTTCGCGCGCATTGCGTCACACGGCTTCTCTGGCGGGTGACGCATTGCCGCCGGCCCTGAGCGGCCAGAGCGAGGTCGCTGAGCACGTGCTTCGCGGGGAGCCCTTTTGTTTCCGCGCCGAGGATGCCCGCCCGGCGGAACAGGTGTCCTTGACGGCGCGCGCTCTGTCGTAGTGCGGCTCGGCAGCTGCTCTACTGGTTGTGGTGGGAGCACGTGTCTGACCACGGGTAAGCGGAGGGGGGCGCGCGCATCGAGGAACCCTTAGGGTCCCTAGTTGTTTCATCTAGGGACCTTAGGAACCCTGACCACGGGGCCTACCTGGAGCCGTTGCGGCCATTTTGGGAAAGAGCTGCCGGGTTGAAGCATCCTCTCCTCCGCGCTGAATAATCTCTCTCTCTCTCTCTATTTATTTTTTTTTTCATGAACCAGCCGCAGTCGTTGTCATTTTTTCTGTTCTCCGTGGCCCTGTTGGGGCTTTCTTTTACGAGCGTGACGTAACGAGTCTATGGATGGCCTTCTGCTGGCGACGAGGCTTGCGCGCCACTCATCTCGGAGCAAGTTTCTTTTCCACGGCGAATCGGCGATTGAGTGAGCCTGTCGCTTCGCTCCGCGGCATTTTAGCGCAGGGCATTACTGTGCGTTCCACTTTTAATTTTTGTCTGCGCAGCTGTAGCGCTTTGTCATTATGTCTGAGATATCATCGAACAGTTCAGTATATTTACATCACTGCCGCCTGACTACCTGGAGACTCGGCACCACAGACAGCGGCTGCCGAGATCTTCGGCGCCCTAGCCCTAATGGCGAATTCCGTTGGTAGAACGGCAGTAGGGGCTTCAGACATTGAGAAGTGGGGAGCAGAGCACTGAGAGCAGGGCCACTGGAATACGATCTGCTACCGGAGAGAAGGTGACGAGTGGGGGGAAATATATCATGTGACCGAAACGTTCGAAGCCCCGATATTCTCTGCGGGGCAGCAGCAAAGTACGCGCGAAATTTGTCAGTCGCGCGCTCGCCGCTATCCAAATTCGCCGTTACATGGTACGTTTGTGCAGTGACGCATCCACCAAACCTTGCTGCGCTCACTTTGTAGCCGTCATCGTCACTGTGCCGTCAAACTGCGCACGGTTGCTACGTTTGCCACCGTGCTCGCCGGCTTTACCATAGCTGTACGGAAAATGTGTGACGTTTAAAATCACGTGACTCGTTGCACGGCGCCTATAACCGCTTTTCAGGTAAGAGCACTACAAACTGCTACTACCTGCCGTCGGAGTAGTGAAGACGCTATCGCGTTACCACTAAAGCACTTCGGCTCTGAAGAGAGCACTTTCAACGTGATTTTGAGTGTTCCTGTTCTCTCAGTGGAATTCGCCATAAGTGTAGAAAATTGTGCCAGAATAAAACTGTTTAGGACCTAAGGACGCAACAAATATGAATGCAAGGAACGAGGTGACTGCGTCAGACGTGGGCTGCCGTCGTCTCTATGGATTTTTTAAGCCCCCGTCCGGCCCAACTGAGAACCAGAGCGCGTTTGTTCGCGACAGTGCACGATAACAGGTGGCGACGATCAAGTGAGTTAGTTATGCGGAAACTTAGAGGAGGGAGGAGCATATATGCATATATGCACGTGCGTTCATTTACATGCGTACATTCACGTGCATCTAACGGGGACTGGGGAGACCCTTTCTAATATTGGCCGAGACTGTGGCCCTGCCTCTGCTGAGAAACAGAACTTTTTAGGCATATGCCAATGATCTGGAAGGAGTCCATTTGATAACTCGGTTGTGACACTATTGGACGCTAATGTCGCGTTCGAGTGCGGCAGTGGCTGGCTGTTTTACAGGCTGTCTTGCAGCATGTTCTGTGACCGTTAACTTTCACTGCTGCAGCCGGAGCGAGCGCAAAAATTACGGACTATTTGTGCTTGGGAAAAGAAAAAGAAGATGAAAAAGGAGCACACATAAGTTGAACGCCGACATTTTTTTTTCCTTTTTATATAGCTGTGATCATGTGTTCTGTGGTCAATGACTCACGTTGCCCGAATCGTTTAGCTCTAAAGTTTCACTCCATGCAATGTCAGTTGCAGTGGTATCAGTCGTATACCCACACGAGCATTATTCCCTTCCCGTTGTAAATAAGTAGCCAGTTGTGACCGCTTATTTGACCGGAAAGCTGCTCTGTACATATATACTGACCACTGGCATCCACCAGGAATCCAGGAATCGCGTCGATTGAAGTACTACATTTTGAAATATTCGAACGTGATGTTCGTGTAGAGAAACTCAAATAGCCGTTCTGGTGACAACAGCAACCACGCAAACCTAATATCTTTGCTCTCTGAAGTTGTGGCCTATGCCCACTATACTGAGGATCGGCCTTAATTAGATTAAGCTAATTAATCTATACGTCGACTCTCGGGGGGTGTTGCTGTTTTACTTTGATGATGTTTTGTGCTTCTTACCTCAAGGACCTGCTTTACGAATTTATTATTATTATTATTATTATTATTATTATTATTATTATTATTATTATTATTATTATTATTATTCCTTCTAGGAGCCAGTTGTCTTGAATTATTTTGTGTGCATGTCTGTTCATAACTGCAAATAGGACTGGATGATATAATGATTCCTTTTTTATTGGTTATATTCTCTCTTCACTTCACCATTCACTGCCGGTCAGTCCCGCGTGTTACCGTGTGATGCCTTTCGAAGCATTGGGACAGTCTTCTAGCAAGTTGGGTAAATGCGGTACGTAAATACGGGGACGTTATGACCGTCGCGCTCCTCCTTTCTCGCGCGTTGACAGTGCGTCGTAGCCACCGAACTACGCTGGCTATACGACAGGTTCCTCGTGAACCATGCGTGGGCTGACAGACAGACGAGGTGTGGTAACTCCGCAGTAATTTTCGAAAGAGCTTTTGTGGCGTTGGGGTCCCTTCACTGGAATCAGGAGCAACAAGAGCACAATGAGCGAGAAGGCCGGAGTGGGGACTCCGTACCATATTCGCGAACATGCTAACCCGGAACGTGTGGCGTTTTTTTTTTCTTTTTTTTTTAGGGGCGAAGCTCCTTAGGGCGTGGGCTGTGCGTCCCCTGTAGCCTGTATGTAGCCACCTCTAGTTTAGTTCTTGCAGTGTTCACTAGATGGCGGTACCGTCCCCTGTATGTAGCCACCTCTAGTTTAGTTCTTGCAGTGTTCACTAGATGGCGGTACCGTCTCCTGTATGTAGCCACCTCTCGTTTAGTTCTTGTAGTGTTTACTAGATGGTGGTACTTGTAGCTGATGATGAAAAGATGCAAGATGTTATAAACTAGAAAGCGGTACTTGTAGTTGATGAAAGACGCGAGATCTTATAAAATAGGAATGATGTCACATATGGCGCGTGTCATTGGTTGAAGGCAATCGTTCGATTTAGTGCGGCGACATACGCTAGGGGGAGCGATGTAATAAAATCGAGTGGGCAAAATGTACAGAGGATTCATGGTTTACCAGGTTTACCTCCGGAGCTTCGCCCACTCATCATCATTCACTTCGTGGATATGGCGGAATTTTTTTCAAAAAGAACCGCATGCAGAAACCGAAACTAGCCTGGATTTTATGGAAGCGTAAAGTTCGCCTAAGTAAACCTAACTTAAACCTAATTAAAATGGGACACTTGCTGATTGTGTAACGTTAACTAAAAAAAAGGCAGTTTTCTAATCAGAAATGAGCCCAACGCTGCATCTGCGTCATACTGAGCCGCATTCATTAAATCAGCGCTGCGTCATCAGTAATAACCAAAACAACCAACATGGTCTCATGCAGTCTGTTTCATTTGTGACCTAGTTGCTTTGATATCGTGTTTACGTTCTACGATTAGTTTTTTTCTTAGGACGAGTTGGCATCGACCGAAGATGATTATGTTGTTGGGCAAAACTTGAATGTAAAGAGTAAGAGGCCGACTTTCCTATTTCTTTTTGCCTCTTGTTGTTTGTTTCCGAGTTTGACGCTGCAGTATCATGTCATCTTTTGCGCCAAGATGGTTGAAGAAAATACGTATGAAAAAATAAAGATATTGGGCACCGACATATGCCTTGAAGAAGAAGAGGTGATTCGAAAGGGCAAGGCATAAAACCAGCTCAGAAGAAAAAGAAGAGCTGTAAATCGCCGACTCTCTAGCACGAGCAGTATTGGAAGGGCCAGTACTATCAGTCCTTCCCGAAGTGGCCACTATAACTGCGACAAAATACAGAAAACTTGCGCTTAGTGCAGACGCTATGGAAGCAATATTGTCGACACCAGAATTTATTCATTTAAGATTTCCATGGAAAATTCATTGGTGTCCTACAAGACAGTTGGAAACCATAACAACTAGATATCGATGTCGTGTCCCCCCGTTAAATTTCTATTCACATAGGGCTGGTCTGGCGATATCACCACTATGCAACTTTTGTTCAGAATTGGAAACAATAGAGCACTATTTTTTGTCATGTCGCCGATACAAATTGCTCAGGAAAAAACTCTTAGTCCTCCCATTCGCTAGCATAGGGCTGAATTTCACTATAGAAAACATACTTTCCTTCGGTGCTTACGATCTGGGCTTCAGCCACGAGAACGTTTTCTATGCAGTTTGCAAGTACCTAAACGAAAGTAAAATAATTAAGCTTTTAATTGCGTGATTATTATTATTTGTGCAAAAAAATTCCAACATACACAAGAGCACTGTTTAACCATGCTGATTCCTATTCAATGTAATGAATAATTGTCTTATCTGAACGAGTGACAAACAACTATTGCACTCCTTTCATTCTGCCTAGGGTGTCTTTTCTTTTTTCTCTCTTTTTTCTCGTGGGTGGTTTCGATATTGAAAAAAAAATCTTACTGAATTAAGTCATTGATTCTTGGCCGATCCTCCTGAGTGGGTACGAGCCACGGCTGTTGAATCATCATCATCATCATCACGAAAGCGTGTCTGATCTGAACGAGTGACAAACAACTATTGCACTCCTTTCATTCTGCCTAGGGTGTCTTTTTCTTTCTTTTTTTTCTCTATTGGGTGGTTTCGATATTGAATATTAAAAAAAAAATCTCACTGAATTAAGTCATCCATTCTTGGCCGATCTCCCTGAGTGGGTACGAGCCATAGCTGTGGAATCATCATCATCATCAAATCGCAATTATAGTTTTCCCTTTGGATAACCCAGCTGCAGTCAGATTAACTTGCAACCTGCAGAATATACCGCAAGAGGACTCGGTAAAACATCTGGGAGTTGTTTATGATGACCACCTTCTTTGGTATATGCTCATTGAATACATAGCCAAGAAAGGAGTACGGGCGCTAGGAGTCCTACGAAGGCTATGAAACAGTAGATCGTAGATGCGTAGAGACTCATTAATTATGATATACAAAATGTACGTACGCCCAGTTTTAGAATTTGGATGTGTTTTATATTCGGGTCACCAGCTTTAAAATTGCATCCTCTGGTACTACTGGAAAAAGAGGCCCTAAGGCTATGCCTTGGATTACCGAAATTCGTCGCCAATAATGTTCTGCACTTAGAGACAAGTTTGCTCTCTCTTTTGTGTAGATTTTGAATACGAATGGTAGGAATACTAACAGTAGTTTTATGAGTGTCATATAAAACAATATTATTTTTATGCACCAGCCAGAGTCACAATCTTATTGGCCTCGAATTCAGACTCCACTCGTGGGTTACGTACAATCACCCGTTGGGTCGTTAGATGTTAAACCGTGTGAAATCCCTCACATTAGCAATGCAATGCAGAATCTCGAAATCATTTTTGACGATGTATATTTTAATCACGCAAAAATTTGTCTTCACAGTCAATAAATGACCTTCTGCAACAGCATTTAGAAGAGCTAAATATAATAAATATTATAGCTACAGATGCCTCACAGTCTGCATAGAAATCTGGTATTGACTTTTTTTCTGAGACCTTCAACTGGTCCTTCTCATTAAGACTTCCCGATTTCTTCTCAGTATTTTCGGCAGAATTTATGGCGGTGATTGTGGCATTAAGAAAGCTCAGCCCACCAGCTTCAAGTGTGGCCATAGTTACAGATTCGCTATCTGTGTTCGGCGCTCGCCTCCAATAGTGATTCATATTTTTTACGCACGTTTAATTTTCTGGTTTTAACTCATATAACTTCAATTTATCTGGGTTCCGGGACACAAGGCGATAAAAATGAATGAAATGGCGTGCACACGGGCGAAATCCGCTCTCAGTGGTCCGGTACTTTCAATTGTTCCCACAACAGCACTCATAATACGCGACAGATTTCGAAGGCGTGCCATAATTCGAGACTAGATCTGGTGAAACATTAATCACTCACCTAAACGAATATCGACACCTCTTGTTCCCTTGGCGTAGGAGTTCAGGTCAACACGCAAAGAAAAAGTTATGTTTACGAAGTTACGCTGCAGAGCTCTAAAACTAAATTACTACATGCATAGAGCTGGTCTGGCTTCTTCCCCTTTTTGCTCATTGTGCAATAAGGATGAAACAATCGAGCGTTATCTTTTATTGTTTAATCGCTTCAAGTTACTGAGGAAAAAAACGTTCTTGAAGCGGCTTTTATTAGAATTAGATTGGATTTTATTATTTGCTATATTCTCTACTTGGGAACCTCCTCATTAGGCCATTCGGGATATCTGTTCTGCTGTGGAACGATTTTTAATCGAGTCAGTTGATTTATATCTGGGGTTTAACGTCCCGCAACCATCATATGATTATGAGAGACGCCGTAGTGAAGGACTGGAGAAATTTCGACTGCATGGTGTTCTTTAACGTTCACCTAAATCTGAGCACACGGGCCTACAGCATTGTCGCCTCCATCGAAAATGCAGCCGCCGCAGCCGGCAGTGGATCCCGCGACCTGTGGGTCAGCAGCCGAGTACCTTAGCCACTAATGATGATGATTTATATGTGGGGTTTAACGTCCCAAAGCCACCTTATGATTGAGAGACGCCGTTGTGGAGGGCTCCGGAAATTTCGACCACCTGGGGTTCTTTAATGCGCACCCAAATCTGAGCACACGGGCTTACAACATTTCCGCCTCCATCGGAAATGCAGCCGCCGCAGCCGACATTCGAACCCGCGACCTGCGGGTCAGCAGCCGAGTACCTTAGCCACTAATGATGATGATTGATATGTGGGGTTTAACGTCCCAAAGCCACCTTATGATTGAGAGACGCCGTTGTGGAGGGCTCCGGAAATTTCGACCACCTGGGGTTCTTTAATGCGCACCCAAATCTGAGCACACGGGCTTACAACATTTCCGCCTCCATCGGAAATGCAGCCGCCGCAGCCGACATTCGAACCCGCGACCTGTGGGTCAGCAGCCGAGTACCTTAGCCACTAATGATGATGATTGATATGTGGGGTTTAACGTCCCAAAGCCACCTTATGATTGAGAGACGCCGTTGTGGAGGGCTCCGGAAATTTCGACCACCTAGGGTTCTTTAACGTGCACCCAAATCTGAGCACACGGGCTTACAACATTTCCGCCTCCATCGGAAATGCAGCCGCCGCAGCCGACATTCGAACCCGCGACCTGCGGGTCAGCAGCCGAGTACCTTAGCCACTAATGATGATGATTGATATGTGGGGTTTAACGTCCCAAAGCCACCTTATGATTGAGAGACGCCGTTGTGGAGGGCTCCGGAAATTTCGACCACCTGGGGTTCTTTAATGCGCACCCAAATCTGAGCACACGGGCTTACAACATTTCCGCCTCCATCGGAAATGCAGCCGCCGCAGCCGACATTCGAACCCGCGACCTGTGGGTCAGCAGCCGAGTACCTTAGCCACTAATGATGATGATTGATATGTGGGGTTTAACGTCCCAAAGCCACCTTATGATTGAGAGACGCCGTTGTGGAGGGCTCCGGAAATTTCGACCACCTGGGGTTCTTTAATGCGCACCCAAATCTGAGCACACGGGCTTACAACATTTCCGCCTCCATCGGAAATGCAGCCGCCGCAGCCGACATTCGAACCCGCGACCTGTGGGTCAGCAGCCGAGTACCTTAGCCACTAATGATGATGATTGATATGTGGGGTTTAACGTCCCAAAGCCACCTTATGATTGAGAGACGCCGTTGTGGAGGGCTCCGGAAATTTCGACCACCTAGGGTTCTTTAACGTGCACCCAAATCTGAGCACACGGGCTTACAACATTTCCGCCTCCATCGGAAATGCAGCCGCCGCAGCCGACATTCGAACCCGCGACCTGCGGGTCAGCAGCCGAGTACCTTAGCCACTAATGATGATGATTGATATGTGGGGTTTAACGTCCCAAAGCCACCTTATGATTGAGAGACGCCGTTGTGGAGGGCTCCGGAAATTTCGACCACCTGGGGTTCTTTAATGCGCACCCAAATCTGAGCACACGGGCTTACAACATTTCCGCCTCCATCGGAAATGCAGCCGCCGCAGCCGACATTCGAACCCGCGACCTGTGGGTCAGCAGCCGAGTACCTTAGCCACTAATGATGATGATTGATATGTGGGGTTTAACGTCCCAAAGCCACCTTATGATTGAGAGACGCCGTTGTGGAGGGCTCCGGAAATTTCCACCACCTGGGGTTCTTTAATGCGCACCCAAATCTGAGCACACGGGCTTACAACATTTCCGCCTCCATCGGAAATGCAGCCGCCGCAGCCGACATTCGAACCCGCGACCTGTGGGTCAGCAGCCGAGTACCTTAGCCACTAATGATGATGATTGATATGTGGGGTTTAACGTCCCAAAGCCACCTTATGATTGAGAGACGCCGTTGTGGAGGGCTCCGGAAATTTCGACCACCTGGGGTTCTTTAATGCGCACCCAAATCTGAGCACACGGGCTTACAACATTTCCGCCTCCATCGGAAATGCAGCCGCCGCAGCCGACATTCGAACCCGCGACCTGTGGGTCAGCAGCCGAGTACCTTAGCCACTAATGATGATGATTGATATGTGGGGTTTAACGTCCCAAAGCCACCTTATGATTGAGAGACGCCGTTGTGGAGGGCTCCGGAAATTTCGACCACCTGGGGTTCTTTAATGCGCACCCAAATCTGAGCACACGGGCTTACAACATTTCCGCCTCCATCGGAAATGCAGCCGCCGCAGCCGACATTCGAACCCGCGACCTGCGGGTCAGCAGCCGAGTACCTTAGCCACTAATGATGATGATTGATATGTGGGGTTTAACGTCCCAAAGCCACCTTATGATTGAGAGACGCCGTTGTGGAGGGCTCCGGAAATTTCGACCACCTGGGGTTCTTTAATGCGCACCCAAATCTGAGCACACGGGCTTACAACATTTCCGCCTCCATCGGAAATGCAGCCGCCGCAGCCGACATTCGAACCCGCGACCTGTGGGTCAGCAGCCGAGTACCTTAGCCACTAATGATGATGATTGATATGTGGGGTTTAACGTCCCAAAGCCACCTTATGATTGAGAGACGCCGTTGTGGAGGGCTCCGGAAATTTCGACCACCTAGGGTTCTTTAACGTGCACCCAAATCTGAGCACACGGGCTTACAACATTTCCGCCTCCATCGGAAATGCAGCCGCCGCAGCCGAGATTCGAACCCGCGACCTGCGGGTCAGCAGCCGAGTACCTTAGCCACTAGACCACCGCGGCGGGGCCTTAGCCACTAGACCACCGCGGCGGGGCTTAATCGAATCATTGCGGTTTCAATTGCGAATCTCTCAATTAGGAAAATTTAAATTTCTTCTAATCCTTTTATATTTTATTAGATTTACAAGTAATATGTGATCCCTTCTATATGATTATTCGTTTCTTGGCCAATCACCCAGAGTGGGTGTGAGCCATGCATTTCGGCCATCATCATCATTTTTTAGATGCTTTAATTAGATGCTAAGAAACAAGAAAACGCTACCGACAAATCACAATAGACAGTTATAGTTTACCGTTAGCCTGATAGCGGGATTTAAGGAAATGGCGTTACCCTGCAGCAAACGTTCGTTGTGGACGGCGTCTTAACGGTATAGCGTTTCCATGGTTTACGTGCCCCAGCTGGAATGGTGGCGCCGCTTATCGGAGAATTCGTTAGTTAAAGAATAGTGAATAGAAGAAGAAAAGGAGAATGTTTGCCAATGTCGCCGTACTAAGCATTGTTACAAGCTTATGTAGTAGTAATAAAAGTGAATAAATATGAACCACGCACCAGACTCGAAAACATTTATGTTGCCGATTTCTTTACATCGATGTTCTAGTTAGGCCTGCAGACGTTCGAAATGGGAAGCTATTTAAAAAATTACGCTAGCTTATCCGTAATACCCGGTCACGGAAGCTAACTGAAGGCAAGCGAAGCCATTTTAACCGGTCGTTTGCTGAGAACGAACTGAATCTTTTCAGCAACTACGCCACAATCGCTTCGAAACGGGCGTCCGAATACCCCTTCATGCTTATACGTACACTACGTACACCACGCTAACACGGTGACGTTAAATCTAAGAACGTACGGTAAGCGGTACGGGCAACGTCCGTATGTGTGCTATACTTCACCTTTTGCCCAGAAGAACCACTCGCTCTTGAACGATCTGATAGCCATTACGCCCGATGGAAGCACACGATCATTAAGTTTATCGCTAAATACTGCCATACCATACATTCAGATCGTTTGAAACGAGATAACTCAAGCCCGAACGAAATGTTTCTAATCTATAAGAGCCACATACAAATTTTACTCCTGAATGCCGACGATAGAAAGATATATATTTTAGCCGGAATATAGATTTCAGGTATTTGTGGTTTAGGAAAACATTGGCAAAAAGCTGTTGGGGTGGGCCCCACTATTTTGTCGGTAGCAACAAAGTTGTTTTTCTCAGTTACAGTGAAAGTGCATTTGGCTCTTCTTGAGAGAGAGAGAGAGAGAGAGAGAGAGAGAGAAAACATCTATTGAGTAAAGATTTTGAGTGAGGATTGGGAGGGTCCCTTATTCCAGGAACCCTGTGGCCCGGACAGCCCGCCGGGCTTTAGCGACGATTTGACGCTGGTCGACCAGGCCCGGCTGGGAGATCTCAGCCTCTCACACTTCACTGAGGATGTCTTTGGTCCGCATCTGGTGCTGCTGCTTGTAGCCTTGGGACGCTTACTTTGCACTGCAGTAGGAGGTGCGCCTGAGTGTCTGCCGCATTGCAGTGAGGACAGATGTAGCTATGCAACGTTGGCCTCATATGGTGCAATAGTACGCAGTGGGTGAACGTGTTGCTTTGAAGGCGCCTGTAGTCGGTGCCCTCGTCTCTTGTGAGTTTTGGATGTGGCGGAGATGATATTGTCGCGACTTGAAAATGGCAGGATACAGAACGAAGGTGCGACCAGGAAAAACAAGGTCTGTATTAACAGAACAAAAGAGCAGCCGCTTCGACGTCGTCTTCCTCGGAGCAACCGTGGGTGCTGTCCACGCTCATCACTTCGTCGTCCTCTGTTTTCTTGCCCGGCCTTTAGCCGTGACATTAGCCTCCCATTCAAGAAAGCATCGTCCCGATGCTTTATAATCAAAGTGGTTCGTACTCGCTGGAAACGCATGAATTCATTCGGAGAAATAAGGTTTCATCCGAACAACGTGCACAACTTCTGGAGCACACCTTCGACGCCTTGATGAGTGCGCAGTATCAGGAACAACCTCATAAATAATGTCACTGAGACGTCGTAGAACTTTATGGGGTCCGACGTACCGTCTTAACAGTTTTTCTGAAAGGCCATGGCGCCGAATAGGAGTCCATATCCATCTCTCCTGGCTCATATGAGACCAGTCGGTGACGAAGGTTGTACCGTCTTGAATCGTAGTCCTGCTGGCGACTAATACGTAGGCGTTCAAGTTGTCGGGCTTCTTCTTCAAGCTTGGTGATATAATCAGCACCCGTCTCGACGTTTTCGCACTCGTGCGGCAGCGTAGCATCCAGCATAGTGGTGACTTCACGACCATGAAGAAGGCGGAATGGCGTTGTTCTTGTTGTTTCTTGATGAGCCGTGTTATAGGCGAACGTGACAATATGTTAGTGGTATGGGTTGTCTTGCCTCTGCTTTTGTTGTCGAGTGGGAGATGCCTCGGATCTCGTACGGGGATGCCCGGTTGATGCATTCGTGGGCTGCGGTGTGTGCCGCTTCGTTTCCCTGGAGACCTTCGTGACTCGGAACGTACGACGATAGTTATAGCGCGAGAACAGAACGACGACAAAGGGACAAGAAGTAGCGCTCGTCTCCTTCTTGTGTCTTTTGTCGTCGTTCTGTTCTCGCGCTATAACTATCGTCATTTCGTACCAACCAGCCCAAGCTGCCACACCGAAATCCCACACGGTGCATGTGTAGGGGGGGGGGGGGGGGGGGGGGATTGTCCTTGCATTTTAGTAACTTAATCGCCACCGTGGAGACCCTGCCTTTCGGGTAGTTCCGTGCCGCCGTTTGTGAGTCGGTGAAGACCACGATGACATCCTGACTCGTCTGGGTGGCGAGTGCTATAGCAGCCTCTTCAGCTGTTTCCGCACGTTTGGCGAGCATGGTCGCCGATGCCAGTACCGTGTCCTTGTAATCTGTGACGGTAATCGCGAAGGCGTTACGTCCCGGATACGTCCACGTATCGCGCATGCGGGTCATTGCGATGGTTATTCCTGATCATGTTAACCCTGGCGAGCCGCCTTGCTCGGTGATGTTGAGGATGCAGCCGCATAACGTGCGGAACTCCCTACCTTAACCTGAAGACAGCGGTCAAACAAAAGCTAAGTTTGCTGATACGAAATGCTACAAAGCTTGCCTTATAGACCGCCTCCACTGAGCGATTGCTTCGCACTGGAGTTCACAATACGTGGGAAGAACTTGCCGAAGCACGCCTCATTAACCAGGTCGAGAGACTCTAGCTGTCACCCACAGGTCAAGCCGGCCTTCGACGCGCAGGGTACGAAACCACTCTAGAACTCGACGAAGAACGCAAAGGCAAAAATACCGTCACAGCTCCGAGAACGCCTTGAAATTCAGCAGATCCCTCGAAACGTGGCTTTTCCATGAAAAAAAAAACGTCACATTTGTCTGTATTGGCAGATACTTGTACACTTGTTTGCAACTTTCTAATTGATACAATAATCGATCAGCAAATCCCTCTTTTATGTTGCATGCCTGCGGAGCGGTCTCGTCATCGTCGCTTTGCGATTTTTCGGACGGCATGCGAGCGTTTTCGGCGGTCCTGTTTTCACTCGCAGGAAACGTTGTCTGCTTGTTGCTCTGGAGCTGTCAACACGCGTATTTCTTGCCTCTGCTCGACCGAGCTCCCACGTTAAACGGCATTATAACGATGATATTACAAACATTTCAGTGGCGAAATGGATATGCTGCCAGGGAATGTTGTTACATGCATTTTGTTCCGAAAATAATCTTAAAGGAGCACACAAAAATTGTCACTTTTTTTTTTTTTGCAATAGGAACCCCCACTTACCGCGGTTGGAAACCTTCGTTTGCGCGAGTGCGATTTATTTAGAAACGTTTTTAGAGCGCTCAGTTTCAATTTCAGAGAAGTGCCGAGCCAGGCAGGAGCCGTTTCGGGTAAACAAAGCTGGTCTCGTGATTACGCTCAAGTGTGAGTTGTGCGTTACTAACTTACTTACGAGCAAGTAAGTTAGTAACGATAGCGTGCGGCGCAGTATTGCGGAACGGGCACCTCCTTTCTATTCCAACTCCATTCAGGTGAATTAGGACTTGCCGCAATTCCGTTTCTTTTAATTCCTCAGGAAAAAAAAAAAACTTGGCCCATTCGCACTCCGGGAATGTCCAGGCAGTTCGATTCTATTCCTGCAATTCCTAAATGTAAGAAATACATCCTGATAGCTTTTTGAGCTAATAATAACTCGTGAGCAAGCGACGACAGGCCTCGCACGCGGAGCGATTGTTATCTAATAATCCCCTTCGCGCGACGGTGACGACCGGGTCGTTTCATCTTCCGCGTTTTTACACGCACGTGAAAGAGACGATGCGTGAGCGATGTTATCGGTTTGGAGACTCTGTACAGATTAGCGGCGAGCGCAAATTTACGCTGACAGTGTGTGTCCCCCCCCCCCCCTTCCTCCGCTCGGTCGACGTATTTTATACCCGCGGGCCGTCACACCCGGGCCTTCTGCCACCCTAGAACGGGGCAACCGTGGGCTCTCTTCGTCGCGAATCGTCGCGTCAGGGAGGCGCCGCCGTGGCCTTTCCTGCTTCGGGCGGTTTCCCGAACGAATGCTTTTAAAAGTGTACTCTCTCTCTGTATAGAGGGGGAGCGCATACAGTTCATCGTGTACGACTGCGTGCTGCGCTGACGTAGACCTTGGCCGACTGAGTTACGGGCGCCGATGTGTCTAGACAGAGGGCCGTTCTCGGCACGCAAGGCATTGAGAGCGTCGTTGCGCCTCTTGCAGGTGACTGGCCTCAGAGACATTCTCTAAGCAGTGTCGTCTGTCGTACTATTTTTTTTTTCTTCCGCTTCTTTTTTTTTTTTAGCATCTCTTTTCTCTCACCCTCTACTCCCCTTACTCCTTCTATCCGCCATACCCTTACTTTCTTCCCAGCACAGGGTAGCCAGCCGGTCTGAGAACTGGCTAACCTCCCTGTCCCTCTTCTCTTTGTCTTCTTATATACTCCCCCAAATCGCTTAGATACTGCTGTACAATCTTCTGTCATCAAGACCACCGATTTAGTATACCTACATAGTATTTGCTGGATTGTCATTGCCTGCTTTATGTCAAGTGTGCAGATGATGCTGACCGCGAAAAATACCGGCAAAAAAAAAAAAAAAGTCTTTCGCTGGTATCAGCTTGCACACAACCGTCGTTGCTTTTGAAACGACAAATCCCGCGGTATCGCGTGTCAACTATCCAAGAAACTTTCAAGCGTGAAATGTCGATACTTTAGAGTACTTACAATTAAACTTTAAAGTGAAAAAATTCTGGAGTACGCAGAATTTCGCATGCCTTCAAGCACAATTTTTGAGGGAGCGAGAGAACGAACTATCAGGTTAATAAAGACTCACAAAATAAAAACCAGAAAGCTGCAAAAGTTCATCAATTTAACTGTAAAAAGTATTTTTGCGACACATTTATTAGTTCGAAGCACGAAAAAAGAAGTGCAAGTCTCACATTGGACCATCTTCGCTCGCCTAATCAAACCAGAGATGTGGTATTTTTGCCACACAGTTAATATAATAAATCACCGTATTAGTTTGAAGCACGCAAAAAAGAAGTGTAAGTTTCGCATTGGACAGATATTTCACGTTGCTATGGCGTTAAAATCACATGTATATAGCCCGAAACATACGCGACAATCCGCCCGATGGAAGCACACGATGCCTATGCCTGGGTGATGTCATATGAGGCGTCACTACCGACTACAGCGCTGTGCCATGGCACGCTCGCGCTCGGCGGCCGCCGCAAGCAGGAGAAAGGAGGTGGAACGAACAGGACGTATCCGTTTACGCTGCGATATTCAGTTGTTCTTTCTTTTGGCGCCTCTACACTGGGCTACAGTTACAGGGGCATTTACTACGCCCTAAAGTTATTTATCAGTCAACCTAAAAGAATATCGAGCTGAATTCATCTTTTGAAACATTTTGATGATATTCCGTAATTAAGTTGTATTAACTATTCCTAGCTTATACGAGAAGTATTGCGAAAAAAACACTGAAAAGAGAAAAAAAAATCACCTAACACTCGGCCAATCCCCTGCATTGGGTATGAGCCGTGAGAAGAGGACAACAACATTATGCACGATGTAACAGGTAAGTGCCATCATCAGTGAGTGAGGGTCAGCATCATCATCACTCTCCGCTGGGAAATAACATGCGTGTACGAGCTTCGTTCGACTTGAATCCTACCTCTTGTAACTGTCCAGCGGTAATTTAATTTTTATTAAATTATAAATTGCGTACTTTTCAAAGACATTATGAAGTTATTCGCAAAAAAAAAAAATCACCGCGACCGCTCGGTAGAACACTGAGTAGACGACGGCGAAGGTGCCCCGTACGGCGGCGCGGACTCTCTAACCGGAAGTCGGTGTAGATTGGCGCCGTAGCCTCATTGCGAGAAGCAACATTTTGCTTTGTCACTGAGCTCTGAAAGAGAAGATTGCTGTATAAATGAATGACAAGTGTTTTTAAGGCAGACGTTTCATTTACGAGGCCGCTAGTTTTTCATCGGCTCTCCCTTGAGCGCACAATTCTAGTTAGTCGGAGTGGCTCAGTGCGCGAATAAGCTGTGCCAATGTCATTGCAGATCGAGCCGCAGCCTTGGAGGTTCCCCGAGATACTGCGCTGGGCCCGCCAGCCATGCTGGGCTCGGCTGAATGGGCAGCAGCGCGCGGCTGGGCGCCGGCCGCCCCGCGCGCTGCACAGGACCCGTTGCGGCTGCCCGAACTCGAAGGCAGCGTCGACCCGGACCAGTGGCTGTCCGTGGAGAGCCTCAGCTTCGAGGCTGGGCTGTACGGGCCAGAGCCAAAGGAAGAGAAGGCCGACCTGGCCGAGGCTCTGTGGGAGCTCGAGGCCGACGACCCGTACTCTCGAGTACCCGACAAGAACGAGCCGGGCGACCAGAGCCCCTCTTTCTGGGCAATGGACTTCGAACTGAGCAAGTTGGATGCCATGTTGAAGCCCGACAAGCAGCCTCCGCCGCTCAAGGACCCTACGCTGGCGGAGCTGAATGCTGACGAGTCCGGCCTCGACGGGCTGGACGTCAACGACATCCTACGTGACTTCCAGCAACAGACCAGCTGGAGCAGCTTCACGGCGCCGTCTCAGTTGGCCGACCTGTTGGCGAGGCCTGTGAAGACCGAGATCCTGACGCCTGTTCTCTCTACGAGCGTGCCGGCATCGACCTGCCTCGCTGTGCCAGCCCCGCCACTGCAGCAGGTCTCCGCCGAGCCAGTGCTGCAGCGTGCCATGCTCGCTCAGGCCGAGCCTGTACAGGCGAGCCCTGCGGCGCAGTCAGCGCCCAGCGAGGTGCCGGCGAGCGGCAAACCGCGCTCGCGCATCCTGGCCGAGCGGCTTTCGTGCTCGGCGCCCGAGTCTCAGTTGAGCCAGCTGTCCATGGACGAGGGCTTCAGCAGCCAGGACTCTGACGAGGCGCTCACGTCGGACGCCGAGTCGCAGGCGAGCCAAGAGGCTGTCGAGCCGGGATCGCCGGACGGTCAGAAGAAAAAGAAGCGCTACTTTTGGCAGTACAATGTGCAGGCAAAGGGTCCCAAGGGCCCTCGTCTGTCCATGGCGCGTGACTCGGCCGATCCGCACGTGCTGCATGACGTCACTGATCCCGTGTTCAGTCCGGAATGCCAGCTCGAGGGCGTCAAGCACGCGGGCAAAGCGCGTCGTGGCGACGGCAACGATCTGACGCCTAACCCCCGCAAGCTCTACAACATCGGTATGGAACTGAAGAAGCTGGGTCGTATCATCAATGAGCTCACGCCTGTTAGCGAGCTACCCTTCAACGCGCGGCACAAGTCGCGCAAGGAGAAGAACAAGCTGGCCTCGCGCGCCTGCCGCCTCAAGAAGAAGGCCCAGCACGAAGCCAACAAGCTCAAACTGTACGGACTGCAGCAAGAGCACCGTAAGCGCTGCACGCCTTTTGTTTACGACCCCACTTCCCTCCGCGATCGATCGGCTTCTCTTGCTCGTTTCGCCTCTGCATGCGGAATTGCAGCCTACTGCACCGGGGTCGCGTGACGTCATGGGCGCGTTGTCAGCTTGGATTGGCCCGCCTTCGTTAACTGAAATTAGAAGGCCATCGATCGCCCTGTTGGTGGCTGCGGCGCAGCATGCTGTTTGTCGCTGCTTTTTTATCAGTCCTATTATCCTCGTTAGACGCGCGCCCGCTGTTGCCAAAGGCCGCCATTTCAGCACGCGTGTGACTGCCCCCCCCCCGGGCGCACTTCGGCCGCTGTTGCAGACGGCGGGTCGCCGCCATTTTGATTTTTCTCTCCGCGCGCCGTCATCTCGGACTTGCGCGCGCGGTGCAGCCTAGCGCGGCCGAAACCCTCACGGCGTTACAGATTCACGAGTGGCGTGGAAAAGATGGAGTAAATTCTGGCCGCATTTCTTTGTTTAGGTGCGAGAAAAAAAAAGGGGGGGGGGGGGACAGTCTGGTTAAGCAAGGTTATATGGAACAAATAAGTACACAATGACTCAAGCTGCTGCTGCATCATCGTAAAGGGCTTACCACCACCTTCGGTTAATTTTTTGCTGTGCAAGCCTATGCATGCATTTAGGAACATAACGAAGATTTCGTACCCCTCTCCCATCTCCTGTTTGTGTGTATGCATGTGTGACATACCCGGCACTTCAGGCAACTCCCAAAAAATCATACATAGGTTTTTCAGAGAGGAAAAAAAAAAACTTGCTTCAAAAGTAAATCTGTGTAATGTGCTAGACGACCGTGTATGGTAATGTTAACTATCATTTAAACACTAAACACCATCCTGACTGTCCATGGGCATCAGGGTCACCAGGGGGGTGCAATATGGTCATGTGCCCTCCTCAAGCCAAACCTGCACTTGCCCCCCCCCCCCCCCTTCTTTGTCTACTATGGAAGACAGCTTTGTACCCCTCCCCCCCAAGAGAAAATCCTGCCAATGCTCATGACTTTGCCTAATAATTCGTGCAGTTGTTCAAATTATTGCAGTGTCTATTTCAGTAACGAGGGTTTCTTATTGGGATATTTTATCCAGTGAGTTACGTAACATTCGAATTATAATACTGAAGTTGAGCAGTATAGCCACATCTGCTTAACTGAAACCCAAGGCTAGCACCTTTGCCAACTAGAATTTCACGTGTGTTTTTTTATGGAAGATATGTAAAAAAGTACTGCTTTAGGGGCATTGGAAAAACAGCCTACTAAAGTATCAGTGTATTTAAGTTTAACTTTTTGTTTGTTTGTGCTCTTTTTTTCTTTTTTTTAAGGGGCCTTGCGACACTATTTGAGCATGCGTTTTTCATCGGTCCTTCTGGTGCTGTAGAATGTGCCCATATAGTTGCGCAAATAGCAACACCGAAATCGGCGCTCTGTTATAATTTTAATTCACGCGACAAACTGCCTTGATTTTCGACTATGGTGACACACATTGACTGTGTTTGTTATGGGGAATGACGGCATGTCATGTGACGTGACGACAAAGGCCGTTCACTTTTAATTGGCTTGTTGCGACAAATAGCACGCAATATTCATATGGTGGTAGCTAGGCCATACAAGTGAATGCTAACACAGCAAAAAACCTTTTCACCCTTTCTCAGAAAGAAATCATTCCTGTTTCTAAACGATGTAGTTTCAGAACAGTGAGCACAACACTTAGCCTGCAAACAAGACTATGGTACACCAGTAACTAAAAGTGGAAACGCGTGCCACGTTTTAGCAAGCCAAGAATGCAACAGGCGGTGGGTGCCGGCGCTGCCATAGAACGCGTCTTGCAAGCAAGCCGAGAAGTGACCTCGCCCAAAGCGTGTATGTACATGTAATACACCTTTCACAAGTAGCAACTGGACTCTTTCGTTACCGTGCAAAAATGGTTGTTTTTCAGATGTCTTGGGAAGATTGTTTTGGCCAGTTCGAAAAGTACTCCAGAACGCATTGCAGCACATTAAACTTTGCACAATGAAATGTTCTTTCCAAAAAATATATGCTGTAGAGCAATAAAAATATTTTAGAATGAATAAAAATGTGAAAAGTGTGGAATTTTTGATTGCCAGCTGGTAAACAGTGCAATGAAAAACACTATATGTGCAAAAATATTCACATAAAAAAAAATTCAAAATATACACTTTGTAGATAAATGACCCAGGAACAGCATAAAAAATAATAAATGTTGTACAAAATGTTTCTCTTCACATAGACAAAGAAAATCGGAACTGAGGTGCTGCTTCGTTCTTCTTGCCATGTGGTGAAGCATTGTATGGTTTTTCGTGAAACGCAAGAGTACTCGTACACTTTTCTCGGTAAATTTTCGCTGTCTTGCTATAAAAGCCTCCAGGTGTGCCAATATAAACAGATACCCGTGACGTGAATAATCCCTCTATAAATGAGATCTCCAATGGACTTGGTGCTATTTCATCTAGCGTCACCTCTTTCCAAGAGCCACCTTAATCCGCATAGGCTGGCATTCAAATATGTGCATCCAAGCATATTTGTTTGCATTTTTTCACCTATAGTATTAAAAAAAATTACAATATCGCATGCATTTTTTAATCATTTCGCACTGATCTGTAGTCAGGGCCAAGATGGACTCTTGGGGCTTTCTTGTCGTTAGGAGAAGTTCTGCAGCCAGTGCCACCACACCGCACCCCAGAAAAGTGTGGACCACGCTCGTAATCAGAGTAGCTATAAGGTTGTGCACAAAAGTCAGAACCTATACGCTCTTGCGGCGGAGGAGACAACTTGAGGATTTAAAAAAAAAAGAAAACATGAATGGCCACGGATGTCTCAGGCTGACACAAAACATCATCAACATAAAACTTGAAGTTGAGGCGCTATCATCCTCAAACTCTAAGCTCGTCCTCACTCAATTCAGGTGGGGTTGCAAGACAATTTCGAGCAGCGCATGTGTTTTGCAGGGCTGGTGCAAGCGTGAAAACGACATCATAAACGTTACTAGTGACACTACATGCGATCCTGTGTTTGATATAACGATGCAAGCAAAACAAAAACTGCTGGAAACTGTCAGAGAAGGCCACCTCGACACTTCAAGCACGCGGCGGAGCTTCGTAAATATTTCGCGTAGAACAAATTTTCCCCGACTACTAGGAACAGCTTTCTTGAATAGTTGGCATAAATTTCTGGCAATTATTACTGCTCAAGATAGTAAAATTGCAAAGCTCACACTTTAATTCAATGTTTGGCTTGCAAAGGTTCTTTTCATTGCAGAGCTTAGATGTTACTGTAAGCATAATCATGAGCAGCACGCACTTCTGTCAATTCGCCAACCTAGTGCACTTTTCCAACAATACGCGCACATTGATTCGTGCAAAGGTTTGTCAACAATCACTATGTTGCCAAAACAGGCAAATTCAAATTGATTGTGAAAGTTTAGTGACTGGACTAATTACTAGAAAGTGCTGGGTGCATGAGAAACAAATTTACTATGCCAAAAACAACAATCCAAAAGCGTTGATCAGTGGTGATTGATTAAAATAAGCATGGTAACGAAAGAGTTGAGTGCACTTTGAGCGAGTACACTTCACCATGAGTGTCATTTGCACGCTGTCACACAAGCAAGTTTAGTGTCACTCGCTGCAAAGTACACTCGCCTTCAAGTGTGTCTACCAACCTCACTTCGCTGCGAGGGCTGCAACGAAGTGTGTAGCCTCAGTAAAAGTGGCTTGTGCAGAAATTCGCTGTTGCCTAAAGCTGATGATGATTTGTGGGGTTTAACGTCCCAAAACCACCATATGATTATGAGCGCCGCCGTAATGGAGGGCTCCGGAAATTTCGACCACCTGGGGTTCTTTAATGTGCGCCCAAATCTGAGCACACGGGCCTACAACATTTCCGCCTCCATCGGAAATGCAGCTGCCGCAGCCGGGATTTGAACCCGCGACCTGCGGGTCAGCAGCCGAGTACCTTAGCCACTAGACCATCGCGGCGGGGCATTGTTGCCTAAAGCGGCACTCATACTATTTTCAGGCCAATGTTTTTGTTATGAGAAATACTGCTATGTATTAAAACAAGTCATGAAATGCAGCAAAAAACCTCGCTACTTTCACCGTCAGGCAGTTTGTGGCCACTTCCGCTAGGGGGATGCGGCAGCACATGCTGTGCAATGGCTGCGTCCATCGCATTGTTTACTTCCAGGCACACTTGCACATGTGTAGGTGAGTTGTTCTATAGTCATTTAAGATGGCATGTGCCACAGATGCTACTTCCACGAAGACAACATGGTCCGACGATGATACACAGGTGCAAAAATAAGAAATATACGGTGTGCTACAAATTTGTCAATTGTCACTGCCATCATTTTTCCAAAGTACACTTCTCTTTTTCGTATAGCAGTGAACCGCCAAAATGACACTTCATGAGCGTATATACACTTGCTCACAGTGCACTCAAGTTGCCACGTGTGACAGGGGTATTACGCAGTGTGACCGTGAGAGCGTCTGTTACCCAACGCATGTGGTTCGTAGTAACTCAAAATGACGCAATTTAAAAAGAGCGGCAGCGAGGTATTGTGTGAAGGCCAACATGAGGTAGCCTTTTCGGTATATGAGACACGCGCTGTGATTGGAAGCGGTGTTTGACGTCAGCAGGCGAGTGAAATGCGAAAGAGAACATTTCTCCTCCTCGTCTGCTCGAGTTTTGAACTTTGAGGACGCATATTTTCCACCATTATTGTTGCATTCGTCTCAGTAATCATTGCTACACGCATTGTGGTGCTTAATAAGGCTGTTCCAATAGTGTCGCAGGGCCCCTTTAAGGACAGGAAAGTACAGGAAAGTGGTGTTTCATATTTCTCATGGGCAGACTAGGCTTCACTACTGGTTGGTTTTAATTTTGAAATCGCAGTGAATGCCAGGACTTAAGTAATTTTGAATCGGCTACCTGCATATAGCAGTTTGTCATAAAGTTAAATTTCTACTTCTTAGAAATCTTAGAAATCTTAGAATGAAGAGACAAAATCACTCTATCACAGGTAATACAATAAATGTGGGGGTGAAACAGCTGTGCCAATTGTGCCAATTTGATACAATTGCCGATTGTAGCACCGAGCTGCGCGAAACCCGTGAAGTTTGCTTAAATTGTGCCAAAATTCCCAGCCAGCCTCAAAATTTTTTTCATGTGCGCTGATTTCGGTGAAAAATGCAGGCCTGATTGGCCATCTGTAGCTTGCACCATCAGTCAAAGGGCGCATACCCGAACTATAGTGACTAGAATATACTTAAAACATTCTAGGCACCCATCCTATGCTCGCGAGATGTGATCGACCAGATAAAGTAACAACGTTGGGCACCCATCGGTCCGCTGACTGCAACCGATATTTATTGGCGAGACGACAGAACTTCAAGACAAAAATGAGTTGCTGTAGCCACCAATGCTTTGTGGGAAACGAGAGTTTCCTAGCATGAAAATGCGGTTATGGCAGCTACGGCTTGTAAAAGCTGGAAGCGTATGCCGCATTTTCCTCGCGTGAACAAGCTTGACGTGCTGCGAACAACAGCGTTGCCAGCGACCATGTTCATTGCCTTAGCAGTGGCACATAAAACACTTATTTTTGTGTTGTAGCTGCGTCTCCCCTGCCAGGCTCCTGGCGATAGATATCCGGTACCGTCACCGGACCAACGGGTGTGCGCCGTTATTACTTCAACTGGTTGAACACGCCGTGCAAAAAGGGGGGGGGGGGGGGGGGTAGTGGTGTAGCACTTAGAAAATTTCTTAGCTTTGGTTCTAGTGCTGCTTGAGCCTCCTTCGTCACAGTATTTCGCAGTGCCCTGCGGAAAAGCCTACTGAGATATATAAGGGGCTGTTAGCCCTAGTGGAACACTGCACATTTTGCTCAGTTACTCATGCTTAGTTACTCATGCTGCACAATTCTGAGTGCCAGTATAATCACCGACGTCTAAGTAACCTACTGGCAATGATTTGAAACAGTGTATGACATTTCTGCTTCCATAAAAAAGCAAACTAAATTCTGCGCTGTTTTTTTTTTTCTCACCTCTACTCCTAGGTTTTACGAATCTCCCCCAAATTTCAAGGTTGTGTGCTTGGCAGGTTGATATTTAAATTCGCAAAGTCTGTCAAATGATTTGACAGGTGCAGCAAATGCTAATGTGGATTTTATCATTGTTTGCTCAGCCGGGTGGTTCAAAATAATACTTTGATTGAAATAGCAGTGCTCATGTTCATACTGCATGATTTAGGTGATGTTGAATGGTTTATACAAATTTGTTTGTGTAAGCCTTATTTTTTTACACTGCTACAAATTTGGTATTTCATGATAAGAAATGCATGTTTTTCACCCCGTGACCTGCTCTAAATTTAGAATTTATGCTCCAAAAGCAACATTTGCTGTTTCGAAAGTTGCTCCAAATCGTATTTCGGCTGTTGCACCCCTGTGAATAAACATGTGGTACCTTAGGGGCCCTAATTTGTATTAATTATAACTGCTAGAGGTCAAGGAAAGGCACATAATAAGTTATTTGTTGCTATAATTTAGGTGTAAAAATAGCAATCCAGGCAATTTTATGTTCTATTTTATAATGTTGTTATGCTGAGTGAGCTCACTTAGACTCACTCATGAAATTCACATAGTCTTTAGGACTCAGTTGGACTCGCACTCATCAAAGTTTTTTTCAGCTGTACTCGCTCATACCCGGACTCACTAAAGTTTAGCTCCATCGAACTCCCTCAAGCTTATACTCACCAAAGTATTACTCACCCGGACTCAGACTCATGGCTCAATCTGAGTGAGGTGACTCATGAGTGAGCGAGTTAGCCAACCTATGCCCATGAGTAATATTGCTCGATAATAATGCCTTATAATATGCCTTTACTGTTTAATGAAAAGTTGCTGCATCTTCAGGTTCACAAATATATATATTTCACAAACATTTTCACAAACAAATATATATTTCACAAAACAAATATAGGTTCACAAACTTTTCCACAACTGCAGTGGTTTTTCAGGCTGAGTAAACAAAGCTGTAGGAACCGTGGTAATAATAGTTAGACAATTTGCATGCTTTAAATGACCACAGTAATGTATCAAATGATTTCTTCCACACACATATGTTTTATGTGAGCATGGACTTGTATCAGTTACTCTATTTCCTTGCTTTAGAAATGGCTAAATATTGCCAAAAGGAACTGTCTACCATGCTTCATAATTTTTTTCTTTTGTATCGCAATAAAAAGCGTGTCATCTGAAGTGTCCAAGCTTCCAATGGTTTCTCTGGAAAGCAAGTAGAAATTTTTAAAAAAGAATTTTGCTATCCGCGTTCGGTCTTTTTCTATTGGTGTGATGAATGTTCACAGCACTGGTTGGTGAAAGCAGTGACGATGGTAGTGCCAGTAAAAATAGAAAATCGAAGTCGCAGTTTTTGCAGGTTTCAAAAGTTTTGTTTAATAATAAAATGAATATCATAGTGGTCATTTAAAGCATGCAAATTGTTAAATAAACTATTATTACCACGGTTCCTCCACTTTGTTTAGTCAGCCTGACAAGCCGCCACAGTCGAGTAGAAAAGTTAGTATGTTCCAGCAACGCTGGTACGCCTGATGAGCCGCCGCAGTCGAGCGGAAAAGTTAGTTTGTTCCAGCAAGGTTGGTACGCCGGAGCTGTGAAATGAAGTGTAGTGGTTCCAGTGATGCCAAGCATGTTACTAAAACAAAAATGAGACGCACTGCACAAAATAACAGAAGGTCCTTGCTGTCTTTCAGTTATGTTTAGGTGTTCTGTGTTGCATATCAGATATGAGAGCCAGCATGGACGTGGTGAAGGAGAACATGATGGCAAAATCTTCAATGTAGAACAATGGTGAATACTGGCTTGCACTTAATGCATGAGAAGTCGTGCAACATTACTAGATTACCTTGGACTCACGGGCATGGTTCAAAACTTCTCTAAAGTCGGTCACACTGCTATTGGCCAAATACTCTTTTTTGTTGTTTTTCTGATGGGCTGTGCTGGACGCAGTGCTCGCATTTCTCCGCCGTAGGCAGGCAGGTAGGAGAATGCACCTCCAGGTGCCTTTTCGAACGCCTGATAAAAAAGCGAAAGCTACTCTCTGGTGCAGCCGAAAGCTGTCTCAAGTGCATAAAATACAATTTCAAATTATACATGCTTGTTCTTAAAGGGACACTAAAGGCAACTATTAAGTTGATGTTGATTGTTGAAATAGCGGTCCAGAAACATCATAGTGTTACTTTTGTGCCAAGGAAAGGCCTATTTTGAAAAAAGATTGCGTTTTAGTGGTCCACATCGGGTTAGCGCTCTTCAAGTTACCCACCTCAATAAAACGTTTGACGTTACTGTTGCTGTGCACAATGTTGCCCGGCTTTATTGCCTGGCTGCCGATACTATAGTAGCAACAGAGGGAAAGTAGCGGGAGCAGCAGCAATGGTTATTGAACAATTTTTAGCCATGGCTTTCAAAATTGCCAGACGTGTTTGGTTCAACTGGGCCCCGCTAGGTGGCACGACATGTACAGTTTAACCAGGCGAAAATTGAACTTTTGAACCACTCGCGCCATTCTTCATAGTGATGTCCCACGTTTCTCTTTTTCCACGAATCAAACAGAAACGAACAAGCAGCATTTTATTACGTCCCTTGATACATGGGAGGTTCCTTATTTAGTGCAGCTGGATTGATTACTAGTGATTAATTGTAGGCGGTTCTTCTGACGTAATCGGGATCATTTTGAAAATGTCCTACAGTGGCGTATGTATTCTTGCGAATTTACCTTAATTTCTCGATAAGTAGGGCACTGCTGTTGACGAAATTGTCGTTTTAGACATTGTCATACATTGAGCTTTCACTCTGATGTAAATTGTATTCTCATTTTTGCCTAAATCTGAGAACTTTTGCTGAGCACTATACAGTCCCTTTAATTTCTGAGATATGTCAACACCACTCCCCCTTGTCAGCGTATCCCAGATTTTCGCTAATAGGAACGTGGTCACCCTAGTGATGGTATATGTTTTTATGCCCAAGTCGGTGATGGATTCGAGAGGGGGCAACAGTAGGGGCGATCGCTCACATTAACAGTATTTATGCTATGATAGCATTTTCGTGGTAGTAAAAACAAAAGTAATGACCACACCCCCATCTCCCATGTTCCTTCAAGTGACCCCCCTTAAAATGAGTGGCTAGATCCACCCCTAGCCCAACTTTCATAGTAAATGGATGCTTTCTTTTGAGTGATCTTTATTTCTTTGTTTTGTTTTTCCCAGGACGACTAATTGCTCTTTTCGAGGAAGCCAAGAAGCTTTTGCGCGACAAGGTGGAAAGCCACCAAGCAGACAGGCGGGAAGCTTCATCTGCTCATCTTGAAGCTTTGATTAAAAGACATGGTGAGTCATTACAGCCTTGTGGACTAATTGGTAATGATTGATGTTAAATGCAAAAATAGGGTGCAGTACAAATAAAGGACAAGAAAGAGAATGACACGGCGCAGCTGTGTCATCATTCTCTTTTTTTTTTCTTTTTTCTACTGCACCCCATTTTTGCATTTAGGGTTACTCTAGAAGTACTGAAGAATAATGAACATTCATATCCATTCTGTTACTAAATCTGTTTATCTTGTTTTAACATATTCACTAGGAGCCATATTTTACTACAGTTCTTAACTTTTTTTTTTCTGGAATTGTTGCTTGCTTCTACTCCTCTCTTCCTTTGAGGAATGCGAAAAAACTTATCTATAAGGGAGCAAGCTTGGTGTTCAAAAGATGCACTGATATTTTGACTCAGTGGCTTTAGGCCGTCACACAATGTATATGAACATCTGTTGCATCTTCTGTGCCAGCACAGCAAAACTCCATTATAATGAAGTCGCACCTCACATGTAAATGCAAAACTTTTTTTGTATATATCAGTGTGCGTTATTTCAAGGATCCCATGTAACTTTGTGGAACATTGACATGACTTAAACTTGAAATTTCAGTGTAAACCACATGTAAACCAACTTATGCAAACCACATGACTGTGGTCGATTACTATGGCATCCCAATTGTGGCGAAAGTAGTTGTTTGCTATTTGGGGTTTTATGGCAATTGCATGCTATGCTGCACCAAGCAGTATAGCAAATAATATTAGCATTTCTGAAATGTCTTGCTTTGAAATGAAGGAAATGAGCTTAATGCAAACGGAAAGCAGTACACGTCTGTGTTTTTTCATCAATGTGTTTTTTGTGCTATATGTAAGATGAAAGCAACAAAACAAGAATTGTGAGAGACTAATGAGTCGTTATTTTAATAAATGTCTAGTACTTAAATTCTCATGGATATTTCACCTCTCAGCATTGCCTGTTGGAATAGTTCACTCATACAGTGGACAAATGCTTAGTGTTGAGCAAAGAGAGTGTGGCAACCTGCTTGGTTGCTAACTTCGATAAAGTAGCTATTTTCCGTGCAGTGCATGTATATAGGTTTTGTTGCTAAAGCCCGTGTTGGCCGTGTGGTGCAGCTGTTCAAGACCACTGTTTTCATTCAGTTTCAGTCAAAGTGGCTGGACACACGACTGAGTTTGTGAACAGAGTGCTAAGCAGCATCGCAGCAGGAAACCCTGATGGAGGCCTCTCGGAACTGTGAGCCTCCTGTCTTGTGGCTGCTGCCGAGCCAGCCTGAGCAGCCTCTCCCTCAAGATTGGGAGCCCTTACTTCGCATTTTCGGTTGTTAACGGTGCTGTGATATAAAAGTGAGCTTGTTGTACAACAGGGGAACCGCGGGCTGTATTCCCCCTTTGGGAGTCTGTTCTGGCGTCGGTTGCAGGCTTCTTAATAAACACTATACGGGTCACCCTGCTTTGATGCTTGGTCAGGTACTGTATAGGCCTTGCAAGAGGCCAATCATTGATCATGTGAGCACATTGAGAAAGACCTCTACCAGAGGCTTCTTTTCTGCTCTGAGGCTTGCCTCCTCTCATTTATATTTGTTTTGAAAAGTGCTTTGTCGCAGTTATGCCTGTTAGTATTTAATGCTGACAGACACAAGACAGTCCACCAGATAGTGTAACAATAAGGCTGTCCCATACGTGCATTTTGCTTGCCTGAATTGTAGTCGGCTATAGTACTGCAGTTTTGAATGCTGCTAGAAGGCTTTCAGAATAAAATACTTTTTTGTTTTAGAATTGTTATAGTGTCATTTTTCTGTCGGGTGAAATGAGTGTGTTGCATTGTTTTGCGCAAGAGCAATGATATGGGTACTATTCGATAATAGCTACTTTATACATATGTAAATATGCATGTTGTAAATATGAGTGTTACTTTTTTTTAGATATATAAGTGTGCTGTTGTAGAAAGCATAAATCATAGTTTTATGCACTGTTGCCCAAATGTTTTCCTGTGTAGTTTGATTTGTTCTTTTTTTTTTTTTTTCAAGTTCAAAGTTGCCTCAGGTCATCAGAAGTGCAAGGTAGTTGTGAGACCTGACTATACAAAATCCTGAAGGGAACAACCAAGCATGCAATACCACAGCACAACATGTACCGCTATCGGCACCATGCTTTTGTTGTTGTAGAGCCATGCTATGGCAAAGAGCTAAGGCATGGGCCTTCAGAAAATTCAAGTCAGTGAAACACTAGTCATTTGAGTGCCTTTCTTGTAATCTGCTGCTTTACAGGAAGTTACTAGGCAAATTGTAGAAGGCTGTGCCTGAATAGCAGCAGTTGCTTGTAACTCGCTACACTTAAAAATAATGTCCAACTCCCTACCTTCCCTCAACCTGTTGTATATGTTGTTCGAGGTTATTTTCAGAATTTACTTTTTTTTTTCTTTTTTAGCTGGCGGGCTGGGATAATACACATTGGTTCCTTACTGTCATTCTAAAAAGTTTACAAAGAGTTCTGTTGCTTAGAAGCTAGCAGCCCATCTTGAGCTTTGTATTTTCTCTACAAATCTACACATTTCTTCTCGATTGCTGTGGCTACCTTGTACTGCACCCAGGGCGTGCAGTCTCATCCAATGCCATTCATGGCAATGATGGAACCCTGTTGTGTTAACTCTGCTGTGTTGTCCATTTTGAGTGTATGGACAACCATATGTTTATTGCATTGTTGGTGTGGCTTTCATGTGAGCTTCTTGTTCGCCTCACATGCGTTCTGTTCTTCATAGTTCTCTTGGTTGGCTTGCTGTGTCACGACAGAATGGTCACGGCTAGCTGGAGTAGCAGGATGCAAAAGCGGAGATGTGCAATGACGTTTTGTTTTTGGACTCGCGTTGCCACCTGCACACCAATCCTGTGCTGGTTGAGTGCACCATGGATGGAGAGATGTACAAAACCAATATTTTTGTAAAGTGCGTGTCTTGTCTAGTTATTTTACAGTACCTGCAGTGTGAAAAGTAGCTGTTACCACTTTGTGGTATCGATATATATACATATATATAAATACATATTTTCCCTCAGCAGATCTGCCATCTAAGCTGATCTGAAGGCATTACTTGGCAGCTTTCTCATTCCATTGTTGGAACTGTGGGCTACTCTGTTTTCTTGTTCCAAGTGTTTTCTTTTTGTCACCCTTTGTGTTATATAGCAGCCTTGCTTGAGGGCCTTGAAGCTGCAGTGCTCAATGACAAAAAAGTTATAAACTTTAAAAAATACACACTTTGTCTATGCCCTCCATCTTGTTGAAGCAGTGGCATTAACTTAGGTTCAGGGCATTCACTTTCTTAATTGTGGCAGTTGTGCGTGTGTGCCAAACTATGGAAGCCAGTCAGTCGAGTGGGTGCACACAGACACACACACACGAAGCACCTTATGTCCTGGTGGCAGTCTACAAGTCACGTTTTTATGTTTTTAATATATATATATATGTATACAGCTGTGGCAACACTCCTTCCTGCTATTGTGGGATTTGTACTTCAATCCAGCAACGGTTTGATATACTGGAGTATTGCCCACCTATGTAGTCATGCTCTATCGGTGCCAACGTTAGTCGCTTTATATCTGCATGTACACCAGGGGCACACACTCCCAAATGGGGGTAGGGCATTCAAGTAGTGTGTTACACAAGTCATTTTAGCCGCATTATTTTGCCACATTGTACACTGCACCATGCAAGTTCCTGGTTCACGAAAATCACTAGTTTACACACTTGTTACACACAACTCAAAAGAAGTGGAGCCCTGCAGACAATATTTTTTCCTGCCCTTATGGCTACCACTGGTCATGCAGTGAGACATGGACATTTGTATTGCATTGTAAAGGCTTCGCAAAAAGAAAGTCATCTCGATGCTTGCAATGTTGCAAAATGTGCGTATCAGTGTGCTAGTGCAGTGTGGCAAAATAAGCGCAAGCTAAATTGACATTACTCCAACAGATATGACAGAAGGTAACGCATAGCCACCCCCTCACATTGCACGTTCCAGCTGTTTGTAAAAGGAACACATGACTGTGCCTTGGTACTCTCAATATCTTCGCAAAGCAATTTAAGGCCCACCATCAGCTGTCTCTACTTGTTACAAAACTGTTGTACAGAACTTCACACTCTCTCAACCTATTTTAGTATGGAAACCATCTTGCAGGGGATTTGCTGTGCAAGAGCAGGAAATGAGATGAAGATGTCACGTTTATCTACAGAATATGGCAGCAGCGCTGGGAGTTTTTATGTTTTCCTGTTGAGTATGTACAGGCATGTTATTTGTCACCCTTGTCCGATGTATAGACTCTGACATCTGACATAAATTGGGGGGTCAGGAGGGGGGGGGGGGGGGGCATGTGCTATGCTTTACACAAGTTCCTCGCTTCAACAATTGAAACCTTCTGGTACCATGATTGTGATGAGATTGTACAGAGAAGTGCTTATACTGGATGTAAAAGTGCTTGTTTATTCTTCTTATGAATAAAGGATCATGTTGCAACCTGCCTGCCTTGGCCCCCTCACTTGACATTGCACAAATAAACCTCGGTGCGCACATTTCTGCACAGCATCAAAATCACTGAGAATTTGAAAATGCAGTTTGATTTATCAATGTTCACATTTATCCTCTGGCTTGTCACTCCCAGGACACAGAACTTCGTTGTAGAAAGTGGCAGTCTTCTTTCCTTTTGTAGCAGTATATGGCAATAACGGGGCTATTTCACTCCTCAAAAGAGTCTTCGTTTCAGCACGTAGAGAACACAGGCAAAGAAGAACAAAAGTGCTAGGAAAATAAGCACACGGTCAGTCATCTCCCTGCGGCCATACTTAGTGAGAAGTTTCTGTGACTGTAGAATCGCAAAACCCATCTGCCGAGATTCCTGTTGGCTTTCCGTAATCATTGATGATGTGCCCACTGGAATATGAAAAACAAGCAAAAGTAAAGCCAACTTTACAAAATGCAGAAGCCAGCTTATGTGGCTTTAGACTACAATATCGCCTATCTGCAATAGATGTCTCAAGACCAGTCCCTTAATTGTGCTTCACTACCAGCAACCACATGTAAAAACTACTACCAATATGTCTAGAAAAGGCAATCCTAAGCTGCACAAGACTAAGAGAACATGGCTGGTTCCTGCTCTAACAGAAGTGGTGCTTCAGGAATTGGTTTCAAAAAATTTCTTCCACCTCCTCTGACAGTTGTTTTGACATTAGCTTCAGAGCCATACTTTGTGGTATGTAAAGAACTTGAGTGTTGCATTACTTTCCGTTTGCTAACACCTATAACAAGAGGTCTCCAGTTTTGCCCACTTGTGAGATGAGCTGTCAGATAAACATCACACGAATGTATCATAGGAGGATGCAACGCAAGAAACAGTGTTAAAGTTCATCAATACTACCACCTTTTTTTTTTCCTTGCTTTTTGTCTTCAACTTGTTTACTCTTATGAATGCTTCTTCAAGAAGAGCCGTATGAAGCCAACACATAAACGTAAGGCAAAGCAGTAGTTTTTGCAGCTTGAACTGCAGACAAAACACTCAAGGGAAACAAAAGTAAATGAAGAAACAACTTGCTTCCAATAGCAGCTGAACTCTCAACATGTGCATTTCACTACCACATGTGCTATGACGGCGGCTGCACCCCTCCATCCACCTTCTTGGGCCTTTACTATATGTAAAAGACTTTGCTCTGGGAGTGTTAGTTAAGGCGAGTCACGGCCATGGCAGCAGATATTGAGTAACTTTTTTGTCTCACAGAAGAAAAAAGTCCATTGAAGAGTTTCTCTTCTTTCATTTTTGAATGATGACATTATATTGGTATAGCATAACGTTTGAGATTGGCAGCACTTTTCCTCATGTGTTCTTGTTTTGGTGCCTTTGTTTTACGTTGATACTTTACACACACTATGATTAAAAATGAACTATCCAAACCAGCAGCACTACCATGCTGTAAAGAAAAGCTACAAATTGACAGATCGTATATGACATCCCAAAGCAATAAGGAGGCCATGAACTTGCAGGTCCAGATATATTTTCACCACCTGCGGTGCACCTAATGCTTGGTACACGAACATTATGTTGAGTCCCGATTGGGATGCAGCCGCAGCAGCCAGAGTACAAGTTGTGGTCCCATCCTTGGTCGGAGGAAGAATGAGATGGCCACTGTGGTGGTTCCTATAAGGCAGCCACTTGTGACTCTAAAAAGATATCCTATTGCACTCACAATAAACATAACACAAAACGGAATTACTCACCAAGTAGATCTAATGCATTTTCACTGTACTTGACCTGGTCTGCCATCATTCTGCTGATGGAAAACAGATTCTCCGTCATGCCAGATGTACTCCTCAGCAGAGTTTCCTTATCTGCACGGCCCCTAAAAGATCGTTATTTTACATGGCATGTTATGTTTTTCATTGCAGGTGATACTAAAGCGAGGCTAGACTAAAATACAGCTGATAAATAATTATAAACGTAAAATTATAGAACACCATTGGATTATTGTAATGCACCACTGTTCACTGCTTTCCATTTTCTGCATACCTTGCAGGTTAAAAAGAAACTTAATGCCCTGTCAAAGCATTCTGTAGTGAGTTTTGTAGAACAGAAGACTACATGAAAGCATTGGCCAAGTTTCTCAAACCATATGCACATTGTTTATCAGCCAAGACAACTTGAACAGTTAAGAATCGTTATCACAGCTGTCACACTTCTATTCATCAGGAAAGTATGTGTTTTAGGCTTGGTACTTAAGCAATGATAAGGACATGCTTTCTCGCCTAAGACTGCACCACGTAAAATGAAGTGCTGCAAACAAATGTCAGATATAGTGGATGGAAGCTCTAAATAAACTAGAATGATAAAGTAATATTTCAAATACAAGGTCATAATAACTACACAACTGTAACACTGTATGTCAACAGCAGAAACACCACAAACCAATGAGACATGTCCGACAGGTAACACATTCTACTCGGAAACAGTTTGTGAGATAAGAAAGCACTTACAAAAGTAGTACATCCGATTATGAAGTGTTAATCATGAGCTGTAACTTTGAATAGGTGGTCACCGTTGACCTCACAAAGCCCCATGCACATGATTTTCTGTGTGCTTTATTTCATATATGCATATTCAGATTAAAAAGAGGATCAAATGATTAGAATGCCAAAATATTTAATTTGAATCAAATAGTTTTAACTACTCAATTCAATTCAAGAGATCCATTACTTAAGACTTGTGAATACTTGTTGGACTTTAGAGGCAACGAGAGAAAGAAAATGATAGAAGTGAAGACAGTAATAAGTTATCCCACTGGTATAGTCGCTGCAGAGCCACCAGACCCTGGGTCTATATCCTGGGAAGATGAATTCGCTCAATAATTTCCCTTCATTCAACAATACTTTCTTATTTTTAACCAGCTTACAGATGCACTCATTTTCCAGTCTCACCAGTCTCACCATTCCAGTTCTTTTTCTCACCAGTCTCACCAGTCTCACCAGTTCTTTTTCCAGTCTCACCATTGTTACATCACTTGAAAAAAATACAAAATTCTGAAAAATAACACTTTTTCAATGAACATGATATTGATAGTGTTATAATGTTCCATATAACTGAAGGCAGTTGTAACATTCAAAAACTACTGTGTTTTATGGACATACATATTGAATTTGAGAGTGCTTGCCAAATGTGCTCCACCCCATTCTTATTCTTCTAGATTGAAGTAACTAGAAGAATAAGAATGGGGTGGAGCACATTTGTCAAGCACTCTGAAGCATGTAGCACGTAGACAGGATAACCGCTGGTCGTTAAGGGTAACTAACTGGATTCCCAGAGAAGAAAAGCGGGTTAGGGGGAGACAGAAGGTTAGGTGGGCAGATGAGATTAAGAAGTTTGCGGGTATAAATTGGCAGCAGCAAGCACAGGACCGAGTTAACTGGCGGAACAAGGGAGAGGCCTTTGTCCTGCAGTAGACGTAGTCAGGCTGATGATGATGATGATGATGATAATATTGAATAAATGTACACCAAAGTTTAGGCTGAACACACTACATGCAAACTTTATATTTTACATTTCTTAGATTCTTGGAAATTACAATGTATTATGTACAATTTGGTACTCCGGGATCATCTTTCTCAAGCATTCTTGCCTAACTCAATTAGAAAATTTCACTTTTCAAACACTTTTATTTAGCACAAGATCCACGATTCATTTTTAGTTCCTTGCATGGGATCTTAGCATGGATATGTTGGTAAATGAGAAAATTAATCAGACTTCACTGCTATAATAAATAATAGATTTTTAATTAAAAAAAGTCATTCTGGGTTTCTGCACACTGAAACAATGATATGATTATAAGGCACATTACTATATTGGAGAGATTAGACAACATTTACTACCTGGGGTTTAAAAAAAAATTAAATTCTGGAGATTTACATGCCACAATTCCAACATAACTAAGAGGTATGCAGTAGTATGGGCTTCAAGATTACCTTACACCAATAATATTCAAAATAAGTAATTATGATTGGAGTTTAACATTGCAAAACCATAATATGATTATGAGAGACGCTGTAAGAAAGGGCTCTGGAAATTTTGGCCGGCTGGAGTCCTTTATCTGAGCACACGAACCTCAATCACTGTGGCCTCCATTGAAAATGCGACTAATGTGGCCGCGATTCAATCCCACAACCTTCATTGGGCAGTTTAGCACCATAACCACTCAATAACCATGTCCAATCTGCCTTATACTAATTGCAGTTCTTTAACATGCTCATAAATCTAAGTATGCAAACACCCTTGCGTTTCCATTCATCAATAAAATGCAACCGCCGTGGCTGCTTCACGCTTCTTTGCTCTTTCCTAGGTTGTGAAGGAGGCGGGGTTTCATCTTCCTTTTTTGGGGGCGGAGATGAAGATGGCAATTTCATTGAACTGTCATGGCATCTATTGTTTTTCCCTGCAGGAAATCTTGTGAAGGCCAGGGCATAAAGCGCGAGCATTGAGACGCTCCAGACAGGTTCCCAGACAAGCTCCCATCAAACTTTCATCGAGAGCTTCCATGATGCGACCACCATCATGTAACACACTACCTGTAAATAATGTAAATAAAAACTACTGTTAACAGCTCTGGGCTCCTCTCCTCGACATCTCCCTGAGACTCTGGCTGGCTCCAGTCGCCTGGGCAGACTCCTGACTACATCAACCTGAAACGGTCCAGTTCTTGAAGCGGGTAAATTGAAATGCGCTAACCTGATTCGGACCACTCAAATGCGATTTCATTTAAAAATAAGCCCTTCCTTGACACAAAAGTAACACTACAAGGTTTCTAGACTACTATTTTAACAATCAACATCGACTTAATAGTTGGCTTTAGTGTCCCTTTAATGAGCAGCGGTTATCCTGCCTACGTGCTAACATGCTCAGCCCATGTCCATTTCTTCTTGATTTTAGCTATGATATCCTTAACACCGGTTTGTTACTCAGGGGAGGAATTACAGCTCATGATTACTGAATTGGACACAGAAAGCAGAAAAGTAGGTCTGAAAATTTGTATGCACAAAACTAAAGTAATGTGCAACAGTCTCAGCAGAAAACAGCACTTTGAGATAGGTGGAGACACACTGAAAGTTATAAAGGAATATGTTTCGTTAGGATAAGTAGTAACCATGGAGCCGAACCATGAAAGTGAAATACTTAGAAGAAAAAGAATGGGGTGGATTACATTCGGCAAGCATCCTCAAATCATGAATGATAATCTGCCACTAACCCTCAAGAGGAAGGTATACCCTCAAGAGGAAGGTATACCCTCAAGAGGAAGGTATACCCTCAAGAGGAAGGTATATAACAGCTGTATCAGATGTGAAAAACTAAGTCGTAAATCGGGCACCCCACCCCCTCTGGGAGTATGAAAGTACTCTGCCTGTGACGCTAGCAGTATACCAGGTTTTTTAGCAAACACTTGACAAAAATCATTAAACATAGGTTTTTCAAGCAAAAAAAGCAATTCTCCCAAGGAACAAGCTGTCAACTACAGCAGCTGTTGATAAATGTGTGAAACAGCAAACTTCACAGTTAATTAACTGAAAATTTTAATAATAAACTTTCTAACTAGAAATAATTGGAGGTTATTGACAAAGGTGAGCTTGCAGTCATAGAGACGACAATGCCTTATCTTAAGTCGTTGAAAAAGCAAAGCAAAAGTGATTCTCAGAAGGCCTGCAGCCAGCAAAAGTCTGGTGTTTTTTTGTTTTGTTTTTTTCACATGAAACTGTCACTCTGTGCATAGAGCACCGCAGATCTAGAGCAAACAAAATGTCCAGCACTGACATGTTGCAACAACTGGAGCAGCCACTTCAACATATATAAACTATTTCTTCGCTAGCTAAAACTTGCAATCATGCTGGCTGCTGGATATGCTGAGCTAGAAAAAATAGCACCCACATTTCGAATTTGGCACCACATTTATTACAACAGATCACCAGTGGAAATTGAATATGCTTAAGACTTGCAGTGTTTCTCGTGCATTGAGTTTAAAATAAACCTAGTTTTCTTGCACTGCAAGGCTTTAGACAATGCTAGCTGTAGTTTAAAAACTGATATGACAGCCACAATATTTATACAAAAAACCTTCAAACTTCAATAATTAGAAAATTAAATTGTAAATTTGTTTATTCAGCAAAATAATAAGTACATCCTTGACATTTCTTGATGTTTCCTGCAGCTTACAGACTTATTTTTTTTCTGAAAGGGTTTTCTTTTTAATGAATGAATGAACAGATTTTATTTCTGGAAAATATATTTTTTACAAAACTTATTTTTCATGATTTTTTAAAGAGTTAGCTGGAATTTCCAGCATAGAGTATTTAACTTACAAACACTGGTTACACAAGGGTAGATAGTGAAGAAGGTCAACACTTACTTGATCTATGAGTGCAAAGCTAAGTGCCAGCTGTGCGCCAAAGACCACTCTACAGCGGATCGCCATTGCAAGGCCAGATACAAGATACCGCACCTGCTGAAACGACGCTGCTGGGAACGAGCCCGACGAGAGGAAGAAGTAGTAATGTACTACGAGACGGAAGTGAAAGCACTGTACAGGCAAAGATGGAGCGACTCGTATCAACGATCGGAACATCGGACGCGAGACACATCCGGACCGAAAGCCTTCCCCAAGTTTCAAGCACAAGAAAAAAGCCACTCTATGTCCACTACCACCACATCTCAGTCGAGATTTAAATCGAGGTCCAGATCGAGGTACAGACCCGAGATCAGCAATACCGGGTCTCTCCTAGCACAGGAGGGAGGAATCCCAAAGCCCAAAAGGACCGAGCGGCATTGTGGCACTGCGGGACCCTTTCAGGTGAGCTGGACTGACGCAGCTTCCAGGGCGCGCGCGGAGGCAGAGGATGCTTTTCAAAGTAGGGTTAAGGCACTAAAGAACGAATTGGCGCAAATTAGGCGGAGCAATGTTGCATTTATGAATGAGATTAGAAAAGTGAGGGAAGAAAATGACCTTCTGAAAAGCGGAGGGGTTACATGTAACGAGGAAACCTCGCAAATTAGAACGGAGGAAAAAGGCACAGCAATGGACGAAGAGGTAGATGCCCTCACCCCCATTAAACCGAAACACGAGAACACTCCGAATAAAAGCGGGGTAAAGAAACCCAAATCAGTGGGGATGCCACTAGAAGGACAGGAGGAATTCCCAAACACCATAGAAGCCAAAATGAAACAGATTGAAAGCAAATCGCAAACTAAGCTTGAACAACAAGACGTTAGATTTGAGGCAAACACAGAGGCAAAAATTGAGGCACTAGGCAAGACGATATTGCAGGAAGTGCAGCAAATTTTGGCCAATTTTGATGCCAGGCTAGCAATATGGGGAACGCAGACAAGTAGTGGGGACCCGGTTAAGACCTCTTTCAAGCCGTACGCTAAGACCTCAGCGCCCACCAAGAGATCAGAGAGCCTGTAAGGCTGCCATAAACAGACAAAATAGCTACACGATTTGGCAATGGAATTGACGAGGATATAATTAAGACCGACACATTTTGCAACAACATCTTAAAGACAGCAGCACCCTGGATAATATAATGGTGAAGAAATGCCTGGGATGGCCAAATTGTCGGGATACAAGTCATTCAGCAGTGCCGATGAAAAGACAAAGGTATTGACAACGTTGGTTAAGTGAAATATCACATTCTCCTCGAACTCATATCCATCCAGAAAACAAAGGACAGTCTCTTTGTATTAAATATTTACAGCAGTCTAGACAAATCTAAATCAGCAGTCTAAATCTAGACAGCATCAATTCTGCACACTGTTTTGCAAAACTCTCGCTATAACGGGCAACCAAGCGGTAGTGATTGAAGGCGATTTCAACGCCCCGCACGGTGCATAAGAATACAGGGTCAAAACCCAGAAAGGCAGGAACTTGTGGTTGGGCACGCAGGAGGAGGGCCTGGCACTAACGAGTGATCCATCGATTCCTACGAGAAAAGGTTCTAGCATTTGCACGGATACTACACCAGATTTGACATTCACCAAAAACATACTGGACACGCAGTGGACCAATATGCAACACGACTTGGGAAATGATCATTCTATGCTTGTAATAACAATGAGGGCAGGGCCGCAGAAGTCAAAAGGCAAACAAATTAAAATTGTCGACTGAGACAAGTTCAGGAACATCAGAGACGAGCCCGATGAAACGATACAGAGTAATGAGGAATGGACCAAAAACTTAAAACGAAATGTGATGGCAGCTACGCAAACGGTGCTACTGAAAGTGCCGCTAGAGAGTGTAGACAATAAGCTTCTCCACATGTGGGAAGCTAAGGAAGAGTTACAATGGAGGTGGAAAAAACAAAAACACAACCGGCCACTTCGTAGAAGGAAAACTAAATTGAACAGGAATATAGAGCAGTACACCCAACAGCTGTGCAGACAATAGTGAAAGGAAAAATGCAATGACATGGACAACCAGATAGGAATGGCGAAAACATGGAACATCCTTAGACATTTGTTAAACCCGGACGGGAACAATTTGGCAGAAAGGAATAATATTAATCGGTTAATACAAACGTTTCAAGGTACAGAGCAGTGTTTCCTCAATGAAATCAAGAAAAAATACATCTGTCAAGTGCTTCCCATTACACACCCTTATTACACAGAGCTGGCAAATATTTAGACAACGAGATCAGTGAAGCAGAAGTAAGGGCCGCCTTGCAGAAACTTAATACTAAATCAACACTTGGACTAGACGACATAACAAACAAAATGCTACGTAATTTGAACGATGAGTCCTTAACTAAGTTAAGTGACTTCATTAACAAATCATAGAAGGCAGGACAGATTCAGCAACAATGAAAGACGGCAAAGTGTTAACACCCAAGCCAGGCAAGTGATTGCAGATTGCGAACTTGAGTTTATTTCTCACATCTTGCGTAGAGAAACTCATGGAGCAGATAATTCTAGAGAGGATAACTACCTATCTTGAGAATTGGGATATGCTCCCACTCACAATAATAGGATTCAGGAGGAACCTCTCAACGCTGGACGCAATGCTACAGTTAAAACATCAGATTATAGATAATCCAGGAAAAGCGACAAAGGCCATTCTAGGGTTAGACTTCAAAAAGGTCTTGCAACGGTGCTAAAAAAAGTAAACGATCTAGGACTGGAACAACAGACATACAATTACATGCGTAATTTCCCAACGGGAAGGAAGGCAAAGATCATAATAGGGGACCTAGTTTCAGAGGAAATTGAGATAGGCAATGCAGGTACGCCACAAGGCTCGGTATTATCGCCTCTGCTATTCAATCTGACCCTAATTAGACATTAGGCTAAGCTCCAAGCAATCGAACGACTCATCATACAATATATGCAGATGACATCACCCTATGGGTGAGAAACGGGTGATGGGCAAATAGAGGAAACGCTTCAAACAGCAGTAGAAATGGTGGAGGGATATTTAGAAGGTACTGGGCTAGCCTGTTCTGCAGAAAAATTCAAGCTGTTGCCGTACAGATCGACTCGTAGAAGTCGCAAACCAGGCAACTGCCTACATGATCTCGCTCATAGAGAGGAAATACAGGTAAGAACAGCCGATTGAAAGCCTATCCCCATGGTCGAAAGGATCAGGGCACTTGGTCTGCTCATTAAAGCCAAGGGCAACAACGGGGACACCCTCAGACCACTGGATGCAACTGTAGCTCAAATAATGAGACTCATAAAAAAGATAGCAAATAAACACAGTGGCATGAGGGAGGACAACTCGATAAGGTTGATACAGACATTCGTGATAAGCAAAATAGTATACGTGGCGCCATACTTGAAATGGCAAGTCACAAAAAAGGTCAAGTTAGATTGCCTCATTAGAAAAATATTCAAACTAGCCATAGGGCTGCCGATTAGCACACACACAAACTGCTACAACTAAGCCTGCACAATACCACAGATGAGCTCATTGAGGTGTAACATATGGCACAATATGAACATCTCTCTAAGACACGAGCAGGAAGACATATCATAAAGCGACTAGGCATAACCTATCACACACTACAAGGTGTCAAGGTGGACATCATAAGAAGCACCAGAGAAATGATGATGATACCTCCCTTGCCAAAAAACATGCACGCCAAACACAATAAGACCAGACGAGAGACCAGAGCAAAGGAAATACAGAAAAAGTTTGGTAATTACAAGGACGCAGTTTTCGTAGACCCTGCTCCATAAAAGCGCAGATGGGGGTTTACGGCAGCCGTAATCGACAGCAACAAACACAGTACGACATGCACGACCATACACACCACAAGTATCGAGACTGTGGAAGAGCTAGCCATAGCGCTCGCAGTAGCTCAGACAAATGCAATCGTAATTGTCAGTGCCTCTCTAACTGCAGTGAGAAACTTTGCCAACGGCCGCATCTCCTGGGAGGCACTGCGCATTCTACTTGGAGGGTGTCAAGCAAGCAACAGAAATACATACATTACATGGACACCTGCTCACGCCCTCACGGGGAACAGCAACAATGGGGCTGTACGTGACGCAGCTCGAGGGCTCACCGACCGAGCTGCCCTGTCAAGTGCCGCCTCAACATCCTCCGGTGATGATGGTGCGGTAGAAGAATGGGAGCGGGAAGCCAGAATGACTAGATACAATGATATTACAAAACATTATAGATTACAGAGGGGCATATTTCCGCCCCTTCACCCAAAATCAACAAAAAGACAGTTTGTCGAATGGCGGCAGTTACAAACTATAAACTTATAGGACGTATCCGAATCCTGCACTCTCGCACATTATATATCCCGATATCTACAAAACGGACAGATGTGAGTGTTGAGACTCCAGAGCCACTTTGGAGTGTATGTTATGGGAATGAAGAGGGATTAGGGCCCATAACGAGTACGCGGCCTCTAGTGGCGTCAACGACGCTGTGCCACGTGGACTTCGTCGACTGTGCACCCCCGTGGAGCACGATGACGTCCTCCGCCTCCCCGATAGCAAGCTGCCCGGAGCATATAAAAGCAAGGGCCATGGTCTCGACCTTCAGTGGACACGGCAGCACCGCCGTGACGATGTCGCCTTACGTGCCTCTACTTGTGCAGGTTGGTGATCGAAAGTATGGTTTTCGTAGTAACTGTACCTGCCTGATTGTGCTGCCGAGTCCACACACTGTTCTTGGTTGCTTAAATGACTGTGTATCAGTTGTAAGCCTGTTACTGAAGTTGTCCGGTGACGTAGAGGAAAATCCTGGGCCCGAGGTTGAAAAAATGCTGAAGGAAATATTAAGTAACCAGAGTAAACTACTAGCAAAAGTTAATGAAATTCAGGCCAAGCAGACATCTACGGATGCCAGCATTTCCGACATACATGTTAGGCTCCAGACTATTGAAAAACAACTTGAAGGGTTGGGTGAAACACAGAACCGGCTTACTATAATAGAATCAAGTGTTGGTCGCCAAGACAGTAAATTGACGGCTCTTGCCAGGCAGATTGATGACTTAGATAATCGTTCTAGACGCAACAACCTTATTGTACGCGGAGTGGAAGAAGAAGAATCTGAGGATGAGGCAGTACTCTTAAGTAAGGTGAATGACGATATCTTTGACAAGTTACTTGGCTCAAAGTGTAGATCCATTGAGAGAATTCACCGTCTAGGAAAGAAAATACCTGAAAGAAGCCGTCCGGTCATCTTGAAAGTAGGAGACTTCAGGGACAAAACCAAAATACTGAAAAACTGCCGCAAGCTCAAGGGGACACAATTCAGTATCAGCGAAGATTACTCTAAACGAGTAGTTGAAATCAGAAAACAACTATGGATTTCATAAGCGGATGAAAGAGCAAAGGGAGCAAAGGTTAAACTAATCATCGATAAACTGAAAGTAAACAACGTTCTCTATGGCTGGAATGAGGCTACCAACGAGCGATTCAGGTATGCTAGCCCAGGTCTCACCAGCTCTGACTGACTCAAATTGAGACCAACAGCATCTGTTAAGGTTATTAATGTAAACGCCAGAAGTTTGCTGAATAAAGCTGATGCAGTTGAAGCCGCAATCCTGGAGCATGAACCGGATATAATGGTCGTAACAGAGACTTGGTTACATACGGACGTAGCAGATTTCGAAGTAACACCTACAGGTTACATAATTGTTAGAAAAGACCGGCAAGGAAGAGGTGGTGGTGTTGCGTTTCTTATTAAAGACAACATTAGGTTTTCAGTGTTGGATGATAATTGTGACATAGAAATGTTGTGAATTAGGTGTGGGTTCAGCGAACGAACTGTGTATATTGGAGGGATTTATAGAGCGCCGAATTCCTCTCTGGATATAATCGCAAAGCTAAGATATTTTATGGATTCTAATTTTAGCCTCCAAGATAACGTATTATTATTAGGGGTCTTCAATCTTCCGGATATTAATTGGCTATCCCAGTCTCCTGGATCGGAACAGGTTGCAAGTGCTGAGCAACTACTGGAGTTGGCATTCTGCTACGGGCTAACGCAAAGTGTCACTGAATTTACTCGGATAGGGACTACAAGGTCATCTATCCTTGATTTGGTTTTTGTGTCCCCAAAGCTGTTGCCGTTACTCAGCCGTTGTGAAGTTGTAGAAGGCCTGTCCGACCACAGAATGGTAGTAACGCACCTAGCATTGTCCCCAGACACCTTGGGTAAACCCACACTTAGCACTGTATTGAATTTTATAGCGGCTGATGATGTGTCTATTTTGGACTATCTTGAAAGGTCCTTTGATGAATTTCAGGTCCTTTACAACACTGACTGCGGCACTGATAGGCTATGGCATTTCTTTTCAATTGTTGTAGGGAAGTGCATAGACAGCTATGTACCCAGGATTAGAAAACGCATTTGTAAAACCAATCCCTGGATTACCAGAGCAATCATTCACACAAAAAGAAAACTAAAACGGAAACAAAAATCTTGTGCAAAACATTGTACCCCTGAAGGAACAGCTTGCATTTCTTCAATGAGACAAGAACTGAAACGTCTGATCAAGCAATCCAGGGATCGGTTTTTCAATGTGACATTGACGAAATACTTGAAGGAAGCCCCCTCAAGATTTTGGCGCTTTATAACTCCCCCAGCAAGCTCCCCGAGGCCACCTGAAATTACTCAACAACGTGTTGATGATTTCAATTCTTTTTTTGCTTCTGTGTTTACTCATGATAATGGCATTTTGCCCGAGTTTTCTACGTCATCATTGCAGCGGCCGATCGATGATGTGGTAATTAACGAAGAGGGTGTCCTAAATCTTTTACTTAATATAAATACAAAAAAAAAAAACCCGGCCCTGATGGTATACCAAACGAATTTCTGTACAGATACGCTGAATGGGCGGCTCGCTTCCTTACAAAAATATTTCAGTCGTCCCTGCGCAGTGGCTCTTTCCCACTAGCGTGGAAGCGGGCTAAAATTACCCCTGTTCACAAAAGTGGCTCCTCACGGGACGAGCGCAACTACCGTCCTATTTCGCTTATCAGTACATGTTCAAAGATACTCGAGCACATTGTTAACAAACACCTGATGTCCTATCTTGATACGCACAATCTATTATTTTCGAAGCAGCATGGCTTCCGCCGAGGCTTATCTACAACTACACAGTTAATCGAATTTGTTCATGATCTTTCAAAAACAATCAATTTGCGTGGTCAAACTGATGTGGTATATTTGGATTTCGCAAAAGCATTTGATAAAGTGTCGCACTCAAAGCTCCTGTTTAAAATTGACAAAACGTTTCAAAATAATCACTTGACAAAATGGTTTTCATCCTATCTCAGCTGCCGTCAGCAGTTTGTTCAAATAAAAAATAAACAGTCTAGAGCAGTTGCAGTTAATTCCGGAGTTCCCCAGGGGAGCGTGCTGGGTCCCCTTTTATTTTTGTTATATATAAATGACCTACCAAACCGGGTTACGGTCCCGATAAGGTTGTTTGCCGATGACTGTGTTGTTTATAGCAGAATCGAGACTGAACATGACCAAGTTAATCTAAACAACAATCTTCAAAGAATAAAGGATTGGTGCGAAGAATGGCAAATGAGTTTGAACACAGAAAAAACAGTCTTCATGACTATAACTAGAAAGAAAGCACCTCTAGATTACACCTACCAGATTGGCAATGCTTTCCTTAAGCGTGTACAAAACTATAAATATCTTGGGTTATGGTTCACGCCCGACCTCCGGTGGAACACTCATATTGATAATGTATGCTCCAGGGCTACCAAGGCACTGTATAGCCTTAGACGTAACCTTTATACCGCCCCATCTGATATAAAGTGTCTTGCTTACAAAACCCTGGTCAGACCTATTATCGAATATTCTAAAATTGTCTGGGACCCTTACACAAAGACAAACTGCAATAAAATAGCAAAAATACAGCGACTTGGTGCGAGATTTATTTTTAATAAATATCGCCGACATCATTCACCTACTGAACTTTGTAAAAAAGCTGGACTGGATAGTCCTGAACTTAGGACGAGGATTGAGCGTCTGAAATTCCTCTACCAGTTAATTCATAATCATTTTAAACTAAACTATTCAGATTACTTCCAGGTCAACACACAAGAACACTCCAGACATCGCCATAATATGTACATACCACCCCTAGTCCCACGTAACGATTGCTTTAAGTTTAGTTACTTTCCACGTGCTATTGAAGATTGGAATATGCTGCCAGAGTCTATAATTGGTTGTTCCTCGCTTACATCATTTGAACAGAATCTCAAACGTTTATTTCCTGAATAACAGTGATGTGCGTCTGTACTTTTTGTTGGTTGCATGAGACTGCAGTAGTTGTGTTTCAAATCTTCAGCGCGGTGCAAAAGTGCCGCCTCAAATGCGTCATGTGCTGTTCTGCGCGTATGTATTGCATTGCATGTGTGTTCCATTTCTTGTTATGTATAACTTCGAGTTGCTGCTCACAATAATACCGAGAAATTATCTCGAGACCTGTACGGTACTTCTTTTTCGCGAATAATTGTTTGTACTTCCACCCTGTAACGGCCCACTTCTGGGCTAACAGTATAAATAAATGAAATGAAATGAAATGAAATGAAATGAAAGTCTTCACGCGCGTTGGGAAGCCGCAATGCTCAGCCCCATCCTCGAAGATCAGATGTGGGCCATCTAGCAGGCTGAAGGAGCCGCCACGATTCAAGGACTCCTGGCCGCAACCTAGGTGGGGCCATTGGCCCACACCCACCAACTCACCCGACTTTGAATAAAGTTATTTCCTCCTCCTCCAAACACCTACACGAAGCATTTTTTTAAGTATTGTACGAAAAATTCACTTCCTAAATTGCAGTTTAAATGAGTGTAGACAGTCTGGGTAGCATACAAAAAGCAAAAGTGGTGGCTGTTTGAAAGCATATTGCCACTATGCCTACAAATGATGGTGCTATTGTAACACATACATATGGAACAACAGTGAAGGTTGACTCTGAGGAGAGCAGCAACGTGCTGGCACAAGAGTGTACCACACAGGACGGTGACCATACCTTCCAGGACAACAATGTTCCTGCATACAAGTGGTGTATATTGTTATGTCACAGGCATGGTCCTCGTTCAAGAGCGCTTCTTCCCATGAGAACTAGGCTGTTTCGGCGAACTCCCCCCCCTCCCAGTGCCACCTTCTACGCAGATGGCGGCGAGCTACTGTGCAGTTCCGGGGATTGCGTCGCCTCCTCTGCCGAGCTACCGTGCAGTTCCGGGCAAAGCTGCGTCTCCTCCACTGAGCACCCAGAACTGGTCTCAAAGAAAGGACAAAAACATGATTTAAGGCCGTGCCGGCCACATGTTTGAGGGATTTTGCCCCAGCCGACGTCGTCCTGCTGGCCGGCTCTGTAAAAATGTAAATGTTGCCCCCTGTTGCTGTTTTGAAAGCGATTGCCTCCCTATTCCGCCTCTGGACGAAGGCTTCAGCAAAGTCCGTTTGACTGCTCAACACTTTCGGCTACCGCTACCATCACAACAAACCAGAAATTCAAACAGTGGTTGGCAGCTTCGGGATACGCTACCCTACGTTTGTCAAGCCTGATCGGATCTCTGAGCACAAGGACGACTGCCGTGATAGCGTTTGGCTACGCTGGGATACGCTACCCTAGGTTTGGCACGCCGGATTGGACCCCTGGAAGCTCGAGCACAACCAACCTGATATCAGGGTTTGGATATGCTGGCATACGCTACCCCTGTCTTCAAGGTTTCACTGCTGTAGAACCCGCCACCCCGATCTCAACAGCTCGAAGTTGGAGCGGACTCCTGCAGGCCCGAGGACACCTACAACATTGTTCGAAGGCAGCCACGAGTTGGACCATCGTCGGCTACTTTGGTTGGGCAAGTGCCCAACGTTTACTGTTCCTTCCGCCAGACCTCTCTAGCACAGGCAGATGTTAGTAGTGTTTTGTTGGTTATAATTTATAACTCACGTGCTTTAAACCATGACATTAGTTTTAGAGTACAATGAATATCAGTAGTGGAGCATCACGAGGGACGACATCGCGATGGAGCAATACCTTGTGCAAGACCTCTTAGAAAATTGTGGAGCCATGGGGATTTCCGCCGGGTCCGCTAAAACAAGGGAGGCAATTCTCGAGGTGATGCGGGCAGAGAATGTGACTGCCGACCTCTCTAGCACAGGCAGATGTTAGTAGTGTTTTGTTGGTTATAATTTATAATTTACGTGCTTTAAACCATGACATTAGTTTTAGAGTACAATGAATATCAGTAGTGGAGCATCACGAGGGACGACCTCGCGATAGAGCAATACCTTGTGCAAGACCTCCTAGAAATTTGTGGAGCCATGGGGATTTCCGCCGGGTCCGCTAAAACAAGGGAGGCAATTCTCGAGGTGATGCGGGCAGAGAGTGTGACTGCTATGGAGACTGAGGCCCGTCGCGAAGCACAAGCCGCTGAAGTGCACCAGAGAGAGCGGGACGCCGAGGAGAGTCACGAGGCGCCTGATATTGAGGCCCGTCACAAGGTACAAGACCCCGAAGTGCAACGGAGGGAGCCAGACGCTGAGTTGCATCGCGAGGAGTTAGAGGCCGACGCCCATCGCATAACTAAGGACGCGGAGGTGCATCATAAAGCGCATGACACGGAGCCGCTTCGCAGCGCACATGATCAGGATGAATCACGTCAAAAAGAGCTTGACGACGAGTCGCGTCGCAAGGCGCTAGAGGTTGACGCCTGTCGACAAAAGCTTGAGCAGGATGCGTGACATAAAGTGCTACAGATAAATCTCGTGAACGAGAGCATGAGGCCGACTTCAAAGGCCAGAGGGCATTCCACGACAGCGATAGACCCCCACCGATCGAAAGCTTTTTAGGCGCGTTTGTTGGCTTTAAAGGCATCGGAACTCCCGTTCTGTCGCAAGCAGAAACAGCTAGCAACGGGCCCGAAGAATAGCTAGTTAACCAGTCTGGAGTTTCAGCAGTACTTGTCAAAGGCAGCACATTTAGAAGTAAGTGTGTCGAGGCTGCTAGTATTGCGAGAAGTCCCAACAGAAAGAGGCGTCGGCGGAAGCGTCGCGCGGTATAGACTGGCGCCAAGCGTGCTAAAGCCGCTGTTATGACGTCCTCGGCCGAGACGCCAGGTTGAAGGCTAGGCGCAGCATCACGAAAAGGCCTCCTAAAAAATGTTCGGAGCTCAAACTGTCACTGAGATCGACATTACGCGGGAAACGCGTCAAGAAAAACCGAATTTCAACTAAATTCAGACACCGAGTTCACCGCCTGGTCTCATCTTTTTCCCTGCCATTTAGGGGCAACCACAAAGGGAAGCACCACTTACCCCTGAGCCGCAACACAGGCTGTTCCCCACCGTGACGAAAGTGTCACGGGTCGAACGGGCGGGGTAAATAACCCAATGCAGATGCCATCTTGTTCGAGTTAAGCGGCTGTACGTCAGAAGTTGCTGCTACCGAGTTCGGCAAACACTTTTGTTAGTTGTGCCTGTATCAAGAGCGGATACCTCGAGCGCGACTCCCCAGAGTTCATCTGAGAGGGGCCCATCTTGCCATTACTAAAGCTGGATCTTTTACTCAGCTTCGATAATTATTTTTCCAGTTTTCTTGTCTGCTGATGAGCAAGGAATGCGTCTCCATTTTTGTAAGTTTTACTTTCCTTGTCATCGGAGAAGCAGACATTGATATGTTTGTTTGATTTTGTTTTCATAATATTTCGAAAGTATTATTTTAACAGAGAAGGCCGAGTAGAAGCCCCTGCTTAAAATACCTTCTGTATTAAACATTATATACGTGTTAGTATGCGTGTTAGTGTATAGGTAAACGTTTAGCTTTCTTTTGCATAACAACCGCAAGTTTGATTTTCAGTGTTATTTTCTTGCTTTTTCTAGGGTGTGTTTTCTCTTGTTGGGATGCTCATTGGCTGCACGCATTGAATAAGAGCTTGTCGGAAGACTTTGTTATGTTTAACAGTATGACGCTTGCAAGCGACACCAATGTGCATAATTGCGAAGTGCTTGGTATTCTAAATTGTAGTTTCGGGGCCAAATTCAGTTTTCCTCAGCAGCTTCGATCGTCCACAATCTGCCCAAATCACAATTTAGAGTCCCTCGAAAAAAAAAATTCTGTTTGGTTTAGCAGTGTCATGCACTAGCACTTAGCTAAAAGTGTGTCCACATTATGTATTCCTTCTGAGATACGTTGCTCGTGATGCTATTTTTTAGCTCAGCTTAATCTCGAGGAAATATCTTCGTTTTTGCTGGTCTGGCGATTTGATCAGCATTTGGAGGGCACTTGCTTTGGCCAGAGTGGTTTGGCTTTGTGCTCGACTCCGTCGTTCCAGTGATCCGCTGCAGTGCTGTGAAAGTCTCCACGGGTGGAGAGAGTGGAACGGCTACAGTTCTCAACAGTCAATCGGCATCCCTCCTTCGGAGCCGTGCTACACGGCTGAAAACTCTAAATGCATTGTCTGGCGGCGGGGGTGCTGTTATGTCGCAGGCATGGTCCTCATTCGGGAGCGCTTCTTCCCACAAGAACGAGGCGATTCCCGTCAACTCTCTCCCTCCCAGCGCCACCTTCCACGCAGACGGCGGCGAGCTACTGTGCAGTTCCAGGCAAAGCTACGTCTCCTCCACTGAGCACCAGGAACTGGTCCCAGAGAAAGGACAAAAACGTTATTTAAGGCCGTGCCAGCCTCATGTTTGAGAGATTTCACCCCAGCCGATGTCGTCGTGCTGGCAGGCTCTGTAAAAACGATAAGCTGCTATAGTAAACGTTGCTACCTGTTGCAGTTTTGAAAACAACAATTGCCTCCCTATTCCGCCTCTGGACGAAGGCTTCAGCGACATTCGTTCGGCAGCTCACCGCTCTTGGCTACTGCTACCATCGCGACACAGCGAACTCCTAACAGTGGTGGCAGCGGTGGGATGCCATTAAACCCGAATTCATAACAATATACACCAGAAAACTGCGAGTTCAGCAGGTAACACATCACACCATCTGTCACAAGTGCAGCAAAGCCACACCATGAACTGCCATGCCAGCAGACATTCCACAATTCAAAGGCGAAGCTTCTCAACCCAAGTACGGCTGTAAGCATGTTTCACGCTTTTCGTCTCCCAAAAATTTGTGCTTTTTTTCTTGTGAAACATCAAGGAAACCTTCTTTGACAGTCTGAAATGTCTACCGCACGTGCACTGCCATGTGCAGAAGCAACTTTATCAGGTACGTACTATTGTGCTAGAAAGAAACGTGAACAGCGAAAGGTGTGGCTTTCGACTCAGACAAGCTGCGACATGCCTTGACTGTTGCTAGGCAAGACTTGTGCTTTCAGACGGCTTCACTGTACTGCTAGAATCTTTCTCCGGCTTGCGCTCACGCACCGCTATCATTCGAGTCAAGCCTGAAACTAGGTTAACACACTCTCGGTGCCAAAAGTGCCAGACAGAGCACAATTTTATAGTGCAATGGTAACGATGGCTGAAAGCACAGATTAGCCTAGCGACAGTCAAAGCATGTCATAGTTTGACTGAGTCGAAAGCCACGCTTTCTGCCGCTCACGCTTCTTTACATCAATAGTATACCGCTACATTGCACTCAAAACCACCCCTGGTGCTGGCCCAGAATATTTTGGCTTAGGCTCTCATTCAATGCAAATGAACTGTTGGCCATCCTGTCCTGCAGTTATTTAACAGGGGACCATTTGTGCCCCTTCTTTTCCCTTTCAGACTTTCAAAATTCGGATCATGAGGCAGTGACAAGCAGGAAGTTTGGTGTTGCGGTCACATTAAAAACTTACTCTTTTACAGATGGTGCATGATGTAGTGAGAAAAGAGACACATGAATCAACCACAAAAGAACTTTTCCAGAATTGCTCAACCACGGACCACAGTGGCCGTGTTGTGTTGCCAGACAAAGCCTTACAATGGACCAGACCATATCTAATTAAACACCTTGCAAGTGTGTTTGTTTTCCCCAGCCTTCATACATGCTAATTGCAATCACTTCATGTGTGAACATAACGTGGTGGAAGTCCTAAAACTTTAAAAATATCTGTCAGTAACTTATTCAGCAAGGCATAACATAAGTTGCAGTACCTTTGCCTGACATGTCCTCCAGACAGGAGCCGCTCTCTGTACTGGTCATGGATGTTCTTTTCGGCAAAGAGGTTTGCCTTGCGTAGTGCTTCAGTGTTGCTGAAAAATGCCACATTTTGAATACTCTATGTATTGCATTTATGAAACACTGCGGGTGAGCACTCACATTTTCATTCCTCTCACACACTCTTCAGCCTTCAGTGTCAACCTCTCCTTGTCTTGAACTTTGTCTTGCTCCATTCCAAGTGCTTTCAAAGCCTTGAATATAAGACGCACAAATGCAAGATTATGCACCTGGAAAGCCTGTGGTCACTAAGTAGCATTTCCCGCAGATTTTATCCACTGCATGCTTGCTTTGAATATGTACTATAATCAACAATTCAATGAAAAAAAAACGGCCCACGAGGTCAGGTCAATATATGTGCGTGAGCCTCAATCGCCCCTTCATGCTTTATAACATGCATGCAAAAAGTCTCCAACGTAACACCTACCTCCACTGTCTTTTTGTAGGTGCGCAAGCTCTCAGCAGCTTCCAAATTTTTGGCATCCAAGTCCTCCCGACTCGCGCAATCATTATAGATGTCCTGAAAAAGATACGGAAGTCAAGGTAATTTGCTGGTGCAAATGCTTAGCTCCGCACGACGGCCAATGCAAAGGATGTGAAACCGAAACTTGGTTGCATCTCTTGAGGACATCAAAACAAGAGAGGAATTATGACGCTGCTGTTGTGCGTTTTTCCCTGAATTCCCCGGACAGTCAGAAAGAGCAAAGAACATGGTGTTGTTTGCGAACACGATGCTCACAGTTGGACAATTATACCACAAACAAGTGTTTTCATACGTAAGCCCGCTGAAAGCACTCTTTCAATTCGAACACCACAAACGCCATACCTGTATGCACAACTTTATCCGTATGTCTATCTTGAGTATCTCCTTGAGCAAATTCATCTCAGCGCTCGCACTATTACTAGTACTTTTAATGCTATTTTTCCGTAAACTTGTCATGCTGTCAACGCTGCCACAGTAGCAGACCAGCTGGCTTGCTTTCTCTTCCGCAGGTTGATGATGACAGTCAAAAACTCGTCAACCTTGTTGAAAGTTATTGCAAATATGCAATGCATACGTTACACAGCATTTTAAACACAGTGCTTATTGTAAAACAAAAGTTTTTTTTGAAGTGAGAAATTGAAATGCTTTTTTTTTTCTCACTCAGTAATAAACGAAGTCTCCGTCGAAGACGTCGTCGACTTCAAGGTTGACGTCGTGTTGGCAAACGAGAAGTCATCCCAGCAGTCGCCGAAGGCCCGTGGAGTGCACGCACGTACGCGCAATTCGGAGTTTTGAAGATGTAACATTCCTATAGAAATCGTTTCCCGTCAAGTCCGCAAGAAGATGAAAATCACAGAACATCACCTTGGAACGACGTCATCGCGCGCTAAACCGTCTCGTGCGCTCGAGCGTTTCATTTGTTCAACAGCGTTGCATCATGTCGGACGGCACGTTAGCATTGCTCCCTCCTGAAGTACTCGATGTCATATTCTCCTACTGCGATGTCTGGACTCTGGGCCGACTTAGCTGCGTATGTAAGCGCTTCAACAGTTTGCTCAAGCAAAGCTACGTCTGGACCCGAAAAAGCAAGAACATTGTCGCCACAAACCAACGCGATCCGCGCATGCTGCGGCGGTGAGTCTACCCTCGCGAGTAGTCCTGTGCGAACGACTACGCGACGCGTTTCTACGCAGCTTGTACGCTGGCATGTTTTTTTCTTGTTTTTCTTTTTCGTCTTTCAATGCTTCGCGACCAAAGATGGTAGAAGCAAAAAATATTTCATCAAATTTATTTGTTGCTGCATGCATGCGGCGTTTTAAAGCGTGCGTTTTGCAGGTAGGAAGTTTGTAGCGGCTTCGTCACAACTTAGATCGCTGCACCGTGTTTTCGTTTAGGTCGATGCGTTTGCTGGAGGCGGAGGAGAAAATCTGGCAATCAGTCCGTTGGCAGACTGGGCGCTATGATGAGATGGCACTGCTGAAGCACCGTGTATTGTAAGTGATGTGTTCATATTCATTTGCCGCTTAGTTTGTTGTAGCATGCTTCAGAATTTGTGGAGCATCCTCGTTATCTTGTCAAAGCAATCTCGAATACATATCCGGGATTTCTTTACCGAGTTTTCATGTGTAGTGCTACTTGCAGGTTTATTACAAGACGCCACCTGTAATCTGCACAGCTTTTAAGCTGTAAAGCCCCCGTATTCAGAAACGCTGCTCGACTTGAATTCGCCACTACCTTCAATGCAGCACAAACGCGTCTCGAACGCGCTGTCTTTAGGCTGTGATACGGCAGCACAAACGTGTTTCGAACGCGCTGCATTAAAAACGGTTTCAAGTCAACTGAAGGAGTGTTTCTGAATACGGGGGTTGCGTATTCAGAAACGCTCCTTGACTTGACTTGAAACCGCCTTCAATGCAGCGCGTTTGAAACGCGTTTGTGCTGCCTTGTCACCGCCTAAAGACAGCGCGTTTGTGCTGCATTGAAGGTAGTGGTGAATTCAAGTCGAGCAGCGTTTCTGAATACGGGCGTGACTCGCTTTCGAACGTGCACCTAACTGCCTTGAACCTGATATGCATCTCAACGTGGCTCTGTGTTTACGAACCAAAATAGCCATCGCCTGTATGACACACTTGGTCAACTTATCACTTGTGAGTAGGGAGCCAGTTGCAACTTTGTGTTTTGAAACTTTGGTGTTTTCTGACATATTTGATTTAGTGTCCATGACGACTATTTTAGTCCAAGCATAGGTTGTGTTTTAATTTAGACAGTTGAGATTTTGCTATGTATGTTTGGTACATGTTAAGACGTTTCCACATATGAATATGGTTTATTGTGGAGTACAAAATCCTGCTTGGTGGTTTGGTTGATTGAACTCTAATGTTGCCTTAATTCTATTAGCTATTGTTTTTCTAAATAGTTTGTAGAGAACGGACAGAGCTGATTTGCCTGTAATTTTTCAAGTCCTTGGCGTCCCCTTGTGGATTAAGATCATGTTAGGCGTTCTTCCAAGATTCTGGTACCCTTCCCGTCAAGAGACACTTCGTATATAAGGTGACCACTTTTTCTAATACAATTTCTCCGCCATTTATCGGGAGGTCCGTTGTTACCTTTCTTCAATAGTGGCTTTGCCTTTTGCATTCCTTCTAGGGCTTTCCTTACTTCTTCTGTCATTACTCGTAGGATGTCGAACTCCTCTGGACTATTATTGTCCCTCATGATATCGTCCTGGTGGTTGTGGTGGTAAAAACTTTGACCAAGGGATTTGGGCACGTACGGCCCAGGGTCCCCGCACGACCCCCACTGCGCTATGCGTTCATGAGTTGATGTAGATGCGTGACGTGGGCGGCCCGGTCAGTGGCAGTGTTGTTTTGGCTTCTGTATATTTCTCTGTAGAACTCCTATGCCACCTAGACTCTCCTATCCATATTAGTTATGACGTTGCCTTCCTTGTTCCTCAATGCATACATCCGATTTTTACCTATGCACAAGTTTGCCTTCGCAGCTTTTAGGCGTCTGCCATTTTTTACAGCTGGCTCAATTCTCTCCATGTTATACCTTTTGACGTCGGCTAGCATACGTCTATTGATTAACTTCGAAAGCTCCACTAGCTCTATTTTGTCGGTTGCATTTGAGGCTTTCATGGTTTGTCATCTCTTAAGATTTTTCGTCTCCTGAGATAGTTTGCCAGTGTCCTCTCCAGTGATTGTAACTCCAACTTCCATTGCTCACTCTTTGATGATACTAGTAAGATTATCATTCATTGTGTCAACGCTAACGTCAGTTACCTTGTTTAGTGCCTCAAATCTCTTCTGGAGCAAAACTCTGAATTCGTGTACTTTCGCTCTCACCGCTTGTTCATTAATTCGTTTCTTGCATATCAGTTTTTGTCTTTGCATTTTTAAATCTAGGTGAATACGAGCTATTACCATTCTATGTTCACTGCATAGGATCTTGCCAACTACTTCATCCTGTACAATGCCTGGGTGTGCACACAGAATGAAGTCTTATTTCATTTTTAGTTCCGCCATTAGGACTTCACTACGTCCACTTATGGTTAGCCCGTTTTCTTAAGAAGGTATTCAAAATCCGTAAAACATTACGTTCTGCGTCTTCGGTAAAATCGTTTTGAGTGAGTTAGTGTAAGGCATGGCAATACCCTTTAAAGTTTCATCTCTGAAAACCTTCTCAAAAAGGCGATGGCGAACGAGTGCGACTCGACATCAAATTTCACGGACTGATATTGCGGTTTTCGTGGCGGAGCTGCAGGTGTGCTTAGAGACGTAAATCATTGAAAGGTTTCATAATAATCTGAACATGATAAATTTATTCGACCATGAGCAGAAGCATCGGTACCGCAGCCCCGTTTCGCTATTCTTTACGCATAATCTTGTGCAAGCCGCAATCGAATATTCCCTTAGTGTTCAAATATAGATCTCCGAATGTAACAGTTTTAGCGGCATACAGCTACTCATTAACTTGTCTGAGTCACGCAAAAAGAGCACAACAATCATGCGCCCAGCAGCAGTTTTTTTACAAAAACACTTTTGTACATGCATGCCACATGTTTACAGTGCTCATAACTTTACTATTCACCCTTTCTTTTCATATTGTGTTTAGTTCATACCTTTCAAAAACATGTGGGACCAAGTGAAGCAATAATATTGCACCAAGGGAATTCGACAGATACAAAACCCTGCCAAGATACCACTGCTGCCTGGGCTGGGAGATTTCTTGGCTCATTTACTTTAAAAACCAGCAGTATTGTATACATTACTGAAAAAAGTAACCAAATAGGTTGCTCGTAATGCTAACAGAATAAAAAGAATCGTGTTACCTCCCTACAAGGCCTACAAAAAAAGCGTAACTGGTAAACCTTACAGAAGTAAAAATAACATCTTCTTCGACATTACTTCAAGATCAGAAGTTTGAATCATCAGAAGTTTGAATCAGTGCGTCCTCGCTGCGAGAGCCAGAATGGTATTTTAATAAAACTTGTATTTATATTTCACATGTTAGGAAGTATTCGTTTAGCATGGTCGTACCAGTAGCATAATTAATCTTGCTAAGCTAAACGTAAACCCAAGTGTTCGTCTCACTAGGCACAACGAAATGTCAATTGTACTTATCCCTAGAACTTTTTATGATGAACAGTCATTGTCTTGAGCCAGAAGAATGATGATTTGACAAATCTGTGTACTACCCATTAATCCCATGCTTGCTGATGCGCCATGTGTTGCAGCCCCCATAGGCCGTAGCGCCAGAGTTCTTTCTAGCGTATTTATTGGAAACTGTACACTGCAAGGGACATTGGAAAAAGTGCATTGGACACTTTTATTACCGAAGTACTCATGAACTTTGTGTTGTGGAGCATTTGGATAACATGCCTGAGCAAACCTTTTTTCTGTATTCTGCTGTGTGAAGGTACATACCATGGCTTCAATTGGAGCGGGATGTGCTATGGTACAGTCAGGGATCTGTTATTCTGAAATACCAACGACGGGAAGATGGAACTATTGGAGAAAATGCATTGCTGTCACTTCGTGGATTTCGACATGATGTTGTCCATTTTGTCCGCCAAGATGACCTGGTAGTCGGTGGGGGAAGGTAAGTATTTGCATTTAGCCACAATCATTTTTCACTGAGTCTACGTAGCAGTGTAACAGTTCCGTCACGTAGACACTTGAAGTCCTTAGTTTGAAAGAAATCCTATGCTGTTTTTCTTCAGTGATGGCTGCCTTTGCATCTGGTCCGCTGAGGAAGGATCTTTGGTGCATCGCCGTTTGAATTGCAACAGTAAAGCCATCAACAGTGTTGACTACCGTGGGAATATGGTTGTGACAGGGTCTCAAGACCGTACTGTAAACGTAAGGCTGTTTTTATCATTCAACAAATTATCATACCCCTGCAGTTTATTTTAGGTACCGCATGCTTTTGTGCATGGAATTCGTTTTTGCCAATTTAACAAATGGTGTCAAGAAAAAGTGGCAAGACATTGAACTTTGTATGCATTTAACCCTCATTCATACTCAATTTGTATTCATTAAACTGGTAGTGGGCTACAATAGTTAAATATTATCACTTTTGCTGAGACATTCCTACATTTGACAGAATGTTAAACATACTACTAATGGCCGCAATAGCAAATGAATTTTTCATTCCACAGAATGCTTGCAGGCTATAGGTAACCTGTGCTTATTATGTATAGCCTGTGATTCAGTTCTTTTTTTACAAAACTGCAATATTATGTGCTGCACTGAGAAAAAATATAATTATTTTGTAATTATCATAACCCACTATAATACCAACAAAGCAACATCCCACAATCGTGCAGCCAAGTGACCAGCACCTTGTACTGTAGACTCCTAATAAATAAAACTCTCTTAAACGAAATTGCTGTTTAAATGGAACAACTCTTTATAGTATGATTGGTTTGGTACTAGAATAGTGTACTTTGGTCATCTCTCAGTAAACGGAACTCCTCTTAAAGGAAACATTTTCCTGGTCCCTTCAGATTTCGTTTAACAGGAGTCTACTGTACAGAGTATTTTTTTTTTTTTAGATAGTACAGTTGTTTTATATAAATTCTGACAGTCGCGCCACAGTAATTTTTGCTCACATACTCTATCGAGGGGGAAATACTTTGCTGCAATTGTAATGACATTGATAGACTTATTAACAAATACTTGTTAATTAATATTTTTGTCTGACTTGAGTGCAATTTGTATGGAAAATTGTAGTGCATGAAAATTTATAGCACACTGATTTTTGTATAATCATCAAAGTTGCTTGTAATTTGAAATACTCCTCATCCAATTTTAAATGGGTACTGACACAAAAACTTTGGCGTCATGTTTTTTCGCTGCAATGTGTTGCTGGGGGCCTGTTAGTCATAGCACGGCACATTGTTTGCTACAGCACGCGACAGATAATAAATTGCAGGCTTCTCATTATCGGCTAGTTTTAGTTTCCGAGTTCTACAAAAAACGACACACCATTGGGTGCAAATATTTCCACCTAGTAATAGTTGCACACAGAACTGCGACGCACTTCTACACAGTTCGCATCAAAAAGTCCTTTCGAATAGGAAACGAGGCTGCAGTGTTGCCAAAGGCGAAACTTTCAACGCATGCGCCGCGGCCACTAACTTGCGACCAGCTGCCGAGAATTATGGACTGCTGTGACAAACGCAACAACACAAAACTGGTGGCTATGACATCATCATAACTGGTCTGATTGACTGCAGCCTGGTGACATGAGGGAAGTAAGGGGGACCTCGACGCGTTCTTTTAGGCGGTGTCAATACATTCAAAATTGCTTTAAAATACCTTCTAAGCTATATTATCTGTTGATATTTTGCAGATGATATATGCATGTTCATGGGAATAGATCCCACAGGCTATCTTGGCTGCGAAACTTTGTGTCAGTACCCCTTTAAGGGTGAAACGAAACTACATCGCACACATGGAATAAGTTGTTTGCTTGTGATTTCTGAAGCATTGCCAATTATGTTGACCATACTTAAGTGCATTTTGATTCAAATTTCGTTACATCTGCATCTTATTCAAAATTTGGTACGCTTGAGCCTGTCCGCATGGAAGTTTGCTTGGAAATTTATTGCAGCTCACAGCTGCGATTATGCTAATTTTTTTTCAACATATTGTGCCAGGTGGGCGTACTGATCCTGGGAAATGCATAACTAATGAATTAACTATTTCCTATTAAGGTATGGCGAGCACTGCGAGGTAATGAGAAGGCAGGCTATTGGTATCAGGTATAAAGTAAAAACCTCACGCTCAGTGTTTGAAATGTTGTGTAAAGGTAGCGTGTCAGCTTCACATTACCGTATGCATAGACAGGGTCAATTCGAGCCTCACCCACTCATGTTTTTTGTTGCAGTGCTTGTGTTTTAGTCAGAATTATGATCTGGCTCTGACCAGAATTCCGAAAAGCAATTTAAAAGCCCTATTTTGGCCCAAAGGTGTGCCGTGCGCCAGCGTCGAGTGTACGTTGTGCAGCGTGCCAGCCTCCCAGTACCGTGCACCACACTGGTCTTGTAATTATTAGAGCTGGGCGAATAGCAATATTTTGGGCGCAAACTGTATTCGAATATGGAAGTGTGAGTGCAAATTGAATCAAATAATTTTTTTGATAATTCTCGACTATTTTTCTAATATGTTGGAGCGAAATGGCAAGGAAAAATGACACCATCTCTCACTAAAAGGAACCAGTGATGGACCGGTGTTTCCTACTGACAGAAGATTCCGATTGGACACAGATACCCGCAGTCCGTTTTCAGTTAACATCACTGCGAATTTTTATTGTTAAACAACGCAAAGGAGAAATATCCCACTGGCACTACCTTGGAGGCCTAGATCCAGGGCCTGTATAATACTGGGTGGCCGGTGAACGGTTGTGCAGTGAGAGCAGTCGGTTATTTCAATCAAGAAACTCGCTAGCCGACGCTGCGTGCGTCGGTGTTGTGAGGGGGAGCATGGGAAGGGAGAGTTAGAGGGAGGGGATACGCAATGAAGGGGTAAATGCCGCGGGGATGAATGCCTAGAGGAGAAAGAGAAGGGTGGGGTGGGGGAACAAACGTAGTTTTGTCAAGTGTGAAGGCGCGGTAATAGTGTCAGATTTACATGTCTATGCAACAAGCCCATTCGGTTCTGGGTTAAACCACAGCAGCAGCACTCGCATACGATGGCGGTGATACGGTATAGACCCACCTGTGTACTGTGCGATCCCAGTGCACATTAAAGAACACCAGATGGTCAAATTTTCAGGAGCCCATCACTGTGGCATCCCTAATAATGATATTGTAATATAATTATTATTATAATTTGTGTTAAGTGCCCAAGAAGTGGTGGGAAGTCTAGGAAACATTGCTTAATGTTGTCGAGCAGATGGGCTATGCGGCATAGCGTGTTTGCAGAAATCAACCCTCGCAAGCACATGACCAAGTTATGCATGTGCACGCTCTTATAGCAATCAAGCTCAGCCGTGACTGAATATTTTTGCTGGCTCACCAGCGCAAGTTGCAGAAAGGAGCTCATTGAGGTTGGTCGGTTCACATGCTAACTAAGTATGCAGTTTATGAACTCTGGGTTAGTACTTCACAGCTGCTTTCTCCTTCATATGGGAAGGCCCCTGCGCATACTCTTTTGCAGACTGGGCACACATTCAGTGTGTTAATGTGCGCAAGCAATTCTGTAAGTTGTGTGCACAAGCAATTCTGTAAGTTGTGAAAGTACGGTGATAGTGTCAGATTTAATTATCTTTTCTACATGCCCATGTGCATTAACACGTGATCACTGACACATTTTCAGCGACGACTCATTTTGCCATGACTAGTGCGTGCTCTTCAGCCTTTATTGTGCAAAAGGCCACAAAACGCCAGTTTTTTATCAGAGCTGTTCATGCTGCACCAACTCACAGACGGCGAACGAACACTTTCAATGTCACTCAAAGTGAGTGCACTGCTTGCTGTATTCGCACAGTTTTCGAGCCCACATGGTGATTTAATGCACTTCAAACATTCTTCTTCAACCATCCTTCCTCTATCTGATATCTTTTTTGCGGTTTCGAAGATATCACGGGAGGTTAGGAAAAATCTAGGCACCCTTTCCTGCACAAGACTCCGCTTCATTACCGTGACTGTTTTCTACATTTTTCCCATCGACGACATGGTCGTAGGTTTTTAACATCTCTTCAGTATGAAAATGCACATTGCAAGTTCACGATTTATCTGATAGCCTTTTGTAAAGACAAGGAATAGCACGATTCTACGCAACCTGGAGAGCTAGATCATGTGGAGACCAGAAGTGTCTCAAGCACTTCTTAGTTCTATGGCCGCTTGTGCATACAAACACCAGTTGGCATTGCAGACGAAAAACATCCATGCTACATAGAACACAACAGCATGCAAAAAGTCTACCATCTGCGTACTGCAATACAGTGCAACCATAGCCACACACACACTCTCGATATGGCGTACGTTGCTGGGCTGGCTGAAGCCTCTTGTGACAACAGCGCCACTTCCAGCTGCCGCGCAACACTGCTGAGTTTTGAAACTAAACAGGCCCACGACCATTTCGCAGGCATTTACGCCGTACAGCCGCTCTTCATGATTGATTACTTGAAAACTTTATTGGACTGTTTACAGTGGGCTTTCGCTTGTTGGCTTTAGCACCATGGTATAAAAAAAGTTTAAAAGAAAAGGCACAGCTGACCTCAAACTTATCAGCTTGTTGCTGCTGGCCACGCCGCGGTGCAGGTGAAAATGCTGTAGGCCGTGTGCTCATATTTGGAAGCACGTTAAAGAACTACAGGTGGTCGAAACTTCTGGAGCCCTCCACTACTGCGTCTCTCGTAATCATATGGTAGTTCTGGGATGTTAAACCCCACATATCAATCAATCAATCATTCTTATTGCTAGGCAGGGAATGGTGGTGTCTTGCACAAGGTAACGCACCAAAAGTTCAGCGTGGCCCTGATGAGTGGGTCTTCAAGTATTCAGTTGGTAGTCTCCTCCAAGGAGGAGGTTAAAGTAATAATTGCTGGAGCGGAGGAGGCGGCCCTCAGGTGAAGCCGCGTGCCACCATCTTGCCATAGGCAGAAAGCACGACCTCCGCAACTCAAGTGCCTGCGGCTGCACAGATGCTTCGAATGTTCACTGGTGTTGTAGCATCTGGACGTTGTAATGGGTACATCGTGCCCTTCTTAAGGCTACATAGGTCAAGCGAAAAGGTATTCTGGGATAATGTTTCAGTTGTGGGTATGATATTTTAAGCTTAATGAAAACTGTATGCCGCAACACATGCATGCTGATAGCTGTAAACCTGTCTTCACATATTTCGTGGTCATTCTTTTTTTCCTAACTGGTTTCTTAAGGACCCAAATGTTTGAATTTGAAGCACATCGGGGTGTGCTGTTGAACACTTGTCATTAGATGACTGGATAATTGCTAGCGAAAATACAGCTATCACAAGTGTTAGAGGCACTTGTCGAAGTGTTACAACCGGACTGGACTGTGACCCGCAAGTTGTACGGCTGGGCTGGACGCATTTTTAAGGGGAGATGCGAGTTGAAAAACGCAAGTTCTTTTCAAAATTACCGATTTTTTATTTTTGCCTGTTTTGATAAGATTAGTACCTCTACTATTATGGAAAAAAAAAATACAGGTCGAGACTTCACTGGAAATGCTTTAAAATTGCAGCTAAAGAGCACAAGGTGCCTGTTCCAAAGTGTGCAGTCTTCGAGCACCTTGCCGCCAATAATGTGCCGCCGCTTGCCATTGTTGATCACATGAGCTGAAAAATGAAAAGTCAGCCTCACTCTTCAAATAACAAATTTCCCTCGCTGATGCAACGCAAGAAATAATAAGAAAAAGCACACTTCTACGTGTTTTTCGAACACCGCGACTGGCTTGTCACGTGGTACAGATCGGGGACTGCCATTAGCCGCTGCGTGCCTGTATGTGCTATGAAGCCTATTTGCGGGGTCCATCTCTTGTCGAGCAGCGCAGCTGAACAATGCTTTTCTCATGTAATTATAGCCGTTATGAATGAAAAAAGCTATTGCTCGCAAGTGAAAGCCCAACGTGCGGCGGGCTCTGTAGGAATAAGCTACGAGCAGCTGGTCCGATTTGCAGCAGTTGTTGGCTTGCAAAAGCCAATGCATCAAAAGTCATTCACACTCGTCAGCCAGAAAGTTCATGATGCGGCAATGGATGATGTCAGCGCCAATCTTGCGAGATCGAAAGAGCTCGCAGTCAGGGAACTTAGCAGGGACAACATTGCCATTATGTACGACGGTATGTGGCACAAACATAGCTGCAAAATAGCATGACACTGGGCTTAGTTTAGATTTCGCAGTTTTGTCGAACTTATACCTAGCTTGAAGTTGGCACAACGCTCTGCCAGATGGAGTTTTGCAAGCGTTTCATGGCCCTGTCTGTGAGTGAAATGTCTGTGAGGAGTCAACTCTAAAAAGCCGAGAGGGACCAACTCATGGTGCTGGCGTAATTTAGTGGCAGTGGCCACTACAAAAAAAATTTTTCTTTTTGGTGTGTGAACTTCATCAGATTTAATGATATCTTTCATAAATAAAAACTCAATTTTAACTTTAAAGCTCGTTTTTCTCAAAACACAAGTTTTGCCATTTTTTTCAATGTGCCCCTCCCTTTTCGGGCACTTCTATTGCTCGGATCAGTATGAAATTTTGCCCAAATATTTTCGAAAGTATGACAAATACAAATATGTAGCTTAAATTTCAATATGGTATTGTATAATAGAAAGAAATGTATGTAAACCTTTACTAGGGTAGGTGAAATATGGATTTTTTACGTCTTATTTTTCATGCCTGTTAGATATTTTGTATATGCTTCCTAAATAGTTATGTGCATTTATTTGAAACATTATGAACTATGAATGGTAAAAAATTACGGAAGTTTAGGGATGAAAAAAGGGAGGGCAAAAGGGATAAGGTTTTCACTTTGTCATGTTGCAGAGCTAAAAGTATGCAACTTGCAAGAAAGCTAATTATATATTTCAGATCAGCATAAAAACTTCCATAATCAGCTCAAGTTTCATTGCTCTTGGGTGAATATTAAAAAAAAAGTCTTCGAGTAGCATCTCCCCTTAAAACACCTGCAATGTGTACTGATACACATCCTTGTGCTTGTTGATACCACTAGAGCGGTAAGCGAGTGGGAAAATAACACACAGTTAGCTATTCGTTGAAATTAAATAGGCGTCTCTGACATTTCGTTTTTGATTACTGGCAGGGGCGTAGCCAGAATGGCTCAGAGTGTATGACACAGATGAAATGAGTGCGCTGTGAGCTATTAGGGATCTTCACCAACTAGCCCGGTCATGCATCTTGCCTAGGCAAAATTTTTTTTTGGATTTGGGGGGGGGGGGTGGCATTTCTTTGTTTGCAGTGCCCCTTAAAATATTGTCCCTTGAAATTACCATCTGTTGCTTCCTATGCCGTAGTGAAAAAAATTCGGGAGGACAGAGGAGGGGGGGAGGGCACGGTGTACCAATCCCTGGCTATGCCCCTGCTTCTTAGTTGTGGTAATTAGAAGTTTAATTCGCTACCACGAGGGTAGTTAACATTGTTTAAGCAACACACAGGGACCTGTCTATCTTTTTTACATTCGTGTCTTTTATTTTGTTATTTGAAGTACAGCGAGAAAAAACCAGTGTCTGAACTGTGCAATATTTGTGGTGCAACTAACTTCAAAGAAGAGGACCATAACTGAGGGAAACTAGAGCCGTTATTTGTATTCAACTTGAAGATGCGAGAGTTGCATTGGCTACACGGCAGCTCTTAAAAAAAAAAAAAGGTTCATGTTTCCTAAGGGGAGCTAAAGCCGCTCGAGAAGAAAATTTTACTGCAGAGAAATTGTAGTGAACCGAAAGAGCAAGGCTTTATCCTCAAGCCAAAATAAAAGGGATTAAAAATCAAAAGCCAATTTCTGAAAGTAGGGGAGGGGGGAGGGCATTCATTTTTTCAGTGAGCATATCCTTTGAACAGGTGAAGTTTGGGACACCCACTTTTATATTTCACATTAAGAAAGTAGTGGAGATCTACTTACGCATAATTCCATTTCATGAAGAATAAAGCAAACAAGAAAATGAATGCCGAGAAAGTTTTGTTGGTGTGCACGCTTCTAAGGAAAACGCTTAAAGAAACAGAATACGCTCTACTGTATTCTTGTTTGCCGTTTGACTTCTTATTCTTGACACTTTACCACTTAATACCCTCCATAACCGTTGAAAACCACGGCAGAAAGAAGCGGCGGGCGCGCTTTGGCTACCGTATCTTGCCTATGGCAAGATGGCCACCACGGCTTCACGGCACTCCATTGGTATGTATAGGCAGCCACAGCTCCAACAAGATTTATTTAAACCTCCTTAGTCTCCTCGATGTCTTGCTTTAGGTGAGGCAGGGTATGTTGGTCTTTTTTCATAAAAGCAGCTCGACTCTATTGGTGAACGAGGCATTCCCAGAGGATATGCTCTATCATTGCTGGCTTATCGTAGTAGCTGCAGTTGGGGTCATTGTACTTTGTCGGGTATGTCTTGTGAGGGCCCAGTATTGTTGTGAAGCTTCATGTTTGTAGTGTTCAGAGTGCAACCTCGTTAGATGCGCGTGGATCTTGGTTGCGGGGCATTGTGTTTTGTAGCTTGATCCAAATTAGGCCTTAGTTGTCGCCGGCGCTGAACTTTCGCAGGGTAGTTGCCTTCATGGGTCTCATCTTGGGTCATTGTTAAGGCCTGCTTCGAGCTATCATCCCCGAGTCGTTCCTTGCTGTGATGCTGCAAGGCACTAGCTTGTGCCCGGTATATTGGTGTGTTCAGGAATCCAAGGAATTCGTACCCAGACTGATCGTTCTTGAAGTTGGACAGCATAGTGCAGGGTGTGCCTTGCGTATGCTGGTAGCTTTCTTCTTGCTTGGAGTATTTGAGGCACTTGCTGCGAATCTGTGAAAATGTAAATAGCTTTTGGCGATGATCCTGTTGGATTGTAGTGGGCTAGAGCTTTCGATATAGCGTACCCTTCAACTGCTTTGGGCTGCAAGCAAGATTTAGTAATAAATAATGAAGGTGCTTCTTCTGTTCTTGGGTTGAAAAATGCCCCTGTATTGAACAGGCCTTCTAGAGTGCATGAGGCATCCGTGTAAATGATTTCTTCTTTGTCAGGTATACTCTTAAGGTACTCAATATGCCACTGGGCATAATAAGCACCTCACTTCATTCATATGTTTTGAAAGTGGCCAATCGTCTGTCACGGTAATATCTTTTCATGCTGGAATGTTGGGTAGAATTTGAGGCAGCTCTTGGTTGCTTATACCTAGCTCGTTTGTGATGGCTCTTTTCACACAGGTTAGCTTGAGGCGCTCATTTTGAACTTGCAGTGCAGGCTTTACGTAGTCGCCTAACGGAAGGAGTACACCTGTACAAGTCTTCGACTTTGGTGTGCTTTGGTAGTTCTGTGGCGATGCAAACGCATGTTTTGTTGATGCATTCAGGTTTGTCAAGGTGGGTCGGTGTCATTGGCAGGAAGGGTAGTCCCTTGAGTGGACCAGTGCTTGTACAAGTCTTTTAATTAGGCCCTCGAATAGGCCCCGGCTACAATTTGCCAACTTTTGCAGCTTTCTTGTTGTATGTTTCATCATGCAAAGCGCTTTTTCTACCCATTCAGTGGACTTGATATTTTTTTTGGTATATTATGCCTAGTATCTTAATGTGCTCTTTGGGCTGTATGCTTGTGCTGTATATAGATCATTGCAAGGAGGTAATATTTCGTCTGTGACAGAGGCATTGTAGCATTCTCCCTTTCTTGAGGGGCATATATGGGTGAAAACTGGGCTAATCATTGTCTTTGAATTGCATTGCCCTTCTATCGTAAGAGATTGTATTATGTACTACTTTATTGTGTACCAATATTTATCAGGTGGCAACTTGTGCTCTTGATAATTAAGTGCCATGATCGTGCCACTTATTGCGATAAGCAATTTTGCCTGAATATATTGAAAAGCTATGATTAGCCAACCTACATTTACTCCCCACGTCCTTCACAGTAAAAGTGCTTGAGTTATCATCATCCCCTTTTTTCGTCATCTGTCTTTTATGTTTTGGCAGCACAATGGCAATATCAGTATCGTGTTCACTTGCAGCAATCTTGACTGCATCCAAATCAAAGAGTCGTACATGCGGCCGAACGGCGTCTTTCAGAAAACTAAGTATTCACCGAGGTAGACTACTGAAGAATAAAAAGTGTGAATTTTCACTGCCATATAACGCACAGTGTTTCATACCAGATACACAAGACTCTGAACGCGTGCGGCGTTCTTCTCCAACAAGCAAAACATTTCGATGTTCGTTCTTACATTCCCCAACATATCCACTGAACACCCTAGAACTCGCAGTGCGAATGGGTGACCATAAGCGACCAAAGCGCACCTGTAACCAGCCCGTGGTCGTCGCAAAGCCAGTGACGTTCAGTGTAGACCCCCTCCCTGTCTCCTGCGGTGCGACGGGGGGTAGTTAGAAAGAGAAACTGGGGAAGCCTCACGGGCAAGTGCGAAGCGTTGTACACCTTGGGAGCGCGGCTTTCACGCCAGACTTTACGGCATTGGAACATTGCGAGGAGAGAGCAAGACGGTTACTGATGCTGAACGCAGAGTTTGGTCTATTCAGCAATCGTTCGCCTCCAGCGGGTGTTATTCCGTGCTCATGCTGCGGCGTTTGCATAATTACCTTGCGTGCATGCGTCGCTGGCATTCTGCATAGAAGAGAGAAAATTTTGGATTTGAAGTCAAAATGAATGTTTGATTCAATGTAGCGATTTATTAAGCTGCCGTCTGGTTACAGTTTATACAATTAATGCTATGTTAATGCTGTAGTTTTTCCTGTTAAAGAAAGTGACGTCTGGTCTTGTTTCTTCCATTTAATTTCAGGAATATGTCATACTGATGTGTGCCCTCCTGCACATTAGATAGGAAAAAAAAAAACTTGGGCATGAGATGCCAGCATGCGCAGTGGTGGTGTCAACGGCGCCACTGATGCGGGCGAGTAGGTGCGATTATAAAATGCTCCACATTTAATAAAAACAGACAGCTCAATCCGCAAGCGAAATCAGAATGTCGCATTCTGCGCTCACGGGTTACATGCAAATAATTGGGTCACTTTCTTGTTTCTTTTGTGGAACTACCCCTGATTTAGATTGGACGCTGTTAAGAGAATTATTACAGGCACGCTGACGTAATCGCAGTTGCAACGCATAGCGCGACGGTTTTATTGCTTTTATGAATGCTTTTTATAGCATCACTTGGTCGGTCGTATTTCTATCCAGCGTAGCCCGCATATCCACGGAGTGAATGATATGATGAGTGGGGCAAAGTGTCCAGCCATCCGATGCGTGCTGTAGTGTGATAGGAGTCGACGGACGCATGGACGAATGAATGCATGGATGGATGGATGGATGGATGGATGGATGGATGGATGGACGCTTTTCCCCACTAATCATTCACTTCGTGCATATGCTGTGATTTTGTTTATTTATCCCTCGGGCGCCGAACAGCGTTTTGCTTGTAGTTGACAAGTCCCACTGAACGTTCCTCATCTATAGGGAAGACCAGTTGTGGCGAGCACGGCTGGATGGCCGGCGTGCCAGCCTAAGAAGCGAAGAGCGCTTCTAAGAAAACCACGTCGTGGCGCAGCTGTGATCACATTAGGTCGTCTGCAAGAATTCTCGGAACAGCGTTACAATGAAAAGCAGCGCTAGTTGAATGAGAGCAACGAGTGTAAAAAGTAATCCATGTACGTAGAACGCTGCAGTCGCCTGACCTCGCCTGCGAATCGGGCTCCTATTTTACTTTCTTCTTCGCCGGTGCCCCCTCCCCCCTTCTATACAGCCCGCGAACTTTGAAGTTTCGAGCACATGCGGATCTCTTGCAGAGGCATCGCATTTCAGCTGCTCTAATATGGGCGGGGTCAATCTACAGGAAAATAAAAATTCATTTGAAAATAAAATGCGTAAGCATTGACTTTGCCTCTCATTCTCCTTGACCCGACATTTCCAAACTAACACAAAGCTATATAAAAGCGCAAAACCATTTTTTTCTTGCCACATAAAAGCTTCGTCAACAGCGCGACAGCCTTTTCGACCAAAAGAAAGAGGGCCCCGGTGCGGAGAAAAGAGGGGGCCACGCCCCCCTCTGGAAACTCGTTCTCTGTGCGATTGAGATGGCCGGAGAGAAACGCGCCGTGCGCCGCAATCTCGAAGGCCATGCTATCAGCAAAGAGATTTCTCCTGCATTTGACAGATGGCGCTTTGCCGCAAAAGACGAGACTTTCAAATTTTGATTGATGTCGTCCACGCTCGCGCTGCTCACAACTGTTTAGCATGGTTACCAAACCTTGTTTTGACTTTTATTGCATTGTTATTTTCTGATATAATGGCTTGAATTAACATTGTTTCGTTTTTTGATGGCACTGGCTATTATGTCGAAATGAAACAAAGAATTGTGGGAATGTGAAGCCATCGGCCCCGCCCTCAGCGACTCTTACGCAGCCCCGAACTTAAGAATCAAACCCTGGCTGTCCAGAGTGCCCGTGAACGGGCCGCCAAGCTCGGCTTTACGGTTCCTACGTGGGATTAGCCGGGTGGCCCGGGGTCTCCCCTGTGTCTTCTCAGGACAAAAATTAAGTTTCAATCAATCAATCAGCAGATACATTAAAAAAATTTTCTTTATAAGAACCAGGGGGGGGGGGGGGGGTTCATTACGCTAGTAAATACGGTAAATTTCTGCTTGCTGTGGTTTGTGGGTTTGAGAACAGCTACTAACTCGGTTTTCTCTGGTGGTGATAACATCGATTGCGTTCAGAAGTTGCTGCTGTTGTGTAGAGATGTCTCGCACGTTAGACCATATTGTAACATCATCTGCATAGATTTCCGCCGAGACCGAAGAAAGGCAAGTGGACACATTGTTATGTTGAGCAGTGTTGAAGAGATAACAGCTCCCTGTGGAACTCCTATTTTGTTGGTGTATGATTGACTGGTAAGAGAGCCTATTTTTATAAAAAGGTCCTGTTTCGCAGAAAACTCTAAACATAATTGTACAGCCTTCTACCAACAAGCAGTTCTGACAGCGCTCAAAGTGTAGTATCATAGGGCACAAAGTCGGAAGCCTTCTTTACATCAATACTTACGATAGTGCTTGGCCATTATGGTGAGGGGTCTTAGTACATTCTCATATAGGCGCCGGAGTGTGTCCTGCGTACACAGGTGGGGTCTGAAGCCAGTTTGGGTCCAATGATAGTGCTCCCCACTTTCTAGCATCCATGTGAGATGTTTTTTAACCATTTGCTCCATCACGTTTTCATTTACTGAAGTTAATTAAATGGGCTAAAGGTTACATGCAGTCGTCGGAGATTGGTTCGGTTTTGGCAGTGGTATAACATATGAATGTTCCCACTCTTTACGGAGATTGCTATCTTCCCATACTTGATTGATGAGGAAAAAAATGGGGATTTGTTGGTTATCTGTCAGTTGCTGTAATTGTTTGTACCTAATCATATCAGGGTTCGAAGCTGTTTTACTATTTGATTTTTTTAGTGCTATCATAAGTTCTTGGATTGTGAAACGAGCATCTATTATGTCGTTGCTTTGTTTTTTCCTCGGGCTACTTTGGATACTCCGAATGCCTTGCCAGTTCTGGAAAAAATGTGTTGGCGCACGTATTGGCGGTAGCTGGCACTGATGAATGGGAAGCCAGGCAAAAATTTTCAGCGGCTGTTGAAGTTTTTCCCCGGCCTTCCAGTGATTTTACAATGTTTCATAGCCTTTGATTATTTATCCGACCGTGGAGTTGGTTGCAACAATCCCGCCACTGTTGCCTACATAGCTTGCTCGCGTACTTTCATGCCTGTCTCGTAAGAAGTTTAAGCTTCAAAGATTGCGAGCTGTTTTTTCAGTCCTGCATGCATGCAAAGCAGCGATACACGCCTCCCAGAAGTTAAGTAGATGCCTATCGGGCACAGGCTTTTGAGGAACTTAATTGTAGGTTTTACCTGCCTTTATTGTCACTTCTCATATGTGTTTTGTAAGTTCATCAAGGAAGGCTGTTTCAGGGCATCCATTCATATAAGACCGATGCTTGTCCCAGTCGATAAAGGAACCCTTCTTTGACACAGAAAAAATTTCGCCCCAGACAATCACAATTGGTAAGCGGTCGCTGCTAATATTGTCAGTCTGTATGTCCCAGTGCGTACCTTTTGGTAGGTGCCTAACCCTTATTAGGTCCGGCGATGTATTATTCTGCTTCGCGTCGCCAATCCTTGTGTATTGGTCTGGCATGTCGAGGAGGGTAAAGCCAACGTCTTTCAAAGCTTCCTTGAGCTGCTTCCCTTTGGGTTCTTCTCCCGGGCTTTGGTGACGGTGCCTGGCTTTAGATAGCGCCTCGCGCAGGTGTGGCACGTGAGCTCGGGGCTGCGAGAGCCAATTGGACTTAGTCACGTGCACGCCCACAAGGGTCTCTCTATCCTTGAATGTGTTGGTAAGCACGTGTTTTTCTTCGTTCGTGTCCCCCTTGGGAATTGCCGGACTGTAGGCTGCCTTGGTGCCTAGGCATCCTCGGCGGGCGTGTTTACTTGTGTGTTAGCTCCAGTTCCGTACAGTAAGCCAAACAGTGGTGCCTAATGCTTGACGTAGCTTCGCCGTCCGCACTTGCCGGAGGCCTATGCCTACGAGATTTGTTCTAACTATCGCGACCAGCCCCAGTGGTCATCGCGAGAGTGCGCAGCATAGTCGCGAAGGATAGTTTCTTGACTGGCGTGTCAAAGCTCGCCATTGGCAGCTGCGATATGTTCGCGGCCTCCCCTTTTTGGTGATCATCCGTGTGTGGGAACCTTTGCTCTCCGCGTTCCGGAAACGGACGTTGTACTGTTATTTGGGGTGCCTCAAAAAGAAATAAAGTAGTGTATTGCTGTTAATATCGAACACTGTTTTGCCTTGCCGTGCTAAATGCTTGAGCGCGTATGGAGCGGTGCGCTACACGGGAGCAGGCGACGTAGACGCGGCTCTGTGACTCGCTAAGCCTGAGCCTGCGGTGATCTGCTGCAGTGAGTAGTGAGGTCCCCACTATGTGAAAGACAGATGCTGTTTCCTCGTGTTCTCCTCCTCTTTTAACTCCTGTGGAAACCTAACTGACGTGGCGAGCAAGGGTGTGCTTCCTTCAGTTCTAAAGTTTCAAGTCAACCTCGTAGACGTCAGTATACAATAAAACTTCGGTGATACGAATCTTACGGAGTTACCAACAATATTTGCATCATCCGAAATTTGTATCACCAGAAAAAATGTAGCATGCAACAAAAGAAAGCTTGTGCACAGGGCCTGAACAACGTCATGAAGAGCTCTAAATCACTGCAACAATCATATCACTAGCAATCATATATACTAATAAATATAGAGTATGTGTGTGCATGTGTAATTAACGAACCAGATGTGTTGTGAGCTGTGACAGCTAGCACACCCTTCTATAGTCACAGTACGCTTTTGATGCAAAGCAGCTATGCTCGACCCTCCCCGCCGCGGTGGTCTAGTGGCTAAGGTACTCGGCTGCTGACCCGCAGGTCGCGGGTTCAAATCCCGGCTGCGGCGGCTGCATTTCCGATGGAGGCGGAAATGTCGAGGCCCGTGTGCTCAGATTTGGGTGCACGTTAAAGAACCCCAGGTGGTCAAAATTTCCGGAGCCCTCCACTACGGCGTCTCTCATAATCATATGGTGGTTTTGGGACGTTAAACCCCACAAATCAATCAATCAGCTATGCTCGACCCTGCCTTCTGTGTGAGACGTCGTCCACTCTAGTTACCGCTCCTCCCCCTAGAGGCGCTTCTCAAGGAACTTCTTGAAGAATCCGCTAGAAGGTGCTGGTTCGCAAGGATTCCTTCAGTTACACTGATTGGGAGCGCATCGGTATGACCAGTAAACAGCAGTCTGACTCATCTGCAGCTGCTGCTTGGCGCACTCGAGCCGCTGCCGCTTTGAGTTCACCCTGAACTTCGTGCAAGAGAAGCTGAAACACGACGACACACCACCACACTGCTTCTGAAAAAAGAAAGGCTTGCGTGGCTGCAGCACAATGCGATCACAGGACAGCACTATAAGTTGCTGGCAATAAATTTATGGGAACCCCACATTACCCTAACTATCTTGCCTCACTGCCTATTTCTTAGTAAAATGAGAAAAACGTGATATGATTTTGGGATACCTTGTCGGGAAGCGTTCTCCTAGAAGACCATCAAAAATGCAAAAATGTATCAAAAGCCTGATGAGTCCATGATTAAAAATATACTCCAACTTACTACAGGAGAATATAACAAAACCACACAGACGTTTCACCACCTATGTGGGTGGCATCATCAGTATGCACTGGCATGAAATGAGCAAAGCTCAACCAGTCTGCTTCTAGTCTCGTATGTCTCTGTACACATCCAGTAGGTAGCAACAGTTTTTGTTGCACGCCGACTTGTCTTGCCCCACCTTTTTGTCTTGCCCCACGTTTGTCCCTGAGCCAGCATCGTAGCATTACTGAAGTCGGAGTTATGCCTCGTTGTCTAGCAGTGTTCGACGAGTTCGATCTTGGAATCCGTGGCATGGGTGGCTCTTTATGCTCCATGAGCATTCTTGGCCACTTCCTGTCTATTTTTAGTGACCGTGAGCAGTTTACAGCACTACCAGCAGGCATCGCTTCAAACGAAGGAAAAGAAACACTGACCCACCAACTTGCTAGCAAACATGAGGTCGCACAGTTGCTTCCGAGACAAAACGATGGCAACGGCCACTTGCAGTGGCTTCACCCTCACACGCTCGACGCGCCATCCTTTTGCCACGAGTGTAGATAGTGAGCACACTGCGCCAGAATGCAGAGCAGCAGCTGTCAGCACCATGTTATGTGGAAAGGAAACTACGTAACATTGAAGCAAGGTGATGTAATGCACTGGGCGGGGCACTGCGAACGGCATTGCCCTCTCCTGCAGAAGGAAGCAAGTTGAGGGGGAATGAGTCGGGCAAATATCGAGGTCGTCATAACTCCAGTCCTACTTTAGCTTTTCGAAAAAAATTTTCCGCTAATGTATTCTGAGAGGTGTCGGACTCATTCAAAGGTGTTTTTCACGCCAAGCACGAGGCGTGGTTCTTCACCGCTGTAAGAGTGTGTTAGCCTTCGTTTTTAATTATTAACAACATTTAAGCAGCCACATTAACAACATTTAAGCAGCCACATTGAAAATCAAAAGAAGCTGTGCATGAACTTCTAAGCGACATCATGACACATCGTTTCACTTTTCTGGCTTACTGAGCATCTTGCTGGAATATGAGTGGCACTTTTTCACTCACAGGTGCAATTTTTTCCCTAGTGTCCCTTTAGGAGATGCAGACATGGGGATACTGGTAGAATAATTATTTGCATTAATTCGTGTACAGCTTACATGGGTGTATAAAGCTGGTGGTTCCAATTGTATAAGCACTATCATGAGTTAGTGAAAGTTCTATGGTTCATGCACATTGACATATGCAGATGAGGACGTGTCTTTAAGCTTTCTTGGAATTCTGATTTTTGCTTGGATGCTGCCAAAATGCAGGTGTGGAAATTGAGCGGAGAAACCTCAATCCTGTGCTATACTATCTCCATCTGGGATCGTGTTTGCTCTGTGGCAATTCTGGAAAATAGCAGAGCCTTTCTGACTGGTTCTGCTGGCTGCAATGGTGTCTCGCCACTTCAGGCCTTCGACTTAGCTACGCAAGTTTTGCTTTCATTTTTCTTATATCCCCTTTAGCGGTGGTGATTACATTTGTGTACGCAATTTTTTTATGCTAGCTTTATTAACTAGTGTCCAATAGAGAACAAAATACATTGCTAACTAGATGAATTAGACCTTCTGCATAGTCAATGAAACTTTACTTACCATCAGTTTGCTGCTATGACCATAGCTGATCACTTTGGGGAAGGCACTACAATTTTCTATGGGCTGTTGTTCAATGTGCTGTGTTCCACAACTAACTCAAAAGTATCACTTTTTTGTGTGTTTTAAATTAATGCTACAACAAACAATTGTGCACACATCAAGAGCCAATCATTTTATTATTTTTACGTCAGAATGAAAACATAACCCACTGCAGAGTGATGAGGTATTTAATTACATATAAAGCATAATTAATTGTTAAAATTTATACAAAACAACACAGTGCTTCATCTTATTTCTTGAAATGTAAGTATTGAGTGTCTTTGATAGTTGGACAGACGTGAAGACAATTGAAACAACACACTGACAACGATAAAAGCGAATAAAAGCAAGACGTTTCCACTTAGTCGCCCAGTGGGGCTTAATCAACACTACTACTGGAAATGAGGCAAGAAGCGTAAAAGCAAGAGGAAAGAAGAAAAGATAGGCAAGGCTTTTGAAGAGGCTCACAATTTCGTATGGTATCTATTTTATTTTCACTTGTGAACAAGGTTGCCACCTTTGGGCTGAAACGTTCTGCTTTTATTTGCTTTTATTATGGTCAGCATGTTGTTTTGTCTTCATGTTGAGTCCCTTGGAATTGCTTTGTATGAATTTCACTCGTTCGACGACAGTGCATCATAATTTGTGCCTGAAGGGGATATATATATATATATATATATATATATATATATATATATATATATATATATATATATATATATATATATATATATATATATATATATATATATATATATATATACATACAGCAAAACTTCGATTATACCCCCGGTTTCGTGATGACCCGCATTTTATGACGAATTGATTCCATCCCGGCAAAATCACCATAGAAATAATGTTCTAAAAGCCTTGGTTATACAATGCAGTTTTATGCCTACCCCGCATCATACGACGACTTTCAGGTTTTGCCCAAAAGAAAAAAAACACCCTTACTCAAATCAAACGTTCACCAAATATTCACGAGTGCAAAATATTAACTTGCGTTCTCCTAAGTTGATGCCTAGAAAAGTAGAGTGAGACAAGATGTCCTCTTAGAATGGAAAATTTATTCTCCTAGAATTTCCTAGAAAATACCCTTCGATCGCATGCATACACATTCGGGGTCGTTACCTACTCAAGCTCTATCCACACAGAGTAGGTTCAGCTAGCCCAAAAGCTGATATTTTCACGTTTTCAGTATGCGCAAGTTTTTCATGGTTGACGTACATTTGATCTCCTGCCTTTGTCGCACTCGTAGTCACAGGCTGGCGCATGCATAAGGGCGGGACGCAGCTGTTTTCACCGTGCAAAATTACTTTCACTTCACGTCAACGTTCACAATAGTGGGACATCACTAGTTGCATTTCACCAACTACAAATTACAACGCGCACATCTCGGTCGCACAAGAAGGCATTCTACACAAACTTGTGGTCCGTCGCCATTATGTGATAGCGATGACACTGTGTCCGACCCGTCTGACAGGAGGCTGTTAGTAATGTGGTTCTGGTTTCGTTTTCATGCACAGGCAATTTTCAGACATTGTTTATGGGTAGAAAGATGCACTTTAGATTTGATATATTTTAAGGTTAACAATAAAAATTTTCTCGCACCTCCGTCAACTAAGCAACGCTGCCGTTAGCTGCCACTGGCAAGAATAATTTAATCAACCTTCCTTTCAGAGGCCCGAGGTCAGGTCATGGGCTTATTTAGGTGGTCTGCACCCATTTTTCGGGCAAGGCTGAGTGTCACTGCCTATAATCTTAGTTTTATTATTATACAACGCTCGGATTATGCGACAGTTTTGTATGGTACACTGAAAGTCTTATAATAGAAGTTCCACTGTACCCTCAAACCTCATTAAAACAAAGTTGCATCTTACTCAGATAAGTTCATTATATCTAAAAATTTGTTGTGAAGGTAAAATCCTAACATTACATATATCTATTGCAAGACTGTTTTACAGCAAAAGCTGTTTATGAGATCACAACACGGGTCACGCGTGGCGCCGTGGTTGTCCGCCGCCATCGGTGTCCGTAACTGCTATCGCACGAAATAAGAAAAAAACTCAAATAAAAAAACATCAAGGACATAGTGGCAGTGATCCCACTCCTGCGCCAAAGCGCACCAAATTAAATTTGCTGCGCCATCCTGATAATATCAACACAAATGACTCCAAACTGTGCCGAAGTCAGATTTGGAAGCGTCTGTCACCGACAATATCCATGCGAGCACGCCAAAACATGTGCACCTTTTTCTCGAGGCCACCAAAGCCTCAGTCACGTACCTAGTCTTATTCCACTGAATTAACAGCAGTCGTGCATGCATCCTAAATAATCCACGATGCTATGTTTGGTGCCGACGCAACTTTTTTTGTGCAAATCCGCTTAATGGCGAAGCGCGCTCTCCGTAGGGGCTCTTGACATCTAGTCTAATTATATATTGTTAAACTGGGGTTTAACTTCCCAAAACCACCTTATGATTATGAGAGACGCCATAGTGGAGGGCTCCAAAAATTTCGACCGCTTGGAGTTCCTTAACGTGCACCCGAATCTGAGCACACGGGCCTACGACATTTCCGCCTCCATCGAAAATGCAGCCGCCGCAGCCTGGATTCGATCCCGCGACCTGCAGGTCAGCAGCCGAGTGCCTTAGCTATTAGACCACCGCGGCGGGGCCTTCTAGTGTAATTAGTAGCGTGAAACTGTAGCGGCTATTCATCTGCGGACGTCGTTCGTTCCAGGAATGCTGCTAATAACTCGTTTGAAGAGTTGCGGGGCACGTAATTGAAGGAATTTTCACTAATAATTACGCATGCTGCCAGAATATCAGTCACGTCTACTTCTGGACATCGTGATCTATTTTTCTGTGCTTCACGTCCAGAGAAGAACATGTGAACGATGCGAACGCCTTGACACTTTTCCGCTGATATACTTCATTCTTGGCTATTCATTCAGAAAAGCTTTTTCGTAATGCCTTCCTGCAGCACATCCCTGTATGTAATCTCTGTTGCGGTAAAAGCCGCCAAAAGACCCTGCCCTTTGGAACTCGTTATTACTCGGGTCCAAATACTAAAGTTTGGCTTGCTTTTTTTTTGAAATGTTATATTAATGAAAGCATGCACCCTGGCCATAGCAGCCACAATTCGGTTTTAATACGTGCAGCTTTCAGTAGTGAAGCCATCGCTGGTGGTTCTGGTGTTGGAAGGCCCACTGCTAAGCAGCTGCGGCCTGTTACACGCACGCCCTTTACTTTCCAGGGCCAGTAGCGTACGGTTTAGCAAAAAAAAAAAAAAAAACTGAACATCGCGGCATCGCATTCATTGCTTAATTTTTTTTTTTCTTTTAGGGGTAGAGAAGGCGCAGTCGCTCAAAGGGCGCAGTCGCCGCGCTCTATATCTCAAGGTATAATGAGACTGCTCGTAAACTTTCTGTGCTACAGTGCAGTCCACTTATAACGATATCGAGAAAACCTAAAAATATGATCGTTATAACCGGTGATCGTTATATCTGGACTGCCGCCAAAAAATCGTCGCCGGACGTACCTTTTGTAGCTCCAGGCTTCATTTTGCTATTTTCACCAATTAATAAATATTGTAGATAGTAGGATGTCAAAAACAAGACTTTATTTCTTACTCCGAAGAACGCATCACGGGTTCGCTGAGGAAGAGAGACTGACCGACGGCGGGGTGGGAGCAGTGGGAGGAAGAAAGCACAGCCAGAGGCACACAGCCGGAATGCCAACGAGGCCCCGCCCCCATGCCGTCGCGCCGCTTTGCTTTTCGCTTTTTTTATTTTCTCTCTCTTTCCCGCTTTCGTTCGGCAAGCTACGAGTAGCTTGCCGTTGTAGAAGGCGGGGAGCCGCGGAGCGCGGCGCTTTGCTTTTCGCATTTTTTTTTTTTATATTCTCCCAGCCTCTCCGCGGTCGACGCGCGGCGAGGCGCAAAACGTGACACAGCTGGCGCCATCTGTAGCGCGTCGCGCCAACTCGCGATGCTCTCCTCGGCTTTTTGAACGGCCGGGACGCGCTGCCGGCGCTGTGCTGCAGTGGCGGCAGATACGTGCTCGCCTACGCTAACTTTTCGTCTTGTCTCGGCATAGTTCATTTAGAGGAACATATCAGTCCAAATGTTACGATTATTGTGAATGAAACATGCCGTCCACGGCAAACTTTTCATCGTTGTATCCGATATGCGGTGGATAACATATCGTTATATATGGTTTTTTTCCCCATAGCCCCAATGCATAAAATGAGACTGTTAAGTCGACCCATCGTTATAACCGATATATCGTTATATGTGGTATCGTTATAAGTGGACTGCACTGTAGTAACCTCTACTTTGCGTTTCGGTTAACTGAACACGAAAACAGCTTCGGCAACTGGAGTGATCACTGTCCCTTTAGCCGGCGTTCTTCTGACTTGGGCGATATCGGGTCCAAAAGATACAATTTGTTACCATCACTTAAGCTGTTAGCAATGAGTGCGATGCCAACAAATTGTATTATTGCGATAGCAGTTATATGGACACTCTCGGCTGGTTTTTGCCATCGGCATCATCGTCGCCGCTGACGGCAACTTTATGTTCCTCTGATTTTATGTTTCTCACTTGCAGCCATAGCTACTGGTGGCGCTGATCGACGCTTCCACGTTTAATCCACATATATACCCCATAAAGTGGATTGGGCAATAGCCGCCGTAGTAGCTCAGTTGGTACAGCACTTGATGCGTATAGTTAGTCGAAGGTTGCAGATTCGGTCCCTGCCCTTGGCAAGTTATCTTTTTGTCCACCTTTCTTTCTTCACATTTATATTACAGTTACTTCTAATAACATTCCCTACATTTTCCTTGGCATATTGTCTGTCGGTTCTCATTAATATCAAGAAAGGGCATATAAGACATTTAAAGGACAAGAAAAATTTTAATGCGAGAATTCTTAGAATTCTCATTCAATACTAATTGTTTACTGTAGGTTTGCAATAATCATACAGGCAATATAAAGTTTTAAAGGAGGTACTTACACCCTTTGCATGTTAATATAGAATATGTGGGAAAATTTTCATCCTTATCTGGCGATTAGAAGTACCAAAAAAAAAATGTCCAATCTCAAGAAGTTGCTCACATTGAATCTTAAGAAAAATGCACTTTAAACATAGAAATTAAATCTCATCTATGTGGCAAAGAGATGCTCTTTCGAATGATTTCTTTCATCATGAGCTTGGGAACCACAGTTATTTGAATTGTGTGGCTTTGGTCAACTCCTCATGCGAAATGCAATGGCAAGCAGCCTGGTGACAGTTTCCATGGCACTCAAACCAATCAGCTTTTAGTTTTTAGTAGCTACCTTGTGCTATTAAAAGCAGTATTAACCTACTTCAAGTTTTATTAGAACCTTGATTTTTTTTCTTCATAAAAATAAACTAAACTTGTGAAAGCCAAGTATAACAAAAATATGTAGTTTTGGAAAAAAAAAATTGGTGTTTGTCGAGTATCATCTCTCCTAAAGGATCCAAATCTTATTCAAATTATAAAACGAATATGAAATTTTTGTTGCTCCAATTCACCATTTTTTTATTTTACATTCTGGCAGTTGTCATTCCCTTTCACAAAAATGTGATGCTTCTGCTTTGGTGCATGAAAAGAAGCAGGGAGAGAACACTGAGAATGCTGGTAAAGGCAAAGGGCAGTGAAGGTGCGCAAAAAGAAGCAGGGAGAGAACATGAGAATGCCGGTAAAGGCAAAGGGCAGTGAAGATTACCACCTGGGTGGCCCTGCAACAGAACAGTTGATTTTTATTTTATTTCCTTAAATAATGAACTAATTTGTAAAATTACTTTATTAAAACACATTGTAGAGAATGCTTTCTAGCAACCAATGTATAAAGAAAAAACGAAATTGGGCATTGCGAGAAGCCCTTTGAAGAATTATCAGCAATAATGATAATCAGGATTATCAACGATAGTGATAATCAGGCTGTTCCCATTCAAAGTTTCTTAAAGGAGTACTGGCAGGAACTTGAAATATTTTCAGGTTGTTTCTTTAAAATAAAAACAATGGGGTTGAGAATGCTAAGATGAGTCATGGTGCTTAGAAAAATGATTGTATATAATATTGAATTATGGTACCATGAAGGAATTGTAGTTTCGTTATTGAGGGGGTGGCTTCGTAGTGACATGTCAACACAGGTATAACATCACAGGAAGACTGCAACTCGCAACATACTAGCAACAACTGCCTGTTTGTTGTCAGTCGCACGTGGTTCACGTGAACGAGCGAATTGTCGTCCACAAAGACTGACAGCAATTTCTGCAATTTCAGGCTGAATGCAAGATGCGAATTTCGCAGACCCCCTGAACTGTGTTGACTTGTTGTGATAATGCGCATTGCGGTGGGACTGGCTTTTGTAGATGCTGGACGATTTACTTTGGAATGAAAGCAAAATATTTTGTGGAAGTGGTCTGGCTCCAGCGTGAGAAGAGTATGAATAGTGCACACCATGGAAACCAAAGAGGTCCTTTTCGGGGTACCTCAAAATCGTGTCAGTACTCATCAAAGCCTGCCAGACAATTATGTCGTGCATTTTGGGAGTAAGCTTTAGTATTGTTTTTTGTAACATGCCATAGAAAGACTTTTGAGAAAATGCTAAAGTGTTGCAGAGGCTCTTACATGCAAGTGAAATGAAATATTTTTCACTGGCCATCAGTTGAGAATATCACAGGTTTATGAGAAATGTGCTACATACATATTATGGCTCTAGGCCAGGTAAATATTTTCTTTCAGTAGGATCACATGGTGAGGTTTTTAAATACCACTGGAATCTTATAGACATCTGTATAACTTGTATCATCCATATGATATTTGAATTAATGAGGCCTAGCTGAATATTGTGTACTTCTGGTCTGATCCATGCTACATTCTGTTTGTGTCTTTGGCAAGTTAGTTTTTTTTTTAAAGCTATCTTGCTCTTCACTGATGTTGCTCATTCCCCCCCCCCCCCCCCCAACCCCCAACTAATCGAAGTGTAATCATATGAAGTCATGTGGAGTTGTAGCTTTAATGAAGCTGGGTGACTTTAATAGAAATAGCTAGTGTCATGACCATAATAACGTGCATTGTGATGTGGGTCTTCATTTTGAGTGGCAGTGCTCAACTGATTCAGTTTGGGTGGCATGACTCAAGATGACACTTAGGTGGCATGATTTCTGTCAAGTAAAGCAAGGAACGATCATCCTACTTGCTGATGTGCTCTTAGCCTTCTTCCTTTATTCTATTAATCCTTTCTAAGCTCTTGCTGTTATAACTCATTTCTTCTAGCATCACTGCCCCTGTGCCACGCAATCTTGATATCCGTGTCTTTGGAAATGTCTAGCCAAACTTTGATTTAAGGACGACGACCTTGCAGTGAGTACTTAGACGTTATCCCCAAGGTCAGCTTGTGTTTGTTTTGCAGAGGGCAGCACATCACTTCATTTGGGACAAACCACCGCAACGGTGCTGGTGTCCTGCATGTGTATCCAGAGTCTGCAATAGAGGTGCTGTCCTGTGGATATGACACATTCGTACGACTGTGGGACTTGCGATGTCCTACCAAATGGCAAGTTTTCATTTGAATTGGTATGGTGTGGGGCTTTCTCAATAGCTTAGCCATAATGAGTTACGTGTTAAAGGACTGTGCAGCGAGTGTTAATCATTATTGTTTTTCAAAATTTTTGAAGTTTCATATATAAATGGCCGAGGCAGTAGTACAGTCTCTTTGTCAAAAAGATTCGAATTATAACGTGCCGTAGTCGCAAATATCCACTCTATAAGCGGTACCGCACTGTTAACAAAATGACATTTTTGAAAGGCTGCAGTATACATCTGCAAAACGTTACCGGCAGGCAGCTGCATGATTCCTTCTATCGGTCTGCAACTTGAGGGTAAATTTGCAAATGCTCAAAGGTAATACCTGCATATTTGCAGTGCTGACATAACGAATCCAGACAAAAAAATATCAAACGAAATTATGGACCATCACCCTGAAGGGAACTTTGATGGAATTTGAAGCAGCAGCAGTGCGCACGGTGTTGACCTGGTTGAAACCGGCACCGACGCAAGTGCTGGAACAATGGTTGAGCTCTGGAAGTTCTGGTGGGCGAGTCGGGTAACGGTAACCATGCATGACGCTCATCGTCGGAATGTTACCCCGACATCAGCAACTCCTTGCAAGTTCGCAGATCTCGAAGTTGGACGGGTCCGTGCCGAACTTGCGTAGAATCACTTTCGTCGCAGTCTCCGGCTGCTGCGGTTGCGGATGGAACCGACGTAGACAGGTGGTTGTCGAACCACAGATGGTAGCACGCGCGGCAACTGTGACCGAAGCTATGTTAGAGGAACTCTCGTCGGAAGCAGGCGTCTGCCCCAGCATTGCTGGCAACGCCGCGGACGGCTCTCGCCACGCGCGGTTGTGATCGTCGTTGTGGGGGCGACATGCCTCTGGATCGGCGGATGGATACCGGCACTTGTGGGCGGGCGCTTCAAAGAAGGGCAGGCATGCAGCGCTTTCGTGATGTTGCCGATGAGGATTCGCTGGCTTTGGCTTTCCACTGTCAGCGCTTCTGCTTGGCTTCCTTGGCTCGTGCCTCTTCAGTATTACCCGCGCGGCGTCTCCATTCTCGAATGCGATCGCCATGCTTGATTTGCACTTCATCGGTGTCATTAGTTTTCCACCGCCCACGCTTGCATTCAGCTTCCCTGGCTCGCACTTCGTCGGTGTTGCAGGCACGACGTCGCCATTTGCAAATGCGATCAGCTCTGCTAACCCTCGTAACTCTAACAAATCTAAATGCATGTCAATAACCCGGCGATCTATTTCTCCCCCCTGTACCTACAGAATTAACGCCGTTCCCCTCCAGCGTTTACATTACCAACAATCTATCTTGGCACACGCATGTTACCTACATCTGTAATAACGCTAACCGAACGCTAGGATACTTACGCCGCAACTTTTCTCGCGCTCCGCTGTCCCTCAAAATTCTATTATACCGATCACTAATTCGCCCAAAGCTTGAGTACGCGTCCGCTATATGGGATTCCGTGCAGCAACATTTAATTAACGCGTTAGAATCTGTTCAGAACCGCTCAGTTCGGTTCATTTGTTCTAATTATTCCCGTACTGCTAGCATATCAGAAATGAAATCTAACCTTGACCTACCCAATTTAACTGTCCGGAGGAAACTGGCGCGACTGCATTTTTTTCATAAGATATTTTTTCACAATCCATCAATGAAGCGAGACCTCATTTCACAACCGTCATACCACTCATCGCGCATTGATCATCAGCATAAGGTTGCCATTCCGTTTTGCCGCACCAAATTCTTTTCAGCAGCCTTCTTACCGAAAACAGCCGCCGATTGGAACCACCTTCCCTCTTCCGTTGTAACAATAACAGACCCTTTGTTATTCAAGACTGCAATTTCTCAGCAATGCTTGTAACTATACGCAGTTTCCATTATCTATCTTTGTCTTGTATGTGCTTGAATTCTTATACATTTTTAGTTGACTTATGTTGCCTTCCTGATTTGCGCATCTTACACTTGTTTCTTTATTTTGTCTTTTTTTTCTTGTGTGTTATAAATGTTGTACCCACCCCCTCTGTAATGCCCTACGGGCCCTGAGGGTATTCTAATAAATAAATAAATAAATAAACTCTGGCAACAGCCGGGTTAGGCCAAATCGCTTCGGCGCATGTTTCGGTGGGCGAAGGAGCTTCGCTTTTTGATGTTCTCTCCATCGCATGTAAATGAACTGGAAGAGTGTACACCTAATGTGCGCTTTAACATTGCGAGTGGTGAAGAGGGTGCAGCGAGAGAGAGGCGACATGCGGCGAGCACACGGCAGGCGAGGAAAAGTGTGATGCCACCGCACACTGCGAGGGAAGGCGTGATTTACTTGGCACCGTTCAACACCTCCATTGAGGGGTGCGCGATGCAGCTCGTTGGCACGGAGACACGAACAGACAGCGTTACACAGGCTAGTCAAAGAGCTACTTCTCATCTCAAAGAACTGCTGTAGTGGAAAGCCACAGACTAACTATTCAGAATGCCTTACAGTGGACTCCTTTTAAACGGAACTCGAAGGGGCAAGAAAACTTGTTCCATTTATGAGAAGTTTCATTTAAGCAAAGCCCACAAAATGAATGAAATATGACTATATTTCAAAAACACCTGCTGTGACTGATTGAACAAAAACATTTTGAAGTATACTATACTATTAGAAAGAAGAATGTTTCTGATATTGCCGACTCAGGGAAAAAAGGAGGTGATAAAAATTTGTTCGACCTTGTTCAAGCACAATAGAAGTTGCACACACAATATCTGCACAATACAATTGTTTTCCAGACTGGCAACCGAAGAGCCAAACAGTGGTAACCTGTACTTCATGCAGATGAGGGTGCCCATTCAGGGCACAGTGCATGCAGAAAAAACAGCTGGAGCAAAGGGAGGAGAGGCCTTTTCATTGCCTAGGCAATTGCTCACCCTTCTCACACTGCAGGCCCGCATTGCACTGCTTCCCCAAGCTTCCTCTTTCCTTTTTTTGTCCTTGCACAGTTTCTCGTTTGTTCGCTCTGTCCCCCCTCATCCTTCATAATGCCATGGTTTCCCTCTCTCCTGCCAGTCCACCTCCACTGAGAAGTGCACTTGCTACCTTGTGTGTCTGAGAAATTTATGGCACCCGCCTTATAGCCAGTTATTAATCTCAGAGTACTGCACAATGACCGGTATGCATATACATGGAGTTCCTTTCTATGAGAGGGTGAACAGAACAGAAAGTTATCCAAGTTGGTAATCCATCATGCGTGATGGTTAACAGAAGTCAGAAAAAACTGCATTATAACCGGCCCTGCCCTGTAAACAGTTACATTATATATCGTGTGAAATGTAATACATTCTGGTACTGGGGTAGTTAATTTCATCATTATTGAGTGTTCAGGAGCACTTCTAAACAATAAGAAAAAATTTTCTATATGCTTTAGTCTTGCTGTAACTGTCATACAAAATAATTTCCAGCCACCTCGCAGAATGCCAATAGAACACTGTGTAAATGCCAGGAACATGGAAGCAGAATGAAACACTACTTACTCCTTACTCCACTCGGCATGTGCAGCAGTTTATAATGGCCATAGTTAAAGTCCAGACGATGCCGCAGTGCGAAGTAAAGCGGTGTCAACAGCTGTGCGACATGGCAGTGCAAGCCAGTTGGCATGTTTCCAGGTTGCCTACATTTTACAGGCGCTCTGAACTGCAAGTGTAAATTCATTTAAATCACTTGAGCAGTTGTTGAATGAATGCAGTTGTGATGTTATGTCTATTTCAATAGGGAAATGTGAAATTAGTCCAAAGCTAAAGCTATGCATTTACCATCACAGACTAGGAACACTATGTGCATCATCGCCGTAGCAGACAGCATACATGCAGAAACCAAGACATAGCTGAAGCGCTGCTACTTCTCCCCACAACCACATCTGCCATCTGACTTCACAGAGCAGCGTGGGAACTGTGAAACTGGGTTTTGCTTTAGTAACGGTGATTACTGGGAATTTAAAATAGCAATCAGAGGTTATTCTTATTGCTCAGTATGGCTAGTCACAAAGGCTGACATGCTAAACTTCCTGAAATAGCGTTTGCCACAGATACTGCAATTGCCTGGCCTACTTCTATCACTCCTGCCCTTCTGAATTTGGGTAGAAAAATTCTTTTTTGTATTCTATGTGTGCCATCACAACCATCACATTGCGATAGCTCTCGTTTCACTGTCACTCTAAGTAAATGAATTGCATTTATCACGAAATCAGTTTTCAGCAGCGGCATTTGGTGCTAACTGTTCTGACACTGCAGTTTACTTCTAGTAAATGGCTGTAAGGTTTGTATTCAATGAAATACACAAATACAGTCGAATCTCGATCATTCGAACTCAAATGGGCCCGAAAGTTTGTTCGAAGTTCAAATCAATGAAAGCTAAATGAACAGAGGGCTCACCATGCAGTGGAGCATGTGCATTGAGCTAACACACGAGGGGGAAGTTTCAGAAGACTTACATTTATTCAGAAATCACAGGACACCCGCCATTAATTGAAGTAATCGGTGATGTGCATCTGCACACGTCTGCTTTACAGAGAGTCAATCAATTTCGCACACAGCTTGCAAATCATATCTACTTCGGCTTCAGCATTCTCCTGGTAAGAGAAGTTGCACACGACCATGTCCAGCGCTGGCACAAGACGACTGCGTCTCCACTGCTACCCTCTGCAGCACAGCGTGGCCAGCACGTGATGAGAAAGGAAGAGCGTCTTCACGCGGGGAGAAACAGATCGGCATTTGAAAAAGAACCAACTCTCCACGGCAGCCTTTTTTTCTCTCTCTTCGCGCGCAGTGTTGAGAAGAGATGGGTCTCTACAGTGGCAGGGGCGAGAAAGGAGGAAGCGGTGCACCGGCGCATCGCAGATTGGCATTTGAGAGAGAGCCAACACTCAGCGACAGCTTTATTTTTTATTTTTTTCTCTTTCTCTCTTCACCACGCACGGTGTTCAAAGGAGAAGGGTCTCTATGTGGCAGGGACGGAAAAGGGAGAAGTGTGGCACAAGCGCGTCACAGATCGTCATTTGAGAGAGAGCGAACATTCCGCCGCAGCCTTTTCTTTTTTTCTTTTTTTCCTTTTTTGCGCACAATGTTGAGGTGACCGAGGTGCCGCCGCGAGATTGGGCATGGTGCTGAGAGCATTTTCGGGGCGCGGTATGTTTGAATTACCCGCCGCAAGTGCTTGCGTGTTCGAATTACTCTGCGTTTTCGCCCATGGGAATACACATAGCTTTGACGCGACCACAGCGTCAGTTCTAATTAACTGGAAGTTCAAATTAAGTGTGTTCAAATTAATGAGATTCAAGATTCAACTGCACTTGGTATTTTATGTCTCTGTGTTCTAGCCTTAATGTAATTGATCCTGGATAATATGAAACTCGTATATATCAGATTATTGGCTATATTGAACTGCTGAGCAATCTCCTTGAATTTCCAAGGCATAATTATGGGATCGGCGCACACATATATCGAACTCCCACACAGTAGGCCATCCGCTACATTGAACGTTTCGTCACACCATAGCTTAGAAAGTACATTTTCACTAGCAAATATTCAACAATATTTAGCCGTGTTCTAACAAGTCCTGATCCCCTTACATGTGCAGGTGACGAAAATGCAGTATTCTTTCATCACACTGATCTGGTTTGTTGTGCGGCGCTTGCTAGTGCACTGGTATGTTTGATGCATAATCTGCAGGTCTTAACGCGCGTGCAGTGTGTTTGTCATTGCTGGGAACACCAAAATGAGAATGTGAAGTGGCTCGGTGATCTCGTTGCAATGTTTGCATTCTTCCCTTTCTTGTTAGCAGACAATGGCACACAAAAAAGCATGGCCTTCGAGATGTGCAACTGCGTGACTTATTTCTGGTGTTTTTGGTTTTAAAATGCACATCTCAAAGGCTACGCTCTTTCTAGCTTTTCGCATCAAAGCAGTTGAAAGCAGCCACTGCCAGCTACAAAGGCACAAGTGACATCGATATGGCCAACATGTCAACTGTAGAAACTCAACATTGTTTTATGCTACGGAGAGGGTGGCTAGAATGGGGAGGTGGGACAAGCACTCGTTGAAACCGTGCCTCGTAGTGCACGGATGCCTCAAGGGGCGCTGTACGCAGGGGCGTGGGGTGCTGAGGAGACGAAGTACAGTGCAGTCTTGTTTGTGCTCAAGGGACATGGCTCACGCTCTTCTTTGCGTGCCACACATTCGAACGCTAATCATTTTTTCTGAGCGTAATAATAAGGGGTTGACTTCATCCCCCCCTTTTTTTTTTTTTTTTGAAAAATAGCGTTCACATGCATTATCACGCAGTAGGCTGCATACTGAGTAGCACTGCGTGCTAGTATATCTATGGAGTTTCCTAAATAGAAAACTCTGAGTACAGTGGACTTGCACTAAACGGAACCTGAAGGAACTATGAAAGTATGTTCCATTTAACAGGAGTTCCGTTTAGAGAGAGATGAACAAGGTCAAGCACGAAACCAATCTTGTCAGAAGCACTTGTTTCATTTAAGTAGATTTCCGTTTACCGAGAGTCTATTGTATATTAATGGAGGCATGTCAAGCATGCCACTTAATTTGAGCACCGTGTCTTTTTTTTTTTTTGCTTCTATCCCGCCATTTTTCTAATTTAATTATGCGTCACTAACTTATTGAAGTCATATTCAATGCCTGTTCACATTGTTAACTTGCCTGCTCTTTCGGACATCCTCTGGCTGCTGGTCAATGCCTCGTGTGTGCATTTTTTTCAGAAAAAAAAAATGAGTTGAAAAGAAAACCCATTCATACGCAAAGCAAGCTTCTTTGATCTGTGCAAAAAAAAGCAGTCTACCGGACACGGGTCCTAGCCCGTGTGTTGCTCCTTTTGGTTGAAGTTAGTAAAAGGTATGCAGAGCGGCGCATCATTGTGTGGCGCAAGTTATGCGGGTGCTGCAGAGGGCGGAGCAAGTTCCCGACTCGCCAACTAACGACGCTGATCCGTTCCGCGAAAGGGAACGCGGAAGATCAACGCATGGGAACAAGATTTCGTCGTTCACATGGATCATGAGCATAGCTGTCAAAGTCGCCCCCAGTTAGGGACAAAAGGGGGAAAGCCTACCTGGAAGCGCATCTTGCAAGAACCAGGCGAAGCGCGGTCCGTCTGGTTATAAGTTTATTGTCTGGTATTCACGTGTGCCGTTCAAGAATGTCGCACGGACGTGACCATTGTGTCGACCGAGACACATGCATATTCATTCTTCGGTGACAATACGGCTTCTCGGGCACGCAGACAAGCTTGCTCCCGCAATACATCATTACCTTGGGATGGCGGGACGCCTCGCTGTAACATGCACACAGTGTCAGTGGACAGGGCCTGACAACATTCTCACTCCATTTAGAGCGGCTTCTACTAAGCGACATTCAGTGAGAGAACTGACGGCGCTCGAGCCTGAGAACAGCTACCGACAAACGTCAGCCGATACACGGGCTGACATGAGAGAGAGTGTGACAACACGCGTTGCCCATAAAAGCTATCCTCTCCCATGTTGTATTTTGTAACGTGGTTTCTACCAATGCAGTGTCTGTTATGAAAGTGTTTCTGCGATTGGTTGTGGCGATGTGAGCCCCCACATGTGATTGGCCAGTGGGAGACCCTTTGTTCGGCCGAGGGTTGAAAAGAGGGTGTTAAGATGTAAAATGAGAGCAGAGGTTTGGGCTTGGACATGGGCAGATGCCCAAGTGCTGCAATAAAGCGTCTCATCATCAGACTACGGTTCTTCGCGCTGCCACCGAGAACTCAAGCCATCGAGGGACACCCATTTCGAACCTCAATTACCTTTCCTCCTTAGCTGGTGTAGAAGCTAACCGAGGAGTAGGAAATTAAATGTTGACTTTGTTTATAAATGAATGCAGTGAGTTAAGCAATAAAAGTGTAACTGATCGCGTTAACATAATGACATGCTCAGAGTAACCGACCAGGAACATTTGCCCAATCTTTCGCTATACATGTCTGCAGCAGGCTGTGTGGATGCAAGCCATATAAAAAAATGGTCAGCTTGTTCTCAAGTGACTGAATTAATTGGTACACCCCGCCTCACAAGTAAGAGGGACTACTATGGTACCCTACTGCCCCCGCCTGCAGAATAGGGATGCCCTTTTTTTTTATTTAGGAAAATTATAAACTGCGCTAAAAACGAGACAGGAGAATGGAGTAGACAGGACGATTGCAGACTAGCTACTGGTTTATTGAAAAAGTATGCCCCTCCCCCCCCCCCCTTTTTTTTTTTTGAAACTTAAAAAAACGGGTGGGGGAGGGGGTGTACTTTTCTAATAAAACAGTTGCTAGTCTACGATCTTCCTGTCCACTTCGTCCTCGTGTCTCCGTTAGCGCAGTTATAGTTTTCCTAAATGTCTTACCAACTAGCCCGCCATCACACACTTCTCGAGTACTTTTTTTTTTTTTTTATGTTGAAGCGAGCTGCCACGCTGTGGTGGTCAAGTGGCTAAGGTACCCGGCTGCTGACCCGCAGGTCACTGGATCGAATCCCGGCTCCGGCGGCTGCATTTCTGATGGAGGCGAAAATTCTGAGGCCTGTGTGCTCAGATTTGGGTGCACATTGAAGAACCCCAGGTGATCGAAATTTCTAGAGCCCTCCACTACTGCGTCTCTCATGATATGGTGGTTTTGGGTCGTTAAACCCCACATATCAGTCATGTTGAAGCAAGCTGCTTTGCGTAAATCGGTAGATGTAAAGAATATGCTCCGTTGTCACATATAGCGCGCAGTGTAACAAATTAGGTGGCCACCACTTATTGAACATGAACTATCGGTATTACATGAGCCCAGGTCTCAAACAGCTCCTTGCGCGTCAGTGCTCGGAACAGACGCTTCTTTGGTCGACTACCTGTACCTACTGGGCTGTGCCAATAGCCAAATTTAGAACCCGACCGAATACAAATGAAGTAATGTTAGTGATAATGAATCGAATACAAATTTAATATTGTTCGAATAGCAGGAGAACAATTTTCAGAATAGTTGCATGCCTCAACAATATTTAATATAAAGTTAATAGTCAGAAACATGAACAAAAGAATCAATATCAATTTTTACCGGCAAAATAGGTCATTGTAAGGTTAACTGGGGTAAACTTGTTTAGACAGTGACAGCCAATGAAAAATTTTTAACTGTTCGCTCAAACACGGAGGTTAATTCAGAATTCAAGGAGGTACTTTCTCGCGACCTTTTAACTACAATGACTAAAACAAATAAGTGCAGTCTCTTACTGAAATGTGTGGCTCTTCGGGTTTTCCCGCCAGTGTTAAATATTCAGAAAAAAATATTAGACATTTCGAATGTGTGATTCGATTCAAGAGTACTGAATTGAACACCATTCGATTCATTATTTGAGTTTTCAGAACATTTACAGAACCCTGTCTGAATCCAAAGTTGCAGTCGAGAATGAAGCAAGAACATTGAGCCTTCTTCATCGTTTTATAGAGTATCATCCTCACTGCAATGAAATGTATGAGCCATATATGAAATCATGTGAACGCCAAAAAAAGAGGGGGGGGGGGTGAGGCGTTCGAGCGCTTAGCTTCCTTCGGATAATTTTCGACGACGACGGCTGTCCCATGCAGTGCCCCTTGCGGCATCGGCGCGCAGAGGGACCCTCTCTGGCAAGGGCAACGCGCAGCACTCCGCACATTTCCCCTTTCTAAGCACCCTACCATGGCTTGTGTGCTTCCGCGCCGCGATCCTGATAAATCCTCATTCTGGAGTTGAAGTGAAGTGAATGTTGACCCGCACGCACCGATAAAAATTAAATCACTGGTGCTTGGAGCGATGTTTAGTAAAGCACTGTCGTAACCTTGCCTTGCGGGCCAGGTGACGACTTCGGGTGCATCATGACTGCTGGCATACGGTGCCTCGGTGAATTCTGCAACTTATCAGCGTTTCTGGGCATCATCTCTTACAGTGAGTGACTTATTGGTTCAGATGACGGCATAGCTATTTCTAACTGCATCGATGTTGAGATCGTGGCTGCCATTGCCATTGCTACGGAAGTATACCCATGTGGTTATGAATGTGCCATTGCTGCTGCCACTAACCAACCTTTTGTCGCGCTAATAAGCTTAAATCGGCGTCCTGTATCAGTCAACGCTGTTGTAGCTGATGGAGCTGAATTAGCTTATTTGAAAAGCTTCAACAATATTGAGGATGGCTGGAACTTGACGGCACGCAAGAAGCGAGACAAGTTTACGGACTACTTTCGTACAAAATAAAGTGCAATAACTTGCAGTTCACATCTTGTCCTTCATTATACTGTGAGCAAATCATTATGTTAGTGCTCGTAACAATTTCCGAGGCCTGAAATGCTTTAATAGATGCCTTATATACGCATATTTTTCATTTAAAATTATCGATATTTCGAACTATTCTGTGATCCTCTTAGAGTTCGATATATCTGGGATCGACTGTATCTTTAAAAGTGTTTTTTAGGCATATAGCACACCTGTAGGCTTGCACATAGACACGTGTATACTATGAGGCTGTCACTGTAAAATGACACTTGCTTGGTATTATAACATGCATCAAAAGGTTGTTTTATTATGTGAAGTGCTAAGTCCCAGTCATTGGCCCTAATATCAAAAATTGTTAGTTCAGTTGAGTTTCATGCAGTTTTTCTCCAGAGCACTGAAATACTCAACTGTCATGCTGCAGTGTTCAAGCTTGGGAGGACCCCCATGACTCTACTGTCTACTGTATGGCCACGGATCACAATGTAACTGTGCTAAGTGGTACCAGTCGTTATGGTGTGGTGCGTCTTTGGGACAAGCGCATGACTAAACCAGTGAACGTAAGTGTGGTGGAAGTTGTGTGTCTGCGTTCATTTTTAGAAAGAAATTAGACCCCCCCCCCCCCCCCCATATTTTCAGTGGTGGTTGGACTTTCACCTCCAATTCAGACAGTGTGTGCTCGCACAACCGAGTTGCAGGGTCCATTTTTGCACCCCGCAACTGCCTAATATATAGCTTTGAGATGCCTGCTCTATCATGTGAGAGCTTTCGGGAATCTTAAAGATTACATGCTATGGTGCATCACCCGGGGAAGACAATCCTCCTCCCTCTTTTGTGGCAGAGGACATAAAGACTGCAGTCCCTTTCCACACCTGGGTTTGAGCTGCTTAAGAGTACATAATTCGTGAATAGCCTTATACGTAGTATATAGTACTGCCACCACCTATGCTGGATGTTTCTTTATAGATCTTGTAGAAAATATTTCAAATCACTTAAGACAGGTGGTATAATTGTTTGTCCTTGTTATGTATGAGACAAAGTGATGGATATTACCTGTATGAAAAGGCAAAGTACAGTCAGCTAATGAAAATTTTCATTAACCTTTTATGGACATTGTCGTTCAGTTACTAACTTGTTTCAATGCATGAAACTGTGTCTTGTTTGAAAAAAAATGCGTCTTGTAATATGTGCCACGTTCAGAATTAATTTCAAGTGGATATGCATTGAAGAGTCATTAGCTACAATTCTTAAAGTGCAATATGTCAAGTAAATTAGCTTACTTATTTAATAAGAATGTGCTCAAATATGTGCTACCTTAGTTTTTTTTAATTACATAATGTTTATAATTTAAAATACCCCAGCTCAAGGACAAGAACTAAAATTCTGCTATCCATATTAAGCTTTACTAATCTGTCAGAAACTATACTAAAAAAAATCTATATTACTTAAAAGAAACACCCTACACTTGGTCTGCATGAATCAACAAACAAAAGAACATGCGACCAGGAGTTCTTTTTCAGTGCAATTTTGGCTTTCTTGTTCAAAATTGGCTTCCAAATCATCGCCACCACCCTATTTTATGTACACTGCAGGACGAAAGCCTTTCAATGATGTCTGCTGTACCATTTCTTGTGAGAGTAAATTCCTTTTTATGGCTGTAATATTCTTGGTTATATCAGCCCATCTAATCCTTTGCCATTCTTGGGTGTATTTTCTGTACTTTGGTACCCATTCCATAACTCCACCTGTTTGCTGGTTATTCTTCTTATTATTTTCTTTTGGCCTGCTCAGGTCTAGTTCTCTCTGAATCACTCAGCTGTCTAAACACCTATCATTTTCTGTTTCATTGCATGCTGTAGGTGTTGTGTAAAATTTTTTAGTTTATTTGCACTCCTCTATAATCGGCGACAACTTTTCTTGGCAATGAAGGGAAAGCTACGGAGGCAGAGCTTTTGCACAGGTATCTCTACGCGAAGTAGCTCATTTTGGCGCGCGTCTAATAATGCTATAGAAAGTGACAGGGGCGCATCATCAGCGTTTCATTTAGATGCAGACGGCGCTTAGCGTTTGAGGTGCACATAAAAAAGCGGGACTTTGTTGCGCGCTCAAAAACACGAAGTCAAAACGAATAAGTTAAAGTAAATACGACTATCTTAATGGTGGGAGCTGCGCCCAGTCTTGAATAGCTCCACGTAGAAAATAAAGGGGGAACTTCTATATTTCACAGTGAAAATATGAGTGCTGTTGTGGAACTACATTCACTGGCGGTAGAATCCCTGCGATTTGGCTCTGTAGCATGCTCTGTAGCATTCACTCTAATGCCGAGAAAAGTCGCCGAGTAAGTTTCTCCCCTGTATGTTAGTACTGGCAGAATTCAGTGATACAGTTTACCTTAAAGACAGTGGCGACTTGCATGTCATTATTTGTGAATGCTAATGTGTGCTTTCTAGCCCATTTTCGCTTTTGGTGAATTGCCTTTCCGTGAGACGGCTCGGCTCGCCTGTTAGTAATTCGCCATCGAACATTACCTTCATCTTCAGTGCGTGTTCTATCCTGGTAAGGAGCTTTCTCAGTTTAGGTCTTCTTTCACCATTTGCAGTTTGTCGTCGTCATTGTTGATGAGCGCAATGTCACCGTTGGACCTTAAGTTGCTCCACTTGGTGGTGGTGGCATTTATTAAGCTGAGAGGTTGTAAGGGAAACTAGCCTCTAGTGTGTCAGCTTCACTAAAGTACAAAGTGGAGTTTGGTCAGGGACTTCATTAGTCGTGGCTGCTGTTCTGGCATGCCGGACTATGGCTTGTTGGACCGAAAGGTCCTGGAAGCTGAGCAGGACCGCCTCTCACTCCTCTTTGGTTAGAGTAAAAAACCATTGAGCTGGCATACTTACACCATGTGGTAGGTGTCAGCCACCTCCATGTAGTACCTCCACCTTCATGTAGTAGAGGCCGGAAAAAGAAGAGTCAGAACACTCAAGTAATGCAGGGCACAGTGGCGTTTTGGTGAATAGGCAGAGAATCCACTCATTCACCTTCCTAAGTCCTTCACAGGGCGCAGGAAAGCAAGAGCCGGGGTCCCGATAATAGGTAATTATCTATCTAAAAGTGAGGAGCAGAGGTTTCTCTTCTGAATCACAGGGGTCATCTGTGGGCAAGGCAGTATGGCTTCCACAGTTATATTGTACTTAGTTATTTATCTGTGGGCTCCACTTCTCTTATCACTGCATTAATTTTCCGGCTATTTAGTATATGAAGCATCTGATTCGCCTTGCGACCGATGGTTAGATCGAAGTCACTGTTTAATCACTGTTTAAAATACAGCATGTATAAAAGAGCAATCATGGAAACCTTTCGTTTCACATATGAGTGAAAGCATCCCAGAATGCTTGCAAAAAGTTTTTTTTACGCCATCACTAAAAAAAAAAACGCCATTATAACTTACGAAAAGTGAGGCATGATCGAGGTCGCAGGGCTCCTAGGTAAAATCTCCAACACTGAAAAATCCATACCATCGAAAGTTTCAGTGCAAAAAATGCAGTATGCCCATTCTGCTTTGTGCATGTTTGTGTTTACAGTTCAGTTTTAACTGTTGTTAATTGAAAATTTCTACATTGAAAGCTAATGAATTTTTGTGTCAATCATGCAAAATAAATTTTTCCAACAGCAAAAGCTGTTGGAAAGATTCAACATGAGGTGTAGAACAAGCTTTATCAAAATTTATGCAAAATTGTCCAAGTAACCGTGCTGAATTTAGTGTTCTGTTGTATTTAAGTGCCTTGTTATAGCTTTGCTGTTATGCTACATTTTAGGCCCGGCAGGCAATGCTACTAAACTGCTTTATATATGAGAAGTACGTCAGGGAAAGCTGGTGTCATGCCTAATCATCATGCTATGTATTTTTTGCTTTCAGAATGTGGTGCACTGTTTTGGTCTTAAATACAATCTCTGCACTATGCAGGTAGTGTGAAGAGCATGGAGCAAGAATTTTTTGAGGAGGCGAAACTGTGCTCGCTCAGGCGCCTTGAAAGAGTCACGAAATCGGGCACGGCACTTACGCGCCCTCTGTTGTGAAACTCTGCTAGCAGAGGAGAAAAAAACCTGCGCGTCACTCTGACCATGCTCTCGTTAAGGCCACTCCGCTCGGATTCGCCGTTTGCTCTTCGAGTGCAACTGGATGTTTCAGTGAGTCGTTGTCGGCTCCAAATTTTAAAGCGACAGCGTTAAAGAGCTCTTTCCACAGGAAGGCTGGCGTTGGCGCCAATGCTTAGAAAGAAAAAATCAGCATTGTCCGTGACTGCGAAATTGAAAGATGCAAATGTGTACGGTTTTAGTCACGTTAAAGGTAGGAATCGTGCCCACCCATTCTTCATGGCATGCAGCTGTTAGGCTACAGAACTGCAACACTGCTGGAAGCTAGTTCGAAAAAAAAAAAAACTGTGTATGAATATTATGCAGTGTCGTGTAACATGTCTATATGTCATGCAACATGACCTGGCAGAGTCGCCATACAAGCAGTGCTTCTCACAAACGTAGTCATGAGGCGTCAGCTCGTGATCTTTCCTAGGTATGGCGCGAACCCACACTTACGTCATCGGGTCACTAGAAGATTTAAAGGTGATTGCCTTCTCCTTGCAGGATGCGTAACCACTGTTGCAGTTTGGCACAACACATTTCCGCTACATCCTGAAGAAGCATTGCTCGAATCCTACAAAGCGCTCTCCTTTGTAGCGACGTGAAAAGCGCGCACAGTCAGTTAGCGCTGCCGGCATAACGCACTGAAGCCACTGAGAGTGCTAAAGAGACAGAAGCCTGCATATTGCAAAAAGGTTCGCGACAGCTTGTGGGGGAACTTTTCCTTCCAAGGCCACCCACACATGCACGCCCACAACATGAGAGCGAGAGGCACGTGCATGCGGTAGACGTCATCTGCGCTTGGGCCATTACTAGCGGCGTGTAATTTTGGCAGTATTAATTAGTAACTGCCACTGAAATATCTGTCACAAATTCTGTCAATATCTGTCAATTCTGGCAAATATCTGTCACATATATTCATTCACGTTGCATACAAAAATCTGAAAACTTCTGCAGTGTACAAGGCGCTATCGCAATTTTCGTCCGTCGCATCCATAGAAGCGCATGTAACAGATGGCAACATGCCGAAAGCGCCATCTGCCAAGCGCTGGCGTAAACTACATCACTTTATGGCGCTATCACATAGCCCTCGCCCGCTAGCACAGCTTGGGAGTTTCGCCTCCTCAAATACTTCTTTCTCCTTGGTGAAGAGTGTAGCGAGTGTAGTTGTACATGGTCATTCAGCTCATTCTATCTTGAATAGCACAAATATTTTTTACTTTCATGTGACATGCACTATTTTTGGTCAGGTTCAGGCTTTGGGTAAAGTTACTTCAACCTCTGAATTACCTGCTATATATGAAGTCAATTGAAGTAAAGTATTTTACAGTTTACCAACTCCAACATCACTCAAGCAGAGGATGTCAAGTGCACCTGTATTCACTGTGATCGTTACTGTGTGTATATATATATATATATATATATATATATATATATATATATATATATATATTGCTCCAAAGTTGGCATCTCTAAAGAGTGCTTTGTGTACACATGGACGCAATACAAGGCTTGTTTTAGACACATCCAAATGCTTGACAAGGTGGAGATTTAGCTCAGTCAAGACATATGAGTCATGTTGCTGTTGAGTGCACAACACAAGTGATCAAGAGGGGAAACGCTTTACCTCTTGGTTGTTCGTGTCATGTGTTTGTGCTGTGCGCCTATTTTCATGACTGATCCTAACACTGTCACTCAAGTGGAATTGCTTATTCTTTACAGATGTATTACGTTGGCAAACGTAACAGCCCGGTCTATTCATTGGCATTTGACCCCAGTTACATGTACGTTGCTCTTGACCGGTCTCTCGACATGCTGTCTTTCACGGGACCTTCGAAGGCCCCCTAAGCTGCCACCAAAGTGTTCTAGTCGACCACCTCTCCAAGGACAGCCTCTAGAAGTGCACCCGCAACTAGCGTGCCGGTCCTTTGTTTTAAAATGCCCGTCCATATGTGAAAGTGGAAGTCAGTGCAGTACACTTTTTTTGTTGCCGAGTGAGAGGGAAGGGGGGGGGGGGGCATTGTTTTTGAAGACTGGGGACATTACTATCATTCATTTGTAACCTCTGAGGTAAATTCCTCAGAGTTTTGCTGTTGTCTTTTCAATAAAACATCACTGCATCATACTTGGTCCTGTAACAGAAAAATATTACATAAACGATTGAAGATATCAATACGGGTAGCTGTGAAACATAAGATGAAGTGAACAAGGCGTTGGCCTTAACATGGCAAGCTTTGGGCTCAAAATGATTTATTTTACAGTTGCAATGAGTTAAACCTAAATTTAAAGGTGTAATAGAGAAGCTCCTTGAATGAAAAGCCGCAGTTTCACTTTAAGGTGAACTATTTACAATTAAGTGTGTGCAAATATTTGAAATTCCAAACATCTTTCTGATAGTGTTTATTATTAGATTCAAGTAGCAATAAAATTTTACTATTCAAACTATTTGAACTTCCCAAAGACAAAAACAGTTCATGTCCAAAATTGGCAGTGGCCGCTTCAGATTTTCAATACGCTTCATTCCATCACACTGTTGTATTACAGCAAAGCTGCCTTTCAGGCTCTGGTTTCAATACAAAGATGGCAGACGTGGCAGAGGTGACGGCTCAACTAAGACTGTTTTGTACCTGAAATTTGGGCAGGAAGTCTGATAAGTCAGATAGCAAAGATTTTTAGCATCCAAAATTTCAGATGTTCTTAATTGACATCTATGAGGCAGATTTAGAACTCGAGGACTCAAAGACAGCACACCGTTGTCTGCCACATCAGTTGAAAGAGGAGAGGCTGAGGAAATAGTGCCTCTCTCTCTCCATTCGCGACAGCTTGTAGTTAGTGCCTTTTCCTTTCATATGTCAAATGTCAGCAACACTTCTGTTGCACCATAACATGTTCATCACTACTATTTGACCTCTGCATTGTCTCATTCTTTATAATACTACTGTGAAATACCACCCTTTCAGCATTTCATTAACCTAGCCAAAAGGAACACTTTCGTGTTGCTGTCTCATAAGAATATACTTAGGAATCCTCTCCAACTCCTTATTTTTTTTTTTTCTACAATGTCACTTTGAAGTGTTGGAAAAATGTCGTAAAAATATTTCAAAAATATTCTATTCGATTCGCATTAAATCTTCGACATTCTGATTCGCTTCGCACCCATAATTTTTCTGTTCACACAGCTCCAGTTTGTAACAATCTCAAAGTATGGTACAACTGCACTGAATAAGGCCCATATTTTTATTTGCTGTGCAATAAATACTTGCTTACTAAATTAACAAGCTTAGCATCACTTCCTCACAGGCAAGCAAATGTACTACCTTACTCAATGACAACAAACACTGGCTGTCGCAGTGCTGCTGCCATTACTTCCAACTGCGGGAAGTGAATGCTTCGTGCTGCCTGTCACTTGCCCTTGTCTTGAAAATGTTACGTGGCCTTCAAGGCTTGATACACAGGTACGCAGTGCATATAGGTTGTGGCCAAGGTAAAGGTGGAGATGTGCACCATCCTCCACTAGTGTGCACATTGATCACGTGACATTTTCAACATAGGAAAGCCAGGACGACTGCTTGCACCAAATTGCCATCCTTCCCTGCACAACATTATTTTATTAGTAAAGATTTACCTCTCTCTGTTCATAGACTTGATCTTGCACCCACATATGCAGCGTGAGCCACCATCTTGTCATGGACTAGAACATCGCGATAGGCAAAGAAAATTCTCATGCAGTGGTCTTATTGTTGTACTTGGCTGAAATGCTCACATTGAATTCAGTGAACTCATTGGCGCGTTAGCTGACTAGCTGCTGAAGAGTACTTAAAGAATTCCCACAGAGGAAAGCTGGCATAATGAAGGCAGGAGAACAAACTGTGAAATATTACTGCATGGTACGCGTGTCTTTTGTGCACTGCATTTCTGTGTGCCTCTTGCACGTAAAGGGCCATATAAATGGCAAGTGGCCTGAAAAACATTCAACATCACTCAATTTTCACCTCTTTAAATATATTTCTTCATCATTCGTTGTTTTTACCTCGTTTGAGCCTAAGGCAAAAAAAAGTATTGCTTCCTGCTATTTTCAGCAAAGGCCTATATTTTGTTTCTTGTGCTTCTGTCGCGCCACTTTAATACACGAGCATGAATTGGAAGTTGAGCTAGGTTCTCATAGTTTTTATAGTGCCTATAAAACGATATTTTGGGCGTTTCTGCCCAAATCTGCTAGTCATTAACATCATCAGCCTGACTGTGCCCTCTGCAGAGCAAAGGCTTCTTCAATGGTCTGCCAATCAACCCGGCCTTGTGCTTTTTTGCTGCCATGTTATATACCTGCAAACTTCTTAATCTCATCTGCCCATCCTATTTTCTGTCTCCCTCTCTTCGAATCCAGTCAGCTACCCTTAATGACCAGCGGTACAGGGATAGACGGTTATTCTGCCTACATGCTACGTGCCTGGCCAATGTCCACTTTTTGATTTCAACTATATCCTTAACCCCGGTTTTTCCCTCACCCACTCTGCTCTCTTCTCGTCTCTTAAGGTTACGCATATCATTTTCCTTTTTATCACTCACTGCGTTGTCCTCAATTTAAGCTGAACCCTCTTTGTAAGCCTCCAGGTTTCTGCACCCTTGGTAAGTACCGGCAAGATGCAGCTGTTACATGCCTTTCTCTTGAGATCTAGTGGTAGATTACTATTCATGATTTCAGAATGTTTGCTTAAAGGGGTACTGACACAAAAAATTTGGCCTCGCGTTTTTCTGCTGCAATGCGTTGCAGTAGGGCTGTTAGTCATGACACGACACATTGTTTGCTGCATCACGCGTTAATTAATTACAGGCCCCTCATCGATCAGTTTCGGTATGAGAGAGTTCCAACAACTAGGTGCAACTGTTGCCACCTAGCGTGTGCAACTCTTGACCACGTCGGCACACAAAACTGCGACGCACTTCCGCACGATTTGCATCAAGAATTAATTTCGAATAACAAACGGCACTGGAATGCCGCCAAACGCAAAACTTTTTAAGCGTGCGCCATGGCCATGCACTCCCAACCAGCTGTCGAGAAATATAGCCTTCGGAAACTAATGCGTCAAAAGAAAAATGGCGGCTATGACGTCATCATAACTTGTTTTGTTGACTGCAGCGTGGTAATGTGAGGGAAGTAGGGGGTCAACTCGGGGTCACCTCCGAGGGTGTCTATAGCACTATGGAGTAGATGCTCGTGAAAACTTCAAAATTAATTTAAAATACCTTACAAGCTATATTCGCTGTTGATATCTTGCAGATGATATACGAATGTTCACGAGAATTGACCCCACAGGCTATCTCGACGCCGAAATTTTGTGTCGGTAACCCTTTAATGTGATCTACCCCATCCTAATTCTACTAGTTACTTCACTTTCGTGGTTCAGCTCTGTGGTTACTATTTGCCCTAAGTAGACATATTCCTTAACCACTTCCAATTACTCTCCACTTATCGCAAAGCACTGTTTTCTGGCAAGACTGTTGCACATTACTTTAGTTTTATGCATATTAATTTTCAGGCCTACTCTTCTGCTTTCCGTGTCCAGTTCTGTAATCATGAACTGTAATTCATCTCCCGAGTTACTCGACCAAAAAATGTCATCGGGGAACTGCAGGTTGCCATATACTCTTCATTAACTCTTACCCCTAACTCTTCCCAACCTAGGGCCCTGAAACCTGTAAAAATTCTGTGAATAGCATTGGAGAGATCATGTCTCTCTGCTGTACGGCCTTGTTTATTGGGATTCTGTCGCTTTCTTTTTGGAGAATTATGCTGGCTGTGGATCCACTGTAGATTTTTTTCAGTATGCTTATGCAGGGTTCGTCGATGCCTTAATTTCATAGTGCCTGCATTACTGCTGATGTCTCGACTGAGTCAAACGCCTTCTCGTAATTTATGAAGGCTATGTATAGGCGCTGGTTGTATTCCGCTCATTTCTCTATTACCTGATTGATAGTATGAATATGGTCTATTGTGGAGTAGCCTGTACAAAATCATGCTTGGTCTTTTGTTTTATTGAATTATAATGCCACCCTAATTCTATTATCTATTACTTTTCTAAGAAGTTTGAAGAGAATTGACAGTAAGCTGATCGGCCTGTGATTTTTTTTAAGTCCTTGACGTCTTCTTTCTTATAGATTAAGATGATGTTGGCGTTTTTCCAAGATTCCGGTACCCTTGTCGTCGAGAGACTCTATATATAAGTTGGCCAGTTTTTCTATCACAATCTCTCTGCCATCTTTCAGCAGGTCTGCTCTTACGTTGTCCTCACCAGCGGCTGTGCCTCTTTGTATTCCTTCTAGGGCTTTCCTTACTTCTGTTCTCATTACTGGTAGGATGTCAAATTCCTCTGGGCTATTATTGCTTCTTAGAATATCATCCAAGCTGTTTTGGCTTCTGTACAGCTCTCTGTAGAACTCTTCTGCCGCCTCAACTATCCTATCCATATTGGTTGTGACCTTGCCTTCCTTGTCCTTTAATGCTTACACCCGATTTTTGGTAGTTATTGAGTTTACAGAACATAATAATTTATAAATATTGAATACCTTCTACAGAAAACGGGCTAACAGTAAGTGGGCGTGGCAGAGTCCAAATAGCGAAACTAAAACAGACTTCACTCTGTATGCACACCTGGGCATTGTACAGGATGTAGAATTAGTTGTCAAGATCTAATGCAGTGACCACAAAATGGCAAGAGCTCGAATTAACCTAGACCTAAAAAAGCAAAGGCATAAACTGTGATACGCAAGAAGCCAAGTAATGAGCTAGCGTTGAGAGGAAAAATACAAGAATTCAGAGTTTCGCTTCAGAATAGATTCGTGGCTCTTAACGAGGGAAGTGATGTTGCGTAAGTGACAACTACTATTATAAGAGTGTGCAATCGAAGTCGGAGGTGCAGTCACTAGACAGGACACTGGCAAACTGTCCCAGGAGATGAAAAATGTCATTAAGGGGGCACACTGGTCTTAGACATTCATTTTTCTTATTTCTTCAGTGATCTTGATCAAACAGCACAGGATTATACAGTTTTTTCTGCTGAATTCACATATTTAATTAGCTTTCCTGTAACTCATCTTGTTCCTGAGATTACTTAAGTTCACCCCTTATTGTTTAAGGCCGCCACAGAAAAAAAAGTGCTTAATTAAAAGTGATATTTAAGATATGCCAACATAGACTCCTGACGGGAAGAGTACCAGAGTCTTGGAAAAATGCTAACATAATCTTCATACATAATAAAGGAGATGACAAGGACTTGAAGAATTACAGGCCGATCAGCTTGCGCTCTGTAGTATGCAAGCTATCTACAAAGATAATTGCTAACAGGATAAAGAAAACATTACAATTCAATCAACCAAAGGAACAAGCAGGATTTCGAACAGGCTACTCAACCATCGACCACATTCATACTATCAATCAGGTAATAGAGAAATGCTCAGAATATAACCAACCACCATACATAGCCTTCATAGATTACAAGAAGGCGTTTGATTCAGTAGAAATATCAGCCGTCATGCTGACACTGCGAAATCAGGGCGTCGATGAAGTATATATAAACATCCTGGAAGAAATCTACAGGGGATCAACTGCTACCATAGTGCTTCATAAAGAAAGCAACAGAATACCAATCAAGAAGGGTGTAAGGCAGGGGGACACAATCTCCCCAATGCTGTTTCCCGCGTACAGGAGGTTTTCAGAAGCCTAGTATGGGAACAGTTAGGCATAAGAGTTAATGGAGAGTACCTTAGTAACCTGCACTTCGCCGATGACATTGCATTGCCGAGTAACTCAGGGGACGAATTGCAACTCATGATTACGGAGTTAGACAAGGAGAGCAGAAAGTTGGGTCTTGAAATTAATCCGCAGAACACTAAGGTAATGTACAACTACGGAAGAGAGCAGCGCTTCGAGATAAGTAATAGTGCACTTCAAGTTGTAAAAGACCTTGTCTACTTAGGGCAGGTAATAACCGCGGAGCCGAACCACGAGATCGAAGTAACTAGAAGAATATAAATGGGGTAGAGCACATTCGGCAAACCCTCAAATTATGACAGATTGCCACTGTCCCTCAAGAGGAAGGTATATAACAGCTGTATCTTGCTGGTACTTAGCTATGGAGCAGAAACCTGGAGACTTACAAAGGGGGTTCAGCTTAAATTGAGGACGCCGCGAGCGATGGAAAGAAAAATGGTAGGTGTAACCTTAAGAGACAAGAAGAGAGCAGAGTGGATTAGGGAACAAACGGGGGTTAAGGATGTCATTGTTGAAATCAAGAAGAAGAAATGGACATGGGCCGGGCATGTAGCGCGCAGACAGGATAACCACTGGTCATTAAGGGTAACTAACTGGATTCCCAGAGAAGGCAAGCGGGTTAGGGGGAGACAGAAGATTAGGTGGGCAGTTGAGATTAATAAGTTTGCGGGTATAAATTGGCAGCAGCAAGCACAGGACCGGGTCAGGTGGCGGAGCATGGGAGAGGCCTTTGTCTTGCAGTGGACGTAGTGAGGCTGATGATGATGAACATAGACTAATGACTACAGCTTAAAAGTATGCAAGAGTTTTTTCTTCTTAGGCCTTTCTTGGTTATTTTACAGCAAAATGAACTATCCATATTCAAAAGCAGTTGGTATTGTTACAATATTGATGAGTAATTAAACAAAAAGGCTTGGTCTCTAAATTTTGCTCCCATACTTACATGCTACACACATACAGGTCCATTTGAGTAGTACAAACACATCTGCGACATTTCGAAGAAAGACTGCCTTGGGAAGTAGATCCTTTTTCATTATATTTTCTTTCAGATGCCTATAAATATTGCCACCCGCTCTACTTTTTTGTTGGGCACCCAGAACTGTTTCCTTGACAGCTTCATGTTGCTGGATAAATCTATCCAAAGCTGAACTCAGCGTCGGCCATCGCGAGCTCTCATGCCGCAGAAGGACATTTTCAGGCAAGCCTAGGAATCTCCGTGTTGCCTTCAGCGTAGCACTTTGTACAGCTGAATTTTTGAAAAAGTGGTATATGTCAAGCAACGTTGTTTATACAGTATCACCAAATGCTTCGAGACCTTTTGCAAATGCATTATGCACCTTGTGCAAACTACATTCACTAATGTCCAGCAAAGCTGGATTCACATCTTCTTTAAAACGTTTTTTTTTTTTTAAACTTCGCATGACGTTGGGCCCGTCACTGTAAAAGCAGAGCATCTTCCTTGCAGGCAAATCTTACAGGGCTTCTTTGACATGTGCCAGCAAGATTTCTGTTGTTGCAGAGCCCAAGTGATAAGAGCGCAAATGCTCAACAACAACACGCTTCTGTGTATCAGAAAAATATCTGGCCATCACGTCCAGCTGTTGGCAGCGTTGCTCTGGGAGCAGTGTTTCCTCGTTCTGAATTGTATAATATGTGTGTGGCCTGTTCAGTTCATCTGTGACTGCCTTCGTAAAACATGAACCTAGGCCATCTGAAATTTTGTACGATAGCTTCTTCCTACCACACTGGAACTCCTTGGCTATTTCAGAGTCTGGAAACATCAACAGTATCATCTTCGTTGCTGCATCCCCGTATGTATAAGGGATCCCAGACAACGCCACTCCAATCGCAAAATAAGTATCTGCTCGAGTAGCACGGTCTGCCTCCGAAAGTCCTGGCCCAGTTGCAAAGCATGATTCCAGCTGAACTTGCTTAGTAGCAGGCTTCTTTAGAACACCAGAAGCATCTCTATGTTGAGTGCACAATTCAACGGGACTCTTATTGGCAGCATGATGCTTGACAGCTGCTACACCATGCTGTGCACAGTTTATGATAGTGTTTCAGATGGTGCAGAACGCTTCCTCTTGTTTTATCTCTTGTCTGCACCAAACAGAGATGACGTCACCGTTGGAATCAATCTCATTGAGCACTTGGTTATTAAACTTGCTTTGACGACCTGAAAGAAAATGTTGCCCTGATTACACAAACTTCTGATATACAACTTAAACACAAACTTGGATATCTATTTTTGCAAATGCACGGTAAATTGAGCCACACTATAGCACAAATAATAACTGAAATAGGTACGGCAAGGCGCGGTAATATCATTATACAATGCTATGATTATATAAAAATCCACGGCGACAGGCGCGCTGTTAATTTTCACAACCGTGTTTCACATCCTACCGACCAATTTTAAAAATCCGAAATTCGGTATATTATGAGTTCAGTCAGTACAGATAAGCGCGACATGGCCCAGATCACGATTACACGATAATAACTTAATGCGCACATCAATACATAACACGTGGCTGCTGATGCCGCACGGTCACTTCGTACGAGGGGGCGCGCTGCAAGCGCGCGATGATGTAGGACGTGCTGCGCTTCGGCTCCGCTGATTTTCGGCTGGAACCACGGGCAACTTCACAGTACCCCGTCAAGACCAGTATCAATCGTTTCGAACTCACAGGCAACACATGGATACCAGTGTCATCCAGGTGGGCCGGTTTTTAACAACTTTCCGGCCGATCATCACCCGACCACGTTGGCGACGCAGATGCCTGGCGGCGTGGGACCGGCTTTCCGAGGCAACATGGACGCTACTCTCATGCAGCGTGGATACAACCCACATTCCATGACGTGGGAGACGATTACGACTTCCGAAACTCCAAACTCTGCTTCTTCACCGAGGTTTCGGAGCCAAGCTCCCAACGACGCGGTGGAACGCCGCTTGCAAGCCAACGCCAAGAAGGCGGCGTCCGCCGCTGCCCCGGCATCCGGCACGCCAGTTGACAAGACGCAGCCTCCCGCTTCGCGTGCTGTGGGACGCAAGGGCAAGTTTTTCACCAAATGGAAGCCTGCCCGTTTCCGAAACCGAGTCCGGACGACTATGTCATAGTCGTAAAGCCACGAGAGTGCATCTCATTGCATGATGCTTTCTCAGAGAACTTGTTTGGGACCGCGTTTAAGGCATACCTCGGGCCCGAGCGAGCTGAGACGCTGACAGTTATTCCATCGAGACAGCAAAATTTGATCGTGATTCACACCCCGGACCCTGACACTGCAGACAAAATCATCGGGGACTTCGCGGTAAACATCAAGCACAGGCAGGTTCTGCTCAACGGGTACCTGCGACAAGATGGTAGCAATGTCTGCCACGGAGTCATCGTAGTCCGCAACACAGATACGACGGAGACGATCCGAGAGAGCGTACGGTGGAGGTCAGGCACCATCGTCGAGGTGCGTAAATTTGGCACATCGAACAAGGCGCGTGTAACCTTCGCCGGCAAGGAGAAGCCACGCTTTGTTCACTACGACACAATGCTGATCCCCGTCAAACCCTACTACCAGACGATCCCGGCCTGCGGCAAGTGCAGTGTCGTCGGCCATCGGGTGGACACTTGTCCCAACCCACGACCGGATACGTGTGGCCTGTGTGGACAGCAGGTTCCGCTTGTGGAGGAGGGGGTGCGGGCCCCTCATGAATGTGTACCCGTATGTTCTGTGTGCGGTGGAGCACACGCCACAAACTCTCGAGCATTCCAAGGTGGCCGCACAACAGGGCGGAAAGTCCAAAAGGGCGTCCAAGAAACGACGCAAAGATCAGACTCCCAGTGAGCCACCACGCCGGCAAGTCGCCAAGACAGACAAGCCTGCTTCCCCTACTGGAGGAACCGGAAAGCAGCCGACGGCGCAACCATGCGGCGAAGCCGGGCCATGGGCCAACGCCGTCAAAAACGGAAACCAGGTGGATGGTACGGGTAAAGCTGCCTCCTCATCCCCCCTATCATCCCCTCTTCATCGCGTAACGCCGACCAAAATATTATTGCCAAACTTCAGGCACAAATCGAATCGTTACAGAGAAGACTAGCGGCAGCCGAGGCCAAACAGACCCAACTAGTCTCCCCTCCTCCTCCCCCCGCAGTAGAGGTAATGAAGAGTGAGACCGGGGCGACGGCAGCGGACGCGGTTGCCGCACTCGAGGCTCGTGTGAACACCCTTGAGGTCCGTATGGACAGCCATATAACTGCCATCGAAACCCAAATCTCAGCGGCTTTAAATGCCGCCATTGCTAAAATGACAGAATCTATCCCAACCCTGATAGCCCAACAAGTTGCGCGTTTCACCAAGCGAACTGGCCCAATTAAGGACGTGTCCGGCCGGTACCTTAAAACGCTTCGACGACAGATCGAATTTGAGGATGATGACAGCTGCTCCGCCTCCGGAATTGAGGAGCTCCCGAGCCAGCGAGTGCTGGCTCGGGAGCACCGCCACCGCAATCGCTCGTTAACTCCACTGACCATGGCAGGCACCCTTAGAATTCGGAAGTCCCCACGATCCAATACGGCCACTCCCATCCAAATCACCCAGTGGAATTGTCGGGGCTTTAAGGCTCACACTAAGCGCGCCAACCTCCGGCTTTTCCTTGCAGCATTTCAAAACCTTCCTGCTGTGGTAGCCCTCCAGGAGCCAGGGAGTGCTGCCACACTCACAAACTATACTACGTTTCAGCAGCACCCTTTATCTTGCATCTGCGTGCACAAAAATTATACGGCCAACCTAGTTGATCTCGACCTTAAGCCAGCTTTCTCGTACGTGATGGTGACACTCCTTCCGCTGCGTAAACAGGACCCGCCACTGCACGAGCTAAACATTTATTGCTCACCGAAACTAAGCAACATTACAATCGCAGACCTTTTTAGCCGCGCCTTAAAGGCTGCAGGCAGGGACCCTCTGGTGATCGTGGGTGATTTTAATGCCCCCAGCACACTCTGGGGGTATGCACGTGAAGAGAAACGTGGACGTAAATTGGCGGAACTTATGTCCACGCTGGGCCTAACTCTTCACACCGACCCTGCCTACCCAACTCGCGTGGGTAACTCCGTGACCCGGGACACATGTCTGGACCTTACCCTCACAAAAAACATCCAGTATGCGGATTGGGTTAACACTGAGGAGACCCTCGGCAGCGACCACTGCATACTCAACACCACCATTCGCACCTATCCTTTGGCAAGACCCTACGGAGAGGCAAAATTACCCGATTACACGAAGTTTTGGCAAATATACGCCAATTCGACACCCATTGAGGAGCAAGGATACCATGCTTGGTCCCAGCAACTGATTTCCTCATTACGCTCCACAGAAACACAAATTAAACTCTCCGAAGCGACTCCGGCGGAGGATAACCATCTCCTTCACCTCTGGGAGGCCCGGCGCAGCCTCGTCCGTCGATGGCGCCGGCAAAAACACAACCGAAAGCTCAAAATTCGCATCGCTGAGCTCACCCAGCGAGCAGCAGAGTACGCAGCCCAGCTCGCTGACTCTAACTGGGTAGACCGTTGCAACACGGCCGCTCGACAAATGTCCAGCCGGAGTACCTGGCGCCTCTTCTGCACCTTGATTGATCCGACCCAAACTCGAACAGAGACACAAAAGCACATGCAACAAGCATTTCACAGCTTCGACGGAGACGCAGCCAAATTGGCATGTAAACTCCGAGACCAATATCTATGCACACAGCGGGACTCCCGAGGGGCGGCGTACTCGTATGCAGGTACCGAGAACACGGAGCTGGATCAACTGTTCCAGTTACACGACCTGAAGGCAGCCCTAGCAAAAATGAGGCGAGGAACGGCGCCAGGAAGGGATAAAATTACCGTGCAATTACTTGCCAATCTTCCTGACTCGGCCTACACCAAGCTCCTTGCCTACATCAATTCCATTTGGATCGGGAAAACAAGCCTACCAATTGAGTGGAAGACCGCCCTGGTCACCTTCATACCCAAAGCGGGCAAAGCCATTAACACGAACAACCTCCGCCCCATCTCCCTTACTTCTTGTGTGGGAAAATTAATGGAGACGATGGTGCGCGACAGGTTATCCGCATTCCTGGAGACCAAAAATGCATTTGCAGACACCATGTTCGGGTTCCGCCCACACTGGTCCGCGCAGGATGTCTTCCTTCAGCTCGACCATGAGATCCTCGATCCAGTCGAGTATCCCCTGAATTACAAAGTTGTGCTCGCTTTGGATCTGAAGGGGGCCTTTGATAACGTGACCCACGAAATTATTCTAACACATCTCTCACAGGTGGATTGCGGCCAAAACACTTTCAACTATATTAAACAATTCCTCACTGACCGACAATCATACATTCGGATTCAGGACATTGAACACGGCCCTTACCGATTAGGCACGAGAGGGACTCCGCAGGGTCCTCTCGCCCCTCCTATTCAATGTGGCAATGATGAGACTCCCCGCTCAGCTGGCGAAAGTCGAAGGCATACAGCATGCGCTGTACGCCGACGACATCACCATATGGGCGTCACACGGCTCGGCAGGAGACATGGAGGCAAGCCTGCAGCAAGCGGCGGACATCGTGGATGACTATGCCCGTCGCTGCGGCCTTCAGTGCTCCCCGTCCAAATCAGAATTCGTGCACATACGCCCATCACCAAAGTGCACCTCAAAAATCGACCTCTCCCTTCACAGCGGACCCATACCCAAACGCGATGAGATTAGAATACTAGGGCTTTTTATACACAAAAATCGCAGAGCAGACAAAACATTGGCCAAATTGCGTATGGTGGGGGACCAGGTGGGCCGGATGGTCCGCCGGGTTTCCAACAAGCGCGGGGGGTTACGATGCAAAGATGCCTTGCGGCTGGCGCATGCATTCGTAACCAGCCGAGTCCTGTACTCGGCTCCATACCTCCACCTACGCAAATCCGACGAGAATGCACTCGAAGTCATTCTCCGCAAAATCTACAAGCGCGCCCTCGACCTTCCTGTCAGCACCTCTAACCAGCGCCTTTTGGGCTTGGGAATGGTGAACACCTTCAAGGAGCTGAGAGAGGCGCACTTGACAAACCAATATACTAGACTCTCTAAAACACCGTCGGGTCGCCGCCTCCTTGCCCGGCTACACATCAATCATTCAATACACACGGAAGAGCGCGTACGGATTCCAGAAGTTTGGCGATACTCCTTGCACGTGCACCCTCTTCCGGCTAACATGACCCGAGACGACTACAGTGGCCGACTCCTCACGCGGGCGAAAGCCTTGGCTCGACACTACGGCCACAAATTCGAAGTATTCTACGTGGACGCCTCCGGCCCGCACCACGGTGGTTGGTACACGGCTGCGGTCGTCCACCAAAACACCGTTGTAAACGGACTCACATTCTGTGCAAATAACATTACGCACGCGGAGGAGATCGCCATCGCACTAGCCACCGCAGATCAGGACTCGCGGGTCATCATCACCAACTCAAGGGGTGCCTGTCGCAATATTGAACAGGGATATATTCCATACCGTGCTTATAAAATTTTGCAGAACAGCAGCTACCTAGGTGCCCCCGCGCACTGAACGATCACATGGGCTCCGGCTCACACAGGCCTCGATGGTAATGAGATGGTCGATGCCGCCGCCCGCGCGCTCACTCTCCGGGCACCACCCTCGTCCCCTACCGATCCGGAACTCGAACCCAATCTCGCCTACACCTTTAAGGAGGTCACACAATTTTATCAATCCGGCCATAACGTCTATCCGAAATCCTGTAAGGGCCTCACGAAGGCGGAGGAGCGAATCCTCCTTCGCCTTTATACAAAAACTCTATTGTGCCCGGCAATCATAAAACACTTTGACCCCGCTTGCACGGGGAAGTGCCCGCATTGTGAGGAAAATTCCTCTGACATTTTCCACATGGTGTGGGCATGCCAAAAAAACCCCAAACCTTACCCCGCTACCCAACCCTTCGCGGGAGGACTGGGAGGCAGCCCTGCTCGGCTGCTCTGACCTGACGGCCCAACGGGCCGTGGTCGAGCGTGCCCGGGCCGCGGCCAACGCCAATGGGCTCCCGTAAGAGGGAGCTCACCTAGTGTTTGTACTAGGGAGCCTACATGAACAGCCGTTTTTAGGGTGATGTCAGCCTTTGACCCACTACATGCCGCCAACGCACCGCCGCCCGCCAAAACACAATGTTGCCAGACAGCAACGCCGCGCTGTCGCCCCATCTTGGCGCCCGCACTGCGTCTACGCCCGATTGCGTTTAGTTCTCAATAATACGGCGTTGAACGTTGCGGTAGCGTGTTAAACGTTGCCGGTGAAGCCTTAGAATGCCTGGATGCTGCGTACCGCTCTGCACTAACCACAACAGAAAGGGGGTGCGAATGTTCCGCTTCCCAGCGAGCCCTGGCCGACGACAACTATGGCTGGCTCAAGTGAAGCGAGACGGCTGGGAGTCCACCAGTGCGTCTTGTATTTGCTCTGTGAGTACTGCGTATTTCGTTCACTGTTTTTTTTCCTGCGGCACACGTATATGTGTTTCGCGGTGTTCGCGAATGAGTAGATAACCGAAGTTGTCGTTGCTGCGTCCACGCATTGCGAGTAGGAAGCTCACAAACGGGACGCGTCCACGCGTTCGTACGGAGATGCGCTCGCTAGTCTGAGCTGTTGCCACGCTTGCGTTCCTGTCAGCGTAACCTCAGTATTATGTTGCAAGTGTTTGTGTGTGGGCTGCGAATTTCTTCGTGCGCTCACTTTGAGAACTGGGTCGCTTACACGACCCTGAGAACCGCCGCTGTCACTCGGTCGGCTCCTTTTTGTTGCGCCGTACTTCGCGTAGCTGGAGGGAGCGGCGGCTGGCTCCAAAATGTCGGCGCACAGAAAACTATGCTGAATTTGGTGGAAGCTGGCAACAGCGTGCCTCGTTGCCCACTGGTTTTGGCTGAGTTTCTTGAAGGCACTTATTAAGATGTCTCCACCCTAAAAACGGCTGTTCATGTAGGCTCCCTAGTTTGTACGGGGCGGCCCCTTAAGGACCGTTCCCACCCTCCCTGTAAATAACATCTGTAAATAAATGTTTTTCAGCAGCACTTCGTACGAACTACTGCCGCTACTGCGCTGAACCGTGCTGCGTGGAGACAGTTACAAATCGCAAACAAACAATGTAAAATAATGAGCTGTGATACCGCAATACATGTCTCCACGAATAACTTGCTAATAAATGCACCTATTGGCGCTCGTGCCTTTTATATTTTTGTTCACGTCAGTTCAAAGCTAATAATGTGCGCTTAAATACTTGTATCGAACAAAGAAAAGACGAGCCCCTCGATGATTCCGGTGCTTTTAAGGGCTACTGATGTCACACGAGGGGACATCCAAAGCAAATGCGCCCAAAAACAGCACAAAATGTGCGTCAAAAACGTGACAATAAACAGTAGGTTTAACAGCACAATAACATCAAGGTTTTTACAAGGAATTACAATCGGAGGCTCAAACACTTTAACTTTTCAAGCCAACACAAAACAGGCGTCAACGACATATGCCACAGGCTTACCTTTCCTCGTGCCGTTGGCTTACTTTTTCTCGTAAAAGCCATTTCGTTGCCTGCCGGAACGGCCAATGCGCCCAGCACGTGTGACTGGTGCAACGTTCTCTAGCCATTAGCCAACGCTTCGCACTCGGCTAGCAGTGGCTGAAGACAGGCTTGGCTTAGCTGCTATTTTAGCATTGTTTCGGTTTCGGAACCATTGGTCGTGGAGGCGAGCGTCACAAAACGTTGGCCTCGGAGCAGGCATGGCGCAATATACGCGAAAAACAGCCATTTGGCGCAGCATGTAGCAGCATCTATGTCTTGGCGCAGTTTGGCGCAACACTTCCACCACTGCAGCCGGCACAAACCAACTGACTGTGCCCGGTCTTGGTGCATTGGGCTTCAGCTTAGCAGCGATCACAATCTGCTGCACCTGTTCACCGATAGAGTTCAAGTTACTTACACAAGTTCCAAATCAAGTCTTGATATATACTAAGCATGTGGTGCGCGAAAAAACGAAGACAAGGGAAGACGCGCATATCACATTTGCTGGCGTCTACTTGCAACTACATTTATTGAAAAGCATGAAGCCAGTGAGACCAGTAGAACCAAGAGCAATGCTGAGAATTACACAGACTTCGTTCGCTGCCACGACTTCCGTGCTGCTGTCAGAACGTCGTTCTTGCAAAAGAGAGCCATGGGTAAGATACGCTTGGAACAGCTGTAGCGGGAGCAACATAAGCACCAAAATATAGTGTGCGCAAACACGTGCTTTTTTCATTGGTTCAGAGCATGCACAGATTTTTTCCCTCTCGTGCACTGCATGCACAAGGCTGTTGCGCACGCTAAAATTAAATTGTTTCATTTCATGCAAGTATACCCCCAGCTAGACATATTTCTCCTTTGGAAAAATACGTCTCGCTGTAGCGTCGGAGATGATTGAAAAAAGCTTGATCCCGAGTCCATGTCCATCTGACACTGCGCGCCTTCGATTCTGAAGCACGCAAGTACCTTCTTCAAGGTGGATTGAGACACCTCATTGATAGTTTCTCTCAAGTCGTTGCAGTACGAAATGCTTGTGTAAGGAGTGCTCTTGATGTGTTGCATATGGCCTTCGGTTTCGAAATTCTGACATGGGTTGGGCTGCGTCCAGGACTAGCACACTTAAGCAATGTGCTCAATTTTTCCACATCCCCTGTTCTCATGTGGGCCTCCACAGCTGGCGGAGGAGCTGCTCACCAGTCTCGGTATTCTGTCGCTGACGGAGGCTAGCAGTGCTAGGTATAGTGTTTGAGGCAAAGTAATCAAGTGGCGAAATTAACTACACAAAACCACAGGCATAACTATGGATCACCAGCAAAATTAAGAAGTAACATCTAAAACAACAAAATAACAACACCCATAATTATTTTGGGCTAACTTACAATGAAGTGTCTAGAATGAATATGCCAAACAAATGTCATTGCACCTCCCAATTGAGATAGCATGCTCAGAGGATTAAAGTAAGACAATCTAAAACACATCAATGTTAGTGTGTCTAGTGACGACTGTTTTCCTTGTCTGAAGGAATGGCAACATGAACAGTGTCGCTGCTTCCAGAATATACAAAGCGCCTATCCATCCTTCCAGGTAACATTAAATTTCTACCCTAGAACAATGAAATTTGGTCTCTTTGTAGAGATTTTTACATTGATTGCAAATATTAGAATTGTAAAGGGGGTTTATTGAAGGACTGAGCAAGCGGGTGGTAGCTCTATAGGAACGCAGGCGAACCCAGATGACGGTGCTTGATCGCCGATCTCGTGCCTTCTTCTTGTGCTGATGATAGCTGACCTGATGGTATCAACGTCTTTCTTATTCACTACAGAGTACGATTAAACCGCTCAGTCAAGCCGTTCGTCTGTGGGTGGTAGGCTGTACTCTTCCGGTGAACCATATGGCACCGTTGAAGAAGCTTGTGCTTGTATTACATCGGAGAGGAAAACACGCCCTCGGTCACTGAGGAGTTCTCGAGGAGGACCATGACGAAGCACAAAACGATTGAGTATGAAAGTTGCGACGTCTTGTGCTGCAGCTGTGGGGAGAGCAGCAGTTTCAGCGTACCGTGTTAGATGATCCACTGCCACGATAGCCCATCGGTTGCCTGCCGTTGTTAATGGTAGTGGTCCGTAGAGGTCAATTCCTACACGGTCGAATGGGCGGTCTGGGCATGGAAGTGGCTGCAATGAACCTGTTGCAGGATGTGGCGGGCTTTTCCGCCGCTGACATTCGTGGCAGCCGCGAATGAACTGGCGGACGAAGGTAAACATTCCGCGCCAGTAATACCTTTTTCGTAGGCGCTCGTAGGTCTTGAAAACACCGGCGTGAGCACATTGCGGGTCGGAATGAAACGACGCGCAGATGGTAGAGCGCAGCGTTCGGGGAATGACTAGTAGCCATTTCCTACCATCTGCTGAATAGTTGCGCCGGTACAAAAGGCCATCCCGAATACTGAAGTGCGGAGCCTGGCGGCGCAGGGTTCGAGTGGTTGGCAGTGTCGGTGCCTCGGATAACGCGTCAAGAAGCGAAGCGATCCATGGGTCATTGCGTTGTGCAGAAGAGATGGTGTCCTCGTCAAGCGCTGACAACGTGTTGTCCGAGGAAACAGATGCGATGTCCGGGGATAGGGGAGATCGTGACAGTGCATCAGCATCGGCATGCTTGTGGCCGGAACGATATACCACGCGAATGTCATATTATTGAAGCCGAAGAGCCCAACGGGCAAGACGACCTGATGGGTCCTTAAGCGACGATAACCAGCATAATGCGTGGTGGTCCGTTACTACATCAAAAGCACGGCCATAAATGTATGGGCGGAACTTGACAAGCACCCAAACGATCGCCAAGCATTCCTTCTCGGTGACGCTGTAGTTTGATTCAGCCTTGGTAAGAGTTCTGCTGGCGTAGGCGACGACATACTCGGCGAATCCAGGCTTGCGTTGCGCGAGAACCGCACCGAGGCCGACACCACTGGCGTCGGTGTGGACCTCAGTTGCTGCCGTAGGATCGTATTGGTGGCGAAGTGAGGAGACGACGAAGAGTACAGAAGGCTTGGTCACACTCAGAAGACCATGACGAAATATCAGTGGTGCTGCCTATAAGTTCGGTCAAAGGCGCAGTGATAGAGGCGAAGTTGCGCACGAACCGGCGAAAGTAGGAGCATAACCCCACGAAGCTCCGTAACTGCTTCATAGTCGTTGGTTTGGGGAAGTCGGCGACAGCACGTAACTTAGCCGGGTCTGGAAGTATACCGTCCTTGATACGACGTGCCCGAGAATCGTAAGTTGCCGAGCAGCGAAGTGACACTTCTTGAGGTTGAGTTGGAGCTGAGCATTCTTCAGGCACGTGAGGACGTGTTTGAGGCGCTCGAGATGTGTTCCAAAGTCTGGCGCAAAGACGACTATATCGTCGAGATAGCAGAGACAGATTTGCCATTTCAAACCCCGAAGAACCGAGTCCATCATGCGCTCGAAGGTGGCAGGCGCATTGCAGAGGCCGAAGGGCATGACATTAAACTCATACAGATCGTCCAGTGTCAAGAAGGCTGTTTTTGGTCGATCGGCATCTGCAAGGGGGACCTGCCAGTACCCTGAGCGCAAATCTAATGATGAAAAAAACTCGGCACCTTGTAAAGTATCAAGGGCATCGTCAATTCTGGGTAAAGGATACACGTCTCTTCGAGTGATCTTATTTAGGCGCCGGTAATCCACACAGAAGCGAACGGAACCATCCTTTTTTTTAACGAGCACTACAGGTGAGGCCCATGGACTTTGTTAAGGTTGAATGACGCCACGTTGCAGCATATCGTTCACCTGTTCGGTAATAACTTGGCGTTCCGCCACAGAAACACGATATGGTCGCTGTCGTAGTGGCGCATGGGAGCCGGTATCGATGTAATGTAGAGTGGTAGAAGTGCGGCCAAGTGAAGGTTGAACAACATCGAAAGATTCGCGGTACTGGTACAGCAGTTGGAGGAGTTCAGATCGTTCAGATGGTGACAGTCCGTCTGCGATCGCCGAATCGAACACTTTTGAAGCCTGTAGATGAGAGTGGTTAAGAGCACTGACGGCGGCGAGGTCACTTTGGGATGATTCTTGCGGCACGGTAAAAATTTGTCCGTTATCAATGGGCTGTACGCATCCAAGAGACTCGCCTTTAAACAGTTTGATGGTATGCGGAAAGGGATTGGTAAGGCAGAGAGCACTGGCTCCATTAGAAATTGAGAGGGCTGAATAAGGGAGCAGAAGTGGTTTCCCGACTTAGAAAGAGGCGTGATGGCTCGAAAAATGCAACTTCATCACGCATGCCGTCAGAGACCACAGGGAGCAAAACAGCTGTTGTCGGTGGAATGTCAGTGTCTTCTTTGACAACTAGCTTGTGCGCGGCTTGATTAGTGTGGTCGTAGGGCTGCTCGAAGAACGGAAGCAGTTCAAGTTCGGAACGGGCACAATCTATAACGGCACGATTACGGGATAGGAAATCCCAGCCAAGTATGATGTCATGAGAGCACGAGGAAAGGACGATAAACTCAACAATGTAGTGGTCCTCCGCAATTTTGAGTCGGGCAGTGCAGGCGGCTATAGGTCGAACAGGTTCTCCATTTGCTGCACGTAAGAACATATCAAGCGGCGTGGTCACCTTTCGGAGCTTGCGGCAAAGTTTGGCGTCTATAACAGACACAGCGGCACCGGTATCCACAAGAGCGTATGCATGGGCGCCGTCTACAAAAACTTCGACGATATTTGACGGCAAGGTGCGAGGACTTGAAGATTTCGATAGCGCAGTTCTTGCCCCTTGAACTGCGACGGCTAGTTTCCCTCATTTTGAGGGGCTGGTCGTGGACGCATGGGTGACAAGGAGCGTCGATTGGGTGAAGGTGAGCGACGAGACGAAGTTGCCGGATAGTCACGGGAAGACGTGTTTGACTGACGATCCGAACTTTCATAACCAAAAGGTGGTCGGTCCATGTAATTGCTTCGTGGTGGGACGTCTGTGTAGGCGGGCACGCGACGACGGCAGTATCGGGAGATATGGCCAGGTCCGCCGCACGCAAAACAGATCGGCCGGTTATCGCGCGTTCGCCAGGCATTTGCAGCAAGGGGCGCCGCCCACGCGGCGTACGGCTGAGTCGAGGCTGTGGTAGCGAGGGGAGGAGCCCATGCGACGGAAGACTGAGTAGGAGCGGTGACATGCGGCAGTCCATTGAACGGCGAGGGCTGGTGTGGCTGCTGCCTCTTTACTGCGTCAGCATAAGTAAGGGGCGCGGCGACAACTTGCTGCTGAAAGGGCACTGGCATAGCCTCGGCAATCTGGTCCTGAAGTGCATGTCAGAGCATGGGAGCTAACGGTGTCGGTGGTTGCTCTTTCTGCTGCTGCGGGAGCTCTTGGCGCTGACAAAACGGCAGGAGGGAAAGCTGACGTGCGACCTCCTCACGCACAAAGTCTTTCATTTGTGCTAGAAGGCGGGAGTGGTCAGGTAGGACGTCCAGGACAGCGAGTGGTTGGTTAGGCTGAAATGGACGACGGGTGAGAGCTCGTTGCCGTCGCAATTCGTCGTAGTTCTGGCACAGAGTTACCACTTCAGACACCGTGCCAGGAGACTTCGCCAGGAGCATTTGAAAGACGTCGTCATCAACACCTTTCATAATGTGCTGGATCTTGGCACTTTCGCTCATTGCGGCATCGACGCGCTTGCAGAGATCGAGTATATCTTCGATATAGGCGGTAAACGTTTCGCCAGGTTCTTGTGCCCGTGAGCGCAGGCGTTGTTCGGCGCGCAACTTCCGCACGGCAGGGCGACCGAAAACTGAGGATATTGCCTGCTTGAAAGTGGCCCAATTCTCGAACTCGGATTCGTGGTTTGTATACCACAGTTTCGCCACATTAGCCAAGTAAAAGTTGACGGTGCTCAACTTAGCAGCGTCATCCCACCTGTTTGGTCCACTGACTTTTTCGTAGGACGACAGCCAGTCCTCGACGTCCTGGTCTTCGGCGCCCGAAAAGATCGGGGGGTCTCGCTGGTGAACCGGGCCGGGGCAAGTAGGAGCCGCGAGAGGTGCTGTCTGTTGGGCAGCGTCAACTTGCATGGTCGACGGCAGCGTGCGGGATCGGAGTTCCAGGGTGTAGGTGATGCAGTTACCCAGCACCTCCACCAAATGTAAAGGGGGTTTATTGAAGGACTGAGCAAGCGGGTGGTAGCTCTAAAGGAACGCAGGCGAACCCAGATGACGGTGCTTGATCGCCGATCTCGTGCCTTCTTCTTGTGCCGATGATAGCTGACCTGATGGTATCAACGTCTTTCTTATTCACTACAGAATTAGTTTTCTTGCAAGTTGCATACTTTTTGTTCTGCACCGTGACAGAAATGTAAAACATAGGTCTTGTGCATGCCCTTTTTCAATTGTTCAGCCTCTATATTTTTTTACCAATGATGGCTCATATTGCTCCAAATTGACTGTAGAGTATCAAGAATTAGCCAGAGAGTGCATACAAAATATTTGCCAGACTTGAAAAATTCAAACAAAACACTGGAACTCTATATTACCCAGAACCTAGTAAATGTTTACTTGTAAATTTTCAAACATTTAAATATTGAAATTTGGAGAAAATAACTGTACTCCTCGCACCTTAGAGAAAATGCGGGCAAGATTTTATGGAGATCGGTGCACCAGAAGTACTAAAAACAAGCTGGGCAAGCTGAAAATGTCAAAAAGTATGTTTAAAGAAAAACCAAGTTTAAAGTTGAAATTGAATGTATATTAATGAAAGAGGTTGTGAAATGCGATCAAAATTGCACACAAAAAGGGGAAATTGTTCTTATAGTAGTTGTCGCCACTAAAATGAACCTGCAACAAGAGTTTCTCCATTACAGCTCTTTTGAGCAGACTCTTTGACGAGAGATTTTTTTGTCTACGTGTGCCGATACGCTCTTGCTTCGGCTGTTAGTACGGCAAACATTTTTTTTCTGGTGTTCACTGTCTCGTAATGTAGTAAGCGCTACCCAATCAATAAAAGGAAGCACACCCAGCTTGCACATTTTGCACATTGACAACGTAGCTACTGTGCGAGTTCCCGCTGGAGTAGGTTCTGCTCGTACTTAGTCTGTCAGTTGCTGCGCTTACGCTGGACTTCTCGCTCAACGCAACTCACCGTAGCATATTTGTTGCCAAAAGAATACTTTCGGGGCGCTTGCTGTGTTTTCATGGTAGTTCCAAAAACAGTGCCTTTGCATTTGTCAGCTGGTTCCCGAACGCATATTTCCAAACTGTGACATATTGAATAAACCACACCAATCACAAGGATGTTCAATACTATTATGTCAGCACTCAAGGAAGAATTTTTCTCGCGATATTTCTTGGTAGTCTAAAAGTCCTATCATCTTCTCAAGAGGTACTGACACACTGCACATGGAAAACTCATTGGATGCATCGCCTTTTAAATGTCTTTGGGTTTCGGAAGCTTTCTTTCTGGCAATACCGGTTGTACCGGCCCCTACCAAAGGCCTACCAAAACGGCTGACAGCAGCACAGGAAAATGGAAAAAGAAGATTGCCATTTGGCTAGTGTGTCGCTTCAATTTGAGCAGGAGTCTTCAAAATTTGTTCACCGACAAACACCTCACTAGTTGGTGATAGCACTTGCTACAGCTTTTTTCGCCCATAATGAAGGTAAAGATACGAGAGAAACATTGTTCAGCAGCAGAGCTTGATAAGACATGAACCCTGCAAGTAGGCTTCGTAATACACAAGGCATGCCGCGACCGTAGCGGTCCACAACCCATACCACATTAAATTTCCTGCATTCAGTTTGAAAGAAGGAAATGACGAGATTGGCGCCAGCGTGCCTGAAAGCTCATGAACTTGTTGGAAGAAGACGACGAGAAGCCATCTTTTACGTTCTGGGCTCGTGCGGACGGTAATAAAGATCTGTCCGAGTTCTTAAAGCCATGTCGGTTGTTCAGTTGGCCACATATTTTACAACGCGATTTAAAAGCCAGTCCCAGCACTCAGAAAATTTGGCAGAAGCATGCCTTTTTTTTTATTTCTTGTGATGCAGGAGCACGCAAAACTGTGGGGATTTGAAAAACCAGGCTTTGCTGATCTCCTCATGCTATCCACAATGGTGATTAACCACGCATTATCAGTCACGAGGCGCTAGCAGACAGCGCACTTTGGTTCTTTAAGCATCCACTTTGTGCTCTTTAGGCACAATTTTAACACATTTTGAGTACATCTCGACTTAGATTTTTATTTTCGGAACAGTCGATACTAACCTTTACAAAACATGTCAAAATAAACAAATCATTATTCTTGAATAAAAAAATCGCATTTTTCGACCCACATCTTTCCTTAAATTTATAATGTACAGTTTCAATCGATTTCTACCCTTAAATTTATAATGTACAGTTTCAATCGATATGTATAAAAAAATAACACTTCTATTCTTTATGCAACAGTAAATTTTTTATCACAATTGGAGGATAAGTTACCTCGTTCGCAAATTAATAATGTAAAGCTTCTATACATCTCTAGCAGAAAATGGTGTTTCAATTCTTCACACAACAGTGAAGCATATATCTCTATTCGGTAAGTCGCATAATCTGCAGGTCTCTACAATGGCCCAAGTTTTGCATGAAGACAGCCTTGGACTGAGTGTGAATATAGTGATTTTCCACTCCAACTGTTCCTTTTTTTGTGCATTCGTAAACACACGGGCTTACATATAAATGTCTAATTTGTTTGTATTTGTATGGTTGCTAAGACAATGAGATGCAATGCAAATGCACCACAAGATCACTATCTAGTTTTCTGGCCATCCCTGTAGCTCCATCGAAATTGGACACACAAAAAAAATTCTGGCTCACTAACCTCTGTCTTATAGTGTTAACTTTTGAAAAAAGAATAGTAACTGTCAAGTTTCTCTTAACCACTGAATGATCCTTTCTGTATGGCCATTTTTTTTTAACTATAGCAGCGAGCTACAAAATCAACTTATGTCATCATACCTGGACGTTGACACCAGCTGTGAAAAAAACCACAATTAGAAAAGTGCAGATTCCAACTTGCCGCATGTCTATGACACACACTTCGAAGATGTTAGTAGGGAGTTTTTTATTTATGGTTTGGCAGGGAGGCAACAGGCATGAATGTTGGGTAGCAGAGCATGCAGTAAAGAAGGTCAGTGGAGGGTATTGAACAAGATTTGCACAATAAGACATAGTAGTCTGGGACTTTATTTCTATCTGGTACTGCAGGGAAGCCTTGGGGGTGCTGTTGGCAATAAATGAGTCTAGGGTCCTGTGGAAGGTGCGAAGAATCGGAAGGGGGTCTGAAGTACTTCAAAACAGCAGAAGGAAAAGGCAGAAGTGAGGGCTGTGAATATTGAAGCATTTGATGGAGTTACATGAGCACTTCTGATGAGCCCCTCTAGCCCCACTGGTGGCCTGCAATGGCAAAGATGGATATTTTCTCTACAGAAGCATTAGAGTTGCATCAGTTCATCTGTAACAAACAAGTGCATCATACTACATTCAATTTGTGCACATAAAGATGGTGCTAAAGATGACTTTGGAGCTTCGTGGTTACATTAATTTGATGTCATTAGGCATAAATATTTGAAATTTTTTGTGCAACAGTAGAACACCCATGAAACAAGAATAAATTAACATGTTCAGTAGTATAACAGAAAATCTAGCAAAACTTTATGGCGTTGCTATTTCAATTCAAATAAGCAGCGTAAGATAAGCACCTTTCTTACGTACAGCAGCTATTATGTCACAGTGACAATGCTCGGAGGATTAAAATAACTGCTCCACCTGCACATTTATTACATGCTTAATATTGTAGAAATTGGCAATGAGCCCACAAGCAAAGTCACTGCATGCTGTGCGTCTCCAAGACTTGATCATGCATCCACCAGTCCTTCTGCTACTGCCAAGTTCCAGTAAAAGTTTTCAAGTGCAGGTGCTAGCTTGAGTCCCTGCAGTTTTGCAAAGCTGACCACTGGCTTGCCACTTGTGCCAGGAGCCATAGCACTCTTGATGTTGAGCAACAATTCCTCAGTCTTTGCTGCAATGTCCTGTGAGTGTTGCACAATCAAAATGTACAGTTTGTAAAAAAACACGCCACTTTAGGTGAACACACATATCAAACAGTGCAAGCAGGTGTTAAAAACGCTCTCTGAAAGGTGGAATATATTAACTACTGCACCAAAGCTGCTTTGTTATATAAGGCACAGTGGCTTAAAAATACTTGATCCTCCTGCATAAGCAGCTGCCATGGAGACTTATGCTTTAACAAAAATATTACAAGTTCGCATTTCCTTATATCTATTTTCTTATAAAATAAAGGGGGGGGGGGGGGGGGTATTGAGGCACTGAAAGAAAGCCTAACTTCCAAAATAACAAATGTAACACCAGTGTAAAAACCACAGCTTCTGTAAGTGAGGGAATAATGTATAATGTTCAAAAGGAATGGCACCAACCACCAAGTTAGAAATAATACTATAGAACTGGCTTCTACTAATTTATTAATCTTGACAATAATGACTTAAGCATACCCAAGTAGTGATAAGATAAGACAACTTATTATGAATTTAGGAAATAAATGATATCCAACCAGGTATTAGTGGATTTCCTTATAAAACAATTTCACTAATGCTCTTTCCAGACAGCTTTTATTTTAGATCCCATTTTCACTGGCATGAAAAGGGCTAACACAAACAAACTTTTACACTATGCAGGAGTGCCATACCGAATAAATACAATCTGCCGTAGGGCACACTTTGCTAGATTACTTACTACTCCTGCACCATTTGGATATGGTGACTGACTGCCCAGAATGAAATCAAGACATGAATAAAGCATGTGTCAGAATATATCAGAACAATGTGCCATAAACACCATTTAACATCATCACTGCTGTTATCATCACTTAGGGTATAAAACAGCTTCTTAGTGTGCTAGAGGGTCAAACATTTATCATCCAATCAAATCGTAAAAGAAAGCAGAACCGGTGTAGACAGATGGCAGACACCTGAAATGGTTCGTGAGCCTTACAAAGTTGAAAGCACTTGTGGCTTACAAGTTCAATTTCATAGCAAGTGTAAATCAGTGCATTATGGAAAGTGTGCAAGTGTATGCACATGAGTAAATTTATACAGGGTGTCCTGGCCAACTTGAGCTGTGCCGGTTGAAAAAAAGTGCAATGGAACGCGAAGATGCAACCAACAGTGTTTGGTCATTGATAACCCCACACAAGGTATTGAATTTTATCAGTGCAGTTATAGTAAATAGTATACTAATAGCTTAAATAATTGATTACTTGAATAACTGCAGAAGTTTAAACATCTAATTCTGCACTGCATTAGAAAACATCCTGATTAAAAATTTCTAGTATGCTACATCATTCCTATTTACTAGGAATGTGCGAATACCAAATTTTGGAACTTAATCGAATAAAAATTAAATCGTTATGACACCAAATCAAATACTGTTTGAATAGTTTTCGAATAGTAAGCCAACCATTTTCAAATTAGTCGTAAACAGCACAACATTTTCTTTGAGACAAATATTCACAAACTTTCACCAAAGAACACTACAGTTAGTTTTAATCAACTCAAAATAGCATAATTATGAAAACTAAGGTAAGCTCATGTACAGCAGATCCTAAAGCCTTTGTAATACAGTTAGACCTGCTAATAACAAATCTCCACATAACAAATATCTCGATATAATGATGTTTTTCTATTCACCACCATTACTCCATAGAAGCACCTGCAATCTCTATGTAACAAAGTAACAGTGGAAGATAACCCTAACATAACGAATTTTGCCACTGACAATATAAAAATTTGGTCGCAGGATTTGTCATGAGCACACATCTTTAGCGATTGCCCCGCCAACGACGAAACGCGAAGCAGTGGCAGCGCACTCGTGGCCGCGGCAACTGCCAGGCAAGAGTGATATTCCCTGCCTCTCCAAATCGCAAAAAAAAAACACCAGAAAACCACGCCTGCCTAAGGCAATTCCCAAGCACCGGTGTGGCAGAATACTGGGCTAGCACGCAGTAGACCCGGGTTCAAATCCCGCTATAGCCTTGTTTTTTTATTTGAGTTTTTTTTCTTAGTTCGTGCAATAATGGTTACAGACACTGGCGGCGACGGCGACAGACAACTACGGCGCCATGCGTGACTGGTGTTGTAATGGCATAACAGCTTTCGCTGTAAAAAGAAATCTACTTTTGCACGGGCAGTGCCACATTTTCAGTTAGCATCACATATGTGGGGCTGCGCTGGATATGCTGGTCCCTTTACCAAAAAGTTTTCCGCAGTACGTGTGTGGTTCACTCTTCACTTTCGATGCCATGCGCATGTAAATCGTTTCACTGCACGCCCATGGCGTGGCCCCCGACGAAGTTCAGCCTCGCTTTTTTATTTAAATGCGAACAGCCGTGCCGTCACTACTGAGGAAATTTTAGATTAGGTGCTGATGGAAACCCTCCGAGACCAGGGTGACAATGACAGATCTTCCGAGGTCGACTCGTCACACATTTAAGTTTGCACAGAGAATTCGAGGGACTGTGGCTTTTGCAATTACCCGATTAGCTCACACATCAACACGACGGCGTGTTGAATGCAATGCAATGAATGCGAGAGCAACTAATTAGGAATGGCAAAATCGGCAATGATCAATCGATTAAAAGTGCTCAATTAATCATAACTTATTTTCGGTTTTTCATTGCTTGAATCAATCAATTAAAATTTTAATTAGTCAATAACAGCAACCCCCACTCTAATTCCTAACACCACCCTTTAGTCGGTGCGCATGAGTGCGAGGCGAGCGATGCAGAGATGCAGAAATCGAGCTCACGTCATTTTTTTTCAAAAAGCTACAGCGCATATTGGTACACCAGTAGAATGAGCCCCAAGCCATTGGCCGCTCTACCTTGTAGAGACAAAAAACGAACTCGCCCTGGTCTCCGTCGCCTATGGCGTCCACCTCCAAGCCCTCGGTAGACGAAGAAAGTTCTTAACAGCGCAAACGACAGGAGGTGATAGAAGATACGAGAGCAGAGCGCTGAACTAACAACACAAATTTATTGCAAACCAACTGCAATATATAGGAAAACAGAATCTGCGCATAACCACGCAGCATAAGCAAACCGCACATACATGCGTCAAACGGCCTACCTTATCAAAAGCCAGTCATATCGGTGGACTCCAGATAACTAATTTCACAGCCGTGAAGAAAATTCGAGGGTACGCTAACACAGGAAGCACCAAGTTCTTGAATGTGGAAGGCTTCGTTAATATCACGCTCGCGCTTATTTTTGTCGCCCCATGATCACACACTTGTCAAGGATTGGCTGACAACCACACTTTTTACAATGGTCCGCCAGGGAACGCAGCCTTTTAGAGAGTAAGCATGCTCCCTCAACTGATCACTTATGCATCGGCCTGTTTGGCCAATGTAACAGAGCCCACAAGTGAGTAATGTCTTGTACACAATCGCTAAAACACATTTAACATAGCGCGTAGCGTGTTTCTTAGTGCATGCTTCTTTCTTAGGTCGTTCGCTGTTGACTCTGCGACATAGCCCAGCGTGCCATCAAAGGAACTAGAGTGAGGATGCAAGCGGCAAAACAGTGCGACGAAGTTGGGCAAACCACTTCGGCAAAGTCTGTAAAACAACAAAAGGCCTGAGACTTTCTGTCTTCGTTTCAGTGAAGACACACAAAGAAGGCAATCCCTTCAGAGCCATCTTCTCTGAGTGCAGTACTTGGGAGCACCCTGTTGCATTGAATCATCAGAGGTCTCTAGCAGTCCTGCCCATTGATGACCCCTGTCGAATCAAAAGGCCAGTCACCATCAGTGATTACCTTCGGACCGAGTGCCCGAAAGGAGTAAGCACCTTCTCTGTTGATGTCAAGGACCTGTTTTATTCTTTACCTCATGACCTTGTGTGCGATGAAGTTAGCCAGTGCATTGAGCATTATGGCTGCACCAAATTTCAGAATGTATGTAGAATTCATGTTCACATGTTTTTGGAACTACTGCGCTTTTATCTACATTCGACTTTTGTACTTCACAAGGAAACCTTCTACACTCAGCGGGAAGGAGTGTGCATTGGCTCCTGTTTAGCTCCGGTTCTTAGTGACCTTTTACTCGCGCGGTATGACAGAAGTCTCATGGCTAACCTTCATCAGACAAGCAAAGTTAAAGTGTTCCGATACGTTGACGACTTTTTAGTGTTTTACGCATTGATCAATCTGACCTTCGGCGAATTACCGGAGAGATATTTCACGTATTTTGATGTGAAATGAAGCAACTAGAACTAACATCAGAGCTTATTTATGATGACAAGCTACGATTTCTAGACTTAGAAATGCTTTTTTTGGTGGACCATGTCTGTTGGCGGTACAAGCCACGCTCAAAGAAAAGCCTTCTTCCTTTTACATCCACCCATTCTAAGCTAGTCAAGCGAAGCATCGCTTTTTCCTGCCTAAAGGCAGCTCTAACTCGCTCTTGTCACCACCAGATAGAATGAAGTTCTTCGCAAGAAGTTCACCGCCTTCAACAACCTGGCTTTCCTAATCCCCTGCTAACTTCTATAGCCGAGACTCTCATAATGTCTCTAAGAGTGCCTGATAAGAAACAAAGCAACAGCCAACTCAACAAGCCTCATTCTAGCACGGCTGTTATTCCCTACGTACACGAGGTTTCCCATAGGCTAAAGAAGGTCGCTGGCAAAACAGGTGTAAGAGTTGTGCTCTGCGCACGCGACAAGCTTGCTGGGCTATGTTGCAGGGTCAACAGCGAAGGACCTCAGAAAGAAGTGTGCACTAAGAAACACGCTACGTGCTATGCTGAATGTGTTTTAGCGATTGTATACAAGATATTACTCACTTGTGGGTTCTGTTACATTGGCCAAACAGGCCGATGCATAAATGATCGGTTGAGGAAGCACCCTTACTCTCTAAAAGGCTCCGTTCCCTGGTGGACCATTGTAAAAAGTGTGGTTGTCAGCCAATTCTTGACAAGTGTGTGATCATGATGCAATATAAAAATAAGCGCGAGCGTGAGATTAGCAAAGCCTTCCACATTTAACAACTTGGTGCTTCCTGTGTTAGCATACCCTCGATTTTTCTTCGTGGGTGTGAAATTAATTATCTGGGGTCATTTCGTACATGTACGTGCAATTTGGGGTCATTTCGTGCATGTATGTGCAATTTTGCTTATGTTGCGTGGTTATGCGCAGATTCTGTTTTCCTATATATTGCAGTTGGTTTCGAATAAACTTGGGTTGTTAGTTCAGCGCTTTGTTCTCATCTCTTCTATCCCCTCCTGTTGTTTGCGCTGTTAAGCACTTTTTTCATCTACCATGCAGCACCAACCAACCCAATCAAGCACTTTGTCCAAGCCTTCACCCAAGTTTCTAGCGTGGGCATTCACTTCATCGAGAGAAAGCAGCAAGACAATGTGTCAATGTTCAACAGAGATGTTTGTTCTCTCTACATTTCAGACGTGCAAGCGCATTGTCTAGTTACTTATTTTCTCTCTGTTCATTTTCGGCTCCGCAACGTTTCATCATATTTCATCGCACAAACTCCGCTCTCCTTGCCTTGGATAACAAGCGAACTTCTTGGCCTGCTGTGTCTATGACACCTTACACCTTTTTAGGTATTTTATTTATTTAACTCTCTGGTCGGCCATGGAAGATCAGTGGTTACAGTGCTCAGCTGCTGACGCAAAGGTCAGGGGTGGGGGTGAACCACGACACAAGCGCTTGTGTTGTGCACTTTCTTGTGTTTCTTGTCCTTTTTGTGCACTGATCGTGATGAGTATGTTCCAACTAGCCCAATTTGCTACTTCAGGGTTGAACCATACCTATAGTATGCTCGTGCGTGTGTTTGTGGCCCTTGTACTCTGGAACCCAAACTAACTTGATTAAATTTATGCGTAGTGGAACCAATAATTTGAAAGCACTCAAAATGTCCGAATGAGGGCTGAACATACCGATAGCAAATCGGTCAAAATTATTCTTGAGCTTATTGATGCTGCTATGATTGCTAAAAATTTTCCTATAAAGATGGGCAGAAAATTTGGATGGCGAAGCGAAAACAACCAATCTGGAGCAGGAGGAAAAATGTGGAATTGGAATTTCCCCCCCTAATTCCCAAAATATTTCCCAAAAATTTCGATTCCACATTCTTCTTCACTTAGTGAAGCATCCATCCCAATGGCTGTCTTCATCGGCGTATGTTGCAGGTAATCGTTGATATAGCATTTAATAAGTGGACCGACATTAGTTTTACATTGTTAAAAAGATATCATCAAACCCTCTTTTAATAGAGTTGTTGCTATTGCTTATTGGGCACAGGTTATTAATTTGAACGTTTATTTTTTCAAGAAGGCTTTGTAAAACTAAAACTTAAAGCATATTAAATGCTCCAAAAAGTTTTTATAGCCACTAAATGGGCCATAAAAACTGTTTCTGAACGCCTAAGGGAGATTCATACAGCCTTATAAATCACTAAACTGCTAACAATTTAAACTGGATAGCAAATTAAGGAAGCCTATCTTCCATATACAAGACCTTGGTTGCCACAAGTGTGGAAGACCTACCCATAATTTCAAGGCTTGTTCTGGGGGACTACAAGAATGACGAAGCTTATAAACAGGAGTTCTAGCGTATCAGATGCACCCGAATACAAGCACTGGGCGAACATACATGCATGCAGTGCGAGCGTCTTATCAACTTCCTCTGCCTCCTCGTCTCTGCTTTGCCTTTCGCGGCATTTCCTAACCATCCCCCAGCTGCATGTTTCTATATAAGTATTCAATCCATCTTATCGTTTGATTGTTGTGTATCTACATATGCAAATCAAGTAATAATAATAGTAATAATTTCAACCAGTGTGGTCACTGAAAACTCCTCCCATTTCAGTGTGCTCAAAGATGCAGGTTTCGAGTAAATACGACCTGCTACCGAATCACCCATAGATAATGGCCAAAGATCCTTCATTCTGTGACTTCACCCATACATGATGGTTCACCTGTATCCACTGGGTGAAAGTAGCAATTTTCATGAAGGCGTAAATGTGCACATATGATCTCTAGCACATCTGATAGAAAGACTTGAGATGAAACAAACAATGCGTTTATTTCAATTAATACAGCGCACGCCAGAGGACGACGAAGAATAAAATACACTTGACAGGTGCGCTGGAGTAGGCAGGCTTCGAGGCCAGTATGTTTCTTATTCTTTGTCCTCTTCTCGTGTGCGCGGTATCAACTAAGATAAACACATATCCCAACTCATTCAAGCTTCCATTTTCACACACACAATGTTTCTCAAGCAATGAGATATGCTGTTGAAATCACCTATAAAAATGTTGATTGATCAACTAAAACATCACACAGAAAGCAACTAATTTATTAAAAGCTAATTCGATTAATGATTTATTCGGCCATCCTTACAACAAATTGTAATGTTATACAAAGTAAGGCTAGGAACCAACTATTTTGGATCAGATATCGTGTAACTCCTACAAAACGCCGTGGTGTAAGCAAATACAGCTGCTCAAGGAGAAAGTGCTCCTTTTACACAGTCTCTTCGCGTTGAAAGCGCACTGATGCTTGCCGAGATAGTATGCGCACCAGCAATCGCGATCGTGCCCTTAGAATCAAAGTTCACTGTTGCTACTCCAACGACCCCCTTCCCCTTTCCGCGTTTTTTCATGCCCGTTAAATGCGGGTGGTTTCCTTTCTAATGATGATTGATATGTGGGGTTTAACGTCCCAAAACCACCATATGATTTTGAGAAACACTGTAGAGGAGGGCTCCGGAAATTTCGACCAACAGGGGTTTTTTAGCGTGCACCCAAATCTGAGCACACGAGCCTACAGCATTTCGCCTCCATCGACAATTTAGCCGCCGCAGATGGGATTCGATCCCCTGACCTGTGGGTCAGCAGACGAGTACCTTAGCCACTAAACCACCCCGGCGGGGCTGGTTTCCTTTCTGTTTGAGCATTCGACGGCAGTTCTAACACGCGGGGGCATGTATGCGCCCTTCTGGAGATAGAAATGGCCAGGCTCATGTGATCTCTGCTTGAGCAGCGCTCACGCCGAAAACTCCTCAAGAGTATAAATATAATTGAATAATGCAGTTTTTTACGGCTAAGTAATTTTTAAGTGAGCTTTGCCTTCAGTTCCCTGTTTGTTTAATTTGTGCATTTACTTTTTGAATTTTCGTACCAAACTTGCATTAGTGAAATTTTTTTAATGAATTTTTTCGGGAATTGGTCAATTTTATTATATCCAAGTTTATCTGTATTTTGTAACTGTAGGTTTAAATACAGCATTCACTAACATCATCAATGTCAGACTGTCACCTGATGGATGGATGGATGGATAGATAGATGGATGTATCGTAACACATAGCGTGTTACGCTTTAACACGGGATGCGCTTTAACACGTAACGTGTTAAAGCGCATCCCATTGGAATGCCCTTTAACACGTTACGGGCTGCTACCACGTCAGAACAGAAAGACCAAGTCTCTCTGCTGTCTCGTGGGCCCCTTTTACTGCCCATAACTGTTGTCGCCTTAGCTTGAGTAAACCTGGGACACAAAAACTAAACAATTTTCGGTCATACACCATATTGCTATATTTAACAAAAACAGATCAACCTGTCATCACAACATGCCCTGCACACCATAGGCATCTAAGCATCAATGTTGAAATCTACATCTGCAAGGACAATTTACGACAACACAACACTTGCATTGGTTAGTCATGAAGCTGCATGCAGTTGTAGCTCCCCCTTCAGTTGTTAAAAAATTTAAGCAGGAGCCGATTCTTGCGATACAGCTACGGCACAGTAAAAAGTGAGCAAGACACGAGTTTAAAGGAAAAAAAAACATGTTTAACCAGCAATCAATATAGCATCGGTAGTCTCATAAAATTTTGGACTGTGGGCAGGTCACTTTAGAAATTAAAAGAAGAAAAATAGTCTGTAGCTGTTCCAAGGCTTTGTTTGTTTTGGGGTTCTCCCCTTGGTGCTGATAATTCGGAAACTATTAGAAAAGTATTCGGTATTTTGAAAATTTTCAAATATGTACTATTGAATTCGAGTACCGAATTGAATACAATGCTATTTAATTTATTATTCGAAATTTTCAAATGTTTGCAGACCCCTTACTAGTTATTTTTTCTGCGTTTAAAACTTGTGGTATGAAAGGCAAAGAAATATGTACATGGAGCACACACCTTCAATTTTCTCAGAAGATGTTTAAAAAAACCAGTAGTCCTTGATGGTTGGCTTGACTGGCACAACAAAGTGACAAAGGAGCGCTGTCCTTATTGGCTGCTCATACAAGCAGCCATCAAGGATGCCACTGCCTAATGACTTTTTAATACTAATCAAGGCAGCTGATAAGCAGCCCTAGTTTTTTCACACCCCTTTCAGGCGTGCCAGTGTAGCGTGTACAACAGACGGGGCATGCTCTTTTATCGCGTCATTCGTTGCCTTTTTCTTCACATATTTGAAAAGCTGAAGTAATCAGGAATGATGTGGCAGGCCATAAATTATTTGTCCTGGTGTTTTGAATGCAATGCAGAATTAGACATCCAACTTTTCCCACTTATAGCAGTAATTCTTTACATAGGCAATTAATTTTTGCTAATCAACTAAGAACTTACAAACAATTGATTAGTATGCCCAGTGCTACTACAAACAAAATGCTGTTGGCTACATATTCACATCTTGCAGTTTTTTTTTAGTTTGCTTGGCCCAATTGAGCAGGGACACACTGTGTATGCAATAAATTATGAACTCACCCAAGCCACCACCTAATATGTCTGTAAATTTGCATAGACCAATGAATAAACAGTTTGATGAGTGCACAAGAACTGGCCACCCACAACACTCTAAATAAAGGTGAGTATGCCAAGATAAGTTTACATGAATTATTTAATTATGAATAAATTTAAGATAAGTGCTAAGCTTCTGGTCTTTTGTAGTACATGCATGCATGCATAAATAAAGTTACTTACCTGCACAACATTCTGGTCAGATAAATTATCATTATCTGCCTGTCGCACCATGAACATAGCAATTTCTTTGTGCATCTTACTCATCTGGAAGGCCTCTATAGAAGACAACAGTAATGACAGATGATTAGAGGAAGGCCATCGTACAAGTTGGTAAAGTGAAAATACTTGAAAAATGTTGCTGTAAGAGAAGGCCAATTGGCAGTTTCTGCATATGACGTACCTTTTGAATGTGGTGCCACAGTAATTTCAATAGCAGCCAAGTTGACGAAGACATCGTACAGTTCTAAGCGGCCTTCAACACTGGCATCACGAAACCCTGCCAAGTAATGTGGCATCTCCGACAGCTCAGCCATTTCAGCAGGAGTCAGCTCCATAAAAGGAAAGAAATACTCCCACTGTGGTTTGTGCGCGCTGAGAGCAGTAAAAGCCCTGGAAATAAAGAGATATAATATTCCTTTAAAAAAATGTTACACATTCCATTTCAAAAGTGCAACTTGTGTCCTACCTCTGCCTGACATGAATAAAATCTTGACCTACCATTCAAGTTCTATGCAGAAGCCAGGCTTGTGACAGGACTCTAAAACTGATTACAAACAGAATTCCAAGAAAGTGAGGAAACGTGCTTTACAAAGCATACTATTAACCTAAAAATAGCTTTCCTCCTTAAAACCTATTGCTACCACAATATAACTATCAATCTACAGTTGCATTCAATATGAGCTGCAAGGCAGTCCCAGAGGCTGAAAAGGTCCCAAGCCTGGACAATAACACTGGCAAAACATTGAGGGGAGATGCAATCCAGAAAAAAAATTGTTTATCTGTAGTCTAGGGCAATGATATTTTTCCTGTATATAGGCTTTTATGTTGACTTCAAATATGTAATTAGTTTTATAGTAAGTTGCACAGTTTGTTTTGTGCTATAATGATGTGTATAGTTCGTTTTGGGCAAACCTTACGGTTCTGAGCCTATAATGGCTCATGTTGTTCCACATTAACTGTAAAATGCTAATACCTATCATGAAAGTGCACATAGAAAATTTTGATGATCAAGAAAAATTGCAATATGAAAATTCTTAGAATTTTCAGCCCGTACTAATTGGTTCCTTTAGGTGCATAAAAATCATACAGACAATACCAAGTTATAAAGATACTTGCACCCTTCACATGTTAAGGTATAGGTGGGCAAAACTTCATCTCGATTGGGCTATGAGAAGTACCATAAACATGATGTCCATACTTAAGAATTTGCCCAAAAAATGATCTTGAGAAAAACACATTTAGGTGAAAGCTCCCCTATGCAAAAAGGATGTTTTTTTTTTTTTTAAATGAGTTCTTCCATAGAGCTTGGGAATCATAGTTATTGTGGGCATGTAGCTTTAGTGAACCCCTCATGCAAAACGCAATGGCAAGCAGCCAGGTTACAATTTCCAGGGGACTATAGACAATCTATAGTTTTTGGTAGCCAGCTTGTGCTCGTCAATAAAAGCTATTTTAACCTACTTCGAGTTTAATTACAATCTTCAGTTTCTTTGCCATGAAAGTAGAGGAACTAAACTTGTGGAAGCAAATAAAACCAAAAAATATGTAATTAAGAAAAAAACTTGTGTCCAACTCTCATCTCCCTTAAATGGGCTTACAGGATGCCAACATTAACAACAGTGCTTAGTTCACGCCACTTCCGACTTGGGTAGAATGCTGCAGCTGATATAGCATGCGACTGTAACTGAACAGGTTAAGCATCCCAATGGTATTTTTAAGCCTTTAATGTCTCACACTCGCGGCGATTTGCTGCGTTCAACCGTGCTCTGGATGCTAGCACACCCTACCTTAAAGAGTATCGGCACTTGCACTAGCTTTTCTTTAGGCTTTGTCAGCACATATAGCTTGAGATGATACCAACTGCAACATGAAGCACCATCCCTAAAAAGCCTTTATGTGTGCTTGACATCTTTTAAGCAAATGCCACTAAATACAAAGCATGAAGCACACATTTCTTAACGATCATGATCGAAAAAAAAGCTACAACAGAAGGCACTTTGACAGATCATAGCCTGTGATAAGCACCAGGGCTGCACATTAACGCTTTGCTGGTTAATCATCTGCACAATATACTTGAGTAGTGAATGTATTAAGGCTGTCTTTCCCTTACACTCTCTCAGCAATCACACGATGGCACGCCGGATTGCACGGCAACGCTCCATCGTCAGACGTCTCGTTGCAGCAGTCAAGTCGGTCGTATGGTTCCCATGCACACGCATCTCCCCTGAAGCCTGGCCACAATCCGCTCACTCATGCAAGAACGAAGATGCCCGCATCTTGTTCTATTCTGATTGACCCTGTCTCAATGGGCACAGAATTTGCCAAACACACTTCGGAATTTACGAAGTGTTAAATTTTTTGCCAAGGAGTCTTGTCTATCGTAAAAACACTCTGCCATACCAATTTCTGCTTTTTCCCTATATACATCTAATCTTTTTCACCACTTTGTCACCACAGCATTTCTGTCAACCAGTAAACTTCAAAGTTGTTAGGAATACCATGCACATGACACAAAAAAATAGTGATAGCACTATAACTTTAGTTACCGTTGCTATTTTTGAAGTTTACCGATATTTAGTGGAATACATATGCGCTTCATTTGTAATGAATTATCTTTACATGCACAAGCTGCAGCAAATATGAACCTCAGAAATCGACAAGAAACACACGTGCACCTTCCCAATTTTTCTAGCATGTATGTTTGCAACCTTGCCCCACCATAATACTCTTACTACATTTTTGTGTGTGTGTATGAACAGAGCTTATTTTTTATAAAACCTTCCACAACAGCTGCAGTTCTGTAAAAGTTACGTAAACGTAAAGGTTATGAAAAATTCTGGAGATTTGGAAGCTGTCAAACAATGTCACAATGCATGTCGCATCATAATTCAACAAGGCTGTCGGTCGGTGCACTTCTGATTGCACAAGAATCCAACTAGGATTTAACTTCTCGGTCACAACTGGACCAAGTGCGCAATCTGCACAAAAGACCCCATGACAGCCGTGCGATATAGTCCACATAGGGCTCCACCGTAAACAAAAACGGCCACAAAACACCAGCACATTACAGAGACTACTGCTTTCACAGTTGAAAAAAAAACAAGCACGGGTTGAGAGAAAAAAAGAAAAGGAGGATGAGAGGCATGGTTGCTTATATATGTAAAGTATACATTTTGCACTGGACCTGCATGTTTCTCTGAGCAATGTTGAAGAATACTGGAGAAAAGCAAATAAATCGGTGAGCTGGTAGTGTACTTTATGGCTTCTGTCTAGCTGACATTACAAAAAAAAAAAAATTTTCTTTTGCACACAAGTCTGCCTTTCATTATTTTCTAGCTAGGACTACTCCACAAACTGTGCACACAAAATTTGTTATTTACATTTCTAAGAAGTGCAAGTTCTGATGGCCATCAAGTTTCCACAAATGGCTAAGGTTCACAGCCGTTTCTCTTTAGAAACGTGCGCGAGTATGCTTGGAATTAAAGTTGTATAAATCGCCTAGCGAAAGCTTTGCACTCACCTGACGTAGTTTAGCAAAACGTTGAGTTTGTGGTGGTAGACAATCACCCTCTTCTTCAGGATGATTGCAGTGTAGATGATTATCGTCTCCAGACCAAACATTTTTATGATATCTACAGCAGAAAAGGCATTGGTGGTTATTGTTGAAAGCCGCTGCAACACAAATTCTGATGCATCCCACCTTTGATTGGCACCTGCGTAAGGCTGCGTTTTCGATCGTAGTTGCTCAACAGAAAAGTTCCGTTTTCTTCGGTCGTACACGAGCCCTTGACGGACACAGACAGAAAAAGCCGCAGCAGCGCTGTAGGGTCTCCGGTCTTGCAGTACACTTTGCTGAGTATTCTCGATAGTGTCTCGTACTTCTCGGGGCTGAAGTCTTTGGCGTGCAACACAAGGACGAAGAGTTTCACCTACGAGCAATGAACGCTCCTTAGATGCAAAACCTCAAGTATATTTTAACTAGACGCACTTACTCGGCTCAAGTTATCGCTGTCAAAAACTTCTGTCTGGTACATGTAAAACCAATCCCTGTGGTGGTGACAGTACCGGAACCATACTGGCCGTTCACTTGACATGTTATCGTTTTCCAAGTCACATTTTGCCAGAAGCAGGGAACGATCTTCCAGCGTGAATGACGGGTAAGACCACGTCCACAACACATCGTTATTGGTGTCTTTCTCTGGAAGCAGCAAGACGAGAAACGAAGGTCTTGGAAGGAGACGCACGAATGAAACATGTGTACGATCTCAGCCAATCGCAAAGTAGTTTTCTGGACTAGCGAACATTGGAAACATGCGGTACCGCATGTTTCCAAAGCCCTTGGTACCGGTAACCGCAGACATGAAGTTAAAATTTCAACCGTACGGCTAAATGTGTAGCGATGAACACCGGAGTGAATAGCATGTTCTGACTTACCTATAACTCCGACTGCTTTCAAATCATCAACAGCAGCCATGGCACATGATGGGCGTGCACGGTGCACAGTACACGGGCTACAACACTACTTGTTTACAACCTCATTTCGCTCTCCATGGCTACAAGCGCACACAGCTACAACAAATAGAGAGGCTAGTGTGATGAGGAGGCACTAGCGCGCTGAATCGTGCTAGAGTGTGCTCTAGTGGTGAGAAATATTCTCTGCAGTAGAGTGGCTAGTAGCGCGCCATGTGGCAGGTGTCGGCGCTACAAAGTGTGTTACTATGGTTTGTTGCAAAAAGAGGAATTTCTTGAACTTAACATAGATCGAATGAAAGTCATATTACACATGTGAAAATACATTGCTCAATAATAGCAATAAAGTGCGAGGCATTGTTTACCCCGACTTGCACTAAAGCTGCAGGGAGCCATCTAGCAGTAGCCATTAAAGTGGTCATTAGTTTGCGCATCACTCTGTGTTGTCTCTTGGTTTTTTTCCTTACCTTGCAGAGCATCACAAGCTTGAAGCCAGTGATCTCCACTAGTAGTGGCAGTAGCATACAGTACCTATAACATCTGTTATTGACTGCCACGAAATACATAAATTCACCTGTTTTACATAAAACATATTTTCAGCAGACCTTATGTAAAATCAGTGGTTTCATCCTTTGGGAGGTGAACGTCTATAAAAGTAAAGCAATTCTAATAACCATATTTGAAGAAGTTTTACTGACATGGAAGCGATATATACAAGAGGAATGGTCACACGGGCACATAGGAGAAGGCACCTTGGTCAGTTGAGGAACTTGCGGCAACGGCGGGCACCACATGAACAGGGAATCTTCACGTCTTCCTTTGGAAATTTGTAGTCATAAGTCAGTTCCTCACCCTTGTGAATTTTTCGTAGTGCATATATGATGATGTGCTTCTGACCAAACACTGAAATCACTTTGGAGTAACAGTTGGGGTCACAGGAGTGATTAATGAAACGGGCAGCATTGCCATGGGTTGTGGCATCCACTACTTGGTCCTCATCAATGCGAAACATATAACAGCCGATGCCTCTGCTCTCATACAGACGTTCTCGTTTGTCTGTCAATACTGACCTGATTACCTGTCCTGCATATTCAATCACCATTTCTCCAGCGTCAATGTCCCGTTTGGAGTAAAGCCCTCGTCCATGGATCAATGAACGGTAAACACCCACTGTGGCCTTGGCACTGTCTTTAAGGCAGTGGAAGCTGATTATTGTAGCTAGTTCCTTATCCTGTATGCTTCGACGTCTCTGGATACACTCATCGGTTTCTTCATCCTTGCAGTGAAGCTCTGGTGTTGGCGCCTTGCGATGCACTGATGCCAAAAAGTCAAACAGATCATAACTGCCGCGGCGTCTGAAAGGCTGTGTGCGAGCACTGCCGGCATAACAGTACTTGGCCACCTCATGTCTCTTTTGAAACTTGAACTTTGGTACTCCACTTTCTTCATCTGAATTAACTTCAAAGGCATACACATCATGCACTTTGTCCACCGCAAGGTCTTGTGGTGCTGTTGACGGTGGTGGTGTGGTAAGTATTGACACTGGGACGGGTGTTGTGGGAAGGGAGGGGCGCAAAGAATCTTCGGGCAAACTAACTTCCACAGGGGGAAACTCAATGGTGCTGGACGAGTCGGTGAGTGTGACCCGGGCAGTGTCCGCAGTGCTAGTGTTGTCCAAGCTGGACAGAGAGGAAGCAGACAACGGTGGGGAACCGAAACACAGTCGCGTCTCCTCACCATGGCAGAGCGGTAGTTCAGGCTCTGCCCTTAGAGTACTCAACGAAAACCTTGCATCGGGTTCAAACGTTCTTTGCAGGGGCCTCGGCGGCGACAGTAACCCTGTTGCTGGTAACGATGGCACTGGCGCTACCGGGGTGGCGGCCTCCTTAGCACGTGCCAAGATAGGTCGAGGTGCGGGAAGGCCTGTCTTGGGGAACGGCAGTGACTTTGGGCTAGTGTATGGTCCACTGGTCGAGAATGGCACCGGGCTTGTGCTGGTATCCCCATGGAAGCTCTCAAAAGGCGTTGTTGGTGGTGCTGCATAGCTGACTGGCTCAGGTGGTTCCTGCTTGGTTTCCAGCACTGGGTAGACTTTAGGAAATAGCTCTGGCTGCTGTAGAAACTGAGTTCCACTCGTAAGGAAGAGGTCGCTAGAAGGCGCCGAACCGTATGATGGGAGCGGCTCCGGAGGACTTACGTAGTTCGTATTAGACACAAAAGCGTTGTTCACAAACGATGGGAATGTTGGTTGTTCGGGCGGCTGCAAGCTGAAGGGCACCAACGGCGGCGCCTGCACAGCCGTGTTGCTCAAGAATGCATAGTGCGAGGGTTGTGGTTGCAAGGACAGCGGCGAGTAGAAGAGCTGCTGTGGTGGAGGCGGCGGTGCCAGGTAACTCGTGAGATCTGCACTTCGTGGGACCACGAGTGTGCCTCCTGGGACTTGGAACACGTCGTACTTGCTTGGATAGCTCGAAGTACTGCTGAACAGAGCAGGCTGCACATAGGACATGGTGTAGTTGGCCAGCGGCGGCGCGACCACTCTATTCAAGTCGACGTTGTTGATGGGACAGAAAGCAGACGTGTGCAAGGCCATAGCCGCCGGCTGCCCCAGTGGGCCGCCTGCGGGCAGACCCCCGACGGCTGCAGTACTTTTGGCCAGGATCACTTTCGGGCAAGCCATCATGACGGCGGCCAGCACAGGCGGGCGCGGGAGCGCGCGCGCGCGCGGCCACTCGGACGCTGTTGCTACAATGGAGCACGACCCTCGCGGCGCAAGTCCATCTCGCACTGCAGCACTCCGCTTACTCTGCTTGCAAGCATTTCAAGCAACGTGGCCCCACAGCCAGTCTCTACGACCGATGCGTCCACGCTTACTGGGCAGACCATCGTTTTGCTGCGGAACATCGCAGTCCGAAAGCATGTTCTCATTCATCACAACACCTAACAGTATGAAGGGTGACAGCTTCCACTTGACCGTCTTGGAGCGCGCGAAGCACAACTGGGGGCACTCGTTGTAAGAGCTCTTGGTGCACGCGCGGTTTACTTGTGAATAACGAACAACACGTATTCACTCACCAATGGAAAAATCTCTCCAATCGATAAGTTTATAAATTACAAGAGGTGAAAGACAGAATTTCAGCTCCCCGCGCAGTGGCGCTGGAATGTCGCTGCCGGCGAGATTTAGCGAGAACACAGCAGCACCTCCCCACAGAACAACCTCCCCCCTTCACAACCCCATGTCCGCTTCCTTTTCACTTATCTCCGCTATTTCTTCGAGCGGCTTCAACAGGCTTCAAACTCAACAAATTCTCTGCCCAAATAACCGAACACAGCGGTCCGCTGCTACAGCGAACAAGAGAACGGAATGGCGCTAAGAGTTGGGTGGTGGTCACAGCGAGCGTCGTCGCCGGGGCAGTGCCTAAACGAAAGAAAAAAAAAAGCAAAAAAAAAAAGGTTGCAGGATGGTGCGCAAGTTACGGTTGACCGCACCGCATCGGGACATCGCGTTGCCGGACTGCTTTCGAACTAAAAAGCTGCGAAGTGTGGACTCTTGCTTTGTGCAAGTTTTAAAGAGATGGTAACAGCGTGGCAAGCCTCACGTGCCTGCAAACCTTACCGGCGTTTGTGCACAGATTGTTGAAAGGTCGTGCTCAGTACCTAAACGTGCTTTCTTTTGCAAGTGTGAGCTAAGCACTAAAGTGCTCGCTGTGTTCTCACTAGCGTTATTTTAAATGTTGTATAATTCCTTAATGTTATGAGGAGTCTCAATGTCGCCCAGTGTCCTTCGGCATCATTCTTTGGCGCGGATAACGATCACGGTTTCCTTGACATCAATTATAGCTCTACGTTTGCCGCAGTGCAGTAAAGCTATATTCGCGAAGCCCTTTCATTCTAGTTCTGCAACAAGTGTTTTCCTGGTGTTGGATGGAACCCACCTAAATCAGCAAAAGAGGTTCAGATGCTGTAACCTTCAAGTTATGTATCTCCAGTATATTAATATTTGCTGTAGCCATATACTTCAAGATAAAATGACTATGTGTGGAGCACTAATGCATCAGCCCATGGATGCCACAAAGATTTGTGGTAAATTAAGTATAACTATTGGTTGCATGTTGATATCAGGACATAATTCATGAATAATCCTGCTAATCAATACTGGGTGTATGCTAAGAAAAGCAACTATCAGCCTTGCAAAAAACACCCTATTTGACAACTGTTACCGAGTAACTTGCAAGAGTATGCATTAGCATCTATGAACAACCCATCTTGAAGAAAACTGTCAGCTTTCTGCATTGGGCTACTACTACTCAGCTTTAACAAGTCATAAGAATAATAAATGAAAGTCATACATTGGCTTCCAACTGCAATTCATGCAAGAACTATTGAAATCCCCCTGTATGCATATGTAAGCATCTATGTTTTACCTGGAAGCAAATAAACTGAAACTAGACCAGTGACTGGCCAACTATGCAAACTTGTCCTGTAGAGAGATAGTGCTAGTTTATCTTTAGGTGAGGTGGCATGAAACCTATGTGAGGGGACCAGTGAAAGGAAAAGAGGGAAGTCTTGGAACCATATTGAAATTCCCCATAGTGGATGTGCGTCACAGTTCATAGACAGTTTTATATTCAAGGATGTAAAAGACGTATAATCAGAAGCTCGAACTTTCCCAAGCCTTTGCTTATTCAAGCAGATTACAAGTATTTCCAGTCTGAAATTATTTGTTCAGTATGCATTCCAACACACCATTAACATCACACCTAGGTTTTCTGAAACTTTCCCAACTTATTCACATGAAGTGGCCTGCAATGCGCTTAAGCACATTGCAGCCCACTCCCTCGTCATGAACAAAAAGACCGAGTCTCTGCTGCTCCTTGACATGCTGCAATTTATGTGACTGTGCTCAACAATACTTAAGTTCTTGTCCCTGGCCACATTAATATTTGTTTCTGATGTATACCAATGCAACACCTTTATGGCAACCTAGCTGTGCCTCTCTCTTTTTTTTTTACAAATAAATCTTGCCTTTTTTTGTCCTTCTCAGACAACCAATTTATGTTACAATGTCACAGTGCCCTACTAGCCTGCTGCTGTACTCAAAAGATGAAGTGTACCAAATAGCTGTTTTTAGTACTTTGTAGCATACAAGAGTTCATTAGTTTCATTACATGTGGTAGCTTATTGGATAAGGTGTACTGCTAAGACGCAGGGTCGATTCAATGGGATTGAATTGCAAAAAACACCTGTGTTTAAGGAGCATCCCAGCTGGTAAAATTTTTTGAATAATACAGTGAAACTAATACACTGAAAAAGAAACAGCATAAAAAAGTGAGAAAAATATTCTATGTATGTTCACAGCTTGAGAGCAGAGATGAGATTGAAGTCTCACCATCATTATCAGCCTGACTACGTCCACTGCAGGACAAAGGCCTCTCCCATGTTCCACTAGTCAACTCGGTCCTGTGCTTGCTGCTGCCACTTTATACCCACAAACTTCTTAATCTCATCTGCCCACCTAACTTTCTGTCTCCCCCTCGCACGCTTGCCTTCTCTGGGAATCTAGTCAGTTATCCTTAATGAGCAGCGGTTATACTGCCTATGCGCTACATGCCCGGCCCAAGTCCATTTCTTCTTCATGATTTCAACTGTGATATCCTTAACGCCGGTTTGTTCCCCGATCCGCTCTGCTCTCTTCTTGTCCCTTAAGGTTACACCTATCATTTTCCTTTCCATTGCTCGCTGCGTCGTCCTCAATTTAAGCTGAACCCTCTTTGTAAGTCTATGTTTCTGCTCCATAGCTAAGCACCAGCAAAATACAGCTGTTATATGCCTTCTTTTTGAGGGATAGTGGCAATCTACCAGTCATAATTTAAGAGTGCTTGACAAATGTGCTCCACCCCATTCTCATTCTTCTAGTTACTTCATTCTCATGGTTCGGCTCCGCGGTTATTACCCGTCCTAAGTAGTCTTTTGCACTAGCGTATTCGGTCGTATTTGGTATCGAATACATAGTAAAAAGTTCATTATGTGGATCTGTCTCAGTGACCCTACTGTAAAGGGAGGATAATGAGAGTGAAGTTTCATTGACCCACTGAGTAAAAGAGCCAGTTCATTTAAACCTGGGGAGAATGCGACTCCGTCATGCTGAGGGTGATCGCATATTGCAGGAGTCTGCCCCTAGCATGACTTCAACACCCCCCCTTATCTCTCTTGTTATTTCCTACCTGATTGGTGACATGGCCCAGAATGGGATTCTCGCTTGCAAGCTGTGTTTGACTACAGCTTTGTGATGTACGAGCTGAAAATAAACATGACTTATAACTCAGTTTGCAAATTATTTTAATTTGCTGAATTTTTACGCTTTGCCTGCAAAGTGCCCTGCCCTCCAATTTACTGTGCTGCCCCCAGTTCTCTCAGTGTCCTGCAACTTTGCCTACTTCCTCAAAGTGTTGCTGACCCCTGACCTATTGGATGTAAAGGGAGTGAGAGGAAGACAGTAAAGCTTTTGTGGCACGCAAGCCAGAGGCCGCATTTCGGGTTTTCGGCTTTCGTCTCATAGATGCTGGTTACAGGTGGCTTTCAGCAGCATGCATTGCATGATCTATCCTCGAGCCTGTTTGGCACCTAGAACTTTTTGGATGTTGTCGAATGGTTAGCCTTTTGCAGGGTCCATTGCTGGGTGCCTCCCAATAGTGAAACACGACTGCAGCAGTCCATGGTCAGGTACTAATCCACAAGTTCTTTCATGGTTGAGTCAGGCACCTGTTTTCTGACTTCATTATGCCTCATCTCTATATATAAAAGTATACTTCTTTTACTTGTCTTGTTCCAGGATAGATAGGAAGTTGGTAGAGGTTCCAGACCACAAATGGTTCTAACTCTAGTGATTCAAGTTGTGTTTATAGATATAAAGGACCTAATGTACTCTATTCTTCGCAATGATTTGCTTGTAACCTTACGTGATCTGTAGCTTCATGAACACGTATGCTTTCCCAGTTGATTCTTTTAGGGAACTTGTCATGTTTTACCTGTGAAATGCTGCCTGGCCCTTCAACAGTGACATCTTTAAATAGAGAAGGGGTATCTTCCAATTGTGTAGCCAGAAATTTGAGGTAGAAAAGGGGTCATTTTTCATTTTATCACAATAATCACCAACTTTTCAAACAAAAATATATCATGATATGCAATTTTAAATGTTGTCATCATATTTACTTTACATGTGCTAAAGCTCCTCTATTATGTGCCCACATTTGCCAGGTGCTACTGAGCTAACATGCAAATAGTCGAGCCAAAAGAAGCCAAAAAAAGCAGCGCGACTTTCCTGAATAAGTCTAAAAGAAGTGATATTTCATAAATTTTCCAATTCTTGAAAGCATTTTAGGGGGAGATGAGAGTCTAAAAAAGCAAGTTTTTCCAAAATTATACATTTTTCATTTTTATTTGCTTTTACAAGTTTAGTTAATCTACTTTCACGACAAAAAAATTTAAGATTGGTATTAAACTTGTAGTAGGTTATAAAAGCTTCTAAAAAGTGCAAAGTGGCTAATAAAAACTAAAAAGAGCTCATTGTCTAGAGTCCCCTTTAAGTTGTTACTTGGCTGCTTGCCATTGCATTTCAAATGACCATTTCTCTTAAGCCACATGCTCCAAATAACCATGATTTCTAAGCGCTCGTACTGAAAACCATTTTAAAAACATATCTTTGCCGCATAGATAAGTGCTCACTTGTACTTTTAAAATGAGTTTTTCTCAAAATCTATTTTTGGGCAACTTCTTGAGTTTGGACATCATTTTCGGTACTTCGAATAGCCAGATCAGAATAAAATGTAGCCTATATATTCCTTACATGCGAACAGAGCAAGTAACTCGATATACACTATATAATTACTGTGAACCTAAAGTAAGCAATTAGTATAAGCTGAGCATTTCAAGACTTTGCACATCAGAGCGTTTCTTGTCATTAAAATGCTTAGATGCACTTTCTTAATAGTTATTTACATTCTACTGTTACTGTGGAGCAATATAAGCCATTATTCGCTCAGAACCATAAAAGCTTGGAGGTAGAAAGAGTCTGTTCAAAAAAGAACTATACTTTACACATTCTCATGGTACAAAAAAAAAAAAAAAACTGTGCAACTTGCTATAAAACAGATCACAAATTTGAAATGAGCATATAAGCCTATTTGCAACTTTCACAGATGGTGGCGACGCCATGCGGCATCCGTTATAACTGTAGTTTGGGGGATGTCCACGCAGCCAGCCCATGCCATCGTTCAGTCGGCCTCACTTTGGCGGCTTGCTGGTGTTTTATATTTTGTCGCTGGCAATTTCTTCTACATTTGTTGTGAAGTCAGACAGTTACTGCCAGTCGTAGTAGCAACGACTTAATCTTTGTTTGCTTGCTGAGCTAAAAGAATCACAAAATATGTAGGATGCCGCTGTGCAGACGCCATGCAGTCAAAGGCGAGGTTTCCTGCTTTGCACGAGCGTGGCCGCTCGGTCTTCCCCGGCTGTGGCACGAGCAGCATTCACAAAGCTGTACACTGCAGCATACGATGTGCGTTCAAAACTTCTTTTCCTTCAATATACGCCGCACACACGTTTCTCAACACGCAGTGTGGGATATAATACATGCTAGAGTCAATGACCTTCTCAGCAAAGCCTTGACAACATGGTGGCTGCAGCCGAAAATTCTACACAGATCGAAAAGACGGGCACACAGGTGGCGGCTGCCGGCACGCCATCTGCACGATCCCCTAAACGACAACCATGTTGGGCTTGCACTAGTGCCCTCTATAGGTGGTGAAAGTTGCGAATATATACAGGGTAAAGTTTATTTCCCTGGGATACAGAATAAAGAAACTTGTTTTTTCGAGTAGCATCTCTCCTTAATTATTATGATGCTGACACCCAAATACGAAGAGTAGTTTAAAAAGAAACACCAATTATTTTGTACTATGAAAATATGTGCTACTATGAACAAAAGCACATATTTACTTTTTAACATTTGAAAACTACCCAGTTTCCGGGGTAGTTTTCATTCGGTTGAATGCAAGTTTGCCTGTGTGTAATTAATGTTACTCGACATCATTGACAAATGCACTAGTAGTTAACAACAAACAGCCTGCTGGTGAACATGATGACTGCTACAGTAACTGCATTTACTAAAAAAATGCAAATAAGCCTACAAAATGCGACGAATGACTGGAAAATTCCACAAGCGACTCGGCAAAAAAAGAAGCCCAAGTCCATTTATTATAAGCGGAACTGGCAATTCTGCATGTGTATATCTTTTTCACCAGCGTGCACACAATGCAATGCTCTTTCTTGGGCCTCTGAGTTACCCTAAATAAATACAGTGCATACATATTCATGACAATGTCGATCATTTGACTGTGAATAGATATTTTTTTGCAGCACGACTGCAAGTGAAAGCTTTAGCTGCCAGAAATGTACACAATGAACCATTTACTGTACTCTGCTCAGGGCTGGGCAAAGATTAATTGAAACTGTTCCGGAAGCGATACCAGATACTCGAGCAAGAAGTATTTGAGATAGAGGTAGAGGATACTGCAGCAATGATTGTATCCAGTACAATGCTTTTAAAAGAAAAGTCTAGTAAAACTCAAAAGTTGTGTCCTTCTTGATCAAAGTATACCCATTTAATTCTGAAACAACTTAGTTGCTTAACATGACAATTCTTGAACTGTGCTGTGAGCGGTTTTTGTTTGTAACTTTTGCGATTAATGGAAGTTGCTGCTTTGCTTGCCGACCAACTCTGTCATCCAATTACAAGAACATAAAGAAGCCCCCACATGATGGCACAAATACCGGAGAGGAGTTTCACCTTATCTATAAACCTGATACCGTTTATGCAACACTGCATATAGGGAAACAACACTGAGCATGCATGGAAGACATAATAGTGTAATAACTTTTCATATTCTATTGATCTGCTGGTGTGACATGTTCCTTAACATGTTCACTGCAGCATGCTTTCTTGAGGTCTCATTTTAAGCGCGATGTGAGCCATCGGTGGGCCACTTGGCACATCTTCCAGATGCGCCATAGCTCACCGGCGGGTCCATGGCATCAAACACTGGAAAAAAACATCCTTCTGGTTATTTATTATCTCTTGCAACAAGAATCATATCTCTCCACTCATCTGTGATGAAGTTATTGCATAAGAAAGCAGATGCATGCTCATAACATAGTGGCTGCATATGAGAAGCACAGGCCGTGACCCAACGACGACCCACTCCACAGTGAACTTAATAAAAGAACCCTGGAATATTTTTTTGAAACTTTGGCAGCGTTTAGGCTACAGCATCATCAAACCATTGATCATAACTTTGTGTTAATTTCATTTCCTCCTGTTCCAATAACAAGCTGTAAAATCCGCTAATGATGCAGAGATAGTTCTGGAAACATGCCTTGCCGATTTTGATGATGCAGATGTTGGCGCACTCTGGGCTCGATTCCAAGAAATGTGTTGTTTCTGCTTGGATAGCTTTGTGTCATCCAAGCGCAAAAAGTAAACAAGCAAACACCTTGAATTACTCGCAGCATTATTTACATTAAGGTAAAAGTTAAGCGACAAAAAAAAAAAAAAAAAAGACAGGCACCATCTAATTTGATATGCGATGTGCAAAGAGTCTTGCTCAAGCTGTGCACAGTTCCAGAGAATATTACTTTAAAACTTCATTACCAAAATTGAAAGCAACCGTTGTAAATTCTGGAATTTTATCAGTGAAAAGAAAAGCAGTATTGCTAATATCAATTGATGGAACCATCGAGACGAATCAGGGAGACATTGCCCGGCATTTTAATCGATATTTCCAGTGTGTGTTGAACACTTCCGATGTAAGCTATGTAAGTAACGCAACAGCATTTTCATATGCCGAAGCACTTCTTATTTCTTATCCCGGTGTGGTATCTATGCTGCTAAACTTGAAAACTAAAGCGTCGTGCGGTCCTGATAATATACCAACCTCATTCCTGCATTGACATGCTTTACCTATTGCAAAATGTTTGGTTATTTTTCTCTGTTCTTTGCTATCTTCACAACTACCCAATGATTGGAGAACAGTCTGAATAGTGCCAATCTTTAAAAAGGGAGACCACTTAATTGTAGGAAATTACCGTTCTATTCTACTAACTTTGAAATGTTGCAAAGTTATTGAACACATCATACTTACTAGTATAACCACTTATCTGCAAGAGCGCTCGATTTTGACGAAATGTCAATATGGCTTTGGGAAAAAGTTTATCAACCATAACTCAACAACTCAACTCATAACAATGTTTCATTCTCTTGCATTAACGCTTGACAGACACAGCAGGATAGACATGCTCTTCTTAGATTTCTGTAAAACTTTTGATAAAGTTCCTCATAGTAAACTCCTTTTTAAACTTAGAACCATAGGTATACCACAAATATTTGTTTCTTTGATTTCTGCATATCTAAATAACTACAAACAATACGTTGATGTAGGGGGTTAACATTCAGACTGTCTTCTGGTTACCTCCGGCGTAACACAGGGCAGTGTGTTAGGCCCTTTGCTTTTTCTATTTATAATAATGATATTGCTGATATTATTAGTGCAGAAATCAGACTGTTTGTAGATCATTGTGTTTTGTTCAAAGAAATTAGTTCAATAATAATTACAGCAATAACACTAGCCTGTGCATTATACATTAATGATGTAACAAATGGGGAATGTATCTCAACACGAGCAAATGTGTCGGCCTTCCAGTAACTTCTCGAAAAAATCCGCTATCATATACTTCACCACTGCAACAAGTAAACTTTTGCAAGTACCTTGCTGTGACACCGACTTCAAATTTACCTTGGAATATCCAAATTGATAATATTTGTTCATCTGCCTTTTGCAAACTTTGTCTCCTTAAACATAAACCTAAAACTGCTTTCACAAATGTTAAGCTGCTATGCTACACTGCCCTTGTACGCCCAAAACTAGAGCACGCATGCATAAAATGGCACCCCTACACGAAGTGCCATATTAACACTCAGAGCGCAAATAAAGGCTATAAGGTTTATATTTAGGAAATTGTTCCCTTTAGACTCACCTCCAGATTTAATGCAAGCAAATCACATTCCCTTATTACAGGTACGAAGGCAAAAAGCTAGATTAGAATTTTTCTTTGCAACAAAAAAACTAGCTCTAGATCCATTGCCATATTTGACACTCCTAGCTTGCAGGCCCTCCCGACACCACTACGCCAACACCTTAACTTCATATTTTGCTAGCACCGACATAATTAATTATTCATATTTTCGAAGAACTATTGGTGAATGGAGTTGTCTTACCGATACATGTGATTAGACTGCAAAATATTATTATTCACCTTTATTGCTGTTGTGTCGTTGCTGCTTCTTTTGTATTACCTACCCTGCATGGAGTACGAGTCCGCAGTATTGAATAAATAAATAAAATAAAAACAAAAGCACCCATTTGCAGCGCGAGCTTGGCAACATGTAGTGTACCAAGGCCACTATGAACAATTATATCATCCTCTCTTTCTCATCGCTGCCTTGCCTCATTTACTTGTGAGACACGTATTGCTGGTGCTCATAGCTTTCATGAGCGCACTCAACGATTTGAGCTTTGCCCAGTCATGACCTCAGAGATTGCACGCCGACAGGTTGCGCACAATCTCAGAGTGTGCCCAGCAGCGTGCACGCCATCTGGCAAGATGAATATCCTGAATTGGTTGGTATCTACTCTGACAGGTGCGTCATCCTACCAGCCGATATTACTTACGCCCATTCCACACCCAATCAGATTGGCAGCCTGAGTGACGTAGTGCTTCCAGTGGATGTGCTACTGTTAATTGGTCATTAAAAACGTGTTTGGCTGAGCTGCAGTGATCTGCAGCGATACGCAGCGATACGCAGCTTAGAAGCATTTTAATAAATTACAGAGTTTATGCAGCCAGTTTAAATTAGCCGTTAAGACCCTTAAGACCCATGGTCTACCGGTCCAATATGTCAAAGAATTTTTCAGGGTCCTTTTAACAGCATACTTACGTGCGACTTTGAGTTTTTTTTTCCTATGTGAGAATTGTTCAACCCAGAAACAAGACATTCTAATGTACAGTATAGTTGCATGAAGCACATCACAGGAGAACACCGCTATTTACACTGTTGCCACTTATATTGTTTTTATTGCATGGTGATTAGTAAAAGTAAAAAAAAAGTTACTAAAAGGAAAAACCAAGTATACCTAAGTAAAATAGCAAGCAGTTACGTAGGGCACTCAGGAGAAAAATCAACATTTCACATTATGTTTATTTAATCACCTTTCTGGCACCTTTAAAACGGATCCTAATAATTTCCATTATTACAATGTAGTTGGTTACAGTTGCTCAGTAAAAACTTAATAAAAGAATGTCATTGTACTGTTTCCATGGAACAAGCCTTTATTATTTCACATAGCGAAAACAATGGCATAGCCGACCTGTACAATAAAATGTTAACACCAGTGCTACCTACTTCTATGTGTTCTCAGTTGGAGACTATGCCAGACCACGCTTCTGCATCTCCTGTAAAAAACAACAGCAAAGAAAGTGTCAGATAGTTGCATTGACTGAACAAATAAACAGCTGATAATTATGCCTGCGGCAAATGCTGCTGCAGTTGCAGTAAAAAGGCACTAATATTACAAAAACAAGAAAGCATGGTTCTTCATCAAAATTGTGGCTTAATGAGCGGCGGTAAATGTGATGTAAAGGTGATTAGGTGTCACTGAGTGAAAATGTGGCAATATTTGACACAAACTGGCAGCCTGAAATTATGCGGTTAAGTGATCTAGAAAAGAATTGCAAGCTGAACTTTCCATTTCTACGATCTGTTGGCTGAAAGTGACCATACATGTTCCAAACTTATGCAGCCAGGACCAGTATGTGCTATACAGCACATATCCAAATGTTTTTTTCAGGTGCAGTAAAACAAGAGCAGTCGGAATTCAAGATGAAATGTCAGCAGACTCCTCGTTACATCTTACACTTTGTTTCTTCACATGAATAACTGCAACAGCAAAATAGACACAGTAATGAAAAAGTATCTGTTCAGCAGGTAACAAATCTTTAGACTTGAAGATTCATGTTTTTTTACTGACATCTGCACACATGCAAACTTTAATATGTGTTTTGTAGGCTTGTTCAAATAGTGCATTTTATGTTCGAAGTGAACAGCAATTTCGGTCGAATAATTTCTAATAGTATGTATCGCATAGTATAAAAAAAAATGGGCATATTTTTCATGACCCTACAAACTTACACTACACTACACCGAACCGCGCACGCACGCACGCACGCACGCACGCACACGCACGCACACACACACACACACACACACACACACACACACACACACACACACACACACACACACACACACACACACACACACACAGGGTGTTCCATGTAACACGCGACTACGACGTGACCAAAACCAAATGCATGTTGCTCACTATTGCCTGGAGTTAGTCGGACTATTTGTGTTCTCAAATATTGTTTTGATTAGATAATGTTACGGGTACGAGACTATTGTACGATACGGGGCTTTCGTTGAAGTGGGGTAGAGGCAAAAGAAGTGTATGTGTTCTGTGCCAGGCCTGATTTCTGCAACCATCCATCATCCCGCCTGTACAATAAACATCTCTCACCCGTAACATAATTGGTGGAAGTGCTGGATATCAATCCCAGTACTTCTCGCTCGCTACGAGAACTCCGAAGCTTCCTGGGCCTGTGTTCGCATTTCCGGCTTTCTGTTCCTAGCTTCGCCGATGTTGCTGAGCCTCTTACTCATCTGCTCAAAAAGACGTACCCTTCAAGTGGAAGAAAGAGTGCGAGTCATCATTTTCTCAGCTGAAGGTTCTACTCACTTCTGGGCCTATTTTTCGTCATTTCGATGCATCAGCCCCAACTGAGGTGCACAGTGATGCCAGCGGAATCGGTATCGGCGCAGTATTAGTTCAGCGTCACAGCGCCGCCGAACATGTCATTGCCTACGCAAATCATTCTTTGAGTAAAGCTGAGCGCAATTACACTGTTACAGAGCAAGAATGTGAGCTGTCTTTGCCTTGCACAAGTTTCGCCTGTATATATATGGCCGCCGATTCTCCATCGTCACAGACCACATCTCACTTTGTTGGCTCACTGGTCTATTAAATCCAACCGGTCGTCTTGCACGATAGGCACTCTGTTTGCAAGAATATGACTTTGATGTTTGCTTCAAGAGTGGCCGCCGTCACGCGGACGCTGACTGCCTATCGCGACTTCCCCTTACCACGACTGAATGCGACACCGACAATTTAGAGGACTGTCTGGCCGCTCTTGACTCACGGTTTCTAAATTTGGAAGCGGTCCGTACAGAACAATGTCAACACCGTAGTTTGGCTCCTTTTTTCTCATCTGCCGTCGATAAGCCGCATCAGAGCCCATTCGTCATGCAGGATGACATTCTTTACAAGCGAAATTTTGCTGCAAAGGGGGCCCGCCTACTTTTGATTGTCCCCAAATCTTTGCGACCCAATATGCTGCAAGCTATGCATGACGATCTAACATCTGGGCATATGGGGTTTGCCAAGACCTATCACCGCATGCTGAAACATTTCTACTAGCCCCACATGCGTCAGGCTACAGCTAAATACGTGACCAGCTGTGAGCATTGTCAACGGTCAACGGTACAAGAGTCAAAACAAGTGCGCCACCAGGATTTCTCCATCACATATCGCCTCCATGTCTTCCCTTTGAGGTCCTTGGTATTGACTTGATGGGCCTTTTTTCATGATCTATCACTGGGAACCGCTGGATTATAGTCTCTGTAGACCACCTCACTCGGTATGCTGAAACCGCAGTGATCTCTGCCGCAACAGCCGATCACGTTTGTGACTTTCTGCTACGCTACATCATCCTCCGGGCATGGGCCCCCTCGTGCCATCATCAGCGACTGTGGCCGGCAGTTTGTAGCCGACGTCGTGGAAGAGTTAATTCGCCGGTCTGCTTCCCAGTTTCGTCACGCCACTTCATACCATCCACAGACCGACGGTTTGACTGAGCACGTCAACAGGACGCTCATTAACATGCTCGCTATGCACGTTGATTCGAAGCATAAAAACTGGGACGAACTTTTACCGTTTATGACCTACGCCTACAACACTGCACTACAAGAGACCATCGGCTTTAGCCCGTTTTACCTTCTCTACATCCGTGAGCCACGTACTACTCTAAACACAATTCTCCCGTTTTCAGAGCAAGAAAACACATCCCTTGCAGAGACACTTGTCGCACAGAGGAGGCACGGCGCATCGCGCATCTCCGGACTTTCGCAGCCCGAGACCATTCAAAAGCTCGCTACGATAAGCGACATCGACATGTGTCATACAGCGAAGGTGATATGGTGTGGCTGTGGAATCCATACTGCAAGAGTGGCTTGTATCAAAAGTTTCTGGCCTGCTATACAGGTCCCTTCGCCGTTTTGTCGCGCCTTAGCGACGTTACGTACGTGATATCACGCCTCACATCTTCTGACCATCGGTTTAGGAAAACTGACGTCGTACATATCGCCCGGTTGAAACCATACCTCGCGCGACACTGACTAACTCGCCCAGTAGACATCGTGTGCAACGGGGGAAATGATACGAGACTTTCGTTAAAGTGGGGTAGGAGTAAAACAAGTGAATGTGTTCTGTGCCAGGCCTGACTTCTGCAACCATCCATCATCCCACCTGTACAATAAACATCTCTCACCCCTAACAATGTGTTTCATTAACTAACTTTTCAAGAAACAAAGATAGATAAAAAATTTCAATGAAAGAGTTGTAGATCTGTTTGCAAAACGGTTGATTAGACAGTTTTGAACTTTATATTTGTTAGGTATCAGTGTTTTTCTGCTAATTACAAATGCCTGTGAAATAGAAAAAACACCACGTGATAAACCCGCTCCTGCGCCAGTGCCCACAATGATTCTAGTGCTCCCTAACGTTCTGCATATGAACGACCATAGCTTTTGCCCCATTGTGCTGTCTCAGCAGGGTCGCAAGGATGATGATGGCTTTATGATAAACACGTTTTGCTATCGGCCACAAAAACGATAACTTCTGTGACTGTTTATTGCTGTCATGAACAGGTGCGAGGGATGCGTGTCGTTCGTGCGCGAAATGTTAGGGAGCACTAGAATCATCGTGCACACTGATGCACGAGCGAGTTTGTCACATGGTATTTTTTTTTCCTCTGCGGGCATTTGTAATTAGCAGAATAACACTAATACTTTAAAGTTCAAAACTATCTATTTGGACGTTTTGCAAACCGATCTACAACTTTCTCATTGAAATTTTTTATCCATCTCCGTTCCTTCAAAAGTTTGTTAATTAAACAGATCTAATTAAACAATATTTGAGAACACAAAAAATAGAACACAAAAAAAGGTCGTAGGTTCGATTCCTGCTCACAGCTGGTTATTTTTTCACCCACTTTTCTTTCTTCTTATTCACACTCCATTGGTTCTAATAACTTTCCCTATACATTCCTTGGCATTACTGTCTGTTAGATCTCATTAATATTGTGTCAAAACACGGAAAAATGAGCCCTTAGGCATACACTTCTTTCCCTTATTCATTAACGAGGGTCTCGTACTGGCAGACTTGGTGTCATTAGGTTGTATACGAGGGACTATTGATCAGCTGCCCGCTCGTAATGAGTTCACGTGCTACGGGACGCCACACATGCGCATAAAAGAGTGTTTCACACTCGTCGCTTGGCTTATAGATGGCGCTGACTGACACTCCTACTTCTAAATTCACATATAAACCCAAAAAAGTGAATGGAGGGAAGGCCGCTGTGATAGCTCAGTGGTTAGAGCATCGAATGTGTTATTCGAAGGTCGTAGGTTCGATTCCTGCTCACGGCTGGTTATTTTTTCACCCACTTTTCTTTCTTCTTATTTACATTCCATTGGTTCTAATAACTTTCCCTATACATTCCTTGGCATTACTGTCTGTTAGATTTCATTAATATTGTGTCAAAACACGGAAAAACGAGCCCTTAGGTATACACTTCTTTCCCTTATTTCTTTTTGGACAAGTATGTGCTTAGTATGCGAGAAAAAGGTTCACTTCTCTTCTGCTCCCCTCCTTTTCACGAAGTGTATTTTGTGCCACAGACAAGTGTACTTCCGCAACAAAAAGTGAGGTTTCGCGCCAGTGTGGATTTCCCCTGAACAGGTGTGTTCATGGCTTAGCATCCTTTACTGCAGTAAAACAACTTGAACAAAGCATTACAAGCAAACTAAAACTAATGGGTAATTCCCGTAATATCAAACAAAGCAGGGCCGGTCGACATCCTAAATTTATTTTAAAATTTTATATATTGTTGCCTGACGAGTGAAAAAAAAAAAGCTTTACGATTATTTCTGCCAGAAAATTTTTTTTTCAAAGCACAGTAAGTCAATAATGACGAATAGATGGAGTGCCACGCTTACCTGCTCTGCTGTTTTTTCTAAAATTTGGCTATTAATTACACACAATATATTAAAGTTACGAACCTCAAATTCGTTTGGCAAAATATATGTGTATTAGAGCTTATGTTCAGTTATTTATCGCTTCTCTGGGTTGTGCATTACTTTTATAAAAACTCAGCTAATTTTAATAAAGTTCAGCTAATTTCGTCCTTTGTCAGAGATACCTGTGGTTCTTCATGTGCATGATCTGTCAGTAAAAAACTGAGGGCATGGCAGTATACTGAGGCCACGGTGCTTTTGAACCTAGCCCAATAGTCCTTCCTTGAAATGGTCATATCGCCCCCAAAAAAGAAAGGGACTGTCTCATGGCTGGTGTTGCACATTTTCCTCCTTAATTTGATATTTTCAAGTGCCTATTCATAAATAAATACTTGTGTTTTAGTTCCATAACTTAGCCACCCTGTCTGCTGTTGAGTTCTTCAGCAGTCCTGAATATTGTTTGTGAACACTGCACGGGTCAACTGGCCAACTAAAATTTGAAATATACCTCATTGAAGCTTTTCCGACATTGCAGGCTGAAGCGAAAAATCGATGCCTGCTGCAAAGAGTGTGACAAGCTGCTTTGTTGACATCTCAAAAACAGCCTAATTGGCTGAGCAAAACTTCAAGGATTTTAAGCTGCACATGTCGCTATTCTGTCTTGGAGGCCATACACAATGATTATTTGCGTGCAGAACAGGTGGTACCATCATTGCATAGTTCTTGTTTAGCAAATTTCTGTAAAAAATTGATCTTGTACCCATTTGAACATTTGCTGCGCGTTGCTATTGCTTTATGTGGCTCTACGACTCATGACAGCCTCACTTGCCGTGCGCATCGTGTCATGCAAGTTTTTATTGTTAGTGAGGGTGTACCTTAACACAATTATGCGCAATAGTAAAGCTATTTTAAGGTATTTAAGAAGCTGGCTTAGCAACACGAAGGATTTCACACACATATGTAGACAAAAGAATACGGTGGCCTTTTTTTTACAGTACTGTCACATTAGCAGAACAAACCAAAAAATCGCACAACACATCCTGCAATAGTGCACAGTTCCCCCTAAATGCAGCTCCCAAAGCAGACCAATCAGAAGGGAGCACGCAACTAGCTTCAAATACTTACAAGGTCCAACATTTTCATTTTCCAAGATTCTCTAAAGAAAGAAGTAAAGGGTCTTCTTAATTGCAGTAGTGCAAGTATTTGAGCCCTGAATTTGAAATATCGATTAGCTTGTTTCAACGTTTGAATATACCATTCTTGAAATTAAATACGTGCTTTGTGTCGCAAGCTATTTATACACTTTCATAGGTAAACCTGAACCATTATACACACTGGACTACATATCAATGTTGGAACGTTTCAGTACTACTATAGCAAAGTTTACATTTTGAAATAGTGTGGCTCATAAAAAGAAAAACAGAAATACCGTATTTACTCGCATAATCGGCGCACTCGCATAATAGGCGCACCCCTAGTTTGGTCACGGAAAATTCGATTTTTTTTAATTCCGCGCATAATAGGCGCACCCCGAACTTGGCCGTGATCAGAAACGATTCTAACCCCCAGTGGTAAAGTTGGAACGCGGTCCCCGTACCCTGAAGAAAAAAAGAAGGCAAATCGACGAGCAAATAAAAAAAATTCGAAGTGCAATGACCTAACCAACGTGTTTGTCGAAATAAAACTTGAAAAAAAAAAAAAAAAAAACGCGTCCATGAGCGAAAAAAAAAAAAGGCTGTTCCATCAATTACTGATACCCCCCAAATCGCCGCGCTTTTTGGAGGTCACGTGTACAACGCCGGGGGCTCGATCGCCATCACCACCATCAGAGAAAAAGAAAGAAACGCCATTTTGCAAGCGGTGTACGTATGTTGTGGTCGTGTATTGAACTTTGGTACCACCATGGGGAAGTACGCGAGCTACACGGCTGGGTTTAAACTGAAGGCAGTGCAGTACGCGCTGGAGCACAGCAACCGGGCTGCAAGCAGGCATTTCGGCGTTGGAGAAACCAGTATTCGGTACTGGAGGGACCAAAAAGAAAAACTTAAGGCGACGAAGACACGACGGGCTTTCCGCGGTGCCAAGACCGGCAGGTATCCGAACGTCGAAGAGCAACTGGTCCGGCATATACGGGAGCTACGACAAGACGGCTGTGCTGTGTCGTTGGATATTGTGCAGACTGAGGCGCACAGAATAGCCCGAGTGCAGGGCATCGAAGCAAAAGAGTTCAAAGCCAGCTCCGGATGGACAACTCGTTTCATGCGGCGCCATGGCCTCGCACTGCGAAGGCAGACCACCTTGTGCCAGCGCTTGCCCGCAGCATATGAGGACAAAGTGGTGGACTTCCACAGTTTTGTTATAAAGCTCCGACAGCAGAAAGACTTCATTTTGTCCCAGATCGGCAACGCTGATCAGACCCCCCTTTGCTTTGATATGCCGTGGAACACGACAGTGGAGGAGAAAGGTGCACGGAGCGTCATCCTCAGAACGTCTGGCGCTGATAAACAACGATGCACCGTAATGCTGGTGGTGACAGCGGATGGGCGTAAGCTACCGCCTTACGTTATTTTTAAACGTAAGACGCTCCCAAAGGCAAAATTCCCTCAAGGCATCTACGTCAGAGTCCAGGAAAAAGGCTGGATGAGCGCGGAACTCATGGTGAATTGGGTGAAAACAGTCTGGGGTCGGCGGCCGGGTGGTCTGTTGTTGCCGTCCATGCTTGTCCTGGACAGTTTTCGTGGGCACCTAGTAGACCGCGTACGAGATGAGCTAAAGGAGCTGCGCACAGACCTGGCAGTGATTCCGGGCGGCCTCACATCGATACTGCAGCCTTTGGACGTGTCCTTGAATAAACCTTTCAAGGACAATGTTCGAAGGCTGTACACCACCTGGATGGCTGGAGGACAACATCAGCTGACTCCAGGTGGTAAGATTAAGAGGCCGCCTGTGGAAATGCTGTGCGCTTGGATCGTGGAAGCGTGGCAGGCGATCTCCGACGAAGTCGTCGGGAAAAGCTTCAAGAAGACAGGTATCTCGAACGCACTGGATGCGAGTGAGGATGACATGTTGTGGGGTGCGGATGATTCGGACACCGAAAACGAATCCCCGCTCGGCGAGGATGAATGTGTGATCTCAGACTCTGACTCCGAATAGGGAAAAGGAGGAACAGCTACGACTTTTGTGTAAATAAATTTTACGTGTGTGTGTGCAGTTGACGGCTCTCGCTTGTTCATTAAAAGATACGTAGGTATGTTTGTTTTATGCTGAATTAATTGGTAAACGATAAAGTCGTCTTTTACTTGACAAGTGTGCAGATTTCAAGCGTGAGAACCGAGTTGAAAAAATTTTCGAAAATTTTACCCCGCGTAATTGGCGCACCCCTAACTTCGAGCCAGATTTTCTGAAAAAAAAAAAAAAAGTGCGCCTATTATGCGAGTAAATACGGTACATCCTGTGGCACATGGCACTAAATCACCGCTGTTGCGTATGGCATGAGAAGGCAGAGTTTGGGTATGGTGCATTGCACATTATCTAGTTGCTGCTAAAAAAATATACTATATTGTTGTAAACGAAGGAATTTAAAGGCGTACATTAAAAATGTAGAAATTTCAGATCTAAATGCATAGACAAAGCTAAAGCATCAGAATTTCGCATTGGCTTCCATGTGCATGATATTCTTAGTCATTCTGAGTGGCATGAGCACAGAGCCACTGCTCATGTTTTTCTGGAAAACCAGAGATAAGCAAAACCACAAAAGTACATCATCGAGTATGCTTTTTACAAGCAAATAAATTTGTGAGCACACAGTCACTGCACATGCTATTCGAGAAAAACAGAGTCGAGCACTGCCATGAAAATGCATTGATGACGTGCCTTCTGCAAGTAAGCACAAGACACGCTAAATCCTTCACAGTATATTCCACAGTGTTCTCATTTTTAAACACCTGCTTATTACAATGTGCCATAATTACTGTCTGTCATCTAATAGCAAAAAAGAGAGAGAAGTGCTCACAATAAATAACAGACAATCTTTGCATCTTTATGTATATATACTGAGGCCTGACCAAATACATGTGTTGATCACAATTCATGTTATAATTATTTGGCTGACGATATTGTCGACAAATAGAAGTAGTTAAATAAATATGTGTGTTTGGCTTTGGTTGGTCCAACCGCGTCTGCTGTGTCCGCTCACTCTAAGAGCGGGGTGCTGCTCTCGCCATGTCGAGACCCCACAATGTTTAGTAAGAGTTCTGTGATATCGGATCGAAAAGTTGGCTGCCAGCTGTACTTCGTATAACATTACAATTTGTTGCTCTATCGCATTCATTGCATTGCATTGCGTTCGATGCACCATCGTGTTTTGACGATTGATTGATATGTGACGTTTAACATCCCAAAACCACTATATGATCATGGGAGATGCCGAAGAGGAGGGCTGGGGAAATTCGGTCCCCCTGGGGTTCTTTAATGTGCACCTTCAAATTTGAGCCCACGGACCTACAGAATTTTCACCTCCATTAAAAATGCAGCCGCTGCAGCAGGGATTCGATCTTGCAACCTGCAGGTCAGCAGCCGGGGTACCTTAGCCACTAGACCACTACGGCGAGGTGCGCCGTCGTGTTGTTGCCCGAGCTAATCGCGAAGGCCACGGTCCCGCGAACACACGCTTCCGTTCGTGGTGCAACACAAACGGAAGCATGTGACGAGTAGACCTCCAAAGATTCGCCGTTGTCACCGTGGTCTCGCAGTTTTGATTAGCACCCTGTCATCTCCTCGGTAGTGACAAAAAGAAAAAAATGCAAAGCTAAACGTCCTTGGAGGCTACACCACGCGCGTAATCCCTGCACGCGTGCACGTCAAAAACGAAGAGCGAACAACATAGATACCATGAAAAACTATTTGGTAAAGCACCCTCCATATGCAGCACGACCCCACATATGTGACGGTAATTAAAGGAGTGGCACTGCAAAAGCAAAAGTAGTCCTTTTTTTTTTGTTTGGGTGAAGGGGAGGGTGGGCACAACCGTGCATGCGCCCGCGGCGGCAAGAGTGGCGGCTCGTGGGGCACAGGCTTGCCTGCCCACCTCACGCACAACCACGTGCAATAACAAGCGTTCGCTCTCGCCTGGGAGTCGCCGGGGCCACGAGCGCGCCACCTCTACTTCGCACTTCGTCGGAGGCGGGGCAACCGCGGGAGATACTCGTGCCGAAAACAACTAAATCCAGGGCAAAAATCCTAGATTGTCCGTGGCGAAAATTCATTATATCAAGGTTGTCGTGCAGTTACTATGTTACATAGAGGTCACAAATACATGCGTTTTTGTGGAGTAATGGCGAAGAATAAAAAAACTTCGTTACATCAAGAAATTCGTTATTGATGATATTTGGGGTTAAATGTCTCAAAAAATTCGTTAAAAGCAGGTTTAACTGTGTGCAACAGCGGCAGAGCCTACGCATCTCTACCTTATTCACGCACCAGGTTTCATTGTCCTAAAAACTCTCAAAAAAATTCGTGGTACAAGAAGTGGGTGATTAGGAAACCATTTCTCAAAGCTCCCATGATTCATGCCCCTGTAACATCGACAAACTTCATTAACCTCCATCTATGTCAAACTTTGTTAGAAAGTTCGGCGGCAAAGGAGTTGTGGCAGCGTCACATGGCAATAAAAGCCATAACAGTTGCCACGAAGAGCTCAGTCGGCACCGTTTGATTTTCGCAGAAGTATCTTAATTTCACTTCTAGTGGCCCTTTTGTGAATCTTCGTTCAGCAGTTTTCACAATGAAACATTAAGTAAGTCTGAAGAGAAAAAAAGCATTAAAATTGTTTTTCAAATGAAAATGCATACGCTGAATGTAGCTATGCTGACAGCCACACTGGTCACTTCGGGCCAAATGCTATGCTTGTTTGTAAAGAAGATGCTCCGTGCTCGAAGGTGACTGGTAGTTTTGTAGCCCGTATACAAGAGTTCTCGAGTTCCGTCGTTTTGTGAGCACATATTTTCTACCAGGCTTGTAGCCGAGAGAGGTACAACTCCCCCCCCCCCCCCCCCAAATTTTAGACGAAGCGGGGCGTTTTGCAAGAATGAATAATGAAAATAGGGGTTTTTCAAGGCCTTCAACAAGTCCCCCCCCCCCCCCCCCCCACCTTCCCTTGAAAAAATTGCTGGGTATGAGCCTGTTTTGTTGTCTGCAAATTGTGCTGTGACAACTGCACTTGCAGATGAAATATTTTTAAATGGAAGCACGCGAGGCATAGTTAGGGTGGCTAGCACAATGAAAGACAAGAGCACTGGCGCGAAGAGTAGATAAGAAAGGGAAAGAATACAACTACGCATTTGTAGCACGAAGCCACAAGGAAATCATGGACCAGGACGAATTTTTTCGGTAACTAAGAGGCTTTTCTTTCTGAGAAATCCATTGGATTTCCTTGTGGCTTCATGCTACAAATAGGTGGTTGCCTTCTTTCCTTTTCTTAACCCTTCAACCACCTTGCAAGTTTCCACAGAACTAATTTGCAATACTTGTGGCTATGTGTTTCGAGTTGTCGATGAATTCCTGATTAGTTCAATTGGCAGAGCGACTGCTCCGGAAAGGGGTTTGTCCCAGGTTCGTACCCCGGACCAGGATGAATTTTTCGGCAATTAAGAGGCTGTTCTGAGAAGTCCCTACAGATTTCCTTGTGGCTACCAATTGGGAGAGAAACACAGAAAGATCTTTTCCAGTTGGCAATGTCCCCCATCTTCACACTGAGCTAGATGACATTTTCCACTACTTGTGTTGAGCAAGCATGTTAAGCACCAAAAGTTTCATTTCAAGAGGAGTTTTTTTTTACTGCGAAATCTGTTACGAGAACACGACAAGGGTGCCGTAGTTGTTTATCCCCGCTAGTGTCCTTTCCTTCACTCTTCTATGCCAGTTATAGTCAAGCCCTCGACATTTACTTCACTTAGCCTCTCGCTCCTACCTTTAAACCTGTCTCCCGTATAAGAACAACATGCATACCTGCAGCATGGCAGCTCCCATCTGGGCAGGTGATTTGGTAACAGTAACGCCGGCTGCCTTGAGGGCTTCTATTTTTTCCTTCGCACCTCCTTTGCCACCAGCTATGATGGCACCTGCATGCCCCATTCGCCGACCAGGTGGTGCTGTCAATCCCGCAATGAAGGACACCACAGGCTTGGCACTCGCGCCCTGCACGCATATGCCACAACCATTTACAAAATGTTACTGCATTTATACAACACCTTAACAAGCATATGAGCTCTGCTGTTTCAACAAAAGCAGTATGTTTCACCAGGCTTCACCTCAAAGCACTGCATTTCACCTCACAAAACGTTTCTTTGACACCAGCTAAAGATACAATGTACACTTTCCTTTGAGAGACTGACATGACGGTAGCAAGCTTACTGATATAACATGCCATGTGATGCCTCCCCAAATGGCCAGATTTGGAAATGAGGACACAAGCTACTCACAACTACACACTGCAATCGGCTTGCTCCAGAGCAGCTGTCAAACGAGTGCCACAAGGCCCCAACTTGAAGCTGCAGTGTACTCCACTACAAAAGCAACCACCAATGTTTGAAAAATGGGTTGTTCTTAGAGCTATTTAAAGGGAGATGCGAGTAGAAAAACTAAAGTTTTTTCCAAAGCTTTCACAAGTTTGTTTGGTTTTCACAAGACAGCTTTCACAACTAAAGAACAGGAGGTTGAAACAGAACTCAAAGTAGGTTAAACCTTGCTTTTAAAGAGCACAAGGTGGCTACTAAAAACTAAAAAAAGCTCATTGTCTAGAGTCCCCTGTATATTGTCACCTGGCTGCTAGCCACTGCATTTTGCATGAGGAGTTCACAAGTCACATGCTCAAAATAAAAATGATTGCCAAGCTCTCATGAAGGAAAAATTAATTTTGAAAAACATACCTTTGCCGCATAGATGAGCTATGACCTATAGTACTATTAAGATAAGTTCTTCTTAGGATCCAAGTTTTGGGCAACTTTTCAAGATTACAGTGGACTGACTCTCAGTAAACAGAAATCTGATAAACGGAACTTCAGCTTAAATAGAACAATTGCCTCTGATATGATCGGTTTCATTCCAGCATACTGCACCCCAGTTCATCTCTTAATAAATGGAACTCCTGTTCAACAGACCACATTTTCCCGGTCGTTTCAGGTTCTGTTTAATGAGAGTACACTGTATACATAATGTTTTTGGCACTTCTGATAGCAAGATCAGGATCAAATTTTGCCCAAATATTGCTTAACATGTGAAGGGTGCAAGTAGCTCCTTCAAAACTTTGTATCATTTGCATAATTATTGCAATGCTGAAGCAAGCAATCCGTATGGTTCTCACATTACAAATTTTCTTGTCCATTGAAACGTTTTATACACACTTTCTTGATAGTTATTTGCATTTTACAGTTATGGAGTAGCAATATGAGCCTTTGATGATTGAGAACCATAAAAGTTTAATGGCATAAAAAGTTTGTCCAAAACAAACTATTTTACATATTGCCGTGACACAAAATGAAAAGTGTGCAGCTGACTATGAAACTATAATTACATATTTGAAATCAGCATAAAAACCTATATACATAGAGCAAACAATTTTGTAGCCCTAGCCTACAGAGTCACGAAACGTCGTTTTCCAATCACATCTCCCCTTAAAGGGACACTAAAGACAAATAACAATTTATGTCAGAGTGAAAGCTAAATGTATGACAACATCTAAAACGACATTATCAACAGTGCCCTATTTACCGAGAAATTAAGGTCAATGCACAAGAACACAAGAGCCACAGTAGGACATTTTGAAAATGATCCTGATGGCATCAGATGGACTACAACTAATCACTAGTAATCAATCTAACTGCCCTAATAAAGAGCCTTCGGGGCATCAAGAGAAGCAATAAAATGCTGCTTGTTCGTTTCTGTTTGATTCATGGAAAAAAATAACCGCCGGACATTACTACGGGGAGTGGCGTGAGTGGTTCAGAAATTCAATTTTCACGTTGTTACATGAGACAAGTGGTACCATCTAGCGGGGTGCAGTTGAAACAAAAGCGTGTGCAATCTCGAAGCCTATGGCAGGGAATTGATCAATGGTCGTTGTTGCTGCTGTGGCTCCCGCTGCTTTCAGTCTGCTGCTACTAGCGCAGTAAAGCCAAGCAACGTTGCACACGGCAACAGTGACGTGAGTCGGTCTAGTCGGTCCGCTTCTTGAGGCAGGTAATTTGAAATGCGCTAACCTGATGCGGAGCACTAAAACGTAATTTTATTTTAAAATAGGCTCTTCCTCGGCGCAAATGTAACACTACGATGTTTTTGGACCGCCATTTCAACAATCAACGACAGCTTAATAGTTGACTTTAGTGTACCTTTAGCTTAATAGTGTACCTTTAAGTTATATACCATCATTTCACAGAGAAAAAAAGATACTATGGTGGTGTTCACTGTGTCTTGACTATGAACCTTCTAGACAGTTTTTTCTTGCATGCACAAGAGTGGTTACATGAAGTGAACTCCAAGTTCACTTTAGCCTATAGTACAGTTTCAATTTTTTCTTGTGGGCCGACAGTGGTCACCAATAGTCACAAAAGACAGAATCAAGATACAGTGGAACCCGTTTATAATGAACTCGAAAGTGCCGCGATAAATGGTCATTATATCAGTAGTTCGTTGTATATAGAGCCACCCATAAAAATGGCCACATAGTGGCCAAACCATTTTTATTTGTCTTTTTATTAAGAAGTGCGAACAACCCATCTGCTGACAAGTTGGGCCTTTTCGCGTGTTAAACGACGCCCGTTCATAATCAACTCACGCCGTTCCACTGGATCGCGGTACTGCCACGACGAACCAGTCATTCCTGGCTAGTTGTGTGCAGTATGTCATTTACTCTAGCTACTCTCACCGTCGCATACCAGTTTGCTTGCAGTTCAATGTATGCGCACATTTATGCTTTCTTCGCGCATGGTTCACTCAGGATCGGGCTATGGTGCGGCTGGTAGCCTGTTCGTTTATTGCGAGCAACGTGTGCAAACAGCCTCGCAGGACGCTGCGGCGGCGAACTTGTGAATGACACCATGACGCGCTCGTACCCCCGTCACTCCGCCCAGCAGTTATCTGAAGATGACTGAGATAAGCTCACCAGCAGAGAGTCAACATGGCATGTTCATCGCCTTGACCACCTCACTGTCGCTCTTTTTTATGCTTATCTGTTAAGGCACCGCTGCAACAGTGCGGAAGTCGTTATAACTAATCGATCAGCCTTTGCTTTTACCAAAAGGTGGAAAACCTTTAACGGCACATAGTGGGTCAGAAAGTTCAGAATCACAGTGAACTTTCACGCAACAAAAGTTATCGCTTCTCGCATTTATGGCTCCTTGCACTTGAAGGCATTGTTGGTTTATTGTCAGTGGTCGTGTGAAAGTTTGCCGTGCGAAAGCTGACCATAATTCTCCATGCTGCCTATTTTTTCTTTTCTTTTTTTCCCCGCTAACTTTCATTCTACCTGTGAAGAAACGTCTCGAAACTGAGCGACCTCGCTCGCGATGTCCGAAATCTGCGTGCGATGCTTGCCGCATTCTGTGATATCTTCGTCGCCAGTAGACTTCAGTGGTGCACATGCGAGCGCGTGCTATCACATACTTCAGAATGCCTGTTTTCTTTTTTTTTCTTTCGCTTCGTATGCGCTATATTTTTGCTGCGACTGTGTCTGAAGAGTTCATTTTAAAAGCAGGAGGCTTTGAAAAATGTTCGCTTATGTGGACTCAATTTCAAAGGGTAGCATAGGAAAATCATAAGTGCACTGAAATATGGTCGTTATAACAAATAGATCGTCATATTTGGGATCGTTGTAAGTGAGTTGGACTGTAATTTATTTTATCGATCATTACTGAGAGTGAAGAACAAATCCTAAAAAATACCCCCCCCCCCCTTTTTTTTTCTTTTCTTTCTGGCTGCACAGCTGAGAGCCAGTTGGAACAGGAAAAAAAAAAAAAAAGATCACTTGAACTTCTAGCTTCTCAGATAGAAAGCCTCTCCTATGGGAGTGAATGCCATGGGGTACTGTCATTTTTCGACAGCCAAGATCTTCCGTACAATTTGTACACCTGAACGACTAGTAAATTTGATTAGTGCTTGAAATATGTTTTAAGATGGCCAGGATTTGTACAATTTGTGGGCTCCTCCTGTTACTAAAATTCGATTTATGTCTCACATATGAGTTCATTGTACTCCATAGCCGTTTTACATTCTCCAGTGCCTTTGTGTGCATACAATGAAATACTAGAACGTAGCATATAAATTTTTGCCATTTCACAACATACTATAACCCTAATTAAGGGAAGATATGGGTCCCAAAATGTGATTATTTCTGAGTCAATATGATACATACTTCACTCTTGACCAGCGTGTAACGCTGATTTCAAATCTGTGATTAGTTTTTTAATAGCTGCACTAATTAAAAAAATATTTAGGTTAAAAAAATAATAAGTGCCTGCTTCTTACAAGCCTGTTTGGCAATTTCAGTGTACTGAAACTAATACTCAAGTCCATGGCCTCTACGCCCAGGCAATTCTGCTCGGGGTGATGCTATTTCTATTCATTTCTGAGCACTGCGTGGGTAAGGAAAGAGATGAACAGTCACAGTTGATTATTGTTTCTTATTCACTCTTATTAAGTATTCACTCTTTTTCCCCAGGCATGAACAAATTTAACAAAACTACAAAGCCAACCTGCTTGACAACAGGTGGCTCTGTGCAATCATTGATGAGGTTCTAACATTGACGCACAAGAAATTTTCATTCACTGTGATGGTGTTGGCAAAAGTTGGCAATGGCGGCCAAAACCACGTCGCCATTCTTCTTTCAACAAGAACTACACATTAGCGTCTGCATATGTGGGGATGCATGGTCGGGACTCGAAGCCCTTGATAAGGGATGTTTGGCTCCAGCCCACACCACCTTTGTCTCGAAGAAATGGCTGGTAAAAAACTTTCACACATCTACACAATTTCAACTTGGGGCCTTCTAGCTATTCAGACGTAAATGTGTTGGACTAGTATGTACGGAGCATCACTGTAAAGGAGATTCAACAGCCAAGTAACTGAAAGATTCAACTGACGACCTTCATTGCGGAATCAATCATCAACATCACCGATAATCATCTCATGCAAGTGTACAATCACTTTCAAAACTAATTAAAATTATTGCTGTTGAGATAACTGAACTAGAAACAGTGATGGAAATAGTTTCTGAACATTGTTGAAAATATGTTTTTCAACTCAGGCATGTTTACTGGAACTGAATTCAGCACTGTGTTCTCAAATATCTTTCAGATCTGGTGAATAATAAATCATGATTACTTACCGAATTGTGTTTTTCAAGATATTCTGCAGCACTTTCCTCAGCATTCCCACCAATCTCTCCTATGAGTATAATACCTATAATTCAAAAGAACAGTGATAAAAAAAATTAAGATAAATATGATAGCAAACAGCCTTTTGTAACCTGTTTAAAACGAACTCGAATGTGCCATGATAAGTGGTAGTTATATAAGCAGTTTGTTGTATATAGACTCGCCCATAGAAACATTCACTTAGCGACTAAACCATTTTTTTTTTTCTCTTGTACATTTATTCAAAAGTGCTAACAACCCCTCTACTCTATTGACAAGTTAGGCCTTTTAGCGTGTTAAACAACGCCCGTTTGCCCACGAGTGAATTAAACAACGTTCGCAATGAACTAGCACCGTTTGACTGAAGCATAGTACCACCATATTGAACCAATCATCCCTAGCTAGTTGCGTGCAGCGCGTCGCTTACCCAGCTCTCACCGTCGCATGCCAGGTGGCCAATGCATGCATGAGTCTGTGCGCTCTTCGTGCATGCTTCCCTCAGGATTGTGCTCGGGCGCGATGAGTAGCCTTTTCGTTTAACACAACGAAGACGAATTCTGTAAGCAATGCGCGCAAGCGGTCTCACACGACGTGGCGGCGGCGAATGTGCGAACGTCGGCATGGCGCTCTTGTCACTCCGCCAAGCAGATATCTGCCGACGACTGTGGTCAGGTTGGCGCGATGCGTTAATATGGCCATCTCATTGCCACCAGTCACCTCGCCAATGCTGTTTCCTGATGCTTATCCAAGTCATTATCACTAATCACCCAGTCTCTGCAGTGCCCAGTTACCCAAAAATGGAAAACCTTTCGCGGCACATTGTGGTGTCGGTGGGCTGAACATCATAGTGAACTCATTTATCATTCGTTTCACTTTACACCATTTATTTCACTTTACAATAAATGTTTTCCTCTTAGGGCTTTGAAAAAGCCAAAGCGTGCTCGCAAACCTTGGATGACTTCTGAGATACTAAAAATGATGAATTGATTGATATGTGGGGTTTAACGTCCCAAAACCACTATATGATTATGAGAGACGCCGTAGTGGAGGGCTCCGGAAATTTAGACCACCTGGGGTTCTTTAACGTGCACCCAAATCTGAGCACACGGGCCTACAACATTTCCGCCTTCATCGAAAATGCAGCCGCCGCAGCCGGGATTCGATCCCGCGACCTGCTAGTCAGCAGCCGAGTACCTTAGCCACTAGACCACCGCGGTGTGGTTACTAAAAATGATGAAGGAAAAAGATAAATTATTTAACGTATTTCTAGTTACCCCAAATTCACATGATTTGAAGACGTTTAAAATATACAGAAATTCAGTTACTAAAGTCCAACGGCAAGCAAAACGAAATTATTATCATTATATGTTTGAAGGCGTCTCTGACAGCAAAGAAATCTGGAATAAGTTAAACTCCATCATATCTCGAGGTAGAGCTACAAATTGTTTATAACTTGTAATTGACAATGAGGTTATTAAAGCCAAAGAGTTAGCAGATCAATTTAATGAATACTTCACATCTATAACTAAAAGCTCGCACCAAACAAGTGCTTTTGAGTACTTACCAGCACCACTCAAGGAATCAATATTTTTTTGTCCGACAGATGAAGATGAGGTAATACGAGTGTTTAAAAGCTTTAAGATGTCTAAGAGTGAGGATTTAAATGGCCTAAAAATGGAAGCGATAAAACATGTTATTGACCTACTTAGTCCATGTTTGACACACATTTACAACGTTTCCTTAAAAAGCGGCATTTTCCCACAAATAATGAAGGATGCTAAGGTGACGATCCACAAAGGTGGAGACAAAAACACTAACAAATTACAGACCGATTTCAATTCTCCCGCTTTTTTCCAAAGGACTTAAAAAAATTATTCATACTAGACTGTTGAATTTTTTCGATAAACATTCCATTAAAACTCAATCACAATTTGGTTTTAGATCAAGCTACTCAACCGAAAGAGCCCTATTGTTTCAAAAGAAATTGATTCTCAAAAATATTGAGGCCAAAAAGTTCACACTTGGCATATTTTTAGATATGTCGAAAGCATTCGACAAAATAAACCACAAGACATTATTAGGAAAACTGCAGTGTTATGGAATTCGGGGTGTAGCCTTAAATCTGATCGAAAGCTACCTAACAGGCAGACACCAGTGTGTATCTATAAACAGGGATATTTAGTCTGTGCAAACTGTTAAAGATGTGTTCCCCAAGGCAGCATATTGGGTCCCCTTTTGTTCATTATATTTATAAACGATATTGTACATGTTGACCCTTTAGCCCAATACGTAATTTATGCAGACGATACGAGCTTATTTTTTTGATTGATTGATATGTGGGGTTTAACGTCCCAAAACCACTATATGATTATGAGAGACGCCGTAGTGGAGGGCTCCGGAAATTTAGACCACCTGGGGTTCTTTAACGTGCACCCAAATCTCAGAACACGGGCCTACAACATTTCCGCCTCCATCGGAAATGCAGCCGCCGCAGCCGGGATTCGAACCCGCGCCCTGCGGGTCAGCAGCCGAGTACCATAGCCACTAGACCACCGCGGCGGGGCCTTATTTTTTTTTTTTTCAGGTACGAATGTTAGTCATCTAGTAAATACTGCTAACTCAACGTTACAATAGATATACAGCTGGACCCTTCAAAATTCTTTACTTAAAAATTGTCTCAAAACAAAAGCTGTTCTTTTTCATGCCAAATCTCAATGAAACTACTGAATCCTACAATCTCATGTTGAATAGCAGCATAATCGAATTCTTTTCCACCGCGAAGTCTTTGGGTGTTGCTTTCCATGAACACATGAAGAGGGATTATCACACGGAATTTTTATACAATAAGCTTTGCAAAGTCTTGGCTGTCTTGAGAAAATGTCAGGGTTTATTGCCAGTTCCCCAAAAACTTCTGATATTTAATGCACTCTTTACATCACATCTGAGTTGCTGCAATCTAATTTGGGGTAATGGAACAAAGCAATCTATTAGTAATCTTATTATCTTATAAAAAAAGGTGCTAAGATCTGTTGCTAACCTCCCTTTTAATGCCCATACTTCACAATTATTTGCTAAATACAATATAATCAAAATAAACCTGCTCTACGAATATTGTTTAGCAGTCTCTTTTAGATCTGATACCATAAAAGGTCGTGGCTATATACATAGTTTAGCTAACTTGCAATTAAATCCTTCTTTTTTTTTATCCTCACTTTCTTTCTGCCGGTGAAGAAACACCTGGAAAGTGACTGACCTTGCTCACAGCGTCCAAAACCTGCATGCAGTAGTCGACGTGGTGTATATCTTTACCGCAAGTAAACCGGAGCGGGGCACGCGCGAGCGCGCGCATATCACATGCTTTAAAGTGTGTGTTTCAACATTTTTTATAGTATATAGCCCTGTTTCTTCAACTATGCAGCACTGGAATTCAATTTCAGTTAACAGTATGCTAGTCGATATGCAAGCAGCATGTTGCATTGTACCAGGAATGACTAATTATTGCACATATGCTGTCTCTCGAATGAAAATGCAATTGCTTAATGTAACCAACAAAAAATATTATAATTATTTCACACTACTTACCTAATAGTCAAACATTAATATATAATGCAATTCGCAATGCAATCATCATCATCATCATCAGCCTGACTACGTCCACTGCAGGACAAAGGCCTCTCCCATGTTCCGCCAGTTAACCCGGTCCTGTGCTTGCTGCTTCCAATTTATACCCGCAAACTTCTTAATCTCATCTGCCCACCTAACCTTCTGTCTCCCCCTAACCCGCTTCCCTTCTCTGGGAATCCAGTCAGTTACCCTTAATGACCAGCGGTTATCCTGTCTACGCACTACATGCCCTGCCCATGTCCATTTCTTCTTCTTGATTTCAGCTATGATATCCTTAACCCCCGTTTGTTCCCTAATCCACTCTGCTCTCTTCTTGTCTCTTAAGGTTACACCTACCATTTTTCTTTCCATTGCTCGCTGCGTCGTCCTCAATTTAAGCTGAACCCTCTTTGTAAGTCTCCAGGTTTCTGCTCCGTAGCTAAGTACCGGCAAGATACAGCTGTTATATACCTTCCTCTTGAGGGATAGTGGCAATCTACCTGTCATAATTTGAGAGTGCTTGCCGAATGTGCTCCACCCCATTCTTATTCTTCTAGTTACTTCAATCTCGCAATGCAATAGAATATTGTAAATTCCCAGTAAGTACCATTGAAAGTCATGTACACTCAAACCTCAATCTAATGATTGATTTGTGGAGTTTAACGTCCCAAAACCACCATATGATTATGAGAGACGCCGTGGAGTGGAGTGGAGGGCTCCGGAGACCACCTGGGGTTCTTTAACGTGCACCCAAATCTGAGTACACGGGCCTACATTTCTGCCTCCATCGGAAAATCCCATTTTAACAAAGTTGCATCTTACATGAAAGCAAGTTTGTTGTAATAAAAAATTCGTTATAAAGGAATATTCCTAACACTATATCTACTGCAAGACAATTTTTTTTTCATTTACTTCACTATAATCGATATTTTGTTATATCTGGCTTCATTATATTGAGGTTTGGGTGTACTTTTTTATTTAACCAAATAACTGTCTGTATCACTTTTGATTTAATGAAATCCTTGCACTTTGCATACATGCTCTTCTTTTCAGTGCTTGCATTAGTAAACATCGGCCAACAGAAAATCAACATCACTTTTTTTGTAACATCAAGTTTGCTGTGCTTCTCAACTTGTAGTGTCCTGTTGTTATTGTAGTAGTAGTAGTAGTAGTAGTAGTAGTAGTAGTAGTAGTAGTAGTAGTAGTAGTAGTAGTAGTAGTAGTAGAATAAGAAGTAGTAGTAGTAGTAGTAATAATAATAATAGCAAAAAAGGATGGAATTTCGATTGCAGATTGCTACTATTTGTTGGTCAAGCTTGCACAGAACGAAGTCAGTGCTCACATATAATCATTTAGCTTGGCAACACCGCAGCGCACAAGCTCACACACTATCCCTGCAATAGAACTGTCAAGCATCATGCTATACACACAACAGTTAAAGATACTGCTGCTACTGTGTGGCATAGACACTGCAGCTACAAGAAGGTGCCATGACAAGCCCCCTCAGTGGCTATTAAATACTCTGACTGTGGGCTATGATTGCCTCTGTTGGTGACATACCTGAATGTGTCTAGTGACATGAGGCACTCTGAATTCCACATGAAACGTAGCAGAAGTAGTGAAAACACAATAAAAAGAAGAAAAAAAAATGTCCGGGGTCACTATGTACACAGGTGCACTCTAGAGCAGATTCTTGCCACCTTCCCATCTACCCTGTGCCGTTTACAATGCTCTAAAGCAAGGGTCGGCAAGCTGCGGCCCGCGAGGCAGAGTTATGTGGCCCTCGGCATGACGTCCAACCACCCTCCCCTTCCTGTATAACTTTCCATCCGAAGGCCTTGATAGCAATTTTAAACTAAAAGGGATTTCAACTTGTAACCTATGTTTCATTTGAGTCTTGTTATATATGTGCTGAAAATAAACATGAATTTTAATCTAGCTTTAAACATCTTTGTCAATACATTCAATTTTTTTGTTTTTCATCTGCAAAGCCCGCCCTCTCCCCTTTTCATTTGCCATGCATCCAGCTGCTATGATATCTCTACGCATCTTGGCCCTCTGCCTCAAAAGGTTGCTGCTTCTGCTCTAAAGGATGCAAAAGAAGACTAAAGCTATGTAAATGTGTAATAACTGCCTTTGACTAGGCTTACACTTGAAGGATTTGAAAAGCTTCTGCAGCAGGAGATTCGTGAAGCATTTCAATAGTGAAGTAATTATAGTAGAACTCCTTTATAAGACACCGATATAAGATACAAATTGTTATAAAATACATCAGTGTGCCTACAGTAAAATACGGGTTCATTAAAAAATCCATACAAGTAACCTGCTTATAATAGACATCTCATATAAAAGGCAAGAATTGATGCCTGAAGCATGTCTTTTGCAAAGAATTTTAATTGTACAGTTGAAATTCGCAATAATGAAATCTGCAGGGAAAGCACATAACTTCGCTCTTGCGGGAATTTCTTTGGCGTGAGAATGTAGCAGAAAAGACATAGAATTTACAAAAAGACACATTTTATTTCCAAAAGTCAGTAAGTTTAATTTGGCGGGTTTTACCATGCAGCAATTTCATGCCTCTCGACTCACACTGTAAGAAATAGTCCATCGCCACGTCGTCATCTTGCTCGCCGAAAAACGAGCGAATTGTGTCGAAGGCATTCAACACATCCTGCGGACTTGTTTTCTCTGGCTGCTCTGGTCGTTGCTCATCAGGATCGGCCGCCACGCACACGCTTCTGACGATGGCTTCATCAGTCACCTCTTTCTGCACGACGACGCCTTCGTCCGCGCAAACGAACTCATGGACGCTGAGGCCATCGAGAATCTCGTTTGCCACGGCACAAAGTTCGCCCTATGCACTGGTCAGTGACGGTGGCACTGCGCTGTTACCAACACCGTCATCAAGTGCGCCTACAGGCGAACCTTCTTCCAGTTCTGCTGGATCAGTGCATAATGTCTACGGAGTGACAAGGCCGGCGTGTGTGAAGCAATTCGTTATCCCGGCTGGACTCGTCGCAATCCATGCGGCGGCGATCATCTCTAGCGCCATGAACAAGTCCATGTCAGTGGGGTGCTTCATATGTACATTCAGTAGCAAACGCTGAATCAGCCTCTCTCTGTAAGCGCACTGCACGCTGCGAATAACTCCCTGATCGAGAGGCTGCAGCACTGAAGTGCAGTTTGGTGGGAAAAAAAACACCAGGCACACGTTTCCGAGCTGCACGTCAACGTGATGGGCGCTACAGTTGTTGAGAAGAAGGCAGACCGACCTGTTTGCCTTCCGCATGTCGGCATCGAAGTACTGGAGCCAGCTGCTAAAAATAGCCCACATCATCTACGACTTGAAGTACGTGGTGTAGCTTATTGGCAGCCTGCAACTCCCCTTGAAACAGCGAGGCTTCTTGCTCCTGCCAATAACGAGCAGTGGCCGTTTATCTGTGCCATCCATGTTGGCGCACAATCGTCACGCTCCGCTTGCTGTGCTTGCCACCGCGGCACTTCTGGCCTTTAAAGTCCAAGGTCTTGGATGGCAGCATTTCATAAAACAGTGCAGTTTCATCGGCATTATATCTGTCCGAGGGCTTGTACTGGCTGAGCAGTTCTTTGTTGCTCAGCACAACGACGTTTTCACCGAGCTGACGGCTGCTGCCTCCCCGGAGATGACTTTGGCCGTGATGTCATGGCGAGCTTTGAAACAGCTCAGCCAGCCGGGACTCGCCTTAAAGTTGTCGTGGCTGAGCACACAAGCGAAGCTCAGCACCTTCTGTTACGGGATCCTGCCAGATAAAAGCACCTTGTTGGCACGCTGTTTGTACACAAAATAGTGCAAACACTGCCTTGCCCACGTCCGGGAACGCTGCAGCCGTCACGGTTTTGTTTCTTGCACTCGTACCGTTTTCAAGTGCACCAAGAATGGAGGCCTTGTTCATGAGAATTGTGGACAACGAGATGGCAGCAACGCCGAATTCTTTGGCAATGTGCATTTGTTTTCTGCCCTTTTCCACCTTGCTGATGATTGCAGCCTTATCTTCCAGCGTGATGAACTTCCGCTTTTTCGTTGGGGGCAGCATTTTCGCAGGCAGCGAAATCGGATGAAGCAATCGCAACACATGATTCACATTGCACCAAGCGACCAAGCAAACTCTCCACAAATGGCTCCACACACGCGAGCATGTGTGTGCAAAGCCGACAAAGCCAAGCAAAGAGCCAAGCCAACGAACTACACTTCATGAGGATTGTGGCTTTGGCTACGTACCTAGTCCGCGATAACGAGCAGGTGTTTCGGCAATCCATCATCATCATTATTGTCGCCAGCTTTACATTTTTTGCTAAATAATGATGGTGGCTGCTTCTCAAGTGCGCTTAGCGATAGTTTTGCACAATTTAAGTGTAGAATGAATGCATTTCAACACTTTTCGAATGTAAATGCTGCGAGAGTAGATTATTTGCACACTCGTGTTTCAGAAATTTCGTTAATGAGAGACTGCGGTATGAATATTTTTCGTAGTCGCGAGTTACAGAATGCATTGACTCCTATGGGCATTCGCCGGTGCTCCGAAAATATTTCATTGCGGTGAGAATTTCGTTCCCTTGGGATTTCGTTATCGTGGGTTCCGACTGTATTTACTCGCATAAATTGTGCACCCCTACTACTTTTCCAGCTTTACAAAACAAAAATCTACCTGCATATTTTATGCTCTCTGACCCGCCGGCTTGCGCACGAAAAGACGAATGGGAGCGCTCCTCGCCGATCAGGCGAACGCAATCAAACGGACTGCGAGTGCGAAGCCCCTTTTTCTGAGAACTTCTCCCAAACTAAGGTCCCTAGAACACCGTACCCGCCAGAATTGCTCAAGTGCCTCCTCCCTGCCTTTATCTCTACGATTTCTACCATGAGACATACGCTCGCATCACGGCACGGACAACTTTCTGCATGAATGAATGAATGAGTGATTCTTAAGAAGAGGAAAAAGGCACCTAGTCTCTGTCTGCCTCATGACTGACACGGCGCAGTGCCTTGTAGGGGAAGGGGGATAAAAGGAATAGTGGAAAGATATAAATAAGTAGGACAGGCAAGCGACAAAAAAAGGAGATTGGAAAGATGTAATCCCGTCGAAGAAGCTCAAGGTGGGGCACCACACAGCGAGCTGCATGGCGTTACAAGATTGCGGAGGGCGAACCAGTCGGCGAGCGCTACGCTGGCGTCTGAGATCGCGGGCAGCACAACCGTTCAGCTTCAAATCCTCCGAGCAACTTCTCTTTCTGCTTACGAGGCATGCGTGTGCCTGTCGCGCCAACTGTTCTTCTCGTTCTCTGCGTCCACGCTGCAATGCACACTTGGTTGATTTCCGAATTATGTGTATCGCCATCCATCCGTAGTGGTTTTACTGTTCTTTTGCGATGGCATACAATAAATATATTGCGAGTACGACAATCGAAGGACTCTTCATTCTCTTTATATACCATCATCACCTGTTCATCTTCGTCATCTGTAAATATCATCACCAGTGTGATTTAGCTCGAGCCTGGCTGAATGAACCGGTTCCTCATAAGTGGTGGAGGTGCTGGGTACCCACTTGTTGCCACAGCCTCTTCCTTGTCCTGCCTTGCCTTTTGAAGTCGGCGGAATCGACTTGTATGGCCCTCTTCCTATATTATCGAATGGGAATCATTGGATTGTCACAGCCGTCGACCACCTTACTACCCGCTACGCACAAACAGCTTCTATACAATCTGGGACTGCCACTGAGGTCGTCTATTTCTTCCTTCGCCGCATCTTTTTGCCCCATGGAGTCTCGCGCGTTCTCCTGAACGAATGTGACAAAGTCTTTCTCTCTTCTATTGTCGACCAAGTTTTGCGTGCCTCGAACATTGTTTATAGGACCACTTCTAGTTACCACCCGCAGACCAATGGATTGACTGAACACTTTCATGGGACTCTCTCGCACATGATCGCGATGTACATTCACCCCAACCACACGAACTGGGCTGCAATCCTACCCTTCGTGACATTCACTTACAATAAGGCTGCTCAACGCACTACCGGCTTTTCTCCATTTTTTCGCGTCCATAGTCGCTCACTGAGTTTCGCTCTGCACGTCTCTTTCCTTTTGGCCCCTGCACCCTCGACAGCTCCTTTCTCTGAAGAATTTTAATCTCGTCTCGCACACTGCCGTCACGTGGCCCTAAAGTCCCTGGATATTTATAGAAAAGTACCACCATACTTTTAACCGAGCCGTCGCGCCGCGCATACTCCTCTCCCGCCTCTCGGGCCGCGACAATATCGCGCATCTTATCAGCGTGACATAGCATTCTTGATAGGAAAGTGGCACGAGCCGGGTTATAGGGCCGGCGCCCGCACAGTGTCTGTTTGGGAGAGGATATAGACTAGGTTTGGACACTTTGGAGAGGAGGATTAGACACTTTGAAGAGGACATGGAGGAGAGTGTCGCTACTTTCTCTATATTAAGGGGCTTTACCTGGCCCGTGTTAACACCGGCCTATTTCAAGACACTCAAAAGTTTCGCAACGACTCGTCTCGCCGTGTTGCGATTTTTTACCCTGGTGACGAAATTCTTCTATGGAATCCACATCGCATCCCTGGCTTATGTGAAAAATTCATCAGTCGCTTTATTAGGCCATACATGGTGGTCGAACAGACATCTCCTGTCAATTACCACGTTTCTCCTCTTAGCACTAATCCTGATCATCGTTGCTGAGGGACAGAGATAGTGCATGCATCTCGTGTAAAGCCTAATACAGTCGAAACCCGCAATAACGAAATCGCCGGGGAAACCGAAAAATTTAGTTTTCGCGAGAATTTCGTTGCCACGAGTATGAGACATGAAATCAGTGATACGGCCAGCAGAACGAAAATTTATTGCCAGAAGTCGGTCAACTTACTTTGCCGACCCTTGCCATGCAACAACTTCAAAGCTCTCCCTTCGCACTAGAAAAAGTGATCCATTGCTACGTTGTCGTCATGTGTGCCGAAGAAGGAGCGAAGGGTGTCCAGCGCATCCAAAACAACTCGCGGGTTGTTTTGGATGCGCTAGCGCGTCGTTCCTGCCCGCAGTCTCGCTGTCAGCGGAGTTAGGGCTAAAGCCAACTCCGATGACGTGCTGCGCTCATAGTAATCTGATCGTGCATCCAGTGCGGCCACTAGTAGTAATCCAACTGTGCCGCCGCTTACAGTTTCGTTGCTTGCGACGAAGCATGTCGCCACGAGTGCGCTAGCGCGTCGTTCCTGCCCGCAGTCTCGCTTTCGGCGGAGTGAGGCCTAAATACGACTCCGCTGACGGGCCACGTTCGTAGTAACCTGATTGCGCATCCGCCTACTGCTCCTAACTAAAACGTAATTATATCTTAAGTGATCATCGAGCCGTGAACACGCCACGAAGTAGCAATTTTTGGGAACCATGTCCTCGCGACGCACAAGCAGCAGGCGACTATCTCCTGGAGCGAGCATCAGGCCAATGGCGAGGCGCGCAGAGGCAACATGGCGGCCACAGCCAATCAAGAGCCTCAAAACGACCTAACATTTGTTTTTTGTGCGCTTGTTTTTGAAGGGAGGAGCCAGCTGAGGCGGGAAAGTTGAACACGGAGAAATGCTCTTTCCGATGAGCCCAAGAAGCCGGCTCCCGACCCCGCCATCGCGAAGCCATAATTTTTTTTGAAAATCGCTGTTTTCTCGCGATTTCCAGAAAAAGCTACGCTACCTAGGTGGATGAAATGAATTTTCCGAAGCACTTCTGCGCGGTTTTCAGTGTAAATATTTTGGAATCAGATAGAAAAAGTGTTCCAGAAACTGAAAACTTGATTTTACAAAATCGATTTTACAATCGATTTTTTTGCCATTTTTCGCAATCCCAAAGCCGCGTCCCCCCTTAAGTAAACAAACATGACGGTACCCACGCTAGCACGGCAAAAGCAGACGTTTACAAATTTTGAGTGCGCATAACACACATACGAGCATGTTTTCGACAGTTAACCTTTGGCGGGAGGGTAAAATAAGGCCCGCACCTTCTAGAAAATTCGTTAATGCAGGATCGCTGCCCAAAAACATTTCGTTGCCGCGAGATACATAATACATGGGCTTCTATGAACGTTCGCCGGGGATCCGGAAATATTTCGTTGCCGCAGGGATTTCGTACTTGCGGGGTTTCGTTATTGCGGTTTTCGACTGTACGCGACGCATTTTATAGTACTCTCAGGCGACCAGGCAGCCGCTTCCACCACGCGAAGGAATTAATGTGAGCGTGACAAGCGAAGGACTCTTCATTCTCTTTACATATCATTATCACCTGTACATTTTCGTCATCTGTAAATATCACCACGTGAAATTCAACGTGTGAGATTGGTACGGGAGAAAGCAGAGTGCATGCTTGCTCATACAAGTTCTCTGCTGTTGAAGAAGGCCTTTTTAATTATATGCGAACACTTAGGCTCTTCAGTATCCCTGTGCTGTGCGACCTGGTTTCTCCCAGCATTGTCGAGAAGAGCTTCAAGAAAATGGGGAATTTGAAAGCGCTCGACAAAACCGAGGACGATGCGCTTTGGGAAGGCGGTGACAGCGACCGCGGCGATGATTCTCAATAGGAACTCTCGATCAGTGATTCCGACTAGACCGCACATGACCCGATCTGACTGGTTAAAGAATGCGCTAATTATTTTTAATTATCAAGTACACTTTGTTTGTGCTTTAATTTATTATTTTAAGTGCATATACTGCGTGCATTAGGACTAACACACATTATGTCGTATGCATTTGCAAAATCCCCACGTAATTTGTGCACCCCCTTCTTGGAGCCTCTACATTACGAAAAAAAGTGTGCAAATTATGCGAGTAAATACGGTAATATGAATGTGATTGCTCGCAAAAGCTTTTCAAGGCTCCTTCATTACTGGTAATGAGTATTATGCTTCTACCTCGTGTTTCACTGACACTTACCACAACCATCTTGGCCCAAAAAATTCAAAAATAAAATTCATTTGATAGGCATGGTTTAAGAAGCACTCAATACTGTCATGCAGAAACACTATTCAGGAGCACCATTTGAAGACGGACAGTCACCACTGACCTTTTGTATCTGGGTCTTTCAAGAAGATGTCGATGCAGTCAATGAAGTTGGTCCCATTAAAGGGGTCTCCACCAATTCCAACACACAGTGACTGGCCAAGGCCCACTTGTGTTGTCTGATGCACCGCCTCATAGGTCAAAGTGCCCGATCTTGACACAATGCCAATTTTGCCCTTCTGGTGAATATGGCCGGGCATGATACCAATCTTGCACTCCTCAGGCTGTAACACCACCAACAGCATGTGTTAAACACATCCGAAAAAAGAAGCTGTACTTGTGGTCTGTGGAAGCAGACTATTTATATTCTATCCAAACGCAGCTATCCTTTGTAAAAATGTAATGGGCAAAAAATATCTAGCTTTTTACAAAATACTGGGCAGATATGCACTACGGGTACGAAGACTGAGGAAGCATCAAAGCTGGTTGCACTGGTCTCCTCCTAACCCTCACTACCCCCCCCTTTTTTTTTCACAGATTGCTATATTTACTATGCTATACAATACATGGCTATGCTTGCTCTGGATTAAATAGTCAACCTCGTGCCAAGTGCACAACCACACAGATGAAGAAAACACATAGAGAGGATGGGCACTCACTTACAACTGTTTATTTCTTGAGGAAACAGGTTATTATAAAGCCACTTCTCGTCAACACAAGCACAACATGAGGCTTACCACATAAAAAAACGGGGTATTAATTGTGCTAGCAAAACTTCACTCAACCTGTGTTAGTTGGAAGCACGTTATCTAAAGAGCATGTGTCCAATAGCATGATTAGGTAAGGATGTACAGATCAGGTTGCGCATGTGCTGTATGGTAGTGAATTTCTTCGGTATGGTAGTGAATTTGGCACCAAGTCGACTATTTAATTCAGACATGTACCAACTAACCCAACAGCGATTTCTACTAAAGTATGCTTGCTCTCTTTTCTTATCACTTTCCCTCTCTATTACTTTCTCTATCTTTATTTTTCTCCCGCCCTCTCTGAACTCGTTTCATCGCCAAACAGTTATTGCATCCCATGCTGGACAAATCAGTGCATATGTTCTGGGAATAAAGCAGTAGATGAAGTATGTGCGAAAAGGAGTTAGGATGATAGCTTTCTGATGTCACCACACGACATCACAAAAATACTGTGATAATCTGAGATCTTAATACATTTCTTGTTTGCGAATAAAAACTCATTACTCATTAGTGCTAATGGGGCACATACACTGAGCAATGCTATCGCAAAGTTCTATATCACACGCGACTTATAGCTCGTAGTCAACTGGTAGTTTATCTGGTAAATGTTCTGAAAGACTGCCAATGCAGCCTGATGGTTATGTTTCTACCAATAATAAAGACGATGCACTAAGAAAATACAAACAGTGTATTGAAGACAACTGTCAAGTAAGTGATGCCATCAGGTTGCATCAAGCGAGAATCAGTCTGGTGAAGTTACGTTATAGATCAGTAATGTGTGCTAGGCTGTGCCGTTTTCAACAATGTTGCAGGAGTTTAAGTGCTACCTACATATTAATCTTGATGGCACGAACGACACCACTTTTTTTTTTTTTGCCAAGAGCAACAAATATGTGAGCAGTGATGAGTAGTTGAGTTAAATTTATTGTTAATGGTAATTTTACGTCTGCAACAATAAGTAGAATCCTGAGGACATTATTCTTTTCAGTTGCTTCACTTCACGTTATACTCATAATATATATTTCTTACTTTTCTGCAGAGACCAAAAGCATTCCCTGACTTTAGTATACTTACAATGGCATAACTTGCATGCGAGCACACGATCGCCTTTTAAAAATGCCCCTTCCATGCTACTTCCAATATGTAGGTTAGACGAATACCTCGTGAATACCCTGGTAGTGCTAGCCTAGCTGGCCCCTACCACACTGCAACTCCAACCAAACTCTCAGCAACTCGTACTGCTATAGTGGTACAGCATTGACAAACTGCCAATGAGGACCCAGACTGAAGACACCGGCACTACTGCATTCTTGCTTTCAATCAAGCATTTTCATGTTCCCTAACTTCTGAACATTTCGAAGCGTGGCCTGTGGCTAGTTATGTGCTCTACATGGGGCTTAAGACTTACGAAATTTCTGGCTTATGCAATCAGCAAGACTTCTTTCAGCCAGCCAGCTATCAGGTTGAAATGCGTGCCCTGGCAAGGATGCTTCGAATTATTATATTCTACGCATAAGGCAACATGCCACAAACTACTTGGGGTATGTAGGCTCTTCATCAGAGGCCTTTGGCCCAAAAGGTATAACCAGGGTTGGAAGAGTGCTTCAATCTTTTGGAGCAGTAAAAGGGGCATTTTGGAGCAGCTCTTGAGCACCAAAAAGCGTATTTCGGAGCATCAAAATTTAGTTTTGGAGCATATTTTTTCGATCACACATCACTGTTAATTAACATTTTCATTTTCTCCTTGCTTTCTCATCAACACGAAAAACTCCAAATTCAGTGGTTTTTACTAAGCATTAATTGCTGATCAAGACACCAAATTGATATATATGTATATATATATATATAAATAGGCAGGCATGGTGGTTGAGTGGCCGCACCGTTGCAAGTAGTCAAGTAGATCCCCCGTGAGCAGTCACAACGTGGTTTATTTCGACATTTCAGCCAGAGTCTGGCCTTTATCAGGATTGAGGGTACAGTTTGTTGGTGCTCAGCTTTATACAATCTTAAATCAGAGGGGGAGAGAAAGAAAAAGGGAAAATATAGAAAAGAAAAAAAGAAAGAAAGAAGAAAAAAAAGAAAAAGAGAATATAAGATGGACTCCCCCGGTGCCCCTTTCACTCTTCCTTCCCCTTCCGCCTTCATCTCTCTTCCTTTTCTTCTTTTCACCTTTAGGATGTCTGCGGTCTGTGTATCCTTCCTTTCACTAACGCATTGTTCCCGACCAGACGGCACCTCCAGGCTCTGGGGCTTCGGTGTGGGGGGAAAAGAGCTTTTTTAAGATGTTTAAGCCTTTAACTACTCAGCGCCTTGTCGACATCTCGTCGTTGAAAGAGAGGCGCCGCGCATTGCCGCAGAGGCTGGAAAGCAGGCGCCTCCCAGGTGATCCAACAGACGAATACAAACGTATCGTATCAACAGAACTAAAGAAACTGTTGGATGCAGAAAAGATAACCAACACTGACCACAAACTAAAACTCGGCTAAATTTGGTGATACACATGCAAATCGCCGTTTAGGTGTAGCAGGTTAGACTGGCGCAGAATGACGCAACACTTTCACTCCTGTATAATGCAAGGCAAAAAGCTCAGATGGCATGGAATATGTATTGAGGCCGAGACAACACCATGCCACCATGAACCTTCTTTGAAAGCACTATCAATAGCCAAAAGACGGGGCATTCAAGCACTTGTTTTCTTTTTGTTATCAAGTCAAAGAAAATACAGGAGGCCTTATTTGCAGTACAATTACGGTCAGTGGCATAGCGCGGGGGTGGCACACCAGATCCATGCTGCCTCTTTCCCCCGCACCATTTTTTTTTTTGCCATGGCATATAGGGATTAATGAGACACTCAACCACATATGCCGGTTCACGTCCCACTTGAAATCAAAAAAGTGCTTCCCCCCTCCCCCCCCCCAAACAAAATTTTTGGCTACGCCCCTGATTATAATATAATAGTTAAAAATTAAAGTGAGCTATATGACAACTAGTTGCCGACAGGGACCAAACCTGCAACTTTTGAATAATGCATTCGATTATCTGACAACTGAGCCGTGACGATGGTCGTCCTCCCGTCTGCTTTATCAGGTATATCTGGGCATTTAAAGGGGAACTGCAACACTTTTCCAGCATGGTCAGGAAATGCTGCCGAACATTAGTCGAGGTTCCCGAGAACACATGAGCCAAACATTGTAGCAAAGCATGCGGCCTGGATTTTGCAATCAATTCTCAGTCAGCCAGAAATTGTTCCCTCTTCTTTCTCCAAATGATGTCATATACCCAAATGACTGACCATTGGTTAATATGGGCATCGCTACTGCAATGTGCTGCCACAATACAGAAATACAAATATTTTTTTCTTAGTACTAATGCCTCTCTGCCTTTTATTTTTTTGCTATACTACAGCGGTGCATCAGTTAGTTTCGTTTTGTCCCTCGGCCACTTCCCGCTTATTGCACCCACAAAACCGATGGCTTTCTGGTTTAGAATCTTTCAAAACGTGGCCAACTGGTTATTATCTCATTTATTGCTCCCCAGTATGCAATTATGCCTGTTTCCATGCTGGTGGTGACTGACACAAAAGATGCCGCTGTAGTGGCGTTTCCCATTTTAGAGACTTCCAAAACCGCTTCCCTTTTGTTGGCGATAAGACAAATGATGATTGTAAGTTTCGGACCTGCCTCTGCTTTCTGGATGCGCTCACAACTATATAGTTTTCTTAAAGCCCTTACCCGCGCAGTTTGCTTGCACTATAGAGGTAACATAGTGCAAGTCTTGAACTAACACTTCCAGGTTAAGTGCACAGATATAACAAACAAAAAGGACGAGAGGACTGTCACCTTAGCTCAATTGATAGATCATCGGACGGGTTATTCGAAAGTTGCAGGTTCGGTCGCTGCCAGCAGCAAATTATCTTTTTGTACACTTTGATTTCTTCATGTTTATAAAATAATTACACCACACCACAAATAACATCCCCTACAGTTTCCTAGGTTTGATTTTCCATTGGTTCTCTTCAAAGTGATAGAAATTAAATACATAATGTCCTGCAGCACAGAATGCTACTTCTACAAACTGCTACTCTACGTGTGCTAAAAGCAATAGTAATTGTACTAATTGAACAGCACATAACACTGGTGTGCCTAAGCTTACCTTTATGATGCCAGGGCAGTTTGGACCCACCAGGCGTGTCTTGCTCTGTTGAATAAGCTCGTTCTTGACACGCACCATGTCCTGTTGTGGGATTCCCTCAGTGATACACACCACTAATGGAACCTCAGCTTCCATGGCTTCTAAGATGGCCTTGGCGGCGCCAGGGGCCGGCACATAGATGACGCTTGCCTCGGCACCCGTTTCTGCCCGAGCCTACAATTGCATTATTAGCAACGAAAATAAGGCTACAGTTCACAGGATATCATGTAATGCAAGTGACAGAATCAGGCTATAGTAAGCAAAATGCTTCTCATACAAGCTAAGATGTCATTTAATATACAGTAGACTTTCAGTAAACAGAAATCTGTTAAACGGAACTGCTGCTTAAAGGGACTGACAACTGCCTCTGATTTAATTGATTTCATACTCCACCCTTGTTTATCTCTCAGTAAACGAAACACATGTTAGACGAAACACATTTTCCCGGTCCCTTCAGGTTTCATTTAACGAGAGTCTACAGCAGTTTAATATGAACACCAAATGGTAACTGCTCTTTTCTGCACTCTCATTAAATGGAACCTTTCGTGCAGCACTTGTCTTCTCCTTTGTGCCTGCTGCCGACATGTACGGATGGCAAGGCTCGTCAAGCAGCGTTCAATACCCTGCTTTTTTCTCGTCATCCCCAATTTGTGCGTACAAGCTGAAATAAATACTTGACTGACTGAAAAAAAGAAGGGTAATTAATTGAGAGATTCATTTTCATTGTTAGACACAACTTACCATGGCAGAGCTCACATGACTTGTCTTTTATAAATTTATTCGAATAAAAAGAGAGTTCTACACCAGTGCAATAAACAGCTGCAAACAGTTTTAGACTACGTAACCAAGCAGAGGCACCTCTTTCTGAAAGCTGATAGTGGTGCGAAGTGAAGACACACGTCCCACCAAAACTTCCCACCACGAAGGAAATCATTTACGGCCTACAGTTTTCATTCTAGATTACTGAGATATGCTGATTTACTTTGCTACTCTCTCACTTTTAGCATCAAGGGCCAAGCAACGAAAGCAATACCAACAAATTGGAATGTTATACAAACTAAGGCTAGCAACCAATTCACTTGGATTCGATGTCTCACTACTCTACAAAATGCTGGTATAACAGAACATGAACAATCCAGGTACAGAAACAGTTTTCCTACTGCATCATATCAATGCAAAGCAAGTGATGAGAATACAGCAGGCACAAGAATATACGAGCAGTCTACTGATGTCTGTTCAGATAGTGTGCACAAGCCTGTGCTCTCCACAGCACCTTTTTTATAAATCAGTTGCTTCTCGACTGACTGAGCCTCACCCCTCTTCCACCAGTGCCACTTCAGGCTCCTTCATTCGACGAAAAATGGGTGGGGCATTCATTGCTGATATCACAACCTCCATGACCTTGACACCCCGTAGCCAACACGCTAACAGAAAAAAAAAAATTCTGCAAAAATGCAACAGATGACAGAACAACCTTTGTACCCAAAATCGTTAACGTGCCTCATGGTCACTCAGCCCAAGAGAGTAGCACAAGCTGTCTGCTTCCCAGTAGCACATGCACCCCAATAGACATGGGTGGGCGTGGTCACTCTGTACACTTTAAGACACAAACCAACACAACGAGGGGTAAAAATATGTGCTTCTAAAAAGAATCTACAGATTCTGCAGGCAGTAGAATCTGCTAAATCATGCCAGAGTTGCCCTACGGTGGGATTTATTTGAATGCTCAGTAAAGAACGTGAAGGAACAAGAGTCACACAGTGAGAGAGAGAGGGGGGGGGGGGGCAAAAAAACATACCGGTACGTCATTGACAGCAAATGAGGTAACAGGTTCATAAGCTCTCCTCCTAGGTGCAAAGAAACACATCCTGTTGCAAGCAGACACTGCTATGAACAGCTCAGCGAAATCTTGAACTCATGAGCAGCAAGGAGAGTTTACAAGTAAAGTGCGATTATGCCATTTTTTCAGGCGCCATCTTTTCACAGAAAAGCCTGTGCTCACTCTTTTCAGCTGCAGATGCCTGCTGCTTTGCCTTCGAACAACAGATAGCATGCTACTGGCCAACAGCCAATATACATGAAGAGCGGCGTTTGCATCAGGTACGCTTCTTGCCACGCGGTGCCACCATATGGCGGCGGCGCACTCCATAGTCTGCTAACATTACACAGTAGCCACAGTGGCGCCCACAGGAATCGAAACTGGAGAGATGGATCATGCTTCATCATTGATGCACAAGGTCATTTCGTGCACTAATGTTAATTCTTTACTCTGTGCCATCTCTCGCTATGTAACTTCCAGCACACTCGTCGGGGCGACAGAAGAAATAAAATGGCTAAAGCGTGAAACGAATCCTTTTTGCTCCACTTGTTCTTATCGGATTCAAGAAACTTTTTGGCAATCATTTTGCAAGGCAATAAAGCTCTAATACTGAGGTCATCCAATGAATACTCGTAAAAGTGGTTCAGGACCTCTTTAAATGATGTGAATACATTTAAAATTTTCAATGCCTTTTCTCCCTACAATCTGCCCCTCTTTGTCTTAAATAAATATGGACAAATGTTCATTATTCATTATATATGCAAAGCTCACATCTTATCATTTGCTCTGATTAGGTAAATACCTTCTGCAATCCTATATCCATTGCTAAATAAATACTAAGTTTCAATGTCTACAAAAACTGCACGAAAAAGAGACAAGAAACAGAAAAGGCACACACACAAGCACAGTTTTTCACGCTTTTTGTAGTTGCGAATCACGAACTCGCCCAGGATTCAGTCCTATAAAGTTCCAATGCTTTCCTTTGTTTGTTTTCTTCATTGCTTGCGCTACTGCTGGATGCAATACAAGACATCAGTGGAAAACAACCATGGCATTATCTGCCTTTCGTTAGTAAATGTATGCCACACAACTTACCTCTTTGACAGTGTTGAAGACTGGGAGGCCCAAATGAGTCTGGCCACCTTTGCCCGGGGACACGCCAGCAACAAGTCGTGTGCCATACTCGAGTGCCTGCTTACTGTGGAATGTACCCTGCAATTTTTATAGAAACAGAAGGCAAACATGAAATAAGGCCGCTAACTACATTCTATTCTTTCAATATATTACCTTTTTTTTGGGGGAAAAAGAAAAGGTGAGGGGAGGGGTTAAGCAGAAGAAATAAAAAATCTTCAACATTATTCCACTGAAACTAAATTCTCTCTCTCTCTTTTTTTTAACAGAAAAAAAAAGGTAGCTTATGAATACCCAAAAAAAGCCGAATTGAAGGTCGGAACTATCTGTTTTCAATTTCGATAAGGATTTTTAAAGAATAAATCTTCATGGAGAAAAACCACTGCACTTTAAATTTGCTTTTATGTGCTGTACTATGCACTTGAATTGAATTCAAGTGCACTGTGCACATGAATTAGATACAGGATTACTGAAATTTTTGCAGAATCAGAGCATTGATAACACGTGAGCTTCGCATCATATAACCCAGGCAGCATGAAATGCATTGTTGTAGTCATCAATATTTCAAAAAAAAAAAAAAGGCAATACTATCTCAAGCATTTCGAAGGCAATGAGTGATATAGATGCAAGCTTCGTTTTCATGGAATTCCCAATAATGCATCTCTGACTCGCCACAATTTTAACAGAACTGGACTAAGAACTACAGGTTTGTTGACAAGGCACATAAAAGAAGTTACTCTATATTCCTCAGCAATGGAGCGTGAGATGCCAGAAAATCTTGATAACATAGAAATTGCAGTTTCTGTCTCAGTGCATAAGTAGAAAAGAACATGCGAGTGTCAAAGCTACAATGTAAGTAGCATGACTTAAGATGTTGGACAAGTGGAGCTGTGGTGAAAGTGACACTTGCCCGCAAATTCCTCACCAATGAGTGAGTTGCGGGGCTTCAGTTGCTTTCAAAGAACACCCTGTTCATACTGATTCTGTGAATACTGACAAGACAAACTAGACAATCTTATACAGGACTAGCATGTTTCCCCTTTGTCCACAATGCGGCCAGCCAGTGTCCACATTAAGATGGTACAAATGCATCAGGAAAATTTAGTGCCTACAAGACTCATCAGTAATGGCACACATCTGTAGTGGTAATGCCGCATTAACAAGCCACACAGCTGAACTCAATTGGCAACTCAGACCACATGCATAGTTCACACAGCATGGCTCATGCTGCTGTCACTGATGAGCAATGTACATGATGGTGAAACAATGCATGAAACAAAAGACACATGGAGACAAAAGGAAAAGACAAAAAAAAAGGAATGGACATGAAAAGAATGATATATGTCAACAAAATGGCACTAGTAATGCTCATTCATGGTAATGTTCAAGGACTTCAAGAAAAGTGGCAATCAAACAGCAAGAATGAATCCTTAATGGCAAAAAAAGGAAAAAAAATAAAGGACAGATATTTATGTAATTATTTCTCTTTAACTCATGATGGTGCATATTTCTAGAAGAGCTTAGCCGTGGTCACTACCTACATCAGCATAATTCTTGATTGATATGTTGGGTTTAACGTCTCAAAACCACCATATGATTATGAGAGACGCCGTAGGGGAGGGCTCCGGAAATTTTGACCACCTGGGGTTCTTTACTGTGCACCCAAATCTGAGCACACGTGCCTACAGCATTTCCGCCTCCATCGGAAACGCAGCCCCACAGCCGAGATTCGATCCCGCGACCCCTAGACCACCGCGGCGGAGCATCAGCACAATTCTTACACAAAGAAGGAAGCAAAGACCTGGAATATTATTACCTCAAAGCATGTTTTCAGTATAAGGCACACTGCAGGATTGATAACTAATTTTGACCAGCTGGGTTCTTTAAGGCTAGTAAACAGGCTCCGGCTTTTCTTTTTTTTTTTCATTTTTTTACAACGCCCAAACAAGCTTCCAAATTTGTGCATAGAGATGAGGTAATTGCATTTTAAGAATATCCCATTGTTGCATGATGTTCAGATGCTCCATTATCAAAAACAATTCTTGCACTTCTCTCCAGTTCATGTGCAGTTTTCCTCGTCCATGAAGTGATGTAAAGTTGCCAATGGAAAACTTTACATTGCACCAACTTCGTCGACTGGTTCGCTACAGTACAATACGGCACCTTCGCTGCCAAATTTACATTTGCCTGCGCATTCACGCGTGTGTCGCATGGGCGGGTCATTGGGCACTCCATGCTTGCAATAATTCTATGTTTGCTGCACGAAAACACCCATGTGTAACATGAACTACCAATAAGATGCGGCTTGTTGTATGTCATTGTGCAGCAAACATTTTCAACATGGCAGCAACATAGTTATGAACATCAACGCACACTGCTTCTGCTCTGTTTGCTTGTGTGCATCTTCTTTCTTCATTCGTGACAGAATTCTGTGGAACGTGTGGCTGGAAAAGTACTGTCTCCAACTTACTAAGTCACCTGTTGCCTAAGGTAGCAGGCAACAGAAATTTAATAGTGCAGTTTAAAAAGAAGTGAAAAGGAACTTAGTTATATAGTTTACAGCTTTTATAGAGTCACGTATTTGCACATTAAGTTGTAGCTGTGCACACTAGAAAAATGTATCAGTCCACGGAACATGCACAAGGAGTGCATGAAAATCATGTCTTCCAAGAATCCATCTGAAACAAGACACTTAGTTTCCCATTGGCCAAAATTGCAGCTGCTAACAATTCCGTGTATTATTACACAATTCAAAACAACTTTAAATGACAGCTGTGTTGATTGGACTAAATATATGAGCCTGCTGACATTTTTAAATCAACAAAGTATGCTTAGCTTAGACCCTTTCAGATGCGTCATGCATTGAAGGGACACTAAAACGAAACGATTAATTGTTTTAGATTGATAAACTGAACTCTGAGAATACTAATGTCATAAGTTCATTATTAGCAGAGAAAATCAGGGTTGAAGTTCGAATTTTAAATTTCGTGCCTGACATAAGATATTCCACAATGTATTTTTCTTATATTCGCCACATTGGCAGGATGAAATTTTTTGAAACTTCGTATGCTAAGTCAATGGCACCCACTGATGACAATGTACTTCAATTTTATTGATTAAAAGATACGTAGGACTCAGTAGATGCCTTCAAAATTTATGACATCGTAGTGTCTGGTGTGGGAATGTCGAGGTGGCATCTCCACCCGCAGTTTGCTTTCGCACATTTTCTCGCCCACAAAGTGTCATGCCGCGGTAAGAGTGGTGTTTTCGGGATTGTGAAAGTGTACTTTACTAATACGTGAAAAACTTTTTTGCTCTTCAGTGTCCCTTTAATGGAAACAATCCATGTAAAAACTGCTGCTAGGAGGCTGCTACAGCTCCAGCGCCTGGGAAGATTTGCTTGAGTCTGACAAGATTTGCTCCACCACTGCATCGTCTTCGTGCTTCCCCGATGTATGTAGTAGTAGTAGGTAGCCACAGGTGGCACATACCTGATTTAGAGCAGGTATGTGCCACAGGGGATGCGATATGAGAGATGGCGGTACTTAGAGTGTTTACTAGATGGACACATGGACAATTGAACAGACCGAATAGCAGACAGCAAACTCCCTGTGCGTAACCTCCGTGGCTTCAGCAAGCTTTAGCGAGGGTTGCGCTGCAGTGCCATTAATATAGTGAACTAGTATATAGCCATGAACTAGAGGTGGTGAAAGATGGGAAGTAGACACGAAGCGCAGGCCGTAAGAAAGTGTTTGAGTGCCACCTCTTGTTTAGTCCTTGGAATGTCAGCTGGATGGCGGTAATTCTATATGCTCTATATGATGAAATGATGCGAGATGGTGAAACTTGGAGCGTTCACAAGATGGATGGACGGGCAGAGAGACAGACAGAAAGTTAGATGCACTGATGGACGCACAGATGACGGACAAATGCATGGATGCACGGACGGTTGCACAGATTTGATTGATTGATTTGTGGGGTCTAACGTCCCAAAACCACCATTTGATTATGAGAGACACCGTAGTGGAGGGCGACAGTTGCACAGACGAACACATGGATGGATGGAAGCAAGAACAAACTGACAGATAGATGCTTTGCCCCACTCATCATCATGCACTCCGTAGATATGCTGTGTTTCTTTTTTCTCTTTTTAGATTTGCAATATGTGCCAATGACAAAGCAAGCTCTTTCCACCATCCCCTACCGCCATGTTCACTTTCAATCACTACTTTGGAAAAGGTTAATGCATGCGTACTCAACTGAGCATTTCATTACCACAGGAGTGTAGTTTTTATTCTTAGTGGCTGTTCTTCTGCCTTCTTAAATTTTGTTCCCTAACCGAGCAAGGCCCCCCTCCCTCTCCAAATCTTGTCGTATTATCCTTTATTGTGAGGGGGGGGGGGGGGGTGCTCGGTATTTTAGGGTAATTCAAGAATGAACCGAAGCTTGTAGCTAATGTGCAGCTGCAACTGTGGACTACGACATCCACAGCTACCCGCTCCACCGCTCTAGACAAGTGCAATTGCATATGTACATGGCACACTTGAGGAAACAACTGCACCATACTAAATACTAATCAAATGCATGCACACACACCGCACACTATAAACATAAGTGTAACACAACTGGAATGGGGGTGTTTTACAGCACACTTCACCATGCAAGAATGGCTGTGCACCCATTTGACGAAGCTTACCTGTTTGCCAGTAAAGCCTTGACATATAACCTTAGTATCTTTGTTGATTTTTAAGGCATTCCGTGTATTTGTATAGCAAGTTCGAACACCTATGGGGAAAGCTGCAATAGAGAGAAAACCCATTACTGTCAGCATGTGCAGCAGAATGCGACTACGATTTCAAACAATAACCTTGGAAAAAGCTTGAAGAAAACAATGATCACGAGACTAATTACAAGACAAGATCAAACAAGGCAAATTATTAAATACTTGAAAGAAAGACAGTCCTGCCAACCGACAGTTAATTAAATCTGTTATATTCATGACAAGGCTGCAATGCTCGTCAGCACAGAAGGATCCCGTCACACGGTGACATAGATAACACCACTCACGCGTTTATGGCAGCTTCTGTGCGGCCTCTTGACCTCCCAGAAATAATGAGGTCACAATGCCAATTTTTCAACAAAGGCAACCCCTCAAAAACTGCGAATTGTGACATTCTTCAACTGTTCAGATCATTGTAGCCGACATCCTGAAATCGGACACACAGCTACGTGTACGTACGCGTTAATCGGTTTTTAATGAGACATATCGCCACAACTGAAACTACTTTTTAGTCAATCATGTCGACCCTTCATACAAGTGAAAACGACGTCGTGCAGTTTGTCTTTATTAAACTTAACGTAAAAATAAAGATCATGCCCTCTTTCGCTTAGCAACAGCGGCAAGATATGCTTCACGGATGCAGAGAGGTCAAATGTATCGCTGCTTGCGCTTGATCGATACGAAAACATGCAACAGCTATAGCATGATGCCTCAGCTTTCAGCCCTGCATTGACGCTACTGCTGAACACATGTGAGCAAAAGCCTGATAAGAGTTACATATCTAATACTCGGTACTATCGGACTGCCGTATTTGCCCCGAGCGTCCGGTCACCGGGCTTCCACGTGTTAACGTTGCACAGAATTTTCTTACGAAACACGGGCTTTTCCACATTGCCGGTAAGACTCGCAGGTATTTTCTTTTCTCGCAAGGGCAGTTAAAACTGCGCAATTATCGAAATCGGCGAACGCGGTTCACCACGACACACATGTACCGGTAATAACTCGCGCCCCGCGAAGAATACGCGTTATAACTCAAGTACCTGCACAATGCGGTCAGAATAAAATTCGAACTACTCCGCGAAGCCATGCGAAAGACTGAAGAAGCACAGATAAAATAACTTACTTGCAGACGCCCTGGAGACAAACCTGCAGCATGCCATGACTACCTTCGTCCCGAAGAGGTCTGCCCATGGTGGCCAGATCGGCCAGATCGCGATGGCTGGAAGGCGGCCAAAAGAGAAAGGCCGGATGGGGCGAAATCGCAAAAGCGCTCCAAAGTACACACCACACCCGAACGTGTGCGCTCGAGGCCACTACCGGGAAAACGAGAATCTTCCCGCCAAAATTCGAACGCATAAGAGACGCATTGCGTAAAATTAACTAAATAAGATATTGCCGAAAGAACGACACGGTTTTATCGGCCTTATATAAGGAAAGTCTAGTTCTCTGCAAGCCGTATAGTTAGGATATTCTAGCCACCTCAGTTAGGAGTTCGTGAAGTTCTTTACGAATAGGAGCACTGCATAAGCTCAGGCCACAGTGGTTCAGACCTACACGATATCCCCGGGCCAGAGTGTGGGCCGCCCAGACGGAGAAAGTTGTTTTTTTCGATCAGCTCAATTGGAATTCGTGCGGGCCCGGCTAATAGTTTAATTGGAACACTATTGAAGCGTTAAGATAGTCCCACTATATATCTCCCACATTGGTAGAGTTAATTGAAGAGGCGTATGCCCCACCGTGGTGGTCTAGTGGTAGGGTACCCGCAGTGGCGTAACTAGGGGGGGGCAAGGGGGTACAAGTGCCCCGGGCGCCACTAGGGAGGGGGCGCCAAGCCGAGTCCTCGGGTTGGCGCCCCCTGGAAAGGTTGTCAATGTTTTTTTCCGTAAAACCGCCTGGAAGGGGGGAGGGGCGAGGTTGTAATGTACGACTGGAAGTGGGGATGGTGGTGAAGGAAAGGGTTGCCGCAATGGCTTTTGCATCGGGAAAAGGATCCTCTATTTTCATTTTGCTGCGCTACCTCCGTGCCTTCCCATGACCCTCGGCTAAGCTTTGTTTTGTGCTCCGCAGCACTGGGTTAGATGAGTTTCAGCGAACCCCACCAGCCTCCCAAACCACTTACTGAAAGCTTCCCTGAAACCAACCACGTACGTAAACAAAATAAAATAAAAAAGTTCGAATGCACCTTTTTTGAGTAAGAACAGAAAACTCCAACGAAATAGCCGATCGTCCAACGACTAATCGTCCACGCAGCGGCGGAAGGAAGGGCGAATATAATCCGTGACCTCGGCACCAAAGGCTAAACAAAGGCGTTTATTCGCAGAGTTCTCTGGAGGAAAGACGGAGAAAGCGTGACACGACGGCGACGTTTGTTGATTCCCTGCATCGCGGGCGCCAGCAAAGCAATAGAAGGGCGGGGGTCAACGTTTCCCACATGCCATCCACCGCCATGGGCAGGTTCATCCTTTGGCCCAAAGAACACGCACCTGCGAAAAAAGCGCAGAGCGTAGTGTACCCGACAGCATGTGCCGACTGCCCCGCTTCGTACGTTGGAGAAACCAAGAACTTCCCTGAAAGAATGCGGCCGCACAAGGATGACCTCCATCAATGGAACAGCGAACGGAGCGAAACGGCAGAACACTCCGACCAGTTTAACCCCCATACCAGACCCGAGGGCGCGGTGTCTAGATGGTTGCTTTGTTTTGTACTCACCCTGCATTCCTTGGGATGCACAAATAGCGCGAAAGCTTAGGTACGAGAAACTTGGGCCTGGGAAGCGCCCGTGCCGTCAAGATTTTTGCAGTGTGGACTGGAAGAGAACAATGACGGGTAAGGGACTTCCGGAAGTTTGAATAAAAAAAGAAAAATACTATACAAAAACGCGGGCGTAGCTCATCGAAATCAGAACTGGTGGCCCTTGGCCTCCGAAATGGCCCGCCGCGCGCCAGTAGGCAATCGCGGAAGCCTACATTAGCGCTAATAATAATAATAATATAATAATAATAATAATATTATTTAATATTATTATTATTATTATTATTAATATTATTAATATTATTATTATTATTATAATTAATATTATTATTATTATTATTATATAATAATAATAATAATAATAATAATAATAATAACAAACATTATCACGGGCATAATGAGGGGCGCGGAAATATATTTGCCCTGGGCGCCGTCCTATCTAGTTACGCCACTGGGTACCCGGCTGATGACCCGCAGGTCGCGGGATCGCGTCCTCGATGCGGCGGCTGCATTTTCGATGGAGGCGAAAATGCTGTAGGCTCGCGTGCTCAGATTTGGGTGCAAGTTGAAGAAGCCCAGGTGATCGAAATTTTCAGAACCCTTCAATACAGCGTCTCTCATAATCATATTGTCGCATGTTGTTAGGCACCAGCCGAAGTCCTGCGCCGCTTCCTGCTGCTTTGAATTCTGCCACACCAACGGACAAGCCAAACGCGCCAAGCTATAAACGCGCCATGCAACGCTGGCTGCACGTGTCACCACATCACGCGCTGGACAAGGAACGCTAGCGGTTTTTCGAGGAGCAGCTCGAGGCGAGACGCTAGAGAAGTTGACGAGGTTTTGACCAGTGAGCTCACAACCTTTGTAATTTTAGTTGACGGGCACAAGTTCGCCATTAATAAATAGTTGTTTTAGCTTCCGGCACTGTATTTGTTCGTTACAAACTGGTGGAGGTGCTGGGTATGATTCCAAGCCCATCTCAGCATAGGGAACATAGCCCAGAACCCCGAAGGTTGGAGCCAGCGCTGTTGACTCCCGTACACCGACGAACAAGTCGTCGCCTACGAGGTGAGCAGCCCGAGTTTGGTGCCCTCTTCGATTCTTCGAGACCAGCGGAGGACGTAAGTTCTGGAGCCCCTGCAATGGCCACCCAAGCGACTTCATTTCCCTCGCATATCGTCATGGACCCGCCCCGCATACCAGAGGTATTTCACGGTGATATTTTCGAGGATTCCGAGGACTGGCTCGACGGTTTCGAACGCGTTGCCAGACTGAACGGTTGGAACGCAGACCGGAAACTTCGCTACGTCTACGTGGCACTGCAAGATCCTGCACGTACGTGGTTCGAAAACCACGAAGCGTCCTTATTATCGTGGGACGACTTTCGAAGAGAGTTTCTTGCTACGTACCCAAACACGGACCGCGAAGAAAAGGCAGAGGCCGCTCTTCAGACGCGAAACCAACGGAACAACGAGAGCATCGCCATGTACATTGAAGACATGTCTCGACTGTTCCGCCGGACCGACCAGAACATGGCTGAGGAAAAGAAGTTGCGGCACCTGATGCGTGGAGTGAAGGAGGAGCTTTTTGCAGGCCTGGTGCGTAATCCACCGCGCTCTCTTGCTGAGTTCAGATCAGAGGCGACCATGATAGAAAAGACCCTGCAGCAGCGCGCGCGCCAATACAACAGGGACGTAAGCGTCTCATCTGTTAGCACGGCGTCGACAACCCTCACGAGTAACATTGATCTCTTGCGTGAAATGGTGAGGGCTGTCGTAAGGGAAGAACTCCAGAAAATACACACGACTCAAGCTCATCCAGCGATGTCCTCACTTGCCGACGTTGTGCGCGAAGAAGTGCGGCAAGCGGTTCTACAACCACAACCCCAGGTACTACAGCGAGCACAACCGGAGCCTCCACCTCAGTTGTCGTACGCGCAAGCTGTACGACAGGACCTCGGATGCATGAATCGGACGGCCGCGACTGCTGTGATGCCTCCGACGTTTTCTCCGAGTACGCCGCTACCAATGTCGGAAGCAAGACCACGTAAGAGCGATGTATGGCGCACTGTAGACCGGCGGCCCCTTTGCTACCACTGCGGAGAAGCAGGTCACCTTTACCGGGCGTGCCAGTATCGTCGAGCGGGACTGCGTGGTTTTCCAGTCAATGCACCATGCCCACAGAACGGTGAACGGCCCTACGAAATCGAAGAATACTTGTCTTCACGCTATTCAGCTCAAGACACGCAACGACGGGAGTCGCGTTCGACAGCACCGATGCGCTATCGGTCGCCGAGTCCTCGTCCGTCATCAAATCTCCGAAGATCACGTTCACCTAGCCCGCGGCGGGAAAACTAGAGCCAGCGACCTCTGGAGGTGAGGCCGCTGATATACTGACAACTGAAGCCCCTCCATTGCTAGCCCGACAGGACGGTGGCAGTTACGCAACGACGGTCAAGTGCAGTAGTAGCGACGTTACCTCCGAGATATTAGTCACGATCGACGACGTCGAGGCCGTTGCGCTAATAGACACTGGTGCAGACTATTCCGTTGTCAGTAATGCTCTCGCAAAGAAGCTTAAGAAGGTGATGACTCAGTGGACCGGACCTCAGATACGTATCGCTGGAGGGCACTTAGTTAGTCCCGTGGGGTTATGCACCGCAAGGATAGGAATAAGAGGATTTGTGTATGTCGGCAGCTTTATTGTGCTTCCTGAGTGCTCCCGGGAACTGATTATAGGCATGGACTTTTTGCAAACAAACAATGCAGTCATTGACTTGCAAGAGTCTCAGGTTTCGTTTTCTACGGAGAATGCCATCGCCTTCTGTCATGCGGAGAAACCAATCGTTCTACCTCTCCGCATTGTGGACGAAGATGTAACCGTGCCGCCACGTTCCAGTGTGACCATTCTTGTGAGGAGTGAAGTTCTTCGTGACTGTGACGGATTAGCTGACGGAAACATCGGACTGCTACTAGAAAAAGGACTATGCGTGGCAAGAGGCCTGGTGAGCCTTCGTGATGGATGTGCGTATGTCCTATTAACTAACTTTCGAAATGAGCTGCAGCATGTTGCGAAGGGAACATCCATAGCATCGCTGCATGAGTCCGTGCAAGTCTCAGATGTTTGCACTCTTGATAAAGCTTCAGAGACAGTAGATAACGTACTCCAGTCAGTAGACATTGACAGAGAGCTCTCGTCATCTCAGAAGCAACAGATTGCTGACCTTATCAGAGAGTTCGCCGAGTGCTTCTCCACCTCGTCGAAGGTCGGACGTACTCCCGTCACAGAGCACCGTATCGTGGTCGAAGAACACGTGAGACCTGTGCATCAGCGCCCATACCGAGTAGCGCCAAAAGAAAGGGAAGCCATCAAGAACCAAGTGCAGGAAATGCTCAACGATGATGTAATTCAGCCATCCAACAGTCCGTGGGCATCACCGGTAGTGCTAGTCAAAAAGAAGGACAACACTCTGCGGTTTTGCGTTGACTACAGAAAGCTGAACCAAGTCACAAAGCGTGATGTTTACCCACTTCCACGGATCGATTATGCCTTGGATAAGTTACGCAATGCTCACTTCTTTTCATCATTGGACTTAAAAAGTGGATATTGGCAGATCGAGGTGGACGAGCGAGATCGCGAGAAGACGGCGTTTGTGACCCCAGACGGACTATACGAGTTCAAAGTGCTCCCTTTCGGTTTGTGCTCTGCTCCCGCTACCTTCCAGAAGATGATGGACACTGTGCTCTCCGGACTCAAGTGGCAATCGTGTCTCGTCTACCTCGACGATGTAGTGGTTTTTTCTTCTACCTTCGAGCAGCACATCCACCGACTGAGAATGGTACTGGATGCCATTCGCGTGGCAGCACTGACCGTCAAACCGCAAAAGTGTCACTTTGGATTTCGTCAGCTTCGGTTCCTCGGGCGCATAGTTAGTGCGGAAGGCGTCCGCCCAGACCCGGAAAAGATTGCAGCAGTGGAAAATTTTCCGAAACCGCAAGACAAAAAGGCCGTCAGACGATTCCTGGGACTATGTGCCTACTACAGACGCTTTGTTGAAAACATTGCTAAGGTCGCTGAGCCTTTGACACGGCTAACGAAAGAAAGTGTACCATTCTCTTGGCGGGAGGAACAAGAAGCGGCTTTCTCAGAGTTGCGACGCCGTCTGCAGTCTCCTCCAATACTTGCCCATTTTGACGAAGAGGCCGATACAGACATACATACCGACGCGAGTAACGTTGGCCTCGGTGCCATCCTCGTTCAGTGGCAGAATGGAGAAGAAAAGTTCATTGCTTACGCGAGCCACACTCTATCGAATGCTGAGTCTAATTACTCAGCGACAGAGAAAGAGTGTCTCGCAGTTATATGGGCCATCAGCAAGTTTCGCCCATACCTCTACGGCAGACCGTTTCGAGCAATCAGTGATCATCATTCATTGTGTTGGCTGGCTAACATCAAGGACCCTTCAGGAAGACTTGCTAGATGGAGCCTGCGTCTGCAGGAACACGACATCACTGTGGTCTACAAGTCTGGTCTCAAGCACAATGACGCGGATTGCCTGTCTCGCGCACCTGTTGAGTCTCCATCATCTGACCAAGAAGAAGACATCCCATTTCTTGGAGTTCTGAATGTGTCGGAGATGGCTCGTCTTCAGCGAGAGGACCCGGAACTACGCCCGCTTATCCAATACTTGGAGGGTCACCAAATTGAGGTACCACGAGTTTTCGTCCGTGGTTTGACATCCTATGTCCTCCGGAACGACGTCCTATACAAACGCAACTTTGTAAACACCGGTGAGACGTTTCTGCTTCTTGTACCATCATCACTGCGAGCAGAAATCTTAGAAGCGTGTCATGACGACCCATCGGCTGGCCATATGGGTAGTAGCCGCACTTTGGCCAGAATTCGCCGGAAGTATTATTGGCCGAAATTAAGGGATTCGGTGCACCATTATGTTAAGTCATGCCGCGATTGCCAGAGACGTAAAATACCACCATCGAAACCAGCGGGTCTGTTGCAACCAATCGAGCCACCAAAAGGGCCATTTCAGCAAGTGGGAATGGATTTGCTTGGTCCATTTCCTCTCTCTTCATCGGGAAAGCGCTGGATTGTTGTAGCAACAGACTACATGACTCGATATGATGAGACATCACCTCTCGCGAAAGGAACGGCGAACGAAGTAGCCCAGTTTTTCGTCACTCAGATTGTACTACGACATGGCGCACCACAGGTTGTCATTACAGACAAGGGAACAGCATTTACTGCCCGTTTGATGCAGTCTGTTATGAAGCTCACCCACACCGATCATAGAAGGACTACAGCACACCATCCACAAACAAACGGATTAACCGAAAGGCTCAATAGAACTCTCGCCGACATGATCTCGATGTATGTGGACGTTGAGAACCAGACATGGGACAGTATTTTGCCTTATGCAACATTTGCGTATAATACCACAGTACAAGAAACGACACACTTCACGCCATTTCAACTTGTTCATGGTCGGACAGTCACAACGACCTTAGACGCGATGTCACCTGTCAACGATTCGAATGAGAGTGACCCACACATCAGCGACTACATAGAAAGGGCAGAAGAGGCACGGCAATTGGCAAGACATCGTATCATTTTGCAACAAGGCTCCGATGCAAGTCGCTATAATCTGAAGCGGAGAGACGTACAGTACAACCCCGGAGACAAAGTGTGGGTGTGGACGCCTATACGCGCACCTGGCCTATCGGAAAAACTGATGCGGCGCTGTTTCGGCCCTTACAAAGTACTTCGCCAGTTAGGCACGCTAAACTACGAAGTAATTCCTGAAGGGCAAGTGTGCTCAACCCGACGCAGGAATCGCCCAGAAGTCGTACATGTAGTACGAATGAAACCGTACTACGAAAGGCACTGAACGAGACAACTGATGAACGTGCTCAAACATCAGATAAATACTCCTTTACAAAACTGTTCGACGTCAGCGTACGCATCGGGACGATGCGTTTCAGGAGGGGGACTAATGCCGCATGTTGTTAGGCACCAGCCGAAGTCCTGCGCCGCTTCCTGCTGCTTTGAATTCTGCCACACCAACGGACAAGCCAAACGCGCCAAGCTATAAACGCGCCATGCAACGCTGGCTGCACGTGTCACCACATCACGCGCTGGACAAGGAACGCTAGCGGTTTTTCAAGGAGCAGCTCGAGGCGAGACGCTAGAGAAGTTGACGAGGTTTTGACCAGTGAGCTCACAACCTTTGTGATTTTAGTTGACGGGCACAAGTTCGCCATTAATAAATAGTTGTTTTAGCTTCCGGCACTGTATTTGTTCGTTACAATATAGTGGTTTTGGGACGTTAAACCCTGCATATCAATCATATCAATTGAAGAGGCGTACTTGTTCAAATGAACATTCTTCTCAACGCAAGGCAGCTTCTGCTTTACAACAGCGATAGCGCAGAATTCTAAATCATCAACTGCTTATCTACGCTGCGCAGATTGGTGTGATGAGCTTCACTACGATGTGGTAATGTTTCTGATATTTTATTTTCGATAAGCCCCATTTTAATGTCGCACAAAACACGCAGAATAATTTTATATTGAAAATCGGCTTTGTTTTACTCTTCACTTTTATCCGCTTACAGATTGTTTAAAGACGGGATGCCTCCTATATATGAAATGCATATGTAGGAGTGCAAGATCGGTGCCTACCCCCCAGACAACACAAACACAACCTCAGGACGTCCTCAGTATCCCTCCGTGAGGACAATATGGCGCCTTGAGAAAGTCCTATTGTGGTACTAGAGTGGCACTAATCCCGTCCCTTTGTCCAATCAAATAACAACCTCAGCACATCCTTAAAACAACACTTCAGGACTTTTTCAGTATCTTTTCAGAACAACGATAGCGTGGCCGGTTCGGTACTGTGGGCAGTGATACTACTTAGGATTTACTTCTTTTCATTATATTTCCATAGATCAAAAGAAAAACACCTGCGAGGTCTCGAGTATATATACTGCATCAATCTACAGAGAGGTGACAATGCTGGACTATTAAAAAAAAACAAACAAAGCTTGTTGACTGAAATTTATTTATTTAACAATAATCACAACTGACAGCTTTGTCAGGCATTCGAGTTCGCGTATAGTCTGAAAAAAGAAAAGCAGTATCAAGGCAGTCAACACAGCTCAATCAACTACGTTTGTAATCTTCCTCGAAAGTTTGACCCAGTGTCATCACCACGTGCATCGTGCCCAATGCACTCACTAGTGTTAGATGCTCCGCTCTGACAGTCCATCAGTACACTCGACACGGGCGTTGACTTGCTTGAGGTCGGGCCCTGTGTCAGATGCAGAAGTCGATCCTTTCACGTTGGAACCAGGCTGCTTCGAAGCATAACTGATCGCAATTGGCTGGTGTTCCAGGCTGCTTCGAACCACACCTCGCCGCGGTCGGCTGGTGACAATGCACCCATGATCAGTCTGAACGTAGAGCAGCCCAGTGCACCCATCAACACGGCAATTTACCTCTCGCCATTACCTACTACTTACACTCTCACAAATATTTCACTTTCAACCATGCACAAAAACAACAAAAGACACGAACTTTCACTTGTACACTGCACCTTCTCTGACAGGGCTGCCGCTGCCATTTTGACAATCAGTTGGCTTGGAGTGGCTTGGCTATTGACTATTCAGAATGGTGCCGCATAGTCAATGGTTGCCAGCTGCTAGTTTGTTATTACGTGCTACAGCAGCGTATAACGACTAGTTTAAGGCTGTGACATTTAAGAATACACTGTTTCAAATGGACATTTCGCAATACCAGATTCAATACCTAAGCCAATTGATTACGCGTGTCTCATTAAGCGGGAAAAGAAACAAACGAGGCGAAAATATACAATAACTTTATGACTGTATGAAACAAACTTACAGAGAAAGTTTTCACGTATGAAATGCATCTACTTGGTGCGCAAAGGTCTTGAGGAATTATATGTGTGTGCTCAGAGCAATGCGTTTGTCATCCCCAAAAGGTCCTTGACAGGACTTTTTCCGGACCAATTGTCGTCCTCAGAAAGCACGCGAATAGACGTTTGAACCGCCGCTAGTGCATTGCTTTTGTCATCTCCAAAACGTCTTTAAATTACTTTTTCAGGATAAATTGTTGTCCTCAGAAAGCACTGGAAAAGACGTTTCCGGGTCAAACCAGCTTGTGTCGTCCTCAGTAAGTACCAAGGTCAATGAGAACTATGCGAGGACGATTGTGCCATATGAGGACGGCCTCAGGACATCGATGTTGTCTGGGCCCTTGCTGATCTTCTGAGGGGGTCACCATGCAAACAGTGTTGCGGAGTTCACACTCCAGAATTGGAATGACTCTGGAATCGTTCCACATTTTCGCTACCCCGGTATGAAATGGGATGGAATCACGACTTTTCCTTTCATTTTTCCTAAATAGAGTACAATTTACTCTAATACGCGCTGTTTTTGAGACTTCCAACATTACTATAGGGAGACCCTTGAATTTAACAATGGAGAAGTGTTTTTAAAATGGCTCGACTCATTACAAGCACGGTACATTTATAAGCATCACGCCTACTACAATTCTGTCCTTATGTAGACGACTGTGCTGCGCCGAAGAGACAACGTTAGAAACCAGGGAGGGCACGCCCCCCTACTAACAGCTGCTACGACCTCTCCCCCTTCTTTTCTCGCCATAGCAAAAAAATGGATATGTATTAACGCCCATATATATTCCTTCCCACAAACGTCGCCCCAACACTTCAGCTATACTTATGGAGCCCCTGATGCCGTTAGTATCCCTCGTGAAGAAGAATGAAACTTTGCTCTTCCTCCCTCCATTCGTAACCCTGCGCACACTTATCCTTTTCACACATATTGCGGACGAAGCAAAGATAACTGTCACTTTTGTAAGGCAGCTCAGCGAAAGACGGCGAAAACCAGGAAATTTCGCACGCCATTATAATCGCGGGCTCATTAGCAAAACTTCATATCGTTTTACAACATCATCCTAATTGAAGGGAAATATTGAGTTTCACTACTAACTTCCCTCCCCAGAACAGTTAAACTCGAACATTCATTTCATCAGCTTATATTAAGCGCCGATATCGGCAGTTATGCTTTATATTTCCTCATAATCTAGGCGTTTGAAAAAATAAAAGCAGTAAAACCAAAAAGTGATTTATCATGGCAACTTGTGCCCAGTAAAAACAACGCTCAAAGCACGAGCAAGCAACACTAAAATGAATGCTTTGTGGAGATACGGCATACTATAGAATTTAAAATAGCGTGAAAGGCAGATGCCCAGTTAAATCAGGACGGATACTTTATTCATTCTTTTTTTTTTACCATTTCAACACTCTGCGAACCTGTTCAGAAAACGTCGATTTATTACGGTAAATGTGTACAAATGCGATTATGAAAAACAATGCAATAAATTTAAACTTGGTGAGGTTTCATTGCGCACAACTGAGTGCCGCCTACTTTCCCTCGTGTGTTGAGCTCTCCAGCTGCTTAACCGGTTGCACAGAAGTGCAACTTAACGCATGCTTTCATCCCAAACTCAGCCTGCTGAAACCAGTGGTTATGGTATTTCGCGCGCGCGCATTTGTTAGAAGAACTTCGGCCGCGAGGTGTGCGTGCTTGCACCTTTACAGAAACAAACATTTGAGTAAGATCGAACAGTCTTTCATACAGTTTATTTTGTGCTGCATGGTGACTACTGCAGTGCTACGCTGGGCGAATTCGTCTAATTACCGGCTAATTTTATCCGTATCTACACCGGACGCCAAGAAGTGCGCTGTACATTAAACTCTTTCGTATTAGGAAGATTTAATTGCAAGAAAGTTGACCAAAGCAATCGCATGTATTGCAGAAACAATAGAACTTACCCAATGTTTGCGATGAACTGTGAAGCAAGTAATGGGATACTTTCTTAACAACAACCGAGTGAGCGAAGTTTACAATTCCCGTTGCGAATGAGCCCACAAGAGTGTACTTTGTTTTCCTATAGTTACACGTATAGAATAGTTCGCTCGCTTGACGTAACATTCACTTTCTGCACAATATATAGTGTTCAAGAGCACCAATCCTATAATTAATTACGTTGTCAGTCACGAGATATAACGTTTAATGTTCCTGGCATCGATATAGCTGTGATATGAGTGTTTGTTAACCACCTTAGGCTCACATTTATGAAAATACATGCAGTATAAAAATACGCTGTATATATACATATACATATATACATATATATACAGCTTCAATGCGTTGTCAATGTTATAGGCGAGCGCGCAGTCGCAAAGAAACGAATAGAAGAGCCCTATTTTTAGCCAGAACGCATATTCAGCAAAAAGCAGTCCACACGTTTTTATGCATATAGAGTTACGTTCGTTACGACCTTCATGCTCGCCAAGCCGACTCGCTGGTGCACATATACAGGGTGTTTCAAGAAATTGTTCAATGTTCATTAAAAATCACCAAAAGGCGCTATTTGCTCGCCGTCTTTACAATTGCTTTTGCTGTCGCGGCAGGCATCTCAAGAGGCTTGAATACATCATTTGTAACATTAATTAGGAAAACAATATAATTGACTTCTTATTTAGTGGAGTTAGGCTGTTAAGTAAAACTAGAGAATTGAAGTATTTCATGCGAAGAACCGATTGCCGCTTCGTGATTTTGGAGAAGTGGCCTCAGCTAATAACGATGGATTAATCAGATTCTGCTAAATTCTGCCTCGAAACCGAAACCAAAGGACCGACGAGCGCAACAAGCAGACGACTGCAATGACGTCACTTTTCAGAACAATGGTTACAGGGGTGCAATTTTTCCCCGTTAGTTAACGTATGTGCGTTATGCGTGCTCTGATGGCAAACGCAGCCCACACAAAGAAGTCGGTTGATGGTTGATATAACAATGCTATTTCATCTCGGACGTCTCGGACGAATATGGCAGTTGCGCTCTTTGGCATTTCGGTTTTGCTGCAGCATTTAGGAGAAATTTATAAATTCGCAGTTATTACCAGAGGCCCGTTTTCCGAAATCGCAAAGTGGCAATGGTTTCTTCGCACGAAGAACTTCAATTATCCTATTGGGCGTAACTGTCTAACTGCATGGATTAAAAAAGTTAATTAATTGAACTTTACTAATTACTGTTTTAAATGATGTCTTCAACCCTATTAATATGACTGCTGTTACAGAAAAAGCAACTGTGAAGACAGCGAGCAAATAGCGCCCTTTTCTGATTTTTAAAGAATATTGGACACATTTATCGATTGGGGTTATAAGAGGGAAAAGAATTAAGAGGCCAGAGCTGCGCTGACGTCGTCGTAGGGGGCCGGTGGCAGGAGGTGGAGTAGGACCAACCCAGTCGGCCAGAGCTGCGCTGTCGTCGGAGATCGCGAGGGCACAACCGGTCGGCACGGAATCCCGCGAACAAGTCACATTTCTTGAAACACCCTGTGTACAGTGTCCGTGTTACCAGCCGTTTCGATGTGACTGCGCCAGCGCGAAAGAAGAAACTTACGGTTTGATCCGATGGTGGTTTCTGAAATGCCAGCTCATCCGTGACGTCGAAGACATTATAGAAACATTGAATGCAAAGTCGTCGGGTAGAGGACAAAGTGCCTTTACCCCCCCCCCCCCCCGCCCCCACCTCGCCCCTCATTCTCTCTGGTCGGCATATAGACTAGCTATAGAAGTATATTCATCTACTGACTATGCGAAAACATTCTCATGAATGTTGGCTGAAACTTTTTTTTAAAACAGGGTGAAAGGAAGGGTGGGTTATATATATAGGTTACCATTATATAGGTTACCATTAACCAGAAGGGGGGGGGGGGAGCGGGGCGATTAAGGTTAATGCGAAAATAAATGTAGACTTTCCGTGTGTAACACACACGCACACATAACAACTCACGCATGAACTCCCATAAAGAGTGGTTGCTATGCTCATAAATAGAGGTCCGGAAAACTATTTCGTAATATATATATATATATATATATATATATATATATATATATATATATATATATATATATATATATATATATAGTAATGATGACTGTAGTGGTTCATGCAAATCTCGGCACACACACTGTCAGTGCTAAGCACGAGACGCTCGGCCCGGACTGTCGCTGATTTTGCTAGCTAGGCCTACGCTTCTACCTGGTCTCGGATAACAGTTTTGACTGTCTCCGTTCTATATTATAATTGATGGAGGTGCGGGGTCTCCTTGCAATCCTGGAGTTGCGAAGCCGGACTCTACCTGCTGTCATGACCACTGCATCTGCCACAAGCCCTCCTCCTATGGCTTCCCAGGCCATCGTGTGCTCCGGCGCGGTCCGTCAGCGGGATCCTCCCATATTCAGCGGCACTGACGACCACAACGTCGACGACTGGCAGGCTACTTATGAACTCGTGAGTGTCTTGAACAAATGGGACGAAGCCACGAGACTGGCCACTGTCGGCATTTACCTCAGTGGCATTGCCCACTTATGGCTTCGGAACCATGAGACCGACGTTCCCACCTGGACAGCATTCAAAGCAAAGTTCAGCGAAGTCTTTGGTTGTCCTTCTGTCCGCAAACTTCATGCGGAGCAGCGCCTTCAGTCGAGATCTCAACTGCCTGGTGAGAACTTTACAAGTTACATAGAAGACGTCATTGACTTGTGCAAACGCGTCGATGTGAACATGACAGAGGTGGACCACATCAAGCATATTTTTAAGGGTATTGACGAGGACGCTTTCCAGATGCTCATTTCAAAAAGCCCTGCTACTGTCGCCCAAGTTACCGAGCTCTGCCAAAGCTATGATGAGCTCCACCGGCAACGTCTCGTCACCCGCCGTGCTGTCCCACATCAGGAATCGATGTCCGGCTTAACTCCCTCGCAAGACCCCGTCCTCCTCTCGCAAATCCAAGATTTCGTGCGCGAAGAAGTTGCCCGCCAACTCTCGCTCATCTCTGGCCTACCGGAGCGCAGTGCACCGCTTAGCCCTACTCTACGGACTATTATACGAGATCAAGTGTCTGAGGTCCTTCCTCCGCAGCTGGTGCCACCAGTCAATGCACCATTGACGTACGCCGAAGCAGCAGCACGACCACGACCACAGACGTTCCAAGCGCCGCCTCCACAGCCTGCTCCTGTTTATGCCGCCCAGCCGCCACGACCTCCAGTTCGCCGAGTCCCTAATCCATGGCGCACTGCCGACAACCGACCAATCTGCTTTTCGTGTGGTCTACCTGGGCACGTCGCACGTCTGTGCCGCCGCCGCCCACTCCACTCACGTGAAAACCTACGTCCATATGAGAATGATTACACGTACACTCAATACACCCCAGACCCCGAATTGTACGCTCCTCGTCCAAGCCACCGACCAGCTCCTGATCGCCGATCTCCTTCTCCACGTCGACGCTCGCCCTCCCCGATGCGCCGACGCCCCCCTACAATCGACGCGGAAAACTAAATGACGCAGTTCCCGAGGCAAGAACTGCGTCCTCATCGCAAAGCACAAGCCCTCTTCGTTCGCCGCCGAATGTAATTAATGCCGTTCTTGAAGGTGTACCCGTACTTGCCCTTATTGATACTGGTGCCGCAATTTCTGTCATCGCCGAAAAAGTTTGCCGTTCAATTCGAAAAGTGACAACGCCTTACTTGGGTTCATGTCTTCATACTACCACTGCACAGCCTGTGCTGCCTGTGGCCGCGTGTACTGCCAGACTTGTAATTCAAGGAGTGCCCTACACAGTGCAGTTCGTAGTACTCCCGCACTGTTCTCATGACATCATTTTAGGTTGGCATTTTCTCTCCCATCACCAAGCCGTCACTGATTGCGCCCGTGCCGAAGTCACCTTTTGTCCCCTTAGTGATGCGCTACCAGTGCACGATCGCCCTTCCGACGCGAAGTTGGTCATTAGTGACGACACCCAAATCCCTCCACGCGCTACTGTCTTCGCACCTGTGTCGTGTTCCACCGTCGTCGACGCTACCGCATTCTTCACGCCTTCCGCTGCTTTCGTTCATCGCCACCTATCGCTGCTCCCAACCGCTCTCGTTACTCTTCAAGGTGGTGCGACCAACGTGCCTGTGGAGAATCCGTTCCCATTCACAATTACGCTACTTCGAGGCGAATGTATTGGTTCGATAGAATCATTCGAAACCATCGCTACACTTGACGTTCCTGATGAATCATCGGAAGTGAGCGCCCTCTCCTGTAGTTCCATGAATGACCCTTCCACTACCGACATTTTCAACCGTGTCATCGACGAAGGCCTAAACACACAACAGAGGTGTGAGCTTTTGAGCCTCCTTGACAAGTTTCGACCATCTTTTGACAGTCACAGCGCTACTTTAGGTCGCACATCTACCGTATGCCACCAGATCGACACAGGTAATCACCCACCACTACGGCAGCGACCATACCGTGTTTCGCCGACTGAACGCCGTATCATCGACGAACAAGTAGGTGACATGCTAAAGCGAGGCGTCGTTCAACTGTCAAACAGTCCTTGGGCGTCGCCGGTTGTTTTAGTTAAAAAGAAGGATGGCAAGATACGCTTTTGCGTAGATTATCGTCGCCTAAACAAAATAACACGAAAGGATGTTTATTCTTTGCCTCGAATTGATGACGCCCTCGACTCTTTACAAAGCGCAGAGTTCTTTTCCTCTCTTGATCTACGCTCTGGGTACTGGCAAGTGCCCACGAATCCGGATGATAAGCCAAAAACTGCATTTGTTACACCAGACGGCTTATACGAATTTAACCTGATGCCATTCGGGCTATGCAATGCGCCGGCAACATTTCAGCGCATGATGGACACTATCCTACAAGGCCTCAAATGGAACACGTGTTTGTGCTACTTAGACGATGTAGTGGTATTCTCGCCCGATTTTCCCACGTACCTTCGTCGCTTGGAACAGGTTCTACACTGCCTCTCTGCAGCAGGCTTCCAACTCAACTTGAAGAAGTGTCACTTTGGAGCGCGCAAGCTGACCATTCTCGGACACGTCGTGTCGATGGATGGCGTTCTTCCTGACCCCGCTAAGCTACGTGCTGTTCGCGAGTTCCCGAGGCCCGCGTCTCTCAAGCAGCTGCGTAGTTTCATTGGGCTTTGCTCATACTTCCGCGGCTTCGTCCGAGATTTTGCCTCGATCATGGCGCCTCTGACAGACCTAGTTCAGGGAGACCGCAATCTATCTGCGTGGTCTCCAGCTTGCGACAGTGCCTTTGCGAAGCTCCGTGAACTGCTTACAACACCACCCATACTGCGTCATTTCGATTCAAGCGCTCCCACAGAAATCCACACAGATGCCAGCGGTGTCGGTCTTGGCGCTGTACTCGCCCAAAGAAAGCCTGGTTACCAAGAATATGTTGTTGCGTACGCGAGCCGCACTCTTACAAGAACAGAAGCAAATTATTCGGTAACTGAGAAAGAATGCCTAGCGATTATCTGGGCCATTACAAAATTTCGGCCTTATCTGTACGGCCGCCCTTTCGATGTTGTTACCGACCACCAAGCGCTCTGCAGGTTATCCTCCCTCAAAGATCCCTCAGGACGCTTGGCACGATGGGCTTTACGGCTCCAAGAGTACGACATCCGCGTCATTTATCGCTCAGGCCAGAAGCACGCCGATGCCGACGCTCTTTCGCGTTCGCCTGTTTCTACTGATATTGCGAGTGTCTCCATCCAAGACAACTTCCTTCCACTATCAGGACCCATCAACATGGCTGCGGAACAGCGCAAAGATTCGTGGATTGCGTCTCTGATGGATTACCTATCTGAAACACTCGCCCACCCGCCATCTCGAGCGCTACACCGACAAGCCTCTCACTTCGCCATCCGTGATGGAATACTTTATCGCCGCAACTACCACCCTGACGGTCGCAAATGGCTACTCGTCATACCCAGGCATCTCCGCGCCAGCATATGTGCTGCTTTCCATGCCGATCCGCAGTGTGCGCACGCCGGTTTGTTTAAAACCTACGCCAGGCAACGTTTTCGGTTTTATTGGCGCGGCATGTACACATTCGTTCAAAAGTACATTCGATCTTGCACAGAGTGCCAACGCCGCAAGCACGATCCTAGCCGTCCTACTGCACCAATGCAGCCGTTACCGTGCCCAGTGCGACCATTCGACCGGGTTGGAATATACCTTTATGGTCCTCTACCATATACATCAGCTGGGAATCGCTGGATTATTGTAGCGATCGACCATCTCACGAGATATGCAGAAACGGCCGCTCTACCAGCCGCGACGGCACGTGACGTTGCGTCTTTCCTGCTGCAACGTTTTGTTCTGCGTCACGGCGCTCCACGTGAACTTTTGAGCGACCGAGGCCGCGTCTTTCTCGCGGATGTTATTCGAGAACTTCTTGCAGAATGCCATGTAATTCACCGCTGTACTACCGCATATCGCCCACAAACAAATGGCTTGACCGAGCGTTTCAACCGTACTCTTGGCGACATGCTTTCTATGTATGTCGCCTCCGACCACACCAACTGGGATCTTATCCTTCCTTACGTAACGTACGCTTACAACACGGCACCTCAAGCGACGACAGGCTTTTCTCCATTCTTTTTACTTTATGGTCGAGAACCATCATCTCCAATTGACACCATTCTCCCCTACCGACCCGACTCATCCGAAAGCACACCAGTGTCCGAAGCTGCGCGGTATGCGGAAGAATGTCGGCAATTAGCTCGCACCCTTACAACACAAGAACAAGGGCTGCAGAAATTTCGTCACGACGATGGACGGTCCAACTACCATTTTTCGCCCAACTCTCTTGTTTGGCTGTGGGTGCCCCCCAGTGCTGCTCCTGGTACCTCTACAAAGTTTGTCAGCAGGTACCATGGACCTTATCGCGTCATAGAACAAACTTCCGCTGTTAACTACCTCATCGAACCCCTCACGGCCACTGTGGACCTGCGTCGCCGGGGCCGCGAAATCGTACATGTGAATCGCCTCAAACCATATCACGAACCACTTGTCCTCACGACACCTTAGAACACTTACTTGGCACCATCTTCAGCGAGGGGGAAATATGTAATGATGAATGTAGTGGGTCATGCAAATCTCGGCACATACACTGTCAGTGCTAAGCACGAGACGCTCCGCCCGGACTGTCGCTGATTTTGCTAGCTAGGCCTACACTCCTACATGGTCTCGGATAACAGTTTTGACTGTCTCCGTTCTATATATATATATATATATATATATATATATATATATATATATATATATATATATATATATATATATATATATATATATATATATATATTATAATGTAAATGCAAGGTAAACAGCGGTAGCGGCGTCGGTACCGAAGCAGCAAGAGCAGGCCAAGTATACGGGCAGCGTCGCAGCAGCAACCAGGCAGTCTTAGCTCGTGCCTCGCGCCAACGTGTCGATGTCACTGCAGTAGTGGGCATTCCTCTTCACTACACTTCGTCCCCCGTCGAAAAAGGAGCCATCCTGGCGACTCACGGTGAACAGAGTACGAGCGGGTCGTAATAAGGTTCAGCCGCTGTACGTGAACAATTTCACGTCCCCGAAAGCGCTGGTCTGTGGATGGCGTAACGGGTTCGACGATTTAGTTAACTGGTGAAGTCTGCGAGACAATGCAGTAGGGTCCCTGGTATTTTGAAAAAAACTTCGAGGAAAAGCCTGTAGGCACAGCGGGAACCCAAAGCCAAACAAGAGTGTCCGGAACAAAGTTAGGGTACGGGTGGTTATCGTCACGCCGAGATTTTTGTCTCCATTGGTCGATTGTTGTGAACGACTGGGCGAGCTTACGGCATTCCTCGGCGCGGCGGGCAGCTTCAGAGATGGGCGTAGACTCGGAGGAATCGGGGTGGTAGGGCAGAATGGTATCTAGTGTGGTGGAAGGGTCTCAGCCATATAACAGGAAAAATGGTGAAAAGCCCGTAGTCGCTTGTGGAGCAGTATTGTAGGCGTACGTCACAAAAGGCAGAATGAGGTCCCAGTCGGAGTGGTCTGAGGCAACATACTTTGATATCATATCCTCTAGGGTACGGTTGAATCTTTCTGTCAATCCATTCGTCTGCGGATGGTAGGTGGTGGTAGTCCGGTGAATGATACGGCATTCGGCAAGGAGTGCGATGACGACTTCAGAGAGGAATACACGTCCTCTGTCGCTGAGAAGTTCACGTGGTGCGCTGTGACACAGAATGAAGTTCCACAGGAGAAAAGATGAGACGTCGCGTGCTATGGCAGTAGGCAAAGCGGCTGTTTCCGCGTATCACGTCAAGTAGTCGGCAGCGACAACGATCCAACGGTTTCCGGAAGCCGTGAATGGTAGAGGCCCATACAGATCAATTCCAACGCCGTCGAAAGGCCTGGCTAAGCAAGGGATTGGCTGGATCGGACCAGAGGCATGATGAGCGAGAGCTTTGCGTCGTTGGCACTGAGGGCATGACTGAATGTATTTGCGCACAAAGGTGTACATGCCTCGCCAATAAAACCGGGAGGAAAGCCAAGCGTATGTTTTGAAGACGCCCGCATGTGCGCACTGAGGGTCAGTGTGGAAAGCTGAACATATTGCAGCACGAAGATGGCGAGGTATGACGAGTAACCACTTTCGGCCGTCGGACTTGTAGTTCCTGCGATAAAGGAGGCCATCGCGGACCTCAAAGTGAGCCGCTTGACGGCGCAACGTTCGAGAAGATGGAGAAGTCGACGGGTCTGAAAGGAATCGCAGAAGAGTGCTGATCCAGTCATCCTTACGTTGCTCAGACGCCATGTCACAGTTTTCTGGGAACGACACCATTTCGTCCACGGCAGATAGACATGCAGAGCTTTCGGAGGACACTGGTGAACGTGATAGGGCGTCGACATCAGTGTGACGTCGACCTGACCTGTAGACAACACGCATGTCGAACTCTTGCAACCACAAAGCCCAGCGAGCTAAACGGCCGGAGGGGTCTTTCAATGTGGATAACCAGCAAAGCGCATGGTGATCGGTGACTACGTCGAAGGGGTGACCATATAGGTATGGTCTAAATTTACCTAGAGCCCATATATTTGCCAGACACTCCTTCTCTGTCACAGAATAGTTCTTCTCCGCTTTGGTGAGGGTACGGCTTGCGTATGCGACTACGTACTCCTCAAATCCTGATTTACGCTGCGCGAGCACTGCGCCGAGTCCAACACCACTGGCATCGGTGTGTACCTCAGTCGGAGCAGTCGGGTCAAAGTGATGCAAGATTGGCGGCGAGGTTAACAGGCGGCGCAACTTTTCGAAAGCATCGTCACAGACGGGTGACCAAGCGTAACTTTTCGAGTCACTGCGCAGAAGTTCAGTCAGGGGGGCGGTGATCATCGCAAAATTCCGAATAAAGCGGCGGAAATAGGAAAAGAGGCCAAGAAAGCTGCGCAGATTCTTCAGAGACGCAGGTTTAGGAAACTCTGCAACTGCCCGAAGCTTGGCGGTGTCAGGAAGGATACCGTCTTTAGAGACAACATGGCCGAGGATGGTGAGCTGATTTGCGCCGAAGCGGCATTTCTTCAGGTTGAGCTGAAGGCCAGCGTCAGTTAGGCACTGCAGTACTTCTCTAGCCTGCGGAGATGCGTTGGAAAATCTGGTGAAAATATAACTACGTCATCCAAGTAGCACAAGCATGTTTTCCACTTCAGGCCACGCAAAAGATTGTCCATCATCCGCTCGAATGTTGCGGGGGCGTTGCAAAGACCAAAAGGCATGACCCAGAATTCGTAAAGGCCATCAGGTGTGACAAAGGCCGTCTTAGGCTGATCTTCAGGGGCCAGAGGGACTTGCCAGTAGCCACTCCGTAGGTCAATAGAAGAGAAATACTCCGCACCTTGGAGGCAGTCAAGGGCATCGTCGATTCTCGGTAAGGGATAAACGTCTTTTCGAGTTATTTTGTTAAGACGATGGTAGTCAACACAGAAGCGAATTGACCCGTCCTTCTTCTTAACGAGAATGACTGGAGATGCCCAGGGGCTATTCGAAGGCTGGATGACGCCACGCTTGAGCATGTCAGCTACTTGGTCATCGATAACCTGGCGCTCGGCTGCGGACACGCAATAAGGTCTTTGACGCAATGGCGCATTGGTACCCGTATCGATGCGGTGACACACAGCGGACGTGCGGCCGAGGGGAGTATGCTGGCAGCCAAAGGAAGAACGGAACTTCTCCAGCAGTCGTAGCAGCTGAGCACGTTGCGAAATGGTTAACGTGTCGGCGATGGAGCTGCTGAGTATGTCAGGCCTAGTAGTCTGTGGCAAAGAGGCACAAGTCACTCCGTGTTTGGCGGAAGGACCAGTCGACATGTCAAAAATTGCAGAAGGGTCGAGACTGTAAACCCACCCGACGCACTCACCCCGAAGTAGTGTTACAGGACATGACAAGAGGTTCGAGATGAGAAGTCTGCTGACACCGTCATGAAGTTCTAGAAGGGCATAAGCTAGCGGCGAACATTTTAGGCGAATGAAAAGGGCAGATGGCGTGAAAAGGGCACTCGACTCGGCGAGCGAGTTGCAAGATACCATGGTAAGGGCGAAAGAGTGCGGCGGTATGATGACGTCTTCAGCAACAAATAGTTTGTCCCCGGTTTCAAGTGCATCATTGAACGGAGCGTCGCCAAACACTTCAAATTCAACCTCAGCGCGAGAGCATTCGATGACGGCCTTATTAGCGGAAAGAAAGTCCCAACCCAAAATGAGGTCATGGGAACAGGAATCTAAAACTAGTAATTCGACGACATACATGAGGCCATCAATCGCGATTCGAGCAGTACAGGCAGCGGCTGGCGTGACGTGCTCTGCGCTGGCTGTACGAAGTGATATACTTGCTATTGGCGTCATAACTTTTTTGAGCAAGCGGCAGAGTCTGGCACTGATCACTGAAACTGCGGCACCAGTGTCGACAAGAGCGAGTGCAGCGACGCCGTCCACATATACGTCGAGAACATTCGTTGGGGAAGAGAGAGGCCTTGGTCTTTTCGCGGGCGACGCAGTTCCTGCCTCTGGAACTGCGGCAATCAGTTTTCCCGCTCCGGCGATGAAGGACGACGGCGCATCGGGGATGGCGAGCGGCGTCGAGGTGATGGTGAGCGACGGTTAACTGGAGGGTGGTAGTCGGCATACGATGACATCTGGTCAGGAGGCTGAGATCCTGTGAACGATGGGCGCGGTGACACATAAGGGGCAGGTTCGAAGCTCTGGTGGTAGCTCTGGTGGTGGTAGATAGGGACGCGTCGACGGCAGTATCGCACTATGTGGCCAGGTAAGCCACAGGCAAAGCATATTGGCCGATTGTCGACTGTACGCCATTGTCCACTACTCTGGAGAGACCTTGGCTGAAGGAACCGTGGAGTAGGTCGTGGTGGCATGGCTGATGGCAGTGACGTAAAAGTCTGAAGAGGTGGTCGAGCGGCCACTTCAGCATAGCTTAGAGGTGCAGTTACCTCGGCACAGGCAACGGGGGTCGGCAACGATGAAGCGTCACGGGCAGATGGCAGAGCCGCGCAAACTTGCTCCTGGATGGCCTGGCGAAGGTTTGCTGGAAGTGACTGTGGTTGGCCGACTATCGATAGCAGCGATAGCTGACGAGTGACTTCAGCACGAACAAACTCCTTGATCTGCGATAGCAGGGACTCAAGGTCAGAGGTGGTGGTTAGGCTTGAGAGTGTGTCATCCGCGACGTTAGGGCGTCGCGTGAGGAGACGCTGTCGTCGGAGCTCGTCGAAACTCTGACACAACTCGATGAGCTCAGAGACAGTGACAGGGTTCTTCGAGAGCAGCATTTGAAAGGCGTCGTCGGAAATGCCTTTCATGATGTGTCGTACCTTGTCAGTTTCCGCCATCTTCGGGTCGACACGCCAGCAGAGGTCGAGGACGTCCTCGATGCAGCTAGTGAATGTTTCACCAGTTTGTTGGGACCGGCTTCGTAGACGTTGTTCTGCGCGAAGTTTCCGCACACCGGGGCGTCCAAAAACATCTGTGATGCAGGCTTTGAAGGTCGTCCAAGTGGGGATATCCGCCTCATGGTTTCTGTACCATAGCTTGGCAACATCCGTTAAATAAAACATCACGGTACCAAGCTTCGCGGGATCGTCCCATTTTTTAGTAGCACTGGCTCGTTCATAAGATTCCAGCCAATTCTCAACGTCTTTCTCATCGGTGCCGCTGAAGATGTCTGGTTCTCGCAAGAGCTGGGCACCGGGACAGCCCCTGCGTGGCGAAGCCGGTAGGGGTGCGAAGACAGCGTCGTCAGGCATGACGGACGGCAGCTTTCGGCTACGGAGTTCCAGGACTGGGGAAGACCGCAGCACTCTCCACCAAAATATAATGTAAATGAAAGGTAAACAGCGGTAGCGGCGTCGGTACCGAAGCCGCAAGAGCAGGCCAAGTATACGGGCAGCGTCGCAGCAGCAACCAGGCAGTCTTAGCTCGTGCCTCGCGCCAACGTGTCGATGTCGCTGCAGTAGTGGGCATTCCTCTTCACTACAATACATATATATATATATATATATATATATATATAGACCGTTCCACATTCAATTCTACAGGTTGATGCTTGGACGAATGGTGTTTAGGTCGAACTGCAGATTTTCTTTTTTTAGATGCGGAGCACCTCTTTGACTAGCCTGTGTAGCACTGTACGTCCGAACGGTCCCCCTCGTCGCAGGTTTTGGAGTGGTGCCAAGTAGGTGAAGTCACAGCTGCGCGTTCACGTCACTCTCTCCGTCACCCGGAGCAGCTGCCGGCCCCTCCGCCCGCTCGCAACAAACTTATCTTTCGCTTCATCCTCCCCACCGCCCGCAACACTCGACCGCACGTTGAGTGGAAACACTAGAAAGATTTAGTTGTGCGTCCGCAGCAGCCATACGGACGCGGTCTGTCATTGAAAATGGTGAGCAGCCTAGGCTGCGTCCATACGGTTGCTGCAGTGAACAGGCAACTAAATCTGTCTACTCTTTCGGCTCATTTATCCGCGATGAAACTCACACGAAACCCAACCCGCCTCTCGTGTCTTTGCGTTTCAAACAAACGTTTACTCGAGTAAAAGCTACAGCGAGTTTCGCTTTAAATCATTCTTCCAGCAACCACGTCGGCACCCGTTTCAACCGGGTCAACGTCGTGCGCACTGCTGCTGCTTCGCATCCAATCATGGCTGCCTTCGGGGAGATGGTCCATAATTTTATTATGATTTCAGCTAGCAAAAGGTCAACGGGAAGCCACCATGCCATTTTCAGTTGTTCTAAGAACTACAAAAAGGAAATTGCCGTCTTAAAGTATGCGACACACCTCACTGTACACGCAAAGTTTGCGGTTGCTTCATGGTACATCATTTGCGTTACGTGACCAGTTCTATAACGGCAAGTGCCAAAATATACCCCGAATACCAAGTGTTCTATTCGGCTAATTGACAATCGGATATGGTTAGATTGACGACCAAACATAAGCGGTCAAGTACGACCCTGACCGTTATAATGTGCAAAACATCTGAGCACCACTCGACCTCGTTTTTTTCGCTTCGTTTTATTATTATTATATTTTAGTATGATGGGTTTGATCAAAACAAGTAGCCTTGTAGCTCGGCTCACAGAGTGATCAATGTAGCTTGTGTGGCTGTATTAACGCGGACGAGAAACCCCTCACTTCACAGCGGGGCAACCGGCATGACACATTTAATTTATGCAGCGCACCCGCCTTGTAAACCTGGACATTCACTGAATTTCAGATGAAAATGACGTGGCGGAATCCTTGTCGTGAGTGTACAACTTGCGTAGGACGGTGTGATGGATCGTGCATCGTGTGCGATATGAAAGCCGAAGGGGGGGGGGGGGGATTTTGTCACTTCGTGTCTGGAATAACTATTTCAGGTAGACAATTTTTTTTGCATGGTCAAGAACCATGTCTGACAAGTCTCGAAATAATATATTCCACATAGTGAATTCTATTCTATTAGTAAAACAAAATAAAACATGTTCTGGCGGTTGTCTATTGTTTCCATAACTGTTTCGCTGCTTGGCTTTGCGAACGATAGCCAAGATTTCGCAAGAACCGTACAACTAGTACACAAAATTATCAAAAAAAAATAAACACAAGAATGGCTTTTACGCCGATCATAGGCTCGAGCCCGGGTATGCTTGGTGCTTTAGGCAGAAGAAACCAACTGTCTTCACTATACCCCCGCCGCAATGCAATCAAATGCCACGAATCTAAAAAGAAAAAAAAGAAGCATGCTGGCACGTAAACATCAACGTTGCTTTTGGTGTGCAAGCACCTGCCTGCAAACAGTTCTAATTTTGTCTGCACCCTGGGGAGAATAAACAATCGAGTAATAAGTTGTAATTAAAAGTCAAGCAAAATACAGACAACAGTTTGTGAGCAACAAACAATTGCAGTTATCACCCAGAAATCGCAACTGCGCGCCCACGCACGATCACATGTACAGGTGCACGGTAGTCGGTACGACAGCATATACAAACCTCGAGTGCAAAAACAAACTTCCAGGAAAAAAAAAAGATTGTATCCTCAAAGGGTGCCAGCAATGGCTTGCCCTGTGGAAAGGGTCGAAATATTCTTAAGTTTTTCTAACAGAAAGTGCCGAAAACAAACGACATTAAACCGTCGCATATATATATATATATATATATATATATATATATATATATATATATATATATATATATATATATAATGAGGTTATAGGGGGATAGATGAGGCCTATACAGGGCTACAGATGGGACACGTTTTTTGCTATAGTGGCTTGGCTGACAGAAGAGAAATGGGGGGGGGGGGTCTTTATCCACAGAAAAATAGCTGATAATATACTATAGCAATAATGAAAGGGTAGTAGGTATCATAATTAAACTTAATAAGAGATACAAGATGAACGTGGTACAGGCTATACGAGCCCACAACCAGCCATGCTGGCGTGTTAGTTTGAAAGCTTCTATGAAGACGTGGAACTGACAACAAGTAAGGCAAAAACACAGTATATACTGTTATGAATTTGCTCTGTCGCGATGGTAGCGGTGGTGAAGAGCGGCGAGCCGTCGAGCGGACCTCGCTGAAGCCTTAGCCCGAAGGCGGAACAGGGAGGCAATCCGTTTTGAAAACAGCAACAAAAGTAGCGTTTACTGTAGCAGGTTGTCGTTTGTACAGAGCCGGCCAGCACGACAACGTCGGCTGGGGTAAAATCCCTCTAACATGCGGCCGGCACGGCCTTAAATAGCGTTTTGGGACTCTTCTGCGAGACCAGTTCCCCGGAACGGCAGAGTGGCTCGGCTGAGGAGACGCAGCCATACCCGGAACTGCAAAGTGGTTCGGCGGAGGAAGCGACGTTATCCCCGGAACTGCATGGTTCTCCTGCACGAAAGGCGGCGATGGGAGGGGGGGGGGAGACAGTTCGTCGAAACAGGGCTCGATCTCGTGAGACGTGCTCCCGAACGAGGAACATGTCTGTGGCACAACAATACTATATTGATGGGCGCCTCAATGCCAACGTATATAGGGAAGAAGCAGGCTGCGGATCAGGCTGTAGGGGATTATGGCATCGGCACTATATATAAATGCCAGAGAGAAGGTATTGGTAGAATTCGCAGAACGCAGTAATTTACGGATCTTGAATACCTTCTACCGAAAAAGAGTAAAGCATAAATGGACATGGAGGAGCCGCACTAGTGAAAGTAAGAATGAAATAGACTTTATGCTGAGTGCACACCCAGGCATCGTGCAGTATGTGGAAGTGTTTGCAAGTTACGATGCAGTGACCATAGAATGGTAAGGTCTGGAATTCACCTAGACTTAAAGAAGAAACTACAGAAACTCATACGCAAAAAGCCAATCAATGAGCTAGCATTGAGATGGAAAGTACAAGAATTCAGAGTCTCGCTTCAGAACAGGAACTAGGCTCTTGTCGAGGAAACCGGCCTCTCGCTCGCTGGATTCCGCGCCGACCGGTTGTGCCCTCGCGATCTCCGACGACAGTGCAGCTCTGGCCGACTGGGTTGGTCCTACGCCACCTCCTGACGCCGGTTCCCTACGACGACGACAGCGTAGCTCTGGCCGTCTAGATTAGCCCTACGCCATCTCCTGTCGCCGACAAGAGCTCTCGCCAGTGGTGCCCCGTCGTCGGACTCGTGCAACCGTGTCCATCTTTGCTGTGTTCTCCTCACTTCCATCGTTCACCGTCCCTGCGTCTCGCTTTCTGCTTCCTCTCTCTCTATTTCTCTTCGTTTTAATCCTATCCTTTTAATCCCTTCTCTATCCTCATCCCTCGTGTGCTACTGTTGAGGTGTCTTCCCCCTGAGAGACAGTTACGGGGCTCACTTTTCTCTTTTCATTTATAATCACTCCCCCCCCCCCCCTCAGCGTTGACGCAATGAATGATAATCTGAGGAGTATCGTTACGGAGTGTGCAGTAGAAGTTGGAGGTGCGGCAGTTAGACAGGACACTAGCAAGCTGTCCCAGGAGACGAAGAACCTCATTAAGAAACATCAAAGCATGAAAGCCAGATGAAACACAGCAGACGAAATAGAACTGTCAGAGCTTTCGAAGCTGATTAATAAGCGTAAGGTATCCGATGTAAGAAGGTATGACATGGAAATAATTGAACATACGTGCGCGCGCGCGCGTGTTTGTGTGTGTGTGTGTGTGTGTGTGTGTGTGTGTGTGTGTGTGTGTGTAGAGGGGGGTATATAGTCGCGGGGGAAAATATACAACACTTTCAACGTAGAAAAACATGGGAAATTTCAGAAAGCTAGGCTAAATTGCAGTACGTGATATTCATGTTTTAATAACTATAGTTTCACAAGATTTTGAGTGATCGGTAAAAAGTTAACCTTCTTTCTTGCAACCTTTGCGGTGGCAGTAAAACAAATACATTCACTTACGCCTCGCATTGCACTGCTTGCACAATGCTTGCTTGTTATCCACACCTGGCTTTTTGCACATGTAGAAAAGTGATGCCATACGTTAGAAATAATGTTTTACGAAACCCCGCAAGTTATCACAATTACCAACACGCAAGTACAACTGAGCAGCTAGTTCAATATTTAAAACAAGAAAGAAAGTAATTATGTCCGCTGTTTCATGCAATGCACGCAGTAAATGTTTTTTTTTGAAACGAAACAAAAAGCATACAAGGTTATATGCATACTCGCACGTCCGAAGCAGCTTCCCAGAAACTTCAAAGACGTATTGTTCGCCCACACCACTATTTATGCCCCTCACGTAAAACGCAAGGTATATTTCCTTCTTATCGGCTATTTGCGTACGCAGAATAAACATTTGGCACAGCTACTTGCCTTGGGAGTAACCACCATGCCAACCGCTGCCAGCAAACTGGTAACACTTCGTGGGTATGCACAGCGTCTTGTTTTCACCTGCATGGCATGCTGCGTATTAGTTCTACAGGGACAGAGTTTCCGGTCAAGTAGTTTACTGAAGATGCTCCAAATTAACTCTGTCCCTACTCCCCTGAATCGTCTTTGTTCCATAAAAGTCAGCGACATAGATATAATGTGTGCGAGAATCTTTAAAATCATTTTCTCCCTATCGGGATGCCGAAAGAAGAAAAAAAAGTTTTTTTTCTATTTCAAGATTTTTCTTGTTTTCTGCCACGCCTTACATATGTAAATTAACGAAAACGCGATGTCTTCTACGGATCTTCGTGGGCAACAACGTTGTGCATTCGCAAGGTTGGCGTCGCTATGCATTGCTTCGCAATTAAGCACTATAAAGTGAAATTTAGGACCGAATTGAATACGAAAAACATGGGGATCTCATAAAATCAAATACGGATTAAAAATTGAGTCAGTTTGATTGGTTTTAATGGTAACTTTAACAAAATAACATTAGAATTGTATTTGACTGACAAGAAATTTCGGAAATTGTTTTAGTAAGGCAAGTTTTTATGCAGTTGCGACTGAAGCATTCACGGTATTTTAAAACCGTATGGTTTATACAGGAATGCCGCTTCGGTATTTGAGGTATCTTCGTCACCAGCTTTTTTATTTATTTTTTTATTTAAAATTCCTAACAGGCCCTTTACAGAGCATTGAGTAAGGGGGGTAATTGGTGAAGTTTTACAGATCACACAAAATTAATTGACGCGTTACAAAGCGTATCAGCACAATGAAAATATGACGCGGTTTGCAGTATAAGTTGAACTTAACAGGCGATAAGAAGAAAAAAGAAAAGGCGATTTCATAGTGCACACACGACAGTGGGAACCGAATACAGTCATTATAGCATATGAAGGCGACATCAACCAAAGATAGCCAGCTGGCTTTACCTCAACGACGTGCCGTAATTTGTTTATAAGTTGCAGAACATACAATAGAAAAAACACCAAAAAACGCAGAACCTATGCCCATATACAGAAAACATTTCCAGTCTGCAACAAACATAATCGGGCACAAAATCCGACACTAAAAAAAATGTGCAGAACAGTGGCAAGTCTATTGTAAGAAGAGAGTAAGCAGCAACTGACGGAAAGAATTATTGTCTGATACAGATGCGATGTTATCTGGAAGACCATTCCACAAACGTATGGCGCGAGGAAGAGCAGATGAGTTGAATGAATCAGTTGCTCCGTATAATCGCTTGAAACTGAAGTGATTATGCAACCTACGTGAAGTAATGGAAGGAACATCGAGGTGGAGTGGGAGGGGTCTGTTGGTGTACACGTATTTGTGAAAGGGGCAAAGAAGGGAAATTTTATTTATTTTTTATTTAGAGAATACTGCGGTCACTGAAGACCAAGCAGGTGGGGAACATTACAGTAAACAAATATGCAAACATCGAGAAAAAAATTAAAGGAATAATCAAATTGGCAAGAATACAAAATGGATGATACAATGAATTTAAAAAAAAATATAACAGACCATATAAAAATAAATAATAAATAATGGCGAAAATGAAGTGATGTCTTAAAGCACACAAAAAAAAGAATATACACATACGTACAGACAAATTTATACACATGGAAACGCGTCAACTATTACAAGTACTGAGCACCAACAATCCGAAAAAGTGATATTGCATGAATACAGAGTATAAACATTATATTAAGCACTGGCAGTACAGAGAAGATGCGCTTATGTCACGGTTTGAGATGCTCCGAGCAACGCTTTCTCGAAGTCATCAGATGAAATGACATCAGGTGGTAAGCTATTCCACTGAATAATTGTTCGGGGAAAGAAAGAATTTTTAAAGGTGTTAGTCCGCGTGGTGTATGGGAGCAGGTTATGCACATGACGATGCCTAGATGCGCGAGGAGAGAATGGTTGTATGTATTTATGGGCAGGAATATTCAGCTTACCATTATAAATGGAATGCAAGAATTTCAGGCGTGCGATTCTGCGGCGATCTTCAAGCACAGGAATATCGTTGTCTTTCATTAATTTTGTCGGAGAATCAGATGATTTAAACCTAGAAAAAATAAAACGTACAGCGCGTCTTTGAACCATTTCAAGTTTTTGAATGTCTTTTTTGTAGAAAGGGTCCCAAACCACTGATGCATATTCAAGTTTAGGCAAAATATACGCTTTGTACGCGAGCATTTTTAATTTCGGAGGGGCTTTTTTCAGTTTGTGCCTCAGAAAACCAAGCTTACGAGAAGCTGATGCGGAGACATTTGTTATATGTGCGGACCATGAAAGTGTGTTTGTAATGGTTACTCCTAGGTATTTATATTCATTGACTTCACGTACTGGTGTTCCTTGGACGTTGTAGGTAAACGTGAATGGCTGTTTTTTTCTTGTCACACGTAGGAGTACCGTTTTGTCAGAGTTTAATGTCATTGACGACCGAGTACACCACTCACTAACTTGTGTTAATGCAAGACTTAGATCAACCTGATCTTGTTGGCATGTCACTTTTTTATATACTACGCAGTCGTCAGCGAACAATCGGATACTAATGTTAGACTCAACCATGTCAGCTATATCATTTATGTATATAAGAAAAAGAATCGGCCCTAAAACACTTCCCTGTGGGACACCTGATAATACCGGTAACGTGTTAGAAATATGTCCCCCCACGTCAACGTACTGAGCGTGGTTTGAAAGATAAGCCTCTATCCAACTTATGATGAAAGATGGAACATTCAGGTTTCGGAGCTTTATGAGAAGTTTGCCATGGGGAACGCGGTCAAATGCCTTGCTAAAGTCTAAAAAAATTAAATCAACCTGGCCTGAAAAATCAAGTATTTGTGCGATATCATGAACTGTTGCAACTAGCTGCGTGCACGTTGATAATTTTTTCCGAAAGCCATGCTGGGCTGGAGACAACAGGTTATTAATTTCAAGAAAATCGGTAATAAAGTGAGCAATAATGTGTTCAAGTACCTTGCAGCATGTAGACGCTAGGGAAATTGGGCGGTAGTTTTCCTTCAGCAGGCGATCGCCTTTCTTATGCACAGCTACAACCCTGGCGAGACGCCAGTCATCTGGTAACGTTGCCGTTTTGAGTGATTCAGAGAAAACAGTGGTTAAAATATGCGATATTGGTTCAGCGTATCGACGCAAGAAAGAATTCGGTATGCCGAATTCTTTCTGAGCACTCGTCGCGAAATGTCGCGACGAGTGCTCAGGGGTTGAAGAGAAAGATTGTTTTTAATTTGCGTTATGCTGCTGCAATAGTCATGATTGCGTGAAATGAAACGGGCCGCCCTATTCTGAATAGCTTCAAGCATGTTAATTAAGTAGTTGTGATAAGGGGACCAGATAGGAGCGGCAAATTCAAGCTGGGGACGGACAAAGGTTTGATAGGCTAGTTGACGGACGTAAGCGGGACAGCTATGTAAATTACGGCGTAGATATCCTAAGGACTTGGAGGCTTTCGCGCTAATGGTGGTGATGTGGTGAGACCAGGAGAGATTGGGTGTGAAATGGACACCAAGATACTTACAAGGTGATGCCTGTGATAGTGCAGAATTATTGATAGTGTAGTGGAAAGTGCAAACGTTTTGTTGGCGCGTAAAGGAGATTATTTTACATTTTTCCGTGTTCAGAGACATTAACCATTTGATTGATTGATTGATTTGTGGGGTTTAACGTCCCAAAACCACCATTTGATTATGAGAGACGCCGTAGTGGAGGGCTCCGGAAATTTTGACCACCTGGGGTTCTTTAACGTGCACCCAAATCTGAGTACACGGGCCTACAACATTTCCGCCTCCATCGGAAATGCAGCCGCCGCAGCCGGGAATCGAACCCGCGACCTGCGGGTCAGCAGCCGAGTACCTTAGCCACTAGACCACCGCGGCGGGGCGACATTAACCATTTGTTACACCAGTCATTAATGCGGTGAAGGTCGCTTTGTAGAGTTAAGTGGTCGTCGGGGGATGATATAGGACGGTAAATTATGCAATCATCTGCGAAAATACGCATGCAGGAAGATATGTTATTTGGCAGATCATTTACATAGATTAAAAACAGTAGGGGGCCGAGGACGCACTCTTGTGGAATGCCAGAAGTTACGTGGGAAAGAGGGGAAGGGGTATTGTTAATTATAGTAAACTGCTGACGAAGTGAAAGAAAGTTGCGAAGCCAAGATAGGGTAAGAGAGTCTAATCGGAGGGCAGATAATTTAGAAATCAGACGGCAATGGGCTACGCGATCGAAGGCTTTAGAAAAATCGAGGAAGATACAATCACTCTGAAGGTTACTGTTCATATTGGAATGCAGCTCGGTTGTTAGTTCTAGCAGCTGTGTTTCGAAAGAAAAACCCTTTCTGAATCCGTGTTGGTTCAGAAAGAAGAAATTATTTGATTCTAAGTGTCGGAAAACATGGGAAGCGATTATGTGTTCAAGAAGTTTGCAGCATATACATGTAAGAGAAATTGGACGGTAACTTTAGGGTAAATGCTTATTACCGGTTTTAAACACAGGCACTATTTTACCAATTTTCCAGTCAGAAGGGAGTGGACCTGTCGCTAAAGATTGCCTGAAAAGGTGATACAAAATGTTAACAGAAACGAAGGCGGTGTTTTGAGAATTTTAGAATTAATGTCGTCGATGCCAGCTGAAGTGGAAAGCTTGAGGTTATTAACTAAAAGAGCAATATTCTCGGCAGTTATTTCTATAGGTTCCATGTATGCAATGTCAAGTTCGGGAACGTATGGTACGTCGGAATGGTCTTCCAGGGTGAAAACTGATAAAAAAAAGGCGTTAAATGCTGATGTGCAATGACTATCTGAAAGAGGGACATGGTCGTCATCTAGCAAAGATATTTGTTGGCCATGTTGTTGAGGAGAAACAAGTGACCAGAACTTCTTGGAATTTGATTTCAAGAGGGAAGGTAGATCGACAGAATGATATATAAGTTTAGCAGATTGTACTGCCGCGCAGTAGCTTTTCATAAAATTCTTGTACGTCTGCCACGCGGAGGGCGTGTCATGGCGTTTAGCTGTGCGGTATAAACGTTTCTTTTTATTTCTGAGTTGTCTGAAAGATTTCGTAAACCATGGGTTTGTTTTATCGTTTTTCACTTTTACGAGGGGGACAGACTGATTAGTTAGTGTACATAGTTTATCTCGGTACAGAACCCAGTTATCATTTACTGAACGATGGTCGAAAAGGGGTATGAATGTGTCGTTGTAAAAAATTTCGGGTTCGGCGTTAAATTGGCTGTAGTTGGCCTTACTATAGTCGCGAATATTTTTGTGGTCGGTGCCGGAGAAAGGTAGTGGAATGTTAAGAGTTACTTGGAGGAGGCTGTGGTCGCTAAAATCGTCTAGGTTAAGAACGGTACCTACTGTTTCAGGAACTGTCGTAAGAATTAGGTCAAGGATGTTAGAGCCGCGCGTAGGTTGGTTTACTATTTGAGATAGCTTAAAATCTAACGCAAGGTTTATAAATTCCGTGGAATTGCGGCAAGAGGAAGAAATTGGATCCAATCTATTTCGGGAAAGTTAAAGTCGCCGAAAATGTAGATGGCGTCGGTGCGACATAAATTAGTGGCCTGGGTTATGCTACTGCGCAAGTCGTCTACAAATGAATGGGAACAATTAGGGGGCCGGTAGCAATTGCCGATAAGTAGTGTGGTGAACTTTGTAACACAGGCAACCCAGATCATTTTTAAATCAGAGTGAACATTGATAGCATATGATTGCACAGTCTTTCTTACTGCAAGAAGTACACCTCACTGTCATCTAGAAATGAGCAGACTAAATCCCGTTTCGGCACCAGGCTGCGGATATTAGTAGATGACAGCGATAATGTAGGAATGGTATGAAGTGAAGTCACATTGGGATCTTGCAAGGACTTGTTTGACTTTAGCTATCTGCTTGATAGCACAACTGCGTCCGTGTTGATGTCATAGACGTATGTTTTTTTATCAATGTGCAACTTGTCAACTGACACTTTGAAAGCCTTATTTTGGGCTTTGGCAAAGCTCACTAATTTGCGCCTGGCCTGTCGCGTCGCCGGCGAAAAATCTTCGCCGATTGAAAATGTTGAACATTTTAGTTTCCGTGCAGAGGACAAAATCTGCTGTTTATCTTTGAAGAAGGTTAGTTTTGCAATTATTGGTCTGTTTTTTTCCTCGGTGAACCTGCCAAGCCTGTGAACCCGTTCAAACTGTGCACTAGTTGTTGTTATGTCGAGTCGTTCAGAACAAAAGTTAATTATTTTTTCCTCGGACTGGGCCCAATCCTCTGGTTCGCTATCCTCAATTCCAAAGAAGAGAAGGTTTGACCACCGCTGCCTATTTTCAGCATTGTCGCATCTAGACGTGATTTCCGTCAGCCAATCCGAAACGTGCAGCAGAGCATTGTCAGTGGGTCCTCCTGCGTTATTTTGCAAAGCAAGTGTTGCCTCGAGGGCAGCGATTTTAGCATGGAGTAATTTCATCTCATTTTTAGTAGTCTCGTGCTCGCCACTTAGTCGTTTCAGGTCAGCTGACATCGCGGTGTAATCAGCTTCAAGTTTTTTTATTGTTTCTAATGCCGAAGCAAGCGAATCAGCTTCAGTTTTGCTCATTGGTCCCGGATTCGACTCGACGTCACCAGAAAGCATAAGCAATGTCCTCAAGGCATCAGAGCACAACTTATACGGCAAACACAACACTCGCTTCAGCACATCGCAAAACTCTGGTGGGCACGACACCGCAATGAGACAGGAATGACTACACTTGGTACAGGCAGCACCCCTCATATAACTAACCTGTAACAGCAGTGGTCATGAGTCACCCATCCCAGATGCGGCGTCGTACCCAAAGTAGGCGGCTGAAGGATGGCGCTTATATACTCCCCAGTTGACGTCATGAGGCGATACGGAAGTTCCGCGTTGCCAGATTGAGGCGCCGATTTCATCCAAGTTAGGCCTCGGAAGGGTTTCGGTAGGCCAAGGAAGAGGCAGGCGGTCGGTGCCAGCCAGCTCGCAGGATCCGGGGACCCAGGAGCAAGCAGCCCAGATGACCGCAACCTGTAACAGCAGTGGTCGTGAGTCACCCATCCCAGATGCGGCGTCGTACCCAAAGTAGGCGGCTGAAGGATGGCGCTTATATACTCCCCAGTTGACGTCATGAGGCGATACGGAAGTTCCTCGTTGCCAGATTGAGGCGCCGATTTCATCCAAGTTAGGCCTCGGAAGGGCTTCGGTAGGCCAAGGAAGAGGCAGGCGGTCGGTGCCAGCCAGCTCGCAGGATCCGGGGACCCAGGAGCAAGCAGCCCAGATGACCGCAACCTGTAACAGCAGTGGTCGTGAGTCACCCATCCCAGATGCGGCGTCGTACCAAAAGTAGGCGGCTGAAGGATGGCGCTTATATACTCCCCAGTTGACGTCATGAGGCGATACGGAAGTTCCGCGTTGCCAGATTGAGGCGCCGATTTCATCCAAGTTAGGCCTCGGAAGGGTTTCGGTAGGTCAAGGAAGAGGCAGGCGGTCGGTGCCAGCCAGCTCGCAGGATCCGGGGACCCAGGAGCAAGCAGCCCAGATGACTGCAACCTGTAAGAGCAGTGGTCGTGAGTCACCCATCCCAGATGCGGCGTCGTACCCCTAACAAAACCGAGGCTTAAAATTAAAAAAAAAAATCAGCGTATGCACGGAGTGAATGATGATGAGTGGGGCGAAGCTTCGGGGGGTTTTATAAGTAAACTATGAATCCTCCGTCCATCAATCTGTCTGTCTGTCTGTCCGTCCGTCTGTCTGTCTGTCTGTTTGTCTGTCTGTCTGTCTGTCTGTCTGTCTGTCTGTCTGTCTGTCTGTCTGTCTGTCTGTCTGTCTGTCTGTCTGTCTGTCTGTCTATCTATCTATCTATCTATCTATCTATCTATCTATCTATCTATCTATCTATCTATCTATCTATCTATCTATCTATCTATCTATCTATCTATCTATCTATCTATCTATCTGTCTGTCTGTCTGTCTGTCTGTCTGTATGTCTGTCTGTCTGTCTGTCTGTCTGTCTGTCTGTCTGTCTGTCTGTCTGTCTGTGTTCCTGTGTTCAAGAAAGGTGACAGGACACTTATACAAAATTATCGTCCTATTTCACTGACATCCCAATGCTGCAAACTTGTGGAACATATTATAGCCAATTGTGTTCGTGCATTTCTAGAAAATAATGCTGCACTAACAGAACATCAGCATGGCTTTCGAAAAGGGTATTCAACGATAACCCAACTAATAACAGTAGTTCACTCGTTCGCTTCATCTCTTGATTCTAATGGCCAAGTAGATGTAATATTTCTTGATTTTAGCAAACCGTTTGACAAGGTTCCACACAATAAACTAATCATAAAGCTAAGAATTCTTGGCGTCCCTGAACACTTCATCAGATGGATTTCTGCTTACCTGACTAACAGGAAGCAATATATTGACATTGGAGACGAACGTTCTGAAAGTTTGGCAGTCACTTCAGGGGTGCCACAAGGCAGTGTCCCTGGCCCCCTGCTTTTCTTGGTTTATATTAATGATATTTTTAGCGTAGTAAGCCCTGGTGTTCAAATTCGATTATTTGCAGACGACTGCGTATTATCAAAAGAAATTTTTCATCTTGATGATCGGGTTGAGTTAAATAGCAATTTAAATAACGTATTGCAGTGGTGCGAAAAAGGGGGCATGGTTTTGAACGCCGATAAAACCGTACTGCTTCCTATAACGCGTAAAAAAGCACCACTGTCTTTTACTTACCGGCTTGGTTCTTCGCCACTTAGGCAAGTCGATAGCTATAAATACTTAGGTGTTACAATAACAACTACCTTATCTAGGAATAAACATATAAATATTATTTCCTCCTCTGCATTCAGAAAACTTTGCTTTGTAAAACATAAGCTTCAGAATGCCCCAAGCAATGTTAATTTACTGGCCTATTATTCTTTAATAAGACCTAAATTAGAATACGCGAGTGCAGTATGGAACCCATACACTCAAACTAACATCTAGTGCCTGGAAAGAATACAAAGAAAAGCCGTCCGCTTCATTTTTAACAAGTTCTCACGAGTCGACTCTCCTTCTGAAATAATGAAGGCCAATGACATTTCCCTTCTTAGCACACGTCGAAAACACATAAGAATTGACCTTCTTTCTCTTCTTCTGAACCACAAACTTGCCATTGACCCATCGCCGTACCTGAGATCGTTATCAACCAGACCCACAAGGCATCATCACGCAAAATCTCTAACACCCTATTTCTGCAGGACAAACGCTTATAAGTTCTCATATTTTCCACGCATGGTCTCAGATTGGAACGGAACCACTCGGGCATCCTCAGAGAATCTATTTCTCCTTCGCTCTAAATAGCATTGTCCTGAAAATTTAGGTTTTCGATCTTTTATTACAGCGTTTTTCTTTTCTTTTCGTTTTCTTTTTCATCTTGTATGTGCTGTACTTATTGTATACTTATGTATTCATTACTTTCTTGGCTTGAACGGTGAAAATAATTGTGTTTATTGTCTTGTATTTATTATGTATTTATTTTCACTTTAATCGCACGACATGTGAAGTATGAATTTGTGGTGTTTTTTTTCTTTTGTCTGGTACATGCGTAATTATGAAATAATTAGCTATGTCGCTCCTTGTGTTCCCTATGAGTGTATGAAACACTCACCCCAAACAATCTTTATGCCACTTATTGTTTCGACTATGTCCTCTTGTAACTGTCCACCTGCTTGGACCTAAAGGTCTGCAGTATGTAATAAATAAAAATAAAAATAAAAATGTATGTATGTAAGTATGTATGTATGTATGTATGTATGTATGTATGTATGTATGTATGTATGTATGTATGTATGTATGTATGTATGTATGTATGTATGTATGTATGTATGTATGTATGTATGTATGTATGTATGTATGTATGTATGTATGTATGTATGTATGTATGTATGTATGTATGTATGTATGTATGTATGTATGAATGTATGTATGTATGTCTGTGCGCCCGTCCATTCGTCTGTCTGTCCGTTCATCCATAGCTGCTGAGTGAGTCATAGAAGTAGGTGGTCACGTACCAAGAGAGACAAGCATGCACAGACCCACGGCTTTAGGAGCTTCGGCCCTAACAATGTTTCATGAACAAACATCCTTTATCTCATGATAATGACAGTAGATAGAGGACGCAATAAAGTCGGTTACACAAAAGTAAAAACAAAACTTACTTCAACTGGTGTTAATCAAAGTTTTGATAGCCCCCTAAAAACATCAACTACGGGATTTTTGGCAGTTTACTAATTAAAAGAAGAAAAATGACCCATCAGTCTTCCAACGTGCTGTTCCTTGGCGTTTACCTGTCGGTGGTGATTATTCGAAAAGTATTCGAAGAAAAGAATATTCGGTAGTTCGAATACGCATTATTCGTTTCGAGTGCCGAATTGAATGCGTTACCTGCGCACGTGGTCGTCGGCGAGATTTTCTCTTGGGGGTGCAAACCTTAGTTGCATCGTGGCCGGGATAGTGGTAGAGCACTGGTGCTGAAGTGGGGGCAAGTAAAACCTCTAAAAAAGCGCAAAGTAGCGGCACTCTCCTCCTCTGCTCGCATTTCTCCACGGTCTCCTCTCCTTCGCACCAGTACATGCTGCCAATTCTAGGGAAATTTTCCAAAATCTAGGAAATCTTTGTTGTACTTAGGGAAAAAGGGAAATTTGTCTACATCTAAGGAAATTTATTGCTTCCTCGTGAAACAAGCATATAGACGGAGAAACCTCCAATCCACAACCTCTTTTTTTGTTCCTTGTACCTTTTTTCTACTACAACCCCTCTACAGTCTCCCAAAGGCGCTGTGCCATGCCCTGTAGCAGTTCGAAGGTGTGCAGGGGGGTGACAGCATAGAGTTTCTAAATATACACTAGAGGGAACTCTGGCGCTAGTGTCTATGGGAGCTGCAACGCACGGCGCTTCAGCGAGCATGGGAATGATGGATAGTACACACATTTGTCTAATATTAGTACTTCTGGCCTGATTTTGGCTCCGTCTGCGTTCGTGTGGCTTGGAGCTGTTTTCTCACGAAACAAAAGTCAGCAAATGTTCTGCGATTATGCTTCACCACTTCATTCTTTTAGACTTACCTTTCCAAATTGGGTCACGAAGTTCAAAATGGTTAAATCTTCATTTAAAAGCAAAACCAAAATACAGCAATAAATGAAGCCGCAAGTACGATTCGCCGCCCGCAAGTACGAAGACTAGGCAAATGTGTGTACTACCCATCATTCCCATGGTCGCTGAACGATCGCGGCGCCAGAGTGCCCTCTAGTTAATTTTAGGAAACTCTATGGGTGACAGGGTGGTCTCCACCCTCTACGCTGTGCCAGCGCTCTCCCCTCCGCCACTTCGTTGCAGTTCATTATGTACCATTCGTGTTCAACGTCGACTGCCCAAATCCTGGTTCGAACAAAAGAAAAAAAAGTGCCCTCTCTCGAGCCCCCTAAGTATAAGTTTTCCTTTACACCAACTTCCCATTTTCTTGCCTTTCATCCGCGGCGTTATTTCTTCGGTTGGTTGTGTTGCGACGCGCACCTCCGACGACGTTACCAAGGGCCTCTCGAAATCTCACCGCTGCAACCACTGTTTCGAAAGACGGTGACGCCAACACGGTCCCAAAGGCGCCACTGCTTCGAATTCCACCGGGAAGATCACTAGCCGTTTGGTAGCGTAGGTTTCTCAGCTCACGACTGCTTCTGCGCAGAGCTGATAGACGAGCGGACGAGACGACGGTGAGTTAAACAAGGTTTATGTACAGCATATATACAGAGGCGTTACAAATTCGGCACTGGGGCCGACAGAGACGCGAAGAGCTTCTCCCTAACACATAGCTCTACTCTCAAATGGGTCCGCTGTGAAAGGGGTCTGCTAACACATGGCTCAACTACCACATAGCTCAACTCTCCATCACATAGCTCTCTTCTCTGACACACAGCTCAACTGCGACACATGTCTGCTCTCACATAGGACTGCTGCGACACACATGTCGGCTCTCTAACAGGTCTGCTACTCGCGACGCGCCGCAGGGCTTCTTTTATATGCACCGGGTGGATTTTTTGAATAACAAAATGTCCAACCAGAAGCACCGCTGGTCATGAGGTCAGACTCCTCCAATGGGGTCGCCGCTGGGCCGCGTCATTCTTTCTCATCGAAACTGGAGAGGCTGCGCTGCAGGTGGCTGCACCCAAGGACGAGTGACGTCGCAGGCATTGCGTCAGACCCGCCAGACAGGAAGACGCCGGTTGTTTACTCGACGGGCTCACGGGCTGAGGTGACTCACTGCACGTGCGCGCCAGAAAGGCGCCGTCGCGTGATGACGCCGTTGAGTTGTTGATCGCGTCAGGCGGGCTCGCGTGCTGGCCTTGACACAGATTGCCTTTTTCAGAGGCACGGACGTTCGCTGTTGACTCGCAGGCATAACAGCACCCCCGTCGCCAGACAATGCGCCGGAAAGACGAGCTGCTTCCACGGGGCTCGGATGTCAGGCGCGCTAGTTCGCCAGGTCCATCCAGGTTTGCCTCCAGGGCCATGGGGAAAAGGCAGCTTCAGACTTCGTTCCGGGAACACATCCCATTCTTGAGGACGGATCCCAGCTCCACTGGCTTGTTGCCACAACTTGCCGGCCAGCTTCGCTCGTCTCTTCTGGGGATCCTTGGTTTCAGCACTTGTTGATGATTCTGCAACTTGTCAAAAACGGTTCGACAACAGACAACACACGACACAAGCAAGTGCCCTCGGTCACCCGACAGAACACCAGACAAAGTATAGTACAACATATACCTAGCTACATGTCTATCGGAATTTCGTTCTCTCTACATCAAGAGGCACATGTGGGACACAAGACTCTTAAAATGACAACTCAATTTTTTACACGTACAATAACTTAACGAATTAGAATACAACATAAAGTTGGCTCCTTGAGCTCACTCTGGACGAGAGCGCTCAGCTCAGGTCGTGATGAGGTCAAAATTTTGCCCCGAATCGCCAGCGAGAAACCGAAAGGTTGAGAAGGTACTAGCTAGAACGTACTGCTCAATGTACCTGCATTAGCGTTTAGCTTTCCTTTTTTTCTTTAGCGAACGTCAAAGTTGCGCTGTCGGAGTATCACGCTCCATCTCAGTAACCGGTCACTTTTAGGCAACGATACCTATGCGGTACCAACAGCTGCTCATACTTGCGACGTTCCACAGGAGAACAACGATACGGCTTGCTAGGGATTGGCTCCTCACAAGTTAGTTCGGTATCGTGTTCGATCACCGTCGTGTTTCAGTGACAGTCCGAAAACACGTCTTCAAACACCAAAACAATCTTTCTCAGGTCCTCCTTCTGGACTTCACTTAACCTAGGTTCTAGGTTCAACTGCTCCAATGTGATCCCCTTTCGATTACATCACTAGAACTCAAAACTTCCGCTCCCTCTTCCTCTGAAGCACTTAAAAGTAAACTTACGACCGCTTGACGTTGAACGTATGGTTTCCTCAAGTTACTGTGATAAATTTTGTTCGGCCGCCTTCCTAATTTCACTTCATAATTTGTATCGAAAAGCTTCGCTATTACTTTGGCGGGCCCTTCCCAATGAACCTCAAGCTTGTTCCTTTTGGACGGCTGCAGCAGCATTACCTGACTTCCTACTTCAAAAGCGCGCGTTTTCGCCGATCTGTCGTTATACTCCTTCGACAACACTTGTGCAGCTTTCATGTGGCTTTCCCCTAGCGCTTTATTTGAGAGGTCCGCACGCTGCTCTCGAATGGGCGTTTCTCGATCAACCCTTGACAGCTCATTCCAACTTTCCCCTACAGGCGAGAGCGTTGCAACCCTCTCGCTCTGACTCAATGGCGTCATGTCGTCTCGCCCTGCTACGGAAACCGCGCCGGTCGCTTCGGCGACGGGCCGCTCGAGTGACAGCTCAAATGACTCACACAGAGAATCTTGTGTCTGAGGTTCCGTCGACTCGCCGCCAAGGTCACACAGATCTGCTACTTTTGAACTTGTTTTACCACACAGAACAAGATCAAGCTCCTGCGAACGCTTCCGCGCTTGCGATCGCGTGAGGGCCATGTCCTCGCCTACTACGAACGGTGGCAGTTGGTCGCGAATTCTCTGACCGCTGACCTGAATCGTCGGAGAAGCTACGCTAGGCGCCTGCGAACACTGTAAGATTGCCAATTATATTCGTTTCAACTCGAGGCGCTCCTGTCTCTCGGCCTCCTCGCGCTCGCGACGTTCACGCCTTTCAGCTTCTTCACGTTCGCGAGCTTCTCGCCTTTCAGCTTCCTCGCAGCGTGCTTTGATATCCACCCAGGCCTCATCGACTTCCTCAGCTGACACTCCCTCATCCTTCATGATCTCTCCCGGCTGCGGCGGCTGCATTTCCGATGGAGGCGGAAATGTTGTAGGCCCGTGTGCTCAGATTTGGGCGCACGTTAAAGAACCCCAGGTGGTCGAAATTTCCGGAGCCCTCCACTACGGCGTCTCTCATAATCATATGGTGGTTTTGGGACGTTAAACCCCACAAATCAATCAATCTTCATGATCTCAAGGATCGCTTGCTTTCGTTTCGCACCGCCCAAAGTAATGCCGAGTTCCTCACAAATTTCGATGAGTTCCTTCACTTTAAGGTTCTCCATCGTTCTCACTAGCCTCTTGCTGTTTGCCCCTGTTAACAATTTACTTGCCGTACCCACTATAAGTCAACTAGCAAGACGCGCAAGCAATTTTTCACACTCCCGTGTTTACCCCCTCCGCATTAACTTTGGTTTCAAAGCACTTCGACTTTGCTTGAAACGATCAAAGCTCACTTCAGTGCTTCACACAGCCCTTCTCTAAACTACTACAACCTGAGCTAGAGCAGTCTGGTGAACTGAGGGGAAAACATCAGGCACTCACCGCATCGATGTCGCTGACGCCGGCCGATCCCGCAGCTGCCAACCACTGTTGCGAAGCGCACCTCCGACGACGTTACGAAGGGCGCCTCGAAATCTCACCGCTGCAACCACTGTTTCGAAAGACGGTGACGCCAACACGGTCCCGTAGGCGCCACTGCTTCGAATTCCACCGGGAAGATCACTAGCCGTTTGGTAGCGTAGGTTTCTCAGCTCACGACTGCTTCTGCGCAGAGCTGATAGACGAGCGGACGAGACGACGGTGAGTTAAACAAGGTTTATGTACAGCATATATACAGAGGCGTTACAAATTCGGCACTGGGGCCGACAGAGACGCGAAGAGCTTCTCTCTAACACATAGCTCTACTCTCAAATGGGTCCGCTGTCAAAGGGGTCTGCTAACACATAGCTCAACTACCACATAGCTCAACTCTCCATCACATAGCTCTCTTCTCTGACACACAGCTCAACTGCGACACATGTCTGCTCTCACATAGGACTGCTGCGACACACATGTCGGCTCTCCAACAGGTCTGCTACTCGCGACGCGCCACAGGGCTTCTTTTATATGCACCGGGTGGATTCTTTGAATAACAAAATGTCCAACCAGAAGCACCGCTGGTCATGAGGTCAGACTCCTCCAATGGGGTCGCCGCTGGGCCGCGTCATTCTTTCTCATCGAATCTGGAGAGGCTGCGCTGCAGGTGGCTGCACCCAAGGACGAGTGACGTCGCAGGCATTGCGTGAGACCCGCCAGACAGGAAGACGCTGGTTGTTTACTCGACGGGCTCGCGGGCTGAGGTGACTCACTGCACGTGTGCGCCAGAAAGGCGCCGTCGCGTGATGACGTCGTTGAGTTGTTGATCGCGTCAGGTGGGCTCGCGTGCTGGCCTTGACACAGATTGCCTTTTTCAGAGGCACGGACGTTCGCTGTTGACTCGCAGGCATAACAGTTGTTATTTTTTAAATCGGTTTCCATTCCTTGCGAACGCTGTAACGTTGCTAGTGAGCTGCCCCATGGAGCCATGTGGCTCCGCCAAAATCACCAAGGTTTCTGTGAAAAGCGCGGCCAGAACAACAGGCTGCGTGTATGCGGTTATTTACACAGCTGAAAAAAAAGTTGAAAAAAAAAAGTGGCTGGTGAAAGACTGCAAGAATATATTTGAAACAAATGTATGACAGTCAACACATTTTTAATAAAGATATATTATCGCAGCCATTCAACAGGTTGCGAGGGATGAACTGTCAACTGGCAGAATATGCTTTCATGGTTAAACTATTTTTCGTCACAAAACTCTGAATCACATATCATGACAAAGCTTGCGAGTACGTATTTCAAGACATTGTTTATAAGTTATGTAAGCGTGCATCACTTCATGTTTTATATGAACACCACTAAGCACATTCTGCAGGAGAGTTTCAAAATAACAGAATTGATGAATTTTTAAAGCTTGCTCGCCGGTATATTTCATGCATTGCGCTTTATATGCTCGTTCTGGTAATTAATAATAATAATAATAATAATAATAATAATAATAATAATAATAATAATAATAATAATAATAATAATAATAATAATAATAATAATAATAATAATAATGATAATAATAATTTTATTATTATTATTATTATTATTATTATTATTATTATTATTATTATTAATATTATTATTATTATTATTATTATTATTATTATTATATCACTTGCATGCTATTACAAGTGCACTGTATCGCAATGTAAGATTTACGCGTTTTGCATTGAACAGACAGCAGTGTTCTTAAGAATCATTTTGATAATTTATACCTTCTTCGGCCTATATGCAATGCTTTGTAAAATATATACTGTTTCTTGAAATGTTGTATGGTTGAATGTAGATGAAATGATTGATTGTTTCTGGGTGATTTCTACAAAATACTGGAATACTAGATGTCGCCCCCCCCCCCTTAATGTGATGACTGCTTTCCTTTGCGATTTCATAGAATAAAAGGTTGTTTAAAGCTTTGAAATTTGTACTGCGACATTTTACCACTTTCATCATGGTGATCTCAGTGAATGCTTTCAGACGAATGCACCATTATATCGTGAAAGTGAACTTTGAAATCGTTTTCCTTGGCACAAACGGATGAGCCTTCAAAAAACCGCTCTCTACGCAAATCTAGAGAAATATAGGGAATTTTTCCCTCCAGAGAGGAAAAAAGTGGCTCCGCAGGTTCACAGCCCTGCTTCCATGTGCCTGCTTCGCACTTTATTTTCGAACGTGGCGCCACCTGCCTCGCTACTCACTCCCTTCGCGACGAGAACGCTTACTCGGAGGCAGCGAGCTGAAAGCGTGCGCGCCTGCCGTTTAACTCATCCTAAAATTATCGTAATGAGTGTGACGTTTGCCCATGACAGCTGGTTAGGGCCACGTGCAACCCATACGTGTGCTCAATCCTTGATCGGGTCACTCGGCGTCCCAGTGACCGCATGTTAACTTTGTGCGCACCACCCCTTAGTATGTATGTTCTTAGACGTAAAAAAAAAAAAATGTGACCGTTAGCGAGAACTCCCGTTTTTTAGAGGACCATCGTTTAGCGCGTCCCCGAATAAGTTTTACAGTGTAAATAACATCAATCAAACGTTTATATGCGGCTGATACCGCCTACTTTTAATTAGCTGACGCGATAGCGACCGAAGAGATTAGCGCGACTGTCTTTGCTTACTCTGCACATGGGTGATGCAAGCTTCGCCGTATATGAGATACACAATATGTACAGTCTGTTTCACACTTAGGGAAAATCCCGCATCACATAACACGTGGTGCGGCCAGCGCTGTACTCGCGTGCCGCTATAGGAGAGGACGTGATTCAACACTACAGCCCTTCAAGTGTCTGTGTATGCGCGAGCTGTTTCCGGCTCTTGCCTGCAGCGTTGGCAGCAGCTTGATTCATGTGTTCCAAGATTTCCCCTAAAGGGGCCCTGAAACACTTTTCCAAGTAACCATGGAATGAATTCACTGGAAGAGAATATTGCTCACGAGTTCATCGCCGCAAACATTTTAGGAATCCGTCCAGTGCGAGTGTAGTTATTAAGGGTTGTCGCATCCCGCAATTGCATTCTCTCTTCTCTCTTCCGATGAAAGCGCTGGAAGCTAAGCAGGGAGGGATGACAGGGCCACAGAAAAACGTCACGCGCTCATTGAGTACTTCTTTTTTTTACTTTGAATGCGCAACTTTTTTTAGTGTGATCGCGCGCGCATGCGTGCACAAGTAGCGGCCTCCCCCGGCAATCTTTGTAACGAGCAAGCGCGCATGTTCAAATCAGCCAATGGCTGATGGGTTGTTCACGAGTGAATTTCGGGCATATAACATGATTTGTCGAGAGAAGAGAAATCAATTTTCAGCTGACTTTGATAACTTATAGGGAATTCCAGGCCACGTGCTGTGCTATATTATTTTTGGCCCACGTGTTGTCGGGAGCCTCTACAACCAATCGGCAGCGTTTTTCGACCATGCTTAAAAAGTGTTGCAGGGCCCCTCACTGTACAGAGAGCATTCACAGTGACTGTCATGCAGTGGAAGCAACAACTTGCGTTGATGCTGTCGACATGGGACAGCGATGTCGCAGATGGCCAGTTCAGCGTTTGGTGAGGCATATAAGACGTTAATAATGTGTTAGAAGCCACACATCATTTAAAGTTTATACATTTGTACAGCCGTGGTTGTTTCGTGAAGTGGTTAGACGCACGAATCATAGTTCAGAAGTGCGCCATGTGCACGTACCTCACATACGTATACGAACTATATCGTTGAAAGAATGAGCTAGCGTATGAATTAACTAACGTGCCCCCATACGCGATTAATTAGCGAAAGCTCCACTCGCGGATATAAACCTTCACGCGAAATAGCAAATAAACTGTCACTCGAAATGGCATGTATCTGTGAGGTGCATGCACCCAATGACTCGAAGGCATGCACATACAGCTGCCCTCGCATCGTGGGTCTCCCGGCTGATCGCTCAAGGTACACACACACACACACACACACACACACACACACACACACACACACACACACACACACACACACACACACACACACACACACACACACACACACACACACACACACACACACACACACACACACACACACACACACGCACACACACACACACACACACACACACACACACACACGCGCGCACACACACACACACACACACGCACACACACACACACAGAGAGAGAGAGAGAGAGAGAGAGCCATTTTCTCTCAAATATACGAGCACGTAACAAAAACCTACAGAGAGTACCTACCAATGGTAATGTGAGTTTCTGCGCTCAAGTTTTGTTTATTCAAAACACCAGTGCGAAATTTCTGAAGTTTCGCAATCACAATTCCAAGCGTCTTTCCGCCTACATGCTAAGCGCACGAACCAGTACCACGAACTCAAACCAGTCGGTTTATAACGACAATTAAAGCAGAACACGTATATATATTAGCCCGGCAGAAGCGTTAACGAAACCTTAGTGAGAGATCACGACGTCCCGCACAATTAGGCATTGAATTGATCAAACATGGAACCATACTCATAATGAGAGACGCGCAACTTCCCAAAGTGGATTCGAAAATGTCGACCTGAAGTCACTTCCGATTCTATGAAACTATGTCATTTGTCACCACTCGTTTCGCTTAACGGGCGGCATCATAAAGAGCTTTCGGCCTTCACTAGGCTCGTTCTGGCATCAGAAGGCGCAACAGCCACTCATGGCAATGAACAGCGACGTCATTCTTGGGTGAAAAGTATATTCACAGTACAGTATGCACGGAAGGAAAAGTTTGTATTCGTCAAAACAGATGCGCTTTGCCCCAAGGAATCCGCGCCTCGAGAGCAAAGATGGCAGACGCGAGCGACTGTGCAGACGCTCAGGTTTCCACGCGTAACCCGGCTACTCCCACGGGGGGACTGGCAGGTCTAGCCTGACGGCCCTGTCGCGGGCACACTCGACGGCCAGGATTTGGTCCTGAACTTTTGGACTGTGCAGAAGCGCATCCCACTCGAGTTTCCTATAAGTCCGTTCAAGCGACCCGCACTCCCAGAGCATGTGTGCTAATGTAGCGGTCTGCCCGCAAGCGGTGACAACATCTGGCCGACGCGGCGCCGGCCTTGGAGAGGTCAGATGAGGGCGAAAGGAGGCGTGTGAATCAACGTTATTCAATCGTTGGTGTGAATAACCACATACGTCGCTACTTTGCCAAGTTTTGGGGGTTTTATAGGAGCAAGCGCTGGTGCAGCTTGAGGGGGGCGAGCGCCCTTTTTGCACGATGTGCACTACTTTTTGCTGCCCTTTATCAGCTTCCAGATTGTTACGCAAGTTTAAATGCAGTCGTCTGCAGCGAGCGCCGTTTAATTGTTCGCCCCTTCAGCTATCTCTTCGCTGACCGAGGCGGGGGCGCCCTCTCTAGCGGGGCGCAAGTTTCCGAGTTTAAATTATTTATTGCGATTACACTTTGCTTATTTAGTTAATTACATTACCTTAGGCCTTGTACGTTCAGTTTAACCCAGTTTTGAGCATAGCTATCCTTATTATGACCCGTAGAGAGCACTTTACTGTGAGCGTGATGACGCCACACGAGCCGTATATGGATGGACGACCAGCTAGGCCACTAAGTTGCTACGCAATTAATTCGACTGGTCCTTAATCTGAGGTTCGCTATCGGGATTTTACGGTAAAAGTGCCAGAATACTTATTGTTTGTTTACCACTTTGGAAGGGGAAAAATGGAGCTTGGCAGTTCACATAATGATAGGCACATATGCCGTGGTCTGTTGAAGGTATAGGATGGTAGCCAAGAAGAAAAAAGTGAAATGGAGAAAATTGTACCATAACTTATATATGAGATAGTTTGTAGGGGCCATCTATGTTCAGTGGACATAATATACTGCTCAAAAAAGGTTGCTGCTTATGACTAACACAAAAGATAAAACTTAAGTAGTTATTTTGCATCGCATGACAATTGATGTAGATCATGGTTTTGAAGATGACTGCCCAGCATGCGTACCTAGTTTGTAAGTAGTCCTACGTGGAAAGTATAGTTCCATTTATTGCATGTGATGCCAAACGCACCCTTGGTAATGTTTAGAGGGGCCCTAAAACCCTTTTTGAGCATGGTCGGAAAACGCTGCCGATAGGTAGTCAAGGCTTCGGAAAACACGCGTGCCACGCAGCCTGGAATTAACAATAAATTCTCAAAGTGAGCTAAAAAACCCTTTCTCTTCTCTCTTAAAACGACGATATAGGCTCATAAATCCCTTCGTCACGGGCCAAGTACCAATCATTGGCTGATGTGAGCATGGCACACTCGGTCGTTACTGGGGCTGCCACGGGAGGCCTCGAGTTGTCCCCGCACTGAAATTTAAAGCCGAGAAGGCGAAGAAAAACGAGAGAACACTTCATCGAAGTTACGAGGAGTGCTTGACATTTTTCCCCTGCCATCCATCCTTGCTTAGATTTCAGCATTTTGTAACTAACTGCTTACCCATGAGCATTCTGAGAATGGTGAAATCAGGTTACATGACGTTAGGCTATTCCTAAATAATGGCCGCACATGCTGGATGTATCAACCGCTTATGCCTGTTTCGCCATTTCAGCCCGCGCATTCTAAAATAAGTTAAGCTAAGTATAGAAAAATTTTGCTTCTTGAACGCCTTGCGAAAATCCTGTGTGCACAAGATTACCAAACGCTTTGTTGAGCAATATTCAAGGCTGATGTTGACTGGGTACCCCGACCACGTGCTAGTTTCTGTTGCCGAAGGCCTGCTGCGTTAGCTTCAGGCTATAGAGAACGCTACTATAGTACAGACTGTCACAGCTATAGACAAGCTTTCGCCGTGGTTCCGTATATGCACAAGATAGCGCACAATATTAAGAAAGTGGTACAGTGAGTTAATGTGAAGGTGGTCTTTACGTCCCCTAAAGTCAAGTCGCCTGTGTAAACTGTCCGTTCCTCCGTCCAGACCCACCTTCGGTTGCACTAAAAACACTCAAATAAATCTAGAGAGGGTATCTGTAATGTGGTGCTACTCTTTGGTGAGGTAATCCAAACATTCCCAGATCGCAAATGTTTTCTCGGTTTCCTATTGGCAACGAGTGAGGAGAATAATTTGGATTCGTTATTAGAGGGGGGGGGGGGAGAGTAGTAAGGTAAGTTCGCATGAAGAAACATTTTCTGTTGTGAGCCCAACTCGACAGAAACAAGCGCCGTGTACGTACAGACTAATTTGTGATACTGATAGTGTACCTGCTGCTGACATACGCAATATGCTTCATGGAAGGCTTGAATGTGTGTGGACTCGGCAACATAGTATTTTAATGCTTTACTTTTGGCATGTATTCACACCAATGTGAAATATTGATAGGCTTTCATTTTCATTTAAACGCACGTAGGCAGTTTCAAACTTTCCCAGTCTTTGCTTCTAGTATTGTCACTGAAATACGTGTCGTGGACTTACCAGTTTGCTTTCAGAGATTGTTGAGCCGGGAATGTCACTGAAGCCAAAGATTTGAAAATTCAACGTTGCTTCCACAAGGCAAAGCCTAGACATAAAAAACGTAAACTAGCCGAAACATTCTGCAGAATGATTGGTTGTTAGATGGTGTTTCATCACTTTGCGCCTCTCTCTGTCCCCGAACTTCTGTCTTGTTCTACACTCAAGACCTCAAACGAAATATGTTCGCTATCATAAATGACTTGATTCAGTCTAGTATAACGTGGACTTCTTGTTAAATTTTGCACAAGTTTAGAGATTTTTTGATCATTGTTTGCTCAATATGTGCTTATCTCAGCTCTGCAATTAAACTGTTTTTGCAGATTGTCTCTCCGCACTAGGTGCATTGCCATGCCTTAGTACGAAACGTGCGATACAAAAAAAGAATTGTTTTACTTGTTTTGATCGATTGTTGATTTATCAACAAATTGGTCAGTTTTAGTTTCTCCAATTCTCAACACGAAAATATTTCAAGATGGTAAATAAAATTTAACGAATAGCAGCGTTGCCAGAGCGGCTAGTAGACGCGAAAGAACGAAATGACGAACCCATTAAGCTTGCTTGTAAAGGCAAGCTCTTTCCCTCCAAACTGACCTCACTGGTGACGTCGAGAAAGAAATGTTTTGTTCGTGAATAATTTCTAGTAGGATACCCGGCAAGGGGGTGGGGAGAAAGCGCCTGTGGTGGAAGGGTTGTTGTTATTGTTGTTGTCTTTATTTCAGTGAAATGTATGTCTCGGATACAAGGGCAAAAGGCAGATGTCCTCTGCCTGACGGGACCCAAGTACCCGAAAGCACCACTCAGAGCACACAATATAAAAATAAATTCAATATAACACACTAATAATGCATGCGTGACATTGTTTTTGTGCAGAGTAAATGGAGTACATACTTGTACAGTAATAAAAAAAGATCCATAACACTACAAATAACTAAACCAGAGAAACATATGACCGCTATATACTGAACTTATCAATCTTGAGGACCTGATAGAAGGTAAGCTTTGATATATTTTTTGAAAAATTTCCGAGACAAAGATTTCTGTGCGATTTCTATAAACTGAGTATGTTTGTTGAGAAGACCTGGAATTAAATAAGTGCATGCGTTCCATAGGTGGTTCGGACAAGTGGAATTCTAAAATGGTTGTATCTTCATTCATAAGGCACATAGCTACTATATTGCACTTCAATATATCTAGAAGGATTAAGCTTAATTTCTTTAAAAACATAACAGAGTAAATGAAACTCATATAGTTGATTCACCTTTAGAACACAGCGTTCTAAAAAGTATGAACCTGTGCGATCGTTGTATGGTAGGTTTTCTACATATCGTATTGCTTTCTTTTGCAATCTTAGCCCCGCCGCGGTGGTCTAGTGGCTAAGGTACTCGGCTGCTGACCCGCAGGGCGCGGGTTTGAATTCCGGCTGCAGCGGCTGCATTTCCGATGGAGGCGGAAATGTTGTAGGCCCATGTGCTCAGATTTGGGTGCACGTTAAAGAACCCCAGGTGGTCTAAATTTCCGGAGCCCTCCACTACGGCGTCTCTCATAATCATATAGTGGTTTTGGGACGTTAAACACCAGATATCAATCAATCAATATTTCGCAATCTTATTAGCTTAACAAGATTAGTTTTAGATGTAGACCCCCAAATCATTATGCAGTAGTGAAAGTGTGAATGAATTAGGTGTAATATAGCTGCCACTTTAAAGATTTTGGAACAAGGTCTCTAAGCTTATGGAGTACAGTGAGGGACCTTCATATATTGGCATGGATTTTATTAATGTGATGGGACCAATCTAAGTGTTCTTCAAATAAGACACCTAAAAACTTGTAGAAAGAAACACGTTCAATTACACTATTTTCAAATTCAAGCGGAAGTTTGAAATTATCTGGTTTATTACGTGCTTTTAATAGAATACCTTTTGTTTTACTAACATTCAGGTCAAGTTTATTTATATGTAACCATAATGCTAATTCGATTAAGCATGCATTAGCTTGAACGCCTATTTTACCGAGTTGCATGCGAGAGAAAAACACACTAGTATCATCTGCGTACAGAGTGATTGCAGAAGTTCTTGGGATGGCTATAACATCATTGATATAGATAATAAAGAAAATTGGACCTAAAATAGATCCTTGCGGTACGCCATATAATAATTCTTTCAACTGTGATGGGTAACCGATAACACGTGTACTGCAGTCTATGTGAAAAATAACTGCGAATTAATTTTAAGACTTCTCCTCGAATGCCATAAAACTGTAGCTTATAAAATAAAATATCTTGTTCAATAGAATCAAATGCTTTTTTGAAATTTAAAAAATTCCAACAGTGAATCGCTTTTCATCTATTTTAGAAATTATTTTTTCTTTTACGCTGAGTAGTGCCATCTCCGTTGACTTCCCTTGACGAAAATTGTACTGCTCTTTCACAAGTACTTGTTTACTTCAAAAAATATACATAGTCTATCTTTCGTCAAGTATTCTAACAGTTTAAAAAACAAAGGTAGGACAGATGTAAGTTTATAATTAGAGATGTTGTCATAAGGCCCACTTTTGTGCAAAACAACCACTCTTGCGATTTTCATACTGTCTGGAAAAACACCCTGATCTAAAGTATTATTACATATGTGCTGTAGTGGGGCACTGACTAAACCGGCAACAGCGATAATTGGTTCAGCCTTGATTTCATCTGCTCCTGCGGCAGTACCTTTATCTAAATTACTCAGGAAAGTGAACACTTTTAAAAATATGGTACTGACGACTGGAGCAGCCATGTACCCATTAATTTCATGCTTTCTATCTTCATTGTGTGATGATTCTCCAGAATATAAGAAGTGCTCATTAAATTTGTCTGCCAAAGCACCGCCACTATATTCGAAAATATCGAGTGTTAGTTCACTAGAGACATGACAGGTAACCTTGCCCAAAAATTCGTGGAGACAATTCCAAATTTTCTTTGGACACTTTGAGATTGCGGCAAATTTATTCTTGTATTATTCTTTCCGGGATTTTTTAACGTCAGAGCCTAACTTGTTTGTAAATATTTATATTCGTTAAGTAAAACTGGGTCTTTTACAATAATAAATTTGTGAAATAGTTTACCACGTGCCTGAATTCGTTTGTATAGCTCCCTTGTTACCCATGGCTTTCGAGACTTTTTGTTAGATTTTTTCACCAATAAAGGAAATGTGCTATCATATTTGTCACTACTGCTGCGTATAGCCTGCTAGAGCGCGTACCACAGAAGCATGGAGTTTCCACCTTTTGCATATCAGCGAATGTGTTTTTTGTACTCCAGAAACCGCACATTTGTTGCAGAGGCTAATTGCTCTTTTAATCGCGCAAAATTAGTTATTAGCGTACTATATGGAACATATTCGACTTCAGCACCCTATTCTGGAAGCTCGTGTACCATTGTGGGGAATCTCTTAGCTGCTTCCTCAATCACCTCCCAGCTGCTTCCCAACCACCTCTGAGCGACTTCCAGATCACCTCCGAGCTTCTTCCCAATACGCACAGTTCATACGTCTTGCTGCAGCTCCCCTTCGTCCAGGTGAGAAGACCCACTTAGTGCTCGAAATCGTCGTGATCATGCTCTAGTTTCCCGTAAGGCAATAAGGTGGACCCCTGACCTTCCTCCGTGGTGATACCTTGACGCTGGCCAAGATCGCCAAACTTCGAAATGACCTGCAGCTGGTATTCGCACTTGTCGAAGCAGACGCTGTGTAGGAAGCAGCTCTCGTCTTCATGATCCAGGTCGCGTAATGGTAGACGGAGAAGTGGATGCACCTTTGGATTGAGTTTATTTCCGTTGGACGACGGCCAAACACCGGGGACTTCAAGGGACTGCAGACGTCTACGTTGATCGTCAATCGCCTCTTGAGCCTGCAGCAGCTGGCGTTGGAAGTTCACCAAGCAGTAGCACTCGTAGTCTCCTTCGTACATAAATGGACAGTGCAGCGATCGAGACGAATTGCGTAGGACTATGGTTGCCTACCGTTGGACCCGGCCCGGGAGTGCAGATGCCTGTGCTAACCACTTTTCACCTTCCCACTTCGTTGCAGCTGTTGCTCTTGGAGTTGGAAGAAGGTGCTGCGGAAGAGCCTCAACTCGTCGTCACGATCCAAGCCGTCTGTGGGCGGACGCAGAAACACACGTGCGTCTGGACCTGGTTCATTCGCGTAGAACGACGGTGTTCTACCGGCGTTGGCACAGCACTGTGGTGGACTCTCGGTGGATCCTGGTGTGCAGCCTCTTTGAACGATGTCTTCTAATCTTGTACTGCTCGTCCGACGCTGGAGTAGCATGCGATCTTCCAGCCAGTCGATCGTTCTTGCGCATGGCTTTACGAACGAGCTCCATGGCATAAGCGCGTGCATGATGAACGCGCGCACAATTAGCTACGCTTCTTCTTCTTCCTCCACCTCGTCAGTGGTTTAAGACATAAGTGAAAGATTGAACTCGAGGCGGGCTGTTTTACCATTACTATTAGTACGCGAGTAGTCATAAATAAGGTGTGTTTCCCCCTCAACACAATAAGAAACACCCGTTTTTATCCTTCTTATTTTTAAGTGGACAGGTTTAAACTTGATTATTTTCCGATTTGAGTTGAAGGAGAACTATCATCATCACTGAGGCATTTCTGCACTACGTATAGCGTTTGTAGAAAATCTACCTGCATGCCCTCCCTTCTTCATTGTCTTCATCTTCTACCTCAAAACCAAAAATAAATAGAGAAAAATGGGAACAAATAAATAAAAGACGCAGCTAAAAAGAGAAACAAGTCGAGACAATGCAAACGAGAACCAATAAATCGAGTAATAACGAAAGAAAAAAGAGAGTGAAGAAAAAAGTAGAAAGAGAGAAAAAAAGAATACAAGCACCATTCCACGCCAACAATTTCAAGACTGGGACTTGACCATCTGTGATCAGCTTGAAAATAATTGAAACCCTTAACCCATAAACAAAAGTGTTCAAGCAAAACATTTTTGAAAATTTTTCTTGCCCAACAATTGCTAGGCAGGTTTTTCGCGCAGCCTCGAATATGGAGAATGTGGTCGGTATTAGAGCTTTTTTAGAGGTAACAACATTCAAAGAAATGTCATTATTGACACCAGAATATTAACAGATTGTTTTACGGTAGACTAAAAATACCTTAATGTGAGAAATAAAGTGTACAGGTGGCGAGAAGCTTGCAAAGAGCTTCATTTTTGCACATCTATTTGCTCCTAAATTCATCATTGAGGTGGTCCTAGGAAAAAAATTGCTTAATTGCAGATTGCCTAGGCATTCTCCTCACCTACTCACTCAGAAAGATTTATGAAGTTAGGCCCCACTGCGGTGGTCTATTGGATAAAGTTCTCCACTGCTGACTCGCAGGTCGTGGGATCAAATTCTGGTAGCGGCGGTTGCACTTTCGATGAAGAAATAAATGATCGAGACCCATGTGCTCGGATTTGGGTGCACGTCAAAAACCCGATGTGGGCAAAATTTCCGGAGCCCTCAATTACGGCGTCTTTCCTAATCATATGGTGGATTTCGGACGTCAAGCCCCACTTATCAATCAAATGCAAACATGGCTAATCTACCTTTGGTTTGCAAAGAAGTGCTTCACACTTGGTGTATCAGGATTCAAGGGCATATACGGTGTTGCTCAGAAAGTGGCTTTAGAATGCCAACCACGCATTAGACGAAGATGGCTTGATCAGGCCATCACATGTTTTGCGCGGCTCTTTCTTTGCTGAGGAAAGCCAAAAACTCCCAGATCGCAAATGTTTTCACGGTTTCCTATTGGCAACGATTGAGGAGAATAATTTGGATTCGATATTAGAGCGGGGGGGGGTAAGGTATTCATTTTGCATGAGGAAACCCTGTTGTGTTGCAAGCTGCACTCGAAAGACATAAGCGCCGTGTCGCAGCAGACTAATTTACAATAATGATTGTCTACCTGCTGCTGACATATGTAATATGCTTCATTGAAGGTTTGAATGCGTGTTGCTTTAGCAACAAAGAATTTTATTTCTTTATGTTCAGCATGTATTCATACCAATTCGAAACATTGATAGGCTTTCTGTAGCCAGTTTCACAGTTTGCTAGGCTTTGCTTCAAGTATTGTCACTGAAATACGTGTCATGAACTTACCGTTTGTTTTCAGACTTTGTTCAAAAGGGACTGTCACTGAAGCCAAATTTTCGAAAAGGTAATGTTGCTTCCACAAGGCAAGACCTGGACGAAAAAAGTGAATTAGCCGAATAATTCTGAGGGTGATTGGTTGTTCAATGGTGTCTCATCACTTTGCGCCTCTACCTGTCCCTGAAATACTGTCTTGTTTTGTACTCCAGACCTCAAACCAAATATGTTCGCTGTCATAGATGACTTGATTCAGTCAAGTATAGCGTGGACAGCTCGTGATTGTTAAATTTTGCACGAGTTTAGAGATTTGTTTATTATTATTTGCTCAATATGTGCTAATTTAAGCTCTGCAATGAAAGTGCTTTCGCAGTTTCACACTCCACTCTCCACGCTAGGTGCATGGCCATGCCTTAGTATGAAACGTGTGATACAAAAAAGAATAGTTTTACTTGTTTTGATTGATAGTTGATTTACGACAAACCGGTCAGTTTTAGTTTTTCCACTTCTCAACACGAGAATATCTCAAGATAGTAAACAAAATTTAACGAATAGCAGCGTTGCCTGAGCAGCTAGAAGATGCAAAAAATGAAATGACATTAAGCTTGCTCGTGAAGGCGAGCTCCTTCCCTCCAAACTGACCTAACTGGTGACGTCGCGAAAGAAATGTTTTGTTTGTGAATAATTTCTAGTAGGATACTAGGCAAGGGGTTGGGGAGAAAGCACCTGTGGGGGTAGGGCCACTATCGCTGCGTATAGCCTGCTAGAGCACGTACCTCAGAAAGCACGGAGTTTCCGTCTCTTGCATATCAGGGAATGTGTTCTTTGTACTCAAGGAACAAGACATTTGTTGCAGAGGCTAATTGCTCGTTTATTCGCGCGAAATTAGTTATTAGCGTACATTATGAAACATAATCGACTTCGGCACCCTATTCAGGAAGCTCGTGTACCATTGTGGGGAAGCTCTTAGGGCGTTCCCCAATCACCTCCGAGCTGCTTCCCAACCACCTCTGAGCGACTTCCAGATGACCTCCGAGCTGCTTCCCAATACGCAAAGTTCATATGTCTCGCTGCAGCTCCCTTTCGTCCAGGTGAGTACACCCACTTAGTGCACGAAATTGTCCTGATCATGGCCTAGTTTTCAGTAAGGCAATAAGGTGGACCCTTGACCTTCTTCTGTGGTGATACCTTGAAGCTGGCCAAGATCGCCAAACTTCGAAATGACCTGCAGCTGGTACTCGCACTTGTCGAAGCAGACGCTGTGTAGGAAGCAGCTCTCATCTTCACGATCCAGGTCGCGTAATGGTAGACGGAGAAGCGGAATGACCTCTCGATCGACTTTATTTCCGTTAGACAACGGCGCACCACCGGGGGAGGCATGGGACTGCAGATGTCTACGTTGATCGTCAATCGCCTCTTGAGCCTGCTGCAGGTGGCGTTGGACGTTGACCAAGAAGTAGCACTCGTAGTCTCCTTCGTACATAAATGGACAGTGCAGTGATCAAGACGAATTGCGTAGGACTATGGTTGCCTACCGTTGGATCCGGCCCAGGAGTGCAGATGCCTGTGCTAACCACTTTTCACCTTCCCACCTCGTTCCAGCTGCTGCTCTTGGAGTTGGAAGAAGGTGCTGCAGAAGAGGCTCAACTCGTCGTCACGATCCAGGCCGTCTTTGGGCGGACGCAGAAACACACGTGGATCTGGACCTGGTTCATTCGCGTAGAACGACGGTGTTCTACCGGCGTTGGCACAGCACTGTGGTTGACTCTCGGGGGACTCTGGTGTGCAGCCTCTTTGAACGATGTCTTCTAATCTTGTACTGCTAGTCCGACACTGGAGTAGCCTGCGATCTTCCAGCCAGTCGATCGTTTTTGCGCCTGGCTTTACAAACGAGCTCCGTGGCATAAGCGCGTGCACGATGAACGCGCGCAATATTAGCTACGCTTCTTCTTCTTCCTCCACCTTGTCAGTGGTTTAAGACATAAGTGAAAGATTGAACTCGAGGCGGGCTGTTTTACCATTACTATTAGTACGCGAGTAGTCATAAATAAGGTGTGTTGCCCCCGCAACACAATAAGAAACACCCGTTTTTATCTTTCTTAATTTAAAGTGGACAGGTTTAAACTTGATTATTTTCCGATTTGAGTTGAAGGAGAACTATCATCATCACTGAGGCATTTCTGCACTATGTATAGCGTTTGTAGAAAATCGACTTGCATGCCCTCCCATGTTCATTGTCTTCATCTTTTACCTCAAAACAAAAAAAAAACATAGAGAAAAATGGGAAGAAACAAAAAAAGACGCAGCTAAAAAGAGAAACAAGTCGAGACAATGCAAACGAGAACCAATAAAGTGAATAGTAATGAAAGAAAAAGAGAGTTAAGAAAAAAGTAAAAAGAGAGAAAAAAAGAATACAAGCACCATTCCACGCCAACATTCCACGCCAACAGATGGTCAAGACTGGCACTTGACCACCTGTGATCAGCTTGAAAATAATTGAAACCCGTAACCTATAAACAGAAGTGTTCAAGCAAAGCATTTTTGAAAATTTTTCTTGCCCAACAAATGTTAGGCAGGTTTTTCACGCAGCCTCGAATATTGAGAATGTGGTCGGTATTAGAGCTTTTTTAGAGGTAACAACATTCAAAGAAATGTCATAATTGACACCAGAATATTGACAGATTGTTTTACGGTAGACTAAAAATACCTTAACGTGAGAAATAAAGTGTACAGGTGGCGAGAAGCTTGCAAAGAGCTTCATTTTCGCAGATCTATTTGCTACTAAATTCATCATTGAGGCGGTCCTAGTAAAAACAAATTGCATAATTGCTGATTACCTAGACATTTTCATCACTCACTCACTCAGAATAGTTTATAAAGTTACGCCCCACTGCGGTGGTCTATGGGATAAGGTTCTCCACTGCTGACTCGCAGGTCGTGGGATCAAATTTTTGCAGCGGCGGTTTCACTTTCGATGAAGAAATAAATTTCCGGAGCCCTCAATTACGGCGTAACATTTAGTCACTGCGACGCCGAATGACTCGACCAAGGTCTGATCACAAGTACGCGTAGTGCGTGGCACTGAACAGAGATGATATGGGCTAACGCTATCATATTAGGTGGCGCGAAGCACGGCCTCCGAGATTCGAAGCACGCGGCGGCCGCGATCTCGGATGTCATGCGCGAATGCTCTCCGGCAAGCGCTGCCTGCCGCGCAAGCGCTTTCTTCAGGTGGCGCCACATTTGAAATGCGAGTTCGAAGGAGAGGAGATCGAGGAGAAACCCGAGCGGACGAGGAGAGTGTCGCCACTTTGCGAAGTGCTAGGGGCTTTCACCGCCTCCCTGTATAGAGGAGATCCACGCCGAGCGAGGTGCTGTCAGTCAACACGAACGTTTGAGCGATGTTATTTACAGTGTGAAACTTACTTGGAGACGCGCTAAACGATGGGCCAAGAAAAAAACGCGGGTTCTCACTAACGATCACAATTTTATGTTTAAGAACATACTAAGGGGTGGTGCGCACGAAGTTAACATTTAGTCACTGCGACGCCGAGTGACTCGACCAAGGTTTGATCACAAGTACGCGTAGCGCGTGGCACTGAACAGAGATGATATGGGCTAACGCTTTGATATTAAATGGCGGAATTCATGGCCTCCGAGATTCGAAGCGCGCGGCGGCCGCGCGCCTGCGATCTCGAAGGCCATTCGCAAATGCTCTCCGGCATGCGCTGCCTGCCGCGCAAGCGCTCTCTTCAGGTGGCGCCACATTCGAAATGCGAGTGCGAAGGAGAGGAGATCGAGGAGAAATGCGAGCAGAGAAGGAGAGTGTCGCCACTTTGCGAAGTGCGAGGGGCTTTCACCCCCTCCCGGTATAGAGGAGACCCACGCCGAGGGAGGCGCTGCGAAGCGTGGCGCTGTCAGTCAACACGAACATTTGAGCGATGTTATTTAGAGTGTGAAACTTACTTGGAGACGCGCTAAACGATGGGCCAAGAAAAAAACGGGGGTTCTCACTAACGATCACAATTTTACGTTTAAGAACATACTAAGGGGTGGTGCGCACGAAGTTAACATTTAGTTACTGCGACGCCGAGTGACTCGAACAAGGTCTGATCACAAGTACGCGATGCGCGTGGCACTGAACAGAGATGATATGGGCTAACGCTGTGATATCGGGGTGCGCGAATTGTGGCCTCCGAGATTCGAAGCGCACGGCGGCCGCGCAACCGCGATCTCGGAGGTCATGCGCGAATGCTCTCCGGCATGCGCTTCCTGCCGTGCAAGCGCTCTCTTCAGGTGGCGCCACATTCGAAATGCGAGTGCGAAGGAGAGGAGATCAAGGAGAAACGCGAGCGGAGGAGGAGAGTGTCGCCACTTCACGAAGTGCTAGGGGCTTTCACCCCCTCCCTGTATAGAGGAGACCCACGCCGAGGGAGGCGCCTCGGAGCGAGGCGCTGTCAGTCAACACGAACATTTGAGTGATGTTATTTACAGTGTGAAACTTACTTGGAGACGTGCTAAACGATGGGCCAAGAAAAAAACGGAATTCTCACTAATGATCACATTTTTACATTTAAGAACATACTAAGGGGTGGTGCGCACGAAGTTAACATTTAATCACTGCGACACCGAGTGATTCGACCAAGGTCTGATCACAAGTACGCGTAGCGCGTGGCACTGAACAGAGATGGTATGGGCTAATGCTTTGATATTAGATGGCGCGAATCATGGCCTCCGAGATTCGAAGCGCGCGGCGGCTGCGTGCCTGCTATCTCGGAGGTCATGCACGAATGCTCTCCAGCATGCGCTGCCTGCCGCGCAAGCGCTCTCTTCAGGTGGCGCCACATTCGAAATGCGAGTGCGAAGGAGAGGAGATCGAGGAGAAACGCGAGCGGAGGAGGAGAGTGTCGCCACTTTGCGAAGTGCTAGGGGCTTTCACCCCCTCCCTGTATAGAGGAGACCCACGCCGAGTGAGGCGTTGCAGAGCGAGGCGCTGTCAGTCAACACGAACATTTGAGCGATGTTATTTACAGTTTGAAACTTACTTGGAGACGCGCTAAATGATGGGCCAAGAAAAAAACGGGGGTTCTCCCTAACGATCACATTTTTACATTTAGGAACATAGTATGGGGTGGTGCGCACTAAGTTAACATTTAGTCACTGCCACGCTGAGTGACTCGACCAAGGTCTGATCACAAGCACGCATAGCGCGTGGCACTGACCAGAGATGATATGGGCTAACGCTATGATATTAGGTGGCGCGAATCATGGCTTCCAAGATTCGAAGCGCGCGGCGGCCGCGATCTCGGAGGTCATGCGCGAATGCTCTCCGGCATGCGCTTTCTTCCGTGCAAGCGCTCTCTTCAGGTGGCGCCACATTCGAAATGCGAGTGCGAAGGAGAGGAGATCGAGGAGAAACGCGAGCGGAGGAGGAGAGTGTCGCCACTTTGCGAAGTGCTAGGGGCTTTCACCCCCTCCCTATATAGAGGAGACCCACGCAGAGTGAGGCGCTGCGGAGCGAGGCGCTGTCAGTCAACACGAACATTTAAGCGATGTTATCTACTGTGTGAAACTTACTTGGAGACGCGCTAAACGATGGGCCAAGAAAAAAACGGGGGTTCTCATTAACGATCACAATTTTACGTTTAAGAACATACTAAGGGGTGGTGCACACGGAGTCATTTAGTCAGTGCGACGCCGAGTGACTCGACCAAGGTCTGATCACAAGTACGCGTAGCACGTGGCACTGAACAGAGATGATATGAACTAACGCTATGATATTGGGTGGCGCAAATCATGGCCTCCGAGATTCGACGCGCGTGGCGGCCGCACGCTCGCGATCTCGGTGGTCATGCGCGAATGCTCTCCGGCATGCGCTGCCTGCCGCGCAAGCGCTCTCTTCAGGTGGCGCCACATTCGAAATGAGAGTGCGAAGGAGGAAAGAGAGGAGATCGAGGATAAACGCGAACGGAGGGGGAGAGTGTGGCCACTTCGCGAAGTGCTAGGGTCTTTCACCCCCTCCCTGTATAGAGGAGACCCACGCCCAGGGAGGCGCTGCGGAGCGAGGCGCTGTCAGTCAACACGAACATTTGAGCGATGTTATTTACAGTGTGAAACTTACTAGAAAGCGCGCTAAATGATGGGCCAAGAAAAAAACGGGGATTCTCACTAACGATCACATTTTTATATTTAAGACCATACTAAGGGGTGGTGCGCACGAAGTTAACATTTAATCACTGCGACGCCGAGTGACTCGACGAAGGTCTGATCACTGGTACGTAGCGCGTGGCTCTGAACAGGGATTATATGGGCTAACGCTAAGATTTTAGGTGGCGCGAATCATGGCCTCCGGAATTCGAAGCGCACGGCGGCCGCGCGCCTGCGATTTTGAAGGTCATGCGCGAATGCTCTCCGGCATGCGCTTCCTGCCTTGCAAGCGCTCTCTTCAGGTGGCGCCACATTCGAAATGCGAGTGCGAAGGAGAGGAGATCAAAAGGAAACGCGAGCGGAGGAGGAGAGTGTCGCCACTTCACGAAGTGCTAGGGGCTTTCACCCCCTCCCTGTATAGAGGAGACCCACGCCGAGGGAGGCGCTGCGGAGCGATGCGCTGTCAGTCAACACGAACATTTGAGCGATGTTATTTACAGTGTGAAACTTACTTGGAGACGTGCTAAACGATGGGCCAAGAAAAAAACGGGGGTTCTCACTAACGATCACATTTTTACGTTTAAGAACATACTAAGGGGTGGTGCGCACGAAGTTAACATTAATTCACTGCGACGCCGAGTGACTCGACCAAGGTCTGATCACAAGTACGCGTAGCGTGTGGCACTGAACACAGATGATATGGGCTAACGCTATGATATTAGGTGGCGCGAATCATGGCCTCCGAGATTCGAAGCATGCGGTGGCCGCGCGCCCGCGATCTCGGAGGTCATGCGCGAATGCTCTCCGGCATGCACTGCCTGCGGCGCAAGCGCTCTTTTCAGGTGGCGCCACATTCAAAATGCGAGTGCGAAGGAGAGGAGATCGAGGAGAAACGCGAGCGGACGAGGAGAGTGTCGCCACTTTGCGAAGTGCTAGGGGCTTTCACCCCCTCCCTGTATAGAGGAGACCCACGCCCAGCGAGGCGCTGTGGAGAGAGGCGCTGTCAGTCAACACGAACATTTGAGCGATATGATTTATAGGGTGAAACTTATTTGGAAGCGCGCTAAACGATGGGCCAAGAAAAAAACGGGGGTTCTCACTGACAATCACATTTTTACATTTAAGACTATACTGAGGGTTGGTGCGCACGAAGTTAACATTAATTCACTGCGACGCCGAGTGACTCGACCAAGGTCTGATCACAAGTACGCGTAGCGCGTGGCATTGAACAGGGATTATATGGGCTAACGCTATGGTACTAGGTGGCGCGAATCATGGCCTCTGAGATTCTAAGCGCGCGGCGGGCGGGCGTCCACGATCTCGGAGGTCATGCGCGAATGCTTTCCGGCATGCGCTGCCTGCCGCACAAGCGCTCTCTTCAGATGGCGCCACATACGAAATGCGAGTGCAAAGGAGTGGAGATCGAGGATAAATGCGAGCGGAGGAGAAGAGTGTCGCCACTTTGCGAAGTGCTAGGGGCTTTCACCCCCTCCCTCTATAGAGGAGAACCATGCCGAGCGATGCGCTGCGGAACGTGGCGCTGTCAGGCAACACGAACATTTGAGCGATGTTATTTACAGTGTGAAACTTACTTGGAGACATGCTAAACGATGGGTCAAAAAAAAACAAAGTTCTCACTAACGATCACATTTTTACGTTTAGGAACATACTAAGGGGTGGTGCGCACGAAGTTAACATTTAGTCACTGCGACGCCGAGTGACTCGACCAAGGTCTGATCACAAGTACGCGTAGCGCGTGGCACTGAAACGAGATGATATGGGCTAACGCTATGATATTACGGGGTGCGAATCCAGGCCTCCGAGATTCGAAGCGCGTGGCGGCCGCGCGCCCGCGATCTCGGAGGGCATGCGCGAATGCTTTCCGGCATGCGCTTCCTGCCGTGCAAGCGCTCTCTTCAGGTGGCGACACATTTGAAATGCGAGTGCGAAGGAGAGGAGATCGAGGAGAAACGCGAGCAGAGAAGGAGGGTGTCGCCACTTTGCGAAGTGCGAGGGGCTTTCACCCCCTCCCGGTATAGAGGAGACCCACGCCGAGGGAGGCGCCTCGGAAAGAGGCGCTGTCAGTCAACACGAACATTTGAGCGATGTTATTTACAGTGTGAAACTTACTTGGAGACGTGCTAAACGATGGGCCAAGAAAAGAACGGGGATTCTCACTAACGATCACATTTTTACGTTTAAGAACATACTAAGGGGTAGTGCGCACGAAGTTAACATTTAGTTACTGCGACGCCGAGTGACTCGACCAAGGTCTGATCACAAGTACGCGTAGCGCGTGGCACTGAACAGAGATGATATGGGCTAACGCTGTGATATTGGGGGGCGCGAATCGTGGCCTCCGAGATTCGAAGCGCACGGCGGCCGCGCAACCGCGATCTCGGAGGTCATGCGCGAATGCTCTCCGGCATGCGCTTCCTGCCGTGCAAGCGCTCTCTTCAGGTGGCGCCAGATTCGAAATGCGAGTGCGAAGGAGAGGAGATCAAGGAGAAACGCGAGCGGAGGAGGAGAGTGTCGCCACTTCACGAAGTGCTAGGGGCTTTCACCCCCTTTCTGTATAGAGGAGACCCACGCCGAGGGAGGCGCCTCGGAAAGAGGCGCTGTCAGTCAACACGAACATTTGAGCGATGTTATTTACAGTGTGAAACTTACTTGGAGACGTGCTAAACGATGGGCCAAGAAAAGAACGGGGGTTATCACTAATGATCACATTTTTAAATTTAAGAACATACTAAGGGGTGGTGCGCACGAAGTTAACATTTAATCACTGCGACACCGAGTGACTCGACCAAGGTCTGATCACAAATACGCGTAGCGCGTGGCATTGAACAGGGATTATATGGGCTAACGCTACGGTACTAGGTGGCGCGAATCATGGCCTCCGAGATTCTAAGCGCGCGGCGGGCGGGCGCCCACAATCTCGGAGGTCATGCGCGAATGCTCTCCGGCATGCGCTGCCTGCCGCGCAAGCGTTCTCTTCAGATGGCGCCACATTCGAAATGCGAGTGCAAAGGAGAGGAGATCGAGGATAAATGCGAGCGGAGGAGAAGAGTGTCGCCACTTTGCGAAGTGCTAGGGGCTTTCACCCTCTCCCTGTATAGAGGAGACCCATGCCGAGGGAGGCGCTGCGGAGCGAGGCGCTGTCAGTCAACACGAACATTTGAGCGATGTTATTTACAGTGTGAAACTTACTAGAAAGCGCGCTAAACGATGGGCCAAGAAAAAAACGGGGATTCTCACTAACGATCACATTTTTACATTTAAGACCATACTAAGGGGTGGTGCGCACGAAGTTAACATTTAATCACTGCGACGCCGAGTGACTCGACCAAGGTCTGATCACTGGTACGTAGCGCGTGGCACTGAACAGGGATTATATGGGCTAACGCTAAGATTTTAGGTGGCGCGAATCATGGCCTCCGAGATTCGAAGCGCACGGCGGCCGCGCACCTGCGATTTTGAAGGTCATGCGCGAATGCTCTCCGGCATGCGCTTCCTGCCGTGCAAGCGCTCTCTTCAGGTGGCGCCACATTCGAAATGCGAGTGCGAAGGAGAGGAGATCAAAAGGAAACGCGTGCGGAGGAGGAGAGTGTCGCCACTTCACGAAGTGCTAGGGGCTTTCACCCCCTCCCTGTATAGAGGAGACCCACGCCGAGGGAGGCGCTGCGGAGCGATGCGCTGTCAGTCAACACGAACATTTGAGCGATGTTATTTACAGCGTGAAACTTACTTGGAGACGTGCTAAACGATGGGCCAAGAAAAAAACGGGGGTTCTCACTAACGATCACATTTTTACAATTAGGAACATAATAAGGGGTGGTGCACACGAAGTTAACATTTAGTCACTGCGACGCCGAGTGACTCGACCAAGGTCTGATCACAAGTACGCGTAGCGTGTGGCACTGAACACAGATGATATGGGCTAACGCTATGATATTACGTGGCGCGAATCATGGCCTCCGAGATTCGAAGCATGCGGTGGCCGCACGCCCGCGATCTCGGAGGTCATGCGCGAATGCTCTCCGGCATGCACTGCCTGCGGCGCAAGCGCTCTTTTCAGGTGGCGCCGAATTCAAAATGCGAGTACGAAGGAGAGGAGATCGAGGAGAAACGCGAGCGGACGAGGAGAGTGTCGCCACTTTGCGAAGTGCTAGGGGCCTTCACCCCCTCCCTGTATAGAGGAGACCCACGCCCAGGGAGGCGCTGCGGAGAGAGGCGCTGTCAGTCAACACGAACATTTGAGCGATATGATTTATAGGGTGAAACTTATTTGGAAGCGCGCTAAACGATGGGCCAAGAAAAAAACGGGGGTTCTCACTGACAATCACATTTTTACATTTAAGACTATACTGAGGGTTGGTGCGCACGAAGTTAACATTTAATCACTGCGATGCCGAGTGACTCGACCAAGGTCTGATCACAAGTACGCGTAGCGCGTGGCATTGAACAGGGATTATATGGGCTAACGCTATGGTACTAGGTGGCGCGAATCATGGCCTCCGAGATTCTAAGCGCGCGGCGGGCGGGCGCCCACGATCTCGGAGGTCATGCGCGAATGCTCTCCGGCATGCGCTGCCTGCCGCACAAGAGCTCTCTTCAGATGGCGCCACATTCGAAATGCGAGTGCAAAGAAGAGGAGATCGAGGATAAATGCGAGTGGAGGAGAAGAGTGTCGCCACTTTGCGAAGTGCTAGGGGCTTTCACCCCCTCCCGGTATAGAGGAGACCCACGCCGAGGGAGGCGCTGCGGAGCGTGGCGCTGTCAGTCAACACGAACCTTTGAGCGATGTTATTTACAGTGTGAAACTTACTCTGAGACGCGCTAAACGATGGGTCAAGAAAAAAACAAAGTTCTCACTAACGATCACATTTTTACGTTTAGGAACATACTAAGGGGTGGTGCGCACGAAGTTAACATTTAGTCACTGCGACGCCGAGTGACTCGACCAAGGTCTGATCACAAGTACGCGTAGCGCGTGGCACTGAAACGAGATGATATGGGCTAACGCTATGATATTACGGGGTGCGAATCATGGCCTCCGAGATTCGAAGCGCGCGGCGGCCGCGCGCCCGCGATCTCGGGGGTCATGCGCGAATGCTTTCCGGCATGTGCTTCCTGCCGTGCAAGCGCTCTCTTCAGGTGGCGACACATTCGAAATGCGAGTGCGAAGGAGAGGAGATCGAGGAGAAACGCGAGCAGAGAAGGAGAGTGTCGCCACTTGGCGAAGTGCGAGGGGCTTTCACCCCCTCCCGGTATAGAAGAGACCCACGCCGAGGGAGGCGCTGCGGAGCGTGGCGCTGTCAGTCAACACGAACCTTTGAGCGATGTTATTTACAGTGTGAAACTTACTTGGAGACGCGCTAAACGATGGGTCAAGAAAAAAACAAAGTTCTCACTAATGATCACATTTTTACGTTTAGGAACATACTAAGGGGTGGTGCGCACGAAGTTAACATTTAGTCACTGCGACGCCGAGTGACTCGACCAAGGTCTGATCACAAGTACGCGTAGCGCGTGGCACTGAAACGAGATGATATGGGCTAACGCTATGATATTACGGGGTGCGAATTATGGCCTCCGAGATTCGAAGCGCGCGGCGGCCACGCACCCGCGATCTTGGAGGTCATGCGCGAATGCTTTCCGGCATGCGCTTCCTGCCGTGCAAGCGCTCTCTTCAGGTGGCGCAACATTTGAAATGCGAGTGCGAAGGAGAGGAGATCGAGGAGAAACGCGAGCGGATGAGGAGAGTGTCGCCACTTTGCGAAGTACTAGGGGCTTTCACCCCCTCCCTGTATAGAGAAGATTCACGCCGAGCGAAGCGCTGCGGAACGAGGCGCTGTCAGTCAATACGAACGTTTGAGCGATCTTATTTACAGTGTGAAACTTACTTGGAGACGCCCTAAACGATGGGCCAAGAATAAAACGGCGGTTCTCACTAACGATCACATTTTTACATTTAAGAACATAATAAGGGGTGGTGCGCACGAAGTTAACATTTAGTCACTGCGACGCCGAGTGACTCGACCAAGGTCTGATCACAAGTACGCGTAGCGCGTGGCACTGAACAGAGATTATATGGGCTAACGCTATGATATTAGGGGGCGCGAATCATGGCCTCCGAGATTCGAAGCGCGCGGCGGCCGCGCACCCGCGATCTCGGAGGTCATGCGCGAATGCTCTCCGGCATGCGCTTCCTGCCGTGCAAGCACTCTCTTCAGGTGGCACCACAATCGAAATGCGAGTGCGAAGGAGAGGAGATCGAGGAGAAACGCGAGCGGAGGAGGAGAGTGTCGCCACTTTACGAAGTGCTAGGGGCTTTTACTTCCTCCCTGTATAGAAGAGATCCACGCCGAGCGAGGCGCTGCGGAGCGAGGCGCTGTCAGTCAACACGAACATTTGAGCGATGTTATATACAGTGTGAAACTTACTTGGAGATGCGCTAAACGATGGGCCAAGAAAAAAACGGGGGTTCTCACTAACGATCACATTTTTACGTATAAGAACATACTAAGGGGTGGTGCGCGCGAAGTTAACATTTAGTCACTGCGACGCCGAGTGACTCGACCAAGTTCTGATCACAAGTACGCGTAGCGTGTGGCACTGAACAGAGATGGTATGGGCTAACGCTTTGATATTAGATGGCGCGAATCATGGCCTCCGAGATTCGAAGCGCACGGCGGCCGCGCACCTGCTATCTCGGAGATCATGCGCGAATGCTCTCCGGCATGCGCTGCCTGCCGCGCAAGCGCTCTCTTCAGGTGGCGTCACATTTGAAATGCGAGTGCGAAGGAGAGGAGATCGAGGAGAAACGCGAGCGGAGGGCGAGAGTGTCGCCACTTTGCGAAGTGCTAGGGGCTTTCACCCCCTCCCTGTATAGAGGAGACCCACGCCGAGGGAGGCGCTGCGGAGCGTGGCTCTGTCAGTCAACACCAACATATTAGCGATGTTATTTACAGTGTGAAACTTACTTGGAGACGCGCTAAACGATAGGCCAAGAAAAAACGGGGGTTCTCACTAACGATCACATTTTTACGTTTAGGAACATACTAATGGGTGGTGTGCATGAAGTTAACATTTAGTCACTGCGACGCCGAGTGACTCGACCAAGGTCTGATCACAAGTACGCGTACCGCGTGGCACTTAACAGAGATGATATGGGCTAACGCTATGATATTAGGTGGCGCGAATCATAACCTCCGAGATTCGAAGCGCGCGGCGGCCGCGCGCCCGCGATCTCAGAGGTCATGCGAGATTGCTCTCCGGCATGCACTGCCTGCCGCGCAAGCGCTCTCTTCAGGTGGCGCCACATTCGAAATGCAAGTGCGAAGGAGAGGAGATCGAGGAGAAACGTGAGCAGAGGAGGAGAGTGTCGCCACTTTGCGAAGTGCTAGGGGCTTTAACCCCCTCCCTCTATAGAGGAGACCCATGCCGAGGAATGCGCTGTGGAGCGTGGCGCTGTCAGTCAACACGAACATTTGAGCGATGTTATTTACAGCGTGAAACATACTTGGAGACGCGCTAAACGATGGGCCAAGAAAAAAACGGGGGTTCTCACTAACGATCACATTTTTACGTTTAGGAACATACTAAAGGGTGGTGCGCATGAAGTTGACATTTAGTCACTGCGACGCCGAGTGACTCGACCAAGGTCTGATCACAAGTACGCGTAGTGCGTGGCACTGAACAGAGATGATATGGGCTAACGCTATGATAATATGTGGCGCGAAGCACGGCCTCCGAGATTCGAAGCGCGTGGCGGCCGCGCACCTGCTATCTCGGAGGTCATGCGAGATTGCTCTCCGGCATGCACTGCCTGCCGCGCAAGCGCTCTCTTCAGGTGGCGCCACATTCGAAATGCAAGTGCGAAGGAGAGGAGATCGAGGAGAAGCATGAGCAGAGGAGGAGAGTGTCGCCACTTTGCGAAGTGCTAGGGGCTTTCACTCCCTCCCTCTATAGAGGAGACCCATGCCGAGGAATGCGCTGTGGAGCGTGGCTCTGTCAGTCAACACGAACATTTGAGAGATGTTATTTACAGTGTGAAACTTACTTGGAGACGCGCTAAACGATGGGCCAAGAAAAAAACGGGGGTTCTCACTATTGATCACATTTTTACGTTTAGGAACATACTAAGGGGTGGTGCGCACGAAGTTAACATTTAGTCACTGCGACGCCGAGTGACTCGACCAAGGTCTGATCACAAGTACGCGTAGCGCGTGGCACTGAACAGAGATGATATGGGCTAACGCTATGATATTAGGTGGCGCGAATCATGGCCTCCGAGATTCGAAGCACGCGGTGGCCGCGCGCCCGCGATCTCGGAAGTCATGCGCGAATGCTCTCCAGATATGCGCTGCCTGCCGCGCAAGCGCTCTCTTCAGGTGGCGCCACATTCAAAATGCGAGTGCGAAGGAGAGAAGATCGAGGAGAAACGCGAGCGGAGGAGGAGATTGTCGCCACTTTACGAAGTGCTAGGGGCTTTCACCCCCTCCCTGTATAGAGGAGACCCACGCCGACGGAGGCGCTGTGGAGCAAGGCACTGTCAGTCAACACGAACATTTGAGCGATGTTATTTACAGTGTGAAACTTAATTGGAGACGCGCTAAACGATGGGCCAAGAAAAAAACGGGGGTTCTCACTAACGATCACAATTTTACGTTTAAGAACCTACTAAGGGGTGGTGCGCACGAAGTTAACATTTAGTCACTGCGACGCCGAGTTACTTGACCAAGGTCTGATCACAAGTACACGTAGCGCGTGGCACTGAACAGAGATAATATGGGCTAATGCTATGATATTAGGTGGCGCGAATCATGGCCACCGAGATTCGAAGCACGTGGCGGCCGCACGCCTGCGATCCCGGAGGTCATGCGCGAATGCTCTCCAGATTGCGCTGCCTGCCACGCAAGCGCTCTCTTCAGGTGGCGCCACATTCGAAATGCGAGTGCGAAGGAAAGAAGATCGAGGAGAAACGCGAACGGAGGAGGAGATTGTCGCCACTTTACGAAGTGCTAGGGGCTTTCACCCCCTCCCTGTATAGAGGAGGCCCATGTCGAGGGAGGCACTGCAGGGCGAGGCGCTGTCAGTCAACACGAACATTTGAGCGATGTTATTTACAGTGTGAAACTTAATTGGAGACGCGCTAAACGATGGGAAAAGAAAAAAACGGGGGTTCTCACTAATGATCACAATTTTACGTTTAAGAACCTACTAAGGGGTGGTGCGCACGAAGTTAACATTTAGTCACTGCGACGCCGAGTTACTCGACCAAGGTCTGATCACAAGTACACGTAGCGCGTGGCACTGAACAGAGATGATATGGGCTAACGCTATGATATTAGGTGGCGCGAATCATGGCCACCGAGATTCGGAGCACGTGGCGGCCGCGCGCCTGCGATCTCGGAGGTCATGCGCGAATGCTCTCCGGCACGCACTGCCTGCCGCGCAAGCGCTCTCTTCAGGTGGCGCCACATTCGAAATACGAGTGCGAAGGAGAGAAGATCGAGGAGAAACGCGAGCGGAGGAGGAGATTGTCGCCACTTTACGAAGTGCTAGGGGCTTTCACCCCCTGCCTGTATAGAGGAGGCCCACGTCGAGGGATGCGCTGCGGAGAGAGGCGCTGTCAGTCTACACGAACATTTGAGCGATGTTATATACAGTGTGAAACTTACTTGGAGATGCGCTAAACGATGGGCCAAGAATAAAACGGGGGTTCTCACCAACGATCACAATTTTACGTTTAAGAATCTACTAAGGGGTGGTGCGCACGAAGTTAACATTTAGTCACTGCGACACCGAGTTACTCGACCAAGGTCTGATCACAAGTACGCATGCGCGTGGCACTGAACAGAGATGATATGGGCTAACGCTATGATATTATGTGGCGCGAATCATGGCCACCGAGATTCGAAGCACGTAGCGGCCGCGCGCCTGCGATCTCGGAGGTCATGCGCGATTGCTGTCTGGCATGCACTGCCTGCCGCGCAAGAGCTCTCTTCAGGTGGCGCCACATTCGAAATGCAAGTGTGAAGGAGAGGAGATCGAGGAGAAACGTGAGCGGAGGAGGAGAGTGTCGCCACTTTGCGAAGTGCTAGGGGCTTTAACCCCCTCCCTGTATAGAGGAGACCCACGCCGAGGGATGCGCTGCGGAGGGTGGCGCTGTCAGTCAACACGAACATTTGAGCGATGTTATTTACAGTGTGAAACTCACTTGGAAACGCGCTAAACGATGGGCCAAGAAAAAAACGGGGGTTCTCACTACTGATCACATTTTTACATTTAAGAACATACTAATGGGTGGTGCGCATGAAGTTAACATTTAGTCACTGCGACGCCGAGTGACTCGACCAAGGTCTGATCACAAATACGCGTAGCGTGTGGCACTGAACAGAGATGATATGGGCTAACGCTTTGATATTAGATGGCGGAATTCATGGCCTCCGAGATTCGAAGTGCGCGGCGGCCGCGCGCCTGCGATCTCGAAGGCCATGCGCAAATGCTCTCCAGCATGCGCTGCCTGCCGCGCAAGCACTCTCATCAGGTGGCGCCACACTCGATATGCGAGTGCGAAGGAGAGGAGATCGAGGAAAAACGCGAGCGGAGGAGGAGAGTGTCCACACTTTGCGAAGTGCTAGGGGCTTTCACTCCCTCCCTGTATAGAGGAGACCCATGCCGAGGGAGGCGCTGCGGAGCGTGGCTCTGTCAGTCAACACGAACATTTGAGCGATGTTATTTACAGTGTGAGACTTACTTGGTGACGCGCTAAACGATGGGCCAAGAAAAAACGGGGGTTCTCACTAACGATCAAATTTTTACGTTTAAGAACATACTAAGGGGATGGTGCGCACAAAGTTAACTTTTAGTCACTGCGACGCCGAGTGACTCGACCAAGGTCTGATCAACAATACGCGTAGCGTGTGGCACTGAACAGAGATGATATGGGCTAACACTTTGATATTAGATGGCGCGAATCATGGCCTTCGAGATTCGAAGTGCGCGGTGGCCGCGCGCCTGCGATTTTGGAGGTCATGCGCAAATGGTCTCCGGCATGCGCTTCTTGCCGTGCAAGCGCTCTCTTCAGGTGGCGCCACATTCGGAATGCGAGTGCGAAGGAGAGGAGATCGAGGAGAAACGCGAGCGCAGGAGGAGAGTGTCGCCACTTTGCGAAGTGCTAGGGGCTTTCACCCCCTCCCTGTATAGAGGAGACCTACGCCGAGGGAGGCGCTGCGGAGCGTGGCGCTGTCAGTCAACACGAACATTTCAGCGATATTATTTACAGTGTGAAACTTACTTGGAGACGCGCTAAACGATGGGCTAAGAAAAAAAACGGGGGTTCTCACTAACGATCACTATTTACGTTTAACAACATACTAAGGGGTGGTGCGCACGAAGTTAACATTTAGTCACTGCGACGCTGAGTGACTCGACCAAGGTCTGATGACAAGTACGCGTAGCGCGTGGCACTTAACAGAGATGATATGGGCTAACGCTATGATATTAGGTGGCGCGAATAATAACCTCCGAGATTCGAAGCACGCGGCGGCCGCGATCTCGGATGTCATGCGCGAATGCTCTCCGGCAAGCGCTGCCTGCCGCGCAAGCGCTTTCTTCAGGTAGCGCCACATTCGAAATGCGAGTGCGAAGGAGAGGAGATCGAGGAGAAACGCGAGCGGGGGAGGAGAGTGTTGACACTTTGCGAAGTGCTAGGGGCTTTCACCCCCTCCCATTATAGAGGAGACCCACGCCGAGGGAGGCGATGCGGAGCGTGGCTCTGTCAGTCAACACGAACATTTGAGCGATGTTATTTACAGTGTGAAACTTACTTGGAGACGCGCTAAACGATGGGCCAAGAAAAAACGGGGGTTCTCACTACTGATCACATTTTTACGTTTAAGAACTTACTAAGGGGTGGTGCGCACGAAGTTAACATTTAATCACTGCGACGCCCAGTTACTCGACCAAGGTCTGATCACAAGTACGCGTAGCGCGTGGCACTGAACAGAGATGATATGGGCTAACGCTATGATATTAGGTGGCGCAAATCATGGCCTCCGAGATTTCGAGCGCGCGGCGGGCGCGCGCCCGCGATCTCGAAGGTCATGCGCGAATGCTCTCCGGCATGCGCTTCCTGCCGCGCAAGTGCTCTCTTCAGGTGGTGCCACATTCGAAATGCACATGCGAAGGAGAGAAGATAGAGGAGAAACGTGAGCGGAGGAGGAGAGTGTCGCCACTTTGCGAAGTGCTAGGGGCTTTCACCCCCTCCCTGTATAGAGGAGACCCACCCCGATGGAGGCGCTGCAGAGCGAGGCTCTGTCAGTCAACACGAACGTTTGAGCGATGTTATTTACAGTGTGAAACTTACTTTGAGACGCGGTAAACGATGGACCAAGAAAAAAACGGGGGTTCTCACTAACGATCACATTTTTACATTTAAGAACATACTAGGGGGTGGTGCGCAAGAAGTTAACATTTAGTCACTGCGACGCCGAGTGACTCGACCAAGGTCTGATCACAAGTACGCGTAGCGCGTGGCACTGAACAGAGATGATATGGGCTAACGCTTTGATATTAGATGGCACGAATCATGGCCTCCGAGATTCGAAGCGCGCGGCGGCCGCGCGCCTGCGATCTCGGAGGCCATGCGCGAATGCTCTCCGGCATGCGCTGCCTGCCGCGCAAGCACTCTCTTCAGGTGGCGCCAAATTCGAACTGCGAGTGCGAAGGAGAGGAGATCGATGAGAAACGCGAGCGGGGGAGGAGAGTGTTGACACTTTGCGAAGTGCTAGGGGCTTTCACCCCCTCCCTGTATGGAGGAGACCCACCCCGAGGGAGGCGCTGCAGAGCGAGGCGCTGTCAGTCAACACGAACGTTTGAGCGATGTTATTTACAGTGTGAAACTTACTTGGAGACGCGGTAAACGATGGACCAAGAAAAAAACGGTAGTTCTCACTAACGATCACATTTTTACATTTAAGAACATACTAGGGGGTGGTGCGCACGAAGTTAACGTTTAGTCACTGCGACGCCGAGTGACTCGACCAAGGTCTGATCAAGAGTACGCGTAGTGCATGGCACTGAACAGAGATGATAAGGGCTAACGCTATGATATTAGGTGGCGCGAAGCACGGCCTCCGAGATTCGAAGCACGCGGCGGCCGCGATCTCGGATGTCATGCGCGAATGCTCTCCGGCAAGCGCTGCCTGCCGCGCAAGCGCTTTCTTCAGGTAGCGCCACATTCGAAATGCGAGTGCGAAGGAGAGGAGATCGAGGAGAAACGCGAGCGGGGGAGGAGAGTGTTGACACTTTGCGAAGTGCTAGGGGCTTTCACCCCCTCCCTTTATAGAGGAGACCCACGCCAAGGGAGGCGATGCGGAGCGTGGCTCTGTCAGTCAACACGAACATTTGAGCGATGTTATTTACAGTGTGAAACTTACTTGGAGACGCGCTAAACGATGGGCCAAGAAAAAACGGGGGTTCTCACTACTGATCACATTTTTACGTTTAAGAACTTACTAAGGGGTGGTGCGCACGAAGTTAACATTTAATCACTGCGACGCCCAGTTACTCGACCAAGGTCTGATCACAAGTACGCGTAGCGCGTGGCACTGAACAGAGATGATATGGGCTAACGCTATGATATTAGGTGGCGCAAATCATGGCCTCCGAGATTCGAAGCGCGCGGCGGCCGCGCGCCTGCGATCTCGGAGGCCATGCGGGAATGCTCTCCGGCATGCGCTGCCTGCCGCGTAAGCGCTCTCTTCAGGTTGCGCCACATTCGAAATGCGAGTGCGAAGGAGAGAAGTTCGAGGAGAAACGCGAGCGGAGGAGGAGAGTGTCGAAACTTTGCTAAGTGCTATGGGCTTTCACTCCCTCCCTGTATAGAGGAGACCCACGCCGAGGGAGGTGCTGCGGAGCGTGGCTCTGTCAGTCAACACGAACATTTGAGCGATGTTATTTACAGTGTGAAACTTACTTGGAGACGCGCTAAACGATGGGCCAAGAAAAAAACGGGGGTTCTCACTAACGATCACATTTTTACGTTTAGGAACATACTAAGGGGTGGTGCGCATGAAGTTAACACTTAGTCACTGCGACGCCGAGTGACTCGACCAAGGTCTGATCAAGAGTACGCGTAGTGCATGGCACTGAACAGAGATGATAAGGGCTAACGCTATGATATTTGGTGGCGCGAAGCACGGCCTCCGAGATTCGAAGCACGCGGCGGCCGCGATCTCGGATGTCATGCGCGAATGCTCTCCAGCAAGCGCTGCCTGCCGCGCAAGCGCTTTCTTCAGGTAGCGCCACATTCGAAATGCGAGTGCGAAGGAGAGGAGATCGAGGAGAAACGCGAGCGGGGGAGGAGAGTGTTGACACTTTGCGAAGTGCTAGGGGCTTTCACCCCCTCCCTTTATAGAGGAGACCCACGCCGAGGGAGGCGATGCGGAGCGTGGCTCTGTCAGTCAACACGAACATTTGAGCGATGTTATTTACAGTGTGAAACTCACTTGGAGACGCGCTAAACGATGGGCCAAGAAAAAACGGGGGTTCTCACTACTGATCACATTTTTACGTTTAAGAACTTACTAAGGGGTGGTGCGCACGAAGTTAACATTTAATCACTGCGACGCCCAGTTACTCGACCAAGGTCTGATCACAAGTACGCGTAGCACGTGGCACTGAACAGAGATGATATGGGCTAACGCTATGATATTAGGTGGCGCAAATCATGGCCTCCGAGATTTCGAGCGCGCGGCGGGCGCGCGCCCGCGATCTCGAAGGTCATGCGCGAATGCTCTCCGGCATGCGCTTCCTGCCGCGCAAGTGCTCTCTTCAGGTGGTGCCACATTCGAAATGCACATGCGAAGGAGAGAAGATAGAGGAGAAACGTGAGCGGAGGAGGAGAGTGTCGCCACTTTGCGGAGTGCTAGGGGCTTTCACCCCCTCCCTGTATAGAGGAGACCCACCCCGAGGGAGGCGCTGCAGAGCGAGGCTCTGTCAGTCAACACGAACGTTTGAGCGATGTTATTTACAGTGTGAAACTTACTTGGAGACGCGGTAAACGATGGACCAAGAAAAAAACGGTAGTTCTCACTAACGATCACATTTTTACATTTAAGAACATACTAGGGGGTGGTGCGCACGAAGTTAACGTTTAGTCACTGCGATGCCGAGTGACTCGACCAAGGTCTGATCACAAGTACGCGTAGCGCGTGGCACTGAACAGAGATGATATGGGCTAACGCTTTGATATTAGATGGCGCGAATCATGGCCTCCGAGATTCGAAGCGCGCGGCGGCCGCGCGCCTGCGATCTCGGAGGCGATGCGCGAATGCTCTCCGGCATGCGCTGCCTGCCGCGTAAGCGCTCTCTTCAGGTGGCGCCACATTCGAAATGCGAGTGCGAAGGAGAGGAGATCGGGGAGAAATGCGAGCGTATGAGGAGAGTGTCGACACTTTGCGAAGTGCTAGGGGCTTTCACCCCCTCCCTGTATAGAGGAGACCTACGCCGAGGGAGGCGCTGCGGAGCGTGGCGCTGTCAGTGAACACGAACATTTGAGCGATATTATTTACAGTGTGAAACTTACTTGGAGGCGCGCTAAACGATGGGCCAAGAAAAAAACGGGGGTTCTCACTAACGATCACAATTTTACGTTTAAAAACATACTAAGGGGTGGTGCGCACAAAGTTAACATTTAGTCACTGCAACGCCGAGTGACTCGACCAAGGTCTGATCACAAGTACGCGTAGCGCGTGGCACTGAACAGAGATGATATGGGCTAACGCTTTGATATTAGATGGCGCGAATCATGGCCTCCGAGATTCGAAGCGCGCGGCGGCCGCGCGCCTGCGATCTCGCAGGCCATGCGGGAATGCTCTCCGGCATGCGCTGCCTGCCGCGTAAGCGCTCTCTTCAGGTTGCGCCACATTCGAAATGCGAGTGCGAAGGAGAGGAGTTCGAGGAGAAACGCGAGCGGAGGAGGAGAGTGTCGAAACTTTGCTAAGTGCTATGGGCTTTCACTCCCTCCCTGTATAGAGGAGACCCACGCCGAGGGAGGTGCTGCGGAGCGTGGCTCTGTCAGTCAACACGAACATTTGAGCGATGTTATTTACAGTGTGAAACTTACTTGGAGACGCGCTAAACGATGGGCCAAGAAAAAAACGGGGGTTCTTAATACTGATAACATTTTTACACTTAAGAACATAATAAGGGGTGGTGCGCACGAAGTTAACATTTAGTCACTGCGACGCCGAGTGACTCGACCAAGGTCTGATCACAAGTACGCGTAGCGCGTGGCACTGAACAGAGATGATATGGGCTAACGCTATGATATTAGGTGGTGCAAATCATAACCTCCAAGATTCGAAGCGCGCGGCGGCCGCGCGCCCGCGATCTCGGAGGTCATGCGCAATTGCTCTCCGGCATGCACTGCCTGCCACGCAAGCGCTCTCGTCAGGTGGCGCCACAATCGAAATGCAAGTGCGAAGGAGAGGAGATCGAGGAGAAACGTGAGCGGAGGAGGAGAGTGTGGCCACTTTGCGAAGGGCTAGGGGCTTTTACCCCCTCCCTGTATAGAGGAGACCCATGCCGAGGGAGGCGCTGCGGAGCGTGGCGCTGTCAGTCAACACGAACATTTGAGCGATGTTATTTACAGCGTGAAACATACTTGGAGACGGGCTAAACGATGGGCCAAGAAAAAAACGGGGGTTCTCACTAACGATCACATTTTTACGTTTAGGAACATACTAAGGGGTGGTGCGCATGAAGTTAACATTTAGTCACTGCGACGCCAAGTGACTCGACCAAGGTCTGATCATAAGTACGCGTAGTGCGTGGAACTGAACAGAGATGATATGGGCTAACGCTTTGATATTAGGTGGCGCGAATCATGGCCTCCGAGATTCGAAGCGCTCGGCGGCCGCGCACCTGCGATTTTGGAGGTCATGCGCAAATGGTCTCCGGCATGCGCTTCCTGCCGTGCAAGCGCTCTCTTCAGGTGGCGCCACATTCGAAATGCGAGTGCGAAGGAGAGCAGATCGAGGAGAAACGCGAGCGGAGGAGGAGAGTGTCGCCACTTTGCGAAGTTCTAGGGGCTTTCACCCCCTCCCAGTATAGAGGAGATCCACGCCGAGCAAGGCGCTGTCAGTCAACACGAACGTTTGGGCGATGTTATTTACAGTGTGAAACTCACTTGGAGACGCGCTAAACGATGGGCCAAGAAAAAAACGGGGGTTCTCACTAACGATCACAATTTTACGTTTAAGAACATACTAAGGGGTGGTGCGCACGAAGTTAACATTTAGTCACTGCGATGCCGAGTGACTCGACCAAGGTCTGATCACAAGTACGCGTAGCAGGTGGCACTGAACAGAGATGATATGGGCTAAAGCTTTGATATTAGATGGCGGAATTCATGGCCTCCGAGATTCGACGCGCGCGGCGGCCGCGCGCCTGCGATCTCGAAGGCCATGCGCAAATGCTCTCCGGCATGCGCTGCCTGCCGCGCAAGCGCTCTCTTCAGGTGGCGCCACACTCGAAATGCGAGTGCGAAGGAGAGGAGATCGAGGAGAAACGCGAGCGGAGGAGGAGAGTGTCGACACTGCGAAGTGCTAGGGGCTTTCACTCCCTCCCTGTATAGAGGAGACCCATGCCGAGGGAGGCGCTGCGGAGCGTGGCTCTGTCAGTCAACACGAACATTTGAGCGATGTTATTTACAGTGTGAAACTTACTTGGTGACGCGTTAAACGATGGGCCAAGAAAAAAACGGGGGTTCTCACTAACGATCACATTTTTACGTTTAAGAACATACTAAGGGGTGGTGCGCACAAAGTTAACATTTAGTCACTGCGACGCCGAGTGACTCGACCAAGGTCTGATCACAAGTACATGTAGTGCGTGGCACTGAACAGAGATGATATGGGCTCACGCTATGATATTAGGTGGCGCGAATCATGTCCTTCGATATTCGAAGCGTGCGGCTGCCGTGCGCCCGCTATCTCGGAGGTAATGCGCGAATGCTCTCCGGCATGCGCTGCCTGCCGCGCAAGCGCTCTCTTCAGGTGGCGCCACATTCAAAATGCGAGTGCGAAGGATAGGAGATCGAGGAGAAACGCGAGCGGGGGAGGAGTGTGTTGACACTTTGCGAAGTGCTAGGGGCTTTCACCCCCTCCCAGTATAGAGGAGACCCACGCCGAGGGAGGCGCTGCGGAGCGTGGCTCTGTGAGTCAACACGAACATTTGAGCGATGTTATTTACAGTGTGAAACTTACTTGGAGACGCGCTAAACGATGGGCCAAAAAAAAACGGGGGTTCTCACTACTGATCACATTTTTACGTTTAAGAACTTACTAAGGGGTGGTGCGCACAAAGTTAACATTTAATCACTGCGACGCCCAGTGACTCGACCAAGGTCTGATCACAAGTACGCGTAGCGCGTGGCACTGAACAGAGATGATATGGGCTAACGCTATGATATTAGGTGGCGCAAATCATGGCCTCCGAGATTTGGAGCGCGCGGCAGGCGTGCGCCCGCGATCTCGAAGGTAATGCGCGAATGCTCTGCGGCATGCGCTGCCTGCCGCGCAAGCGCTCTCTTTAGGTGGCGCCACATTCGAAATGCGAGTGTGAAGGAGAGGAGATCGAGAAGAAACCCGAGCAGAGGAGGAGAGTGTCACCACTTTGCGAATGCTAGGGGATTTCACCCCCTCCCTGTATAGAGGAGACCCATGCCGAGGGAGGCGCTGCGGAGCGTGGCGCTGTCAGTCAACACGAACATTTGAGCGATGTTCTTTACAGCGTGAACCATACTTGGAGACGGGCTAAACGATGGGCCAAGAAAAAAACGGGGGTTCTCACTAACCATCACATTTTTACGTTTAGGAACATACTAAGGGGTGGTGCACATGAAGTTAACATTTAGTCACTGCGACGCCAAGTGACTCGACCAAGGTATGATCACAAGTACGCGTAGTGCGTAGCACTGAACAGATGATATGGGCTAACGCTATGATATTAGGTGGCGCGAAGCACGGCCTCCAAGATTCGATGCACGCGGCGGCCGCGATCTTGGATGTCATGCGCGAATGCTCTCCGTCAAGCGCTGCCTGCCGCGCAAGCGCTTTCTTCAGGTGGCACCACATTCGAAATGCGAGTGCGAAGGAGAGGAGATCGAGGAGAAACCCGAGCGGACGAGGAAAGTTTCGCCACTTTGCGAAGTGCTAGGGGCTTTCACCGCCTCCCTGTATAGAGGAGATCCACGCCGAGCAAGGCGCTGTCAGTCAACACGAACGTTTGAGCGATGTTATTTACAGTGTGAAACTTACTTGGAGACGCGGTAAACGATGGACAAAGAAAAAAACGGGGGTTCTCACTAACGATCACATTTTTACATTTAAGAACATACTAAGGGGTGGTGCGCACGAAGTTAACATTTAGTCACTGCGACGCCGAGTGACTCGACCAAGGTCTGATCACAAGTACGCGTAGCGCGTGGCACTGAACAGAGATGATATGGGCTAACGCTTTGATATTAGATGGCGCGAATCATGGCCTCCGAGATTCGAAGCGCGCGGCGGCCGCGCGCCTGCGATTTTGGAGGTCATGCGCAAATGGTCTCCGGCATGCGCTTCCTACCGTGCAAGCGCTCTCTTTAGGTGGCGCCACATTCGAAATGCGAGTGCGAAGGAGAGGAGATCGAGGAGAAACGCGAGCGGAAGAGGAGAGTGTCGCCACTTTGCGAAGTGCTAGGGGCTTTCACCCCCTCCCTGTATAGAGGAGACCTACGCCGAGGGAGGCGCTGCGGAGCGTGGCGCTGTCAGTCAACACGAACATTTGAGCGATATTATTTACCTTGTGAAACTTACTTGGAGACGCACTAAACGATGGGCCAAAAAAAAGGGGTTTCTCACTAACGATCACTATTTACGTTTGATTGATTTGTGGGGTTTAACGTCCCAAAACCACCATATGATTATGAGAGACGCCGTAGTGAAGGGCTCCGGAAATTTTGACCACCTGGGGTTCTTTAACGTGCACCCAAATCTGAGCACACGGGCCTCGACATTTCCTCCTCCATCGGAAATGCACTATTTACGTTTAACAACATACTAAGGGGTGGTGCGCACGAAGTTAACATTTAGTCACTGCGACGCCGAGCGACTCGACCAAGGTCTGATCACAAGTACGCGTAGCGCGTGGCACTGAACAAAGATGATATGGGCTAACGCTGTGATATTAGGTGGCGCGAATCATAACCTTGGAGATTCGAAGCGCGCGGCGGCCGCGCGCCCGCGATCTCGGAGGTCATGCGCGATTGCTCTCCAGCATGCACTGCCTGCCGTGCAAGCGCTCTCTTCAGGTGGCGCCACATTCGAAATCCAAGTGCGAAGGAGAGGAGATCGAGGAGAAACGTGAGCGGAGGAGGAAAGTGTGCCAGTTTGCGAAGTGCTAGGGGCTTTTACCCCCTTCCTGTATAGAGGAGACCCATGCCGAGGGAGGCGCTGCGGAGCGTGGCGCTGTCAGTCAACACGAACATTTGAGCGATGTTATTTACAGCGTGAAACATACTTGGAGACGCGCTAAACGATGGGCCAAGAAAAAAACGGGGGTTCTCACTAACGATCACATTCTTACGTTTAGGAACATACTAAGGGGTGGTGCGCATGAAGTTAACATTTAGTCACTGCGACGCCGAGTGACTCGACCAAGGTCTGATCACAAGTACGCGTAGCGCGTGGCACTGAACAGAGATGATATGGGCTAACGCTATGATATTAGGTGGCGCGAATCATAACCTCCGAGATTCGAAGCGCGCGGCGGCCGCGCGCCCGCGATCTCGGAGGTCATGCGCGATTGCTCTCCGGCATGCACTGCCTGCCGCGCAAGCCCTCTCTTCAGGTAGTGCCACATTCGAAATGCAAGAGCGAAGGAGAGGAGATCAAGGAGAAACGTGAGCGGAGGAGGAGAGTGTGGCCACTTTGCGAAGTGCTAGGGGCTTTTACCCCCTCCCTGTATAGAGGAGACCCATGCCGAGAGAGGCGCTGCGGAGCTTGGCGCTGTCAGTCAACACGAACATTTGAGCGATGTTATTTACAGTGTGAAACTTACTTGGAGACGCGCTAAACGATGGGCCAAGAAAAAAACGGAGGTTCTCACTAACGATCACAATTTTACGTTTAAGAACATACTAAGGGGTGGTGCGCACGAAGTTAACATTTAGTCACTGCGACGCCGAGTGACTCGACCAAGGTCTGATCACAAGTACGCGTAGCGCGTGGCACTGAACAGAGATGATATGGGCTAACGCTTTGATATTAGATGGCGGAATTCATGGCCTCCGAGATTCGAAGCGCGCGGCGGCCGCGTGCCTGCGATCTCGAAGGCCTTGCGCAAATGCTCTCCGGCATGCGCTGCCTGCCGCGCAAGCGCTCTCTTCAGGTGGCGCCACACTCGAAATGCGAGTGCGAAGGAGAGGAGATCGAGGAGAAACGCGAGCGGAGGAGGAGAGTGTCGACACTTTGCGAAGTGCTAGGGGCTTTCACTCCCTCTCTGTATAGAGGAGACCCATGCTGAGGGAGGCGCTGCGGAGCGTGGCTCTGTCAGTCAACACGAACATTTGAGCGATGTTATTTACAGTGTGAAACTTACTTGGAGACGCGCTAAACGATGGGCCAAGAAAAAAACGGGGGTTCTCACTAACGATCACATTTTTACGTTTAAGAACATAGTAAGGGGTGGTGCGCACAAAGTTAACATTTAGTCACTGCGACGCCGAGTGACTCGACCAAGATCTGCTCCCAAGTGCATATAGTGCGTGGCACTGAACAGAGATGATAAGGGCTCACGCTATGATATTAAATGGCGCGAATCATGGCCCCCGAGATTCGAAGCGCGCGGCGGCCGCGCGCCTGCGATCTCGGAGGCCATGCGCGAATGCTCTCCGGCATGCGCTGCCTGCCGCGCAAGCGCTCTCTTCAGGTGGCGCCACATTCGAAATGCGAGTGCGAAAGAGGAGATCGAGGAGAAACGCGAGCGGGGGAGGAGAGTGTTGACACTTTGCGAAGTGCTAGGGGCTTTAACCCCCTCCCTGTATAGAGGAGACCCATGCCGAGGGAGGCGCTGCGGAGCGTGGCTCTGTCAGTCAACACGAACATTTGAGCGATGTTATTTACAGTGTGAAACTTACTTGGAGACGCGCTAAACGATGGGTCAAGAAAAAACGGGGGTTCTCACTACTGATCACATTTTTACGTTTAAGAACTTACTAAGGGGTGGTGCGCACAAAGTTAACATTTAATCACTGCGACGCCCAGTGACTCGACCAAGGTCTGATCACAAGTACGCCTAGCGCGTGGCACTGAACAGAGATGATATGGGCTAACGCTATGATATTAGGTGGCGCAAATCATGGCCTCCGAGATTAGGAGCGCGCGGCGGGCGCGCGCCCGCGATCTCGAAGGTCATGCGCGAATGCTCTCCGGCATGCGCTGCCTGCCGCGCAAGCGCTCTCTTCAGGTGGCGCCACATTCGAAATGCGAGTGTGAAGGAGAGGAGATCGAGAAGAAACCCGAGCAGAGGAGGAGAGTGTCACCACTTTGCGAATGCTAGGGGATTTCACCCCCTCCCTGTATAGAGGAGACCCATGCCGAGGGAGGCGCTGCGGAGCGTGGCGCTGTCAGTCAACACGAACATTTGAGCGATGTTCTTTACAGCGTGAACCATACTTGGAGACGGGCTAAACGATGGGCCAAGAAAAAAACGGGGTTCTCACTAACCATCACATTTTTACGTTTAGGAACATACTAAGGGGTGGTGCACATGAAGTTAACATTTAGTCACTGCGACGCCAAGTGACTCGACCAAGGTATGATCACAAGTACGCGTAGTGCGTAGCACTGAACAGATGATATGGGCTAACGCTATGATATTAGGTGGCGCGAAGCACGGCCTCCAAGATTCGATGCACGCGGCGGCCGCGATCTTGGATGTCATGCGCGAATGCTCTCCGTCAAGCGCTGCCTGCCGCGCAAGCGCTTTCTTCAGGTGGCACCACATTCGAAATGCGAGTGCGAAGGAGAGGAGATCGAGGAGAAACCCGAGCGGACGAGGAAAGTTTCGCCACTTTGCGAAGTGCTAGGGGCTTTCACCGCCTCCCTGTATAGAGGAGATCCACGCCGAGCAAGGCGCTGTCAGTCAACACGAACGTTTGAGCGATGTTATTTACAGTGTGAAACTTACTTGGAGACGCGGTAAACGATGGACAAAGAAAAAAACGGGGGTTCTCACTAACGATCACATTTTTACATTTAATAACATACTAAGGGGTGGTGCGCACGAAGTTAACATTTAGTCACTGCGACGCCGAGTGACTCGACCAAGGTCTGATCACAAGTACGCGTAGCGCGTGGCACTGAACAGAGATGATATGGGCTAACGCTACGATATTAGGTGGTGCGAATCATAACCTCCGAGATTCGAAGCGCGCGGCGGCCGCGCGCCCGCGATCTCGGAGGTCATGCGCGATTGCTCTCCGGCATGCACTGCCTGCCGCGCAAGCGCTCTCTTCAGGTAGTGCCACATTCGAAATGCAAGAGCGAAGGAGAGGAGATCAAGGAGAAACGTGAGCGGAGGAGGAGAGTGTGGCCACTTTGCGAAGTGCTAGGGGCTTTTACCCATCCCTGTATAGAGGAGACCCATGCCGAGAGAGGCGCTGCGGAGCTTGGCGCTGTCAGTCAACATGAACATTTGAGCGATGTTATTTACAGTGTGAAACTTACTTGGAGACGCGCTAAACGATGGGCCAAGAAAAAAACGGAGGTTCTCACTAACGATCACAATTTTACGTTTAAGAACATACTAAGGGGTGGTGCGCACGAAGTTAACATTTAGTCACTGCGACGCCGAGTGACTCGACCAAGGTCTGATCACAAGTACGCGTAGCGCGTGGCACTGAACAGAGATGATATGGGCTAACGCTTTGATATTAGATGGCGGAATTCATGGCCTCCGAGATTCGAAGCGCGCGGCGGCCGCGTGCCTGCGATCTCGAAGGCCATGCGCAAATGCTCTCCGGCATGCGCTGCCTGCCGCGCAAGCGCTCTCTTCAGGTGGCGCCACACTCGAAATGCGAGTGCGAAGGAGAGGAGATCGAGGAGAAACGCGAGCGGAGGAGGAGAGTGTCGACACTTTGCGAAGTGCTAGGGGCTTTCACTCCCTCTCTGTATAGAGGAGACCCATGCTGAGGGAGGCGCTGCGGAGCGTGGCTCTGTCAGTCAACACGAACATTTGAGCGATGTTATTTACAGTGTGAAACTTACTTGGAGACGCGCTAAACGATGGGCCAAGAAAAAAACGGGGGTTCTCACTAACGATCACATTTTTACGTTTAAGAACATAGTAAGGGGTGGTGCGCACAAAGTTAACGTTTAGTCACTGCGACGCCGAGTGACTCGACCAAGATCTGCTCACAAGTGCATATAGTGCGTGGCACTGAACAGAGATGATAAGGGCTCACGCTATGATATTAGATGGCGCGAATCATGGCCCCCGAGATTCGAAGCGCGCGGCGGCCGCGCGCCTGCGATCTCGGAGGCCATGCGCGAATGCTCTCCGGCATGCGCTGCCTGCCGCGCAAGCGCTCTCTTCAGGTGGCGCCACATTCGAAATGCGAGTGCGAAGGAGAGGAGATCGAGGAGAAACGCGAGCGGGGGAGGAGAGTGTTGACACTTTGCGAAGTGCTAGGGGCTTTAACCCCCTCCCTGTATAGAGGAGACCCATGCCGAGGGAGGCGCTGCGGATCGTGGCTCTGTCAGTCAACACGAACATTTGAGCGATGTTATTTACAGTGTGAAACTTACTTGGAGACGCGCTAAACGATGGGTCAAGAAAAAACGGGGGTTCTCACTACTGATCACATTTTTACGTTTAAGAACTTACTAAGGGGTGGTGCGCACAAAGTTAACATTTAATCACTGCGACGCCCAGTGACTCGACCAAGGTCTGATCACAAGTACGCCTAGCGCGTGGCACTGAACAGAGATGATATGGGCTAACGCTATGATATTAGGTGGCGCAAATCATGGCCTCCGAGATTAGGAGCGCGCGGCAGGCGCGCGCCTGCGATCTCGAAGGTAATGCGCGAATGCTCTGCGGCATGCGCTGCCTGCCGCGCAAGCGCTCTCTTTAGGTGGCGCCACATTCGAAATGCGAGTGTGAAGGAGAGGAGATCGAGAAGAAACGCGAGCGGAGGAGGAGAGTGTCACCACTTTGCGAATGCTAGGGGCTTTCACCTCCTCCCTGTATAGAGGAGACCCATGCCGAGGGAGGCGCTGTGGAGCGTGGTGCTGTCAGTCAACACGAACATTTGAGCGATGTTATTTACAGCGTTAAACATACTTGGAGACGGGCTAAACGATGGGCCAAGAAAAAAACGGGGGTTATCACTAACGATCACATTTTTACGTTTAGGAACATACTAAGGGGTGGTGCGCATGAAGTTAACATTTAGTCATTGCGACGCCAAGTGTCTCGACCAAGGTATGATCACAAGTACGCGTAGCGCGTGGCACTGAACAGATGATATGGGCTAACGCTATGATATTAGGTGGCGCGAAGCACGGCCTCCGAGATTCGAAGCACGTGGCGGCAGCGATCTTGGATGTCATGCGCGAATGCTCTCTGGCAAGCGCTGCCTGCCGCGCGAGCGCTTTCTTCAGGTGGCACCACATTCGAAATGCGAGTGCGAAGGAAAGGAGATCGAGGAGAAACCCCAGCGGACGAGGAGAGTGTCGCCACTTTGCGAAGTGCTAGGGGCTTTCACCGCCTCCCTGTATAGAGGAGATCCACGCCGAGCAAGGCGCTGTCAGTCAACACGAACGTTTGAGCGATGTTATTTACAGTGTGAAACTTACTTGGAGACGCGCTAAACGATGGGTCAAGAAAAAACGGGGGTTCTCACTACTGATCAAATTTTTACGTTTAAGAACTTACTAAGGGGTGGTGCGCACGAAGTTAACATTTAATCACTGCGACGCCCAGTTACTAGACCAAGGTCTGATCACAAGTACGCGTAGCGCGTGGCACTGAACAGAGATGATATGGGCTACCGCTACGATATTAGGTGGCGCAAATCATGGCCTCCGAGATTTCGAGCCCGCGGCGGGCGCGCGCCCGCGATCTCGAAGGTCATGCGCGAATGCTCTCCGGCATGCGCTGCCTGCCGCGCAAGCGCTCTCTTTAGGTGGCGCCACATTACAAATGCGAGTGCGAAGGAGAGGAGATCGAGGAGAAACGCGAGCGGAGGAGGAGAGTGTCGCCACTTCAAGAAGTGCTAGGGGCTTTCACCCCCTCCCTGTATAGAGGAGACCCACGCCGAGGGAGGCGCTGCGGAGCGTGGCTCTGTCAGTCAACACGAACATTTGAGCGATGTTATTTACAGTGTGAAACTTACTTGGAGACGCGCTAAACGATGGGCCAAGAAAAAAACGGGGGTTCTCACTACTGATCACATTTTTACATTTAAGAACATACTAAGGGGTGGGGCGCACGAAGTTAACATTTAGTCACTGCGACGCCGAGTGACTCGACCAAGGTCTGATCACAAGTACGCGTAGCGCGTGGCACTGAACAGAGATGATATGGGCTAACGCTTTGATATTAGATGGCGCGAATCATGGCCTCCGAGATTCGAAGCGCGCGGCGGCCGCGCGCCTGCGATTTTGGAGGTCATGCGCAAATGGTCTCCGGCATGCGCTTCCTGCCGTGCAAGCGCTCTCTTCAGGTGGCGCCACATTCGAAATGCGAGTGCGAAGGAGAGGAGATCGAGGAGAAACGCGAGCGGAAGAGGAGAGTGTCGCCACTTTGCGAAGTGCTAGAGGCTTTCACCCCCTCCCTGTATAGAGGAGACCTACGCCGAGGGAGGCGCTGCGGAGCGTGGCGCTGTCAGTCAACACGAACATTTGAGCGATATTATTTACAGTGTGAAACTTACTTGGAGACGCGCTAAACGATGGGCCAAAAAAGGGGGTTCTCACTAACGATCACTATTTACGTTTAACAACATACTAAGGGGTGGTGCGCACGAAGTTAACATTTAGTCACTGCGACGCCGAGCGACTTGACCAAGGTCTGATCACAAGTACGCGTAGTGCGTGGCACTGAACAGAGATGATATAGGCTAATGCTTTGATGTTAGGTGGCGCGAAGCACGGCCTCCGAGATTCGAAGCACGCGGCGGCCGCGATCTCGGAGGTCATGCGCGATTGCTCTCCAGCATGCACTGCCTGCCGTGCAAGCGCTCTCTTCAGGTGGCGCCACATTCGAAATCCAAGTGCGAAGGAGAGGAGATCGAGGAGAAACGTGAGCGGAGGAGGAGAGTGTGCCAGTTTGCGAAGTGCTAGGGGCTTTTACCCCCTTCCTGTATAGAGGAGACCCACGCCGAGGGAGGCGCTGCGGAGCGTGGCTCTGTCAGTCAACACGAACATTTGAGCGATGTTATTTACAGCGTGAAATATACTTGGAGACGCGCTAAACGATGGGCCAAGAAAAAAACGGGGGTTTTCACTAACGATCACATTCTTACGTTTAGGAACATACTAAGGGGTGGTGCGCATGAAGTTAAAATTCAGTCACTGCGACGCCGAGTGACTCGACCAAGGTCTGATCACAAGTACGCGTAGCGCGTCGCACTGAACAGAGATGATATGGGCTAACGCTATGATATTAGGTGGCGCGAATCATAACCTCCGAGATTCGAAGCGCGCGGCGGCCGCGCGCCCGCGATCTCGGAGGTCATGCGCGATTGCTCTCCGGCATGCACTGCCTGCCGCGCAAGCGCTCTCTTCAGGTAGTGCCACATTCTAAATGCAAGAGCGAAGGAGAGGAGATCAAGGAGAAACGTGAGCGGAGGAGGAGAGTGTGGCCACTTTGCGAAGTGCTAGGGGCTTTTACCCCCTCCCTGTATAAAGGAGACCCATGCCGAGGGAGGCGCTGCGGAGCTTGGCGCTGTCAGTCAACACGAACATTTGAGCGATGTTATTTACAGTGTGAAACTTACTTGGAGACGCGCTAAACGATGGGCCAAGAAAAAAACGGAGGTTCTCACTAACGATCACAATTTTACGTTTAAGAACATACTAAGGGGTGGTGCGCACGAAGTTAACATTTAGTCACTGCGACGCCGAGTGACTCGACCAAGGTCTGATCACAAGTACGCGTAGCGCGTGGCACTGAACTGAGATGATATGGGCTAACGCTTTGATATTAGATGGTGGAATTCATGGCCTCCGAGATTCAAAGCGCGCGGCGGCCGCGTGCCTGCGATCTCGAAGGCCATGCGCAAATGCTCTCCGGCATGCGCTGCCTGCCGCGCAAGCGCTCTCTTCAGGTGGCGCCACACTCGAAATGCGAGTGCGAAGGAGAGGAGATCGAGGAGAAACGCGAGCGGAGGAGGAGAGTGTCGACACTTTGCGAAGTGCTAGGGGCTTTCACTCCCTCTCTGTATAGAGGAGACCCATGCCGAGGGAGGCGCTGCGGAGCGTGGCTCTGTCAGTCAACACGAACATTTGAGCGATGTTATTTACAGTGTGAAACTTACTTGGAGACGCGCTAAACGATGGGCCAAGAAAAAAACGGGGGTTCTCACTAACGATCACATTTTTACGTTTAAGAACATACTAAGGGGTGGTGCGCACAAAGTTAACATTTAGTCACTGCGACGCCGAGTGACTCGACCAAGATGTGCTCACAAGTGCATATAGTGCGTGGCACTGAACAGAGATGATAAGGGCTCACGCTATGATATTAGATGGCGCGAATCATGGCCCCCGAGATTCGAAGCGCGCGGCGGCCGCGCGCCTGCGATCTCGGAGGCCATGCGCGAATGCTCTCCGGCATGCGCTGCCTGCCGCGCAAGCGCTCTCTTCAGGTGGCGCCACATTCGAAATGCGAGTGCGAAGGAGAGGAGATCGAGGAGAAACGCGAGCGGGGGAGGAGAGTGTTGACACTTTGCGAAGTGCTAGGGGCTTTAACCCCCTCCCTGTATAGAGGAGACCCATGCCGAGGGAGGCGCTGTGGAGCGTGGCTCTGTCAGTCAACACGAACATTTGAGCGATGTTATTTACAGTGTGAAACTTACTTGGAGACGCGCTAAACGATGGGTCAAGAAAAAACGGGGGTTCTCACTACTGATCACATTTTTACGTTTAAGAACTTACTAAGGGGTGGTGCGCACAAAGTTAACATTTAATCACTACGACGCCCAGTGACTCGACCAAGGTCTGATCACAAGTACGCCTAGCGCGTGGCACTGAACAGAGATGATATGGGCTAACGCTATGATATTAGGTGGCGCAAATCATGGCCTCCGAGATTAGGAGCGCGCGGCGGGCGCGCGCCCGCGATCTCGAAGGTCATGCGCGAATGCTCTCCGGCATGCGCTGCCTGCCGCGCAAGCGCTCTCTTTAGGTGGCGCCACATTCGAAATGCGAGTGTGAAGGAGAGGAGATCGAGAAGAAACGCGAGCGGAGGAGGAGAGTGTCACCACTTTGCGAATGCTAGGGGCTTTCACCTCCTCCCTGTATAGAGGAGACCCATGCCGAGGGAGGCGCTGCGGAGCGTGGTGCTGTCAGTCAACACGAACATTTGAGCGATGTTATTTACAGCGTTAAACATACTTGGAGACGGGCTAAACGATGGGCCAAGAAAAAAACGGGGGTTCTCACTAACGATCACATTTTTACGTTTAAGAACATACTAAGGGGTGGTGCGCATGAAGTTAACATTTAGTCATTGCGACACCAAGTGTCTCGACCAAGGTATGATCACAAGTACGCGTAGCGCGTGGCACTGAACAGATGATATGGGCTAACGCTATGATATTAGGTGGCGCGAAGCACGGCCTCCGAGATTCGAAGCACGTGGCGGCCGCGATCTTGGATGTCATGCGCGAATGCTCTCTGGCAAGCGCTGCCTGCCGCGCGAGCGCTTTCTTCAGGTGGCACCACATTCGAAATGCGAGTGCGAAGGAAAGGAGATCGAGGAGAAACCCGAGCGGACGAGGAGAGTGTCGCCACTTTGCGAAGTGCTAGGGGCTTTCACCGCCTCCCTGTATAGAGGAGATACACGCCGAGCAAGGCGCTGTCAGTCAACACGAACGTTTGAGCGATGTTATTTACAGTGTGAAACTTACTTGGAGACGCGCTAAACGATGGGCCAAGAAAAAACGGGGGTTCTCACTACTGATCAAATTTTTACGTTTAAGAACTTACTAAGGGGTGGTGCGCACGAAGTTAACATTTAATCACTGCGACGCCCAGTTACTCGACCAAGGTCTGATCACAAGTACGCGTAGCGCGTGGCACTGAACAGAGATGATATGGGCTACCGCTACGATATTAGGTGGCGCAAATCATGGCCTCCGAGATTCGATGCACGCGGCGGCCGCGATCTTGGATGTCATGCGCGAATGCTCTCCGTCAAGCGCTGCCTGCCGCGCAAGAGCTTTCTTCAGGTGGCACCACAATCGAAATGCGAGTGCGAAGGAGAGGAGATCGAGGAGAAACCCGAGCGGACGTGGAGAGTGTCGCCACTTTGCGAAGTGCTAGGGGCTTTCACCGCCTCCCTGTATAGAGGAGATCCACGCCGAGCAAGGCGCTGTCAGTCAACACGAACGTTTGAGCGATGTTATTTACAGTGTGAAACTTACTTGGAGACGCGCTAAACGATGGGCCAAGAAAAAAACGGGGGTTCTCACTACTGATCACATTTTTACATTTAAGAACATACTAAGGGGTGGTGCGCATGAAGTTAACATTTAGTCACTGCGACGCCAAGTGACTCGACCAAGGTCTGATCACAAGTACGCGTAGTGCGTGGCACTGAACAGAGATGATATAGGCTAATGCTATGATATTAGGTGGCGCGAAGCACGGCCTCCGAGATTCGAAGCACGTGGCGGCCGCGATCTTGGATGTCATGCGCGAATGCTCTCTGGCAAGCGCTGCCTGCCGCGCGAGCGCTTTCTTCAGGTGGCACCACATTCGAAATGCGAGTGCGAAGGAAAGGAGATCGAGGAGAAACCCGAGCGGACGAGGAGAGTGTCGCCACTTTGCGAAGTGCTAGGGGCTTTCACCGCCTCCCTGTATAGAGGAGATACACGCCGAGCAAGGCGCTGTCAGTCAACACGAACGTTTGAGCGATGTTATTTACAGTGTGAAACTTACTTGGAGACGCGCTAAACGATGGGCCAAGAAAAAAACGGGGGTTCTCAATAACGATCACAATTTTACGTTTAAGAACATACTAAGGGGTGGTGCGCACGAAGAAAACATTTAGTCACTGCGACGCCGAGTGACTCGACCAAGGTCTGATCACAAGTACGCGTAGCGTGTGGCACTGAACAGAGATGATATGGACTAACGCTTTGATATTAGATGGCGGAATTCATGGCCTCCGAGATTCGAAGCGCGCGGCGGCCGCGCGCCTGCGATCTCGAAGGCCATGCGCAATAGCTCTCCGGCATGCGCTGCCTGCCGCGCAAGCGCTCTCTTCAGGTGGCGCCACACTCGAAATGTGAGTGCGAAGGAGAGGAGATAGAGGAGAAGCGCGAGCAGAGGAGGAGAGTGTCGACACTTTGCGAAGTGCTAGGGGCTTTCACTCCCTCCCTGTATAGAGGAGACCCATGCCGAGGGAGGCGCTGCGGAGCGTGGCTCTGTCAGTCAACACGAACATTTGAGCGATGTTATTTACAGTGTGAAACTTACTTGGTGACGCGCTAAACGATGGGCCAAGAAAAAAACGGGGGTTCTCACTAACGATCACATTTTTACGTTTAAGAACATACTATGGGGTGGTGCTAACAAAGTTAACATTTAGTCACTGCGACGCCGAGTGACGCGAGCGGAGGAGGAGAGTGTCGCCACTTTGTGAAAGTCTAGGGGCTTTCACCCCTCCCTGTATAGAGGAGACCCACGCCGAGGGAGGCGCTGCGGAGCGTGGCGCTGTCAGTCAACACGGACATTTGAGCGATGTTATCTACTGTGTGAAACTTACTTGGAGACGCACTAAACGATGGGCCAAGAAAAAAACGGGAGTTCTCACTAACGATCACATTTTTACGTTTAAGAACATACTAAGGGGTGGTGAGCACAAAGTTAACATTTAGTCACTGCGACGCCGAGTGACTCGACCAAGGTCTGATCACAAGTACGCGTAGCGCGTGGCACTGAACAGAGATGATATGGGCTAACGCTTTGATATTAGATGGCGCGAATCATGGCTTCCGAGATTCGAAGCGCGCGGCGGCCGCGCGCCTGCGATTTTGGAGGTCATGCGCAAATGGTCTCCGGCATGCGCTTCCTGCCGTGCAAGCGCTCTCTTCAGGTGGCGCCACATTCGAAATGCGAGTGCGAAGGAGAGGAGATCGAGGAGAAACGCGAGCGGAGGAGGAGAGTGTCGCCACTTTGCGAAGTGCTAGGGGCTTTCACCCCCTCCCTGTATAGAGGAGACCTACGCCGAGGGAGGCGCTGCGGAGCGTGGCGCTGTCAGTCAACACGAACATTGGAGCGATGTTATTTACAGCGTGAAACATACTTGGAGACGCGCTAAACGATGGGCCAAGAAAAAAACGGGGGTTCTCACTAACGATCACATTCTTACGTTTAGGAACATACTAAGGGGTGGTGCGCATGAAGTTAACATTTAGTCACTGCGACGCCGAGTGACTCGACCAAGGTCTGATCACAAGTACGCGTAGCGCGTGGCACTGAACAGAGATGATATGGGCTAACGCTATGATATTGGGTGGCGCGAATCATAACCTCCGAGATTCGAAGCGCGCGGCGGCCGCGCGCCCGCGATCTCGGAGGTCATGCGCGATTGCTCTCCGGCATGCACTGCTTGCCGCGCAAGCGCTCTCTTCAGGTGGCGCCACATTTGAAATGCAAGTGCGAAGGAGAGGAGATCAAGGAGAAACGTGAGCGGAGGAGGAGAGTGTGGCCACTTTGCGAAGTGCTAGGGGCTTTTACCCCCTCCCTGTATAGAGGAGACCCATGCCGAGGGAGGCGCTGCGGAGCTTGGCGCTGTCAGTCAACACGAACATTTGAGCGATGTTATTTACTGTGTGAAACTTACTTGGAGACGCGCTAAACGATGGGCCAAGAAATAAACGGCGGTTCTCACTAACGATCACAATTTTACGTTTAAGAACATACTAAGGGGTGGTGCGCACGAAGTTAACATTTAGTCACTGCGACGCCGAGTGACTCGACCAAGGTCTGATCACAAGTACGCGTAGCGCGTGGCACTGAACAGAGATGATATGGGCTAACGCTTTGATATTAGATGGCGGAATTCATGGCCTCCGAGATTCGAAGCGCGCGGCGGCCGCGTGCCTGCGATCTCGAAGGCCATGCGCAAATGCTCTCCGGCATGCGCTGCCTGCCGCGCAAGCGCTCTCTTTAGGTGGCGCCACATTTGAAATGCGAGTGTGAAGGAGAGGAGATCGAGAAGAAACGCGAGCGGAGGAGGAGAGTGTCACCACTTTGCGAATGCTAGGGGCTTTCACCTCCTCCATGTATAGAGGAGACCCATGCCGAGGGAGGCGCTGCGGAGCGTGGTGCTGTCAGTCAACACGAACATTTGAGCGATGTTATTTACAGCGTTAAACATACTTGGAGACGGGCTAAACGATGGGCCAAGAAAAAAACGGGGGTTCTCACTAACGATCACATTTTTACGTTTAGGAACATACTAAGGGGTGGTGCGCATGAAGTTAACATTTAGTCACTGCGACGCCAAGTGTCTCGACCAAGGTATGATCACAAGTACGCGTAGTGCGTGGCACTGGACAGATGATATGGGCTAACGCTATGATATTAGGTGGCGCGAAGCACGGCCTCCGAGATTCGAAGCACGTGGCGGGCGCGATCTTGGATGTCATGCGCGAATGCTCTCCGGCAAGCGCTGCCTGCCGCGCGAGCGCTTTCTTCAGGTGGCACCACATTCGAAATGCGAGTGCGAAGGAAAGGAGATCGAGGAGAAACCCGAGCGGACGAGGAGAGTGTCGCCACTTTGCGAAGTGCTAGGGGCTTTCACCGCCTCCCTGTATAGAGGAGATCCACGCCGAGCAAGGCGCTGTCAGTCAACACGAACGTTTGAGCGATGTTATTTACAGTGTGAAACTTACTTGGAGACGCGCTAAACGATGGGCCAAGAAAAAAACGGGGGTTCTCACTAACGATCACAATTTTACGTTTAAGAACATACTAAGGGGTGGTGCGCACGAAGTTAACATTTAGTCACTGCGACGCCGAGTGACTCGACCAAGGTCTGATCACAAGTACGCGTAGCGTGTGGCACTGAACAGAGATGATATGGGCTAACGCTTTGATATTAGATGGCGGAATTCATGGCCTCCGAGATTCGAAGCGCGCGGCGGCCGCGCGCCTGCGATCTCTAAGGCCATGCGCAATAGCTCTCCGGCATGCGCTGCCTGCCGCGCAAGCGCTCTCTTCAGGTGGCGCCACACTCGAAATGCGAGTGCGAAGGAGAGGAGATCGAGGAGAAACGCGAGCGGAGGAGGAGAGTGTCGACACTTTGCGAAGTGCTAGGGGCTTTCACTCCCTCCCTGTATAGAGAAGACCCATGCCGAGGGAGGCGCTGCGGAGCGTGGCTCATTCAGTCAACACGAACATTAGAGCGATGTTATTTACAGTGTGAAACTTACTTGGAGACGCGCTAAACGATGGGCCAATAAAAAAACGGGGGTTCTCACTAACGATCACATTTTTACATTTAAGAACATACTAGGGGGTGGTGCGCACGAAGTTAACATTTAGTCACTGCGACGCCGAGTGACTCGACCAAGGTCTGATCACAAGTACGCGTAGCGCGTGGCACTGAACAGAGATGATATGGGCTAACGCTTTGATAATAGATGGCGCGAATCATGGCCTCCGAGATTAGAATCGCGCGGCGGCCGCGCGCCTGCGATCTCGGAGGCCATGCGCGAATGCTCTCCGGCATGGCTGCCCTCCGCGTAAGCGCTCTCTTCAGGTGGCGCCACATTCGAAATGCGAGTGCGAAGGAGAGGAGATCGAGGAGAAACGCGAGCGGAGGAGGAGAGTGTCGAAACTTTGCGAAGTGCTAGGGGCTTTCACCCCCTCCCTGTATAGAGGAGACCCACGCCGAGGGAGGCGCTGCGGAGCGTGGCTCTGTCAGTCAACACGAACATTTGAGCGATGTTATTTACAGTGTGAAACTTACTTGGAGACGCGCTAAACGATGGGCCAAGAAAAAAACGGGGGTTCTTACTACTGATCACATTTTTGCATTTAAGAACTTACTAAGGGGTGGTGCGCACAAAGTTAACATTTAATCACTGCGACGCCCAGTGACTCGACCTAGGTCTGATCACAAGTACGCGTAGTGCGTGGCACTGAACAGAGATGATATGGGCTAACGCTATGATATTAGGTGGCGCGAAGCACAGCCTCCGAGATTCGAAGCACGCGGCTGCCGCGATCTTGGATGTCATGCGCGAATGCTCTCCGGCAAGCGCTGCCTGCCGCGCAAGCGCTTTCTTCAGGTGGCGCCACATTCGAAATGCGAGTGCGAAGGAGAGGAGATCGAGGAGAAACCCGAGCGAACGAGAAGAGTGTCGCCACTTTGCGAAGTGCTAGGGGCTTTCACCGCCTCCCTGTATAGAGGAGATCCACGCCGAGCAAGGCGCTGTCAGTCAACACGAACGTTTTGGCGATGGTATTTACAGTGTGAAACTCACTTGGAGACGCGCTAAACGATGGGCCAAGAAAAAACGGGGGTTCTCACTAACGATCACAATTTTACGTTTAAGAACATACTAAGGGGTGGTGCGCACAAAGTTAACATTTAGTCACTGCGACGCCGACTGATTCGACCAAGGTCTGATCCCAAGTACGCGTAGCAGGTGGCACTGAACAGAGATGATATGGGCTAACGCTTTGATATTAGATCGCGGAATTTATGGCCTCCGAGATTTGACGCGCGCGGCGGCCGCGCGCCTGCGATCTCGAAGGCCATGCGCAAATGCTCTCCGGCATGTGCTGCCTGCTGCGCAAGCGCTCTCTTCAGGTGGCGCCACACTCGAAATGCGAGTGCGAAGGAGAAGAGATCGAGGAGAAACGTGAGCGGAGGAGGAGAGTGTCGACACTTTGCGAAGTGCTAGGGGCTTTCACTCCCTCCCTGTATAGAGGAGACCCATGCCGAGGGAGGCGCTGCGGAGCGTGGCTCTGTCAGTCAACACGAACATTTGAGCGATGTTATTTACAGTGTGAAACTTACTTGGTGACGCGCTAAACGATGGGCCAAGAAAAAAATGGGGGTTCTCACTAACGATCACATTTTTACGTTTAAGAACATACTATAGGGTGGTGCGCACAAAGTTAACATTTAGTCACTGCGACGCCGAGTGACTCGACCAAGGTCTGATCACAAGTACATGTAGTGCGTGGCACTGAACAGAGATGATATGGGCTCACGCTATGATATTAGGTGGCGCGAATCATGCCCTTCGATATTCGAAGCGCGCGGCGGCCATGCGCCCGCGATCTCGGAGGTGATGCTCGAATGCTCTCAGGCATGCGCTGCCTGCTGCGCAAGCGCTCTCTTCAGGTGGTGCCACATTCGAAATGCAAGTTTGAAGGAGAGGAGATCGAGGAGAAACGTGAGCGGAGGAGGAGAGTGTCGACACTTTGCGAAGTGCTAGGGGCTTTCACTCCCTCCCTGTATAGAGGAGACCCATGCCGAGGGAGGCGCTGCGGAGCGTGGCTCTGTCAGTCAACACGAACATTTGAGCGATGTTATTTACAGTGTGAAACTTACTTGGTGACGCGCTAAACGATGGGCCAAGAAAAAAATGGGGGTTCTCACTAACGATCACATTTTTACGTTTAAGAACATACTATAGGGTGGTGCGCACAAAGTTAACATTTAGTCACTGCGACGCCGAGTGACTCGACCAAGGTCTGATCACAAGTACATGTAGTGCGTGGCACTGAACAGAGATGATATGGGCTCACGCTATGATATTAGGTGGCGCGAATCATGCCCTTCGATATTCGAAGCGCGCGGCGGCCATGCGCCCGCGATCTCGGAGGTGATGCTCGAATGCTCTCAGGCATGCGCTGCCTGCTGCGCAAGCGCTCTCTTCAGGTGGTGCCACATTCGAAATGCAAGTTTGAAGGAGAGGAGATCGAGGAGAAACGCGGTGGAGGAGGAGAGTGTCGCCACTTTGTGAAGTGCTAGGGGCTTTCACCCCTCCCTGTGTAGAGGAGACCCACGCCGAGGGAGGCGCTGCAGAGCGTGGCGCTGTCAGTCAACACGAACATTTGAGCGATGTTATCTACTGTGTTAAACTTACTTGGAGACGCACTAAACGATGGGCCAAGAAAAAAACGGGAGTTCTCACTAACGATCACATTTTTACGTTTATGAACACACTAAGGGGTGGTGAGCACGAAGTTAACATTTAGTCACTGCGACGCCGAGTGACTCGACCAAGGTCTGATCACAAGTACGCGTAGCGCGTGGCACTGAACAGAGATGATATGGGCTAACGCTTTCATATTAGATGGCGCGAATCATGGCCTCCGAGATTCGAAGCGCACGGCGGCTGCGCGCCTGGGATTTTGGAGGTAATGCGCAAATGGTCTCCGGCATGCACTTCCTGCCGTGCAAGCGCTCTCTTCAGGTGGCGCCACAATCGAAATGCAAGATCGAAGGAGAGGAGATCGAGGAGAAACGTGAGCGGAGGAGGAGAGTGTGGCCACTTTGCGAAGTGCTAGGGGCTTTTACCCCCTCCCTGTATAGAGGAGACCCATGCCGAGGGAGGCGCTGCGGAGCGTGGCGCTGTCAGTCAACACGAACATTTGAGCGATATTATTTACAGTGTGAAACTTACTTGGAGACGCGCTAAACGATGGGCCAAAAAAAGGGGGTTCTCACTAACGATCACTATTTGCGTTTAATAACATACTAAGGGGTGGTGCGCACGAAGTTAACATTTAGTCACTGCGACGCCGAGCGACTCGACCAAGGTCTGATCACAAGTACGCGTAGCGCGTGGCACTGAACAAAGATGATATGGGCTAACGCTATGATATTAGGTGGCGCGAATCATAACCTTCAGGATTCGAATCGCGCGGCGCCCGCGCGCCCGCGATCTCGGAGGTCATGCGCGATTGCTCTCCAGCATGCACTGCCTGCCGTGCAAGCGCTCTCTTCAGGTGGCGCCACATTCAAAATCCAAGTGCGAAGGAGAGGAGATCGAGGAGAAACGTGAGCGGAGGAGGAGAGTGTGCCAGTTTGCGAAGTGCTAGGGGCTTTTACCCCCTTCCTGTATAGAGGAGACCCATGCCGAGGGAGGCGCTGCCGAGCGTGGCGCTGTCAGTCAACACGAACATTTGAGCGATGTTATTTACAGCGTGAAACATACTTGGAGACGCGCTAAACGATGGGCCAAGAAAAAAACGGGGGTTCTCACTAACGATCACATTCTTACGTTTAGGAACATACTAAGGGGTGGTGCGCATGAAGTTAACATTTAGTCACTGCGACGCCGAGTGACTCGACCAAGGTCTGATCAGAAGTACGCGTAGCGCGTGGCACTGAACAGAGATGATATGGGCTAACGCTATGATATTCGGTGGCGGAATTCATGGCCTCCGAGATTCGAAGTACGCGGCGGCCGCGTGCCTGCGATCTCGAAGGCCATGCGCAAATGCTGTCCGGCATGCGCTGCCTGCCGTGCAAGCGCTCTCTTCAGGTGGCGCCACACTCGAAATGCGAGTGCGAAGGAGAGGAGATCGAGGAGAAACGCGAGCGGAGGAGGAGAGTGTCGACACTTTGCGAAGTGCTAGGGGCTTTCACTCCCTCTCTGTATAGAGGAGACCCATGCCGAGGGAGGCGCTGCGGAGCGTGGCTCTGTCAGTCAACACGAACATTTGAGCGATGTTATTTACAGTGTGAAACTTACTTGGAGACGCGCTAAACGATGGGCCAAGAAAAAAACGGGGGTTCTCACTAACGATCACGTTTTTACATTTAAGAACATACTAGGGGGTGGTGCGCACGAAGTTAACATTTAGTCACTGCGACGCCGAGTGACTCGACCAAGGTCTGATCACAAGTACGCGTAGCGCGTGGCACTGAACAGAGATGATATGGGCTAATGCTTTGATATTAGATGGCGCGAATCATGGCCTCCGAGATTCGAAGCGCACGGCGGCTGCGCGCCTGGGATTTTGGAGGTCATGCGCAAATGGTCTCCGGCATGCACTTCCTGCCGTGCAAGCGCTCTCTTCAGGTGGCGCCACAATCGAAATGCAAGATCGAAGGAGAGGAGATCGAGGAGAAACGTGAGCGGAGGAGGAGAGTGTGGCCACTTTGCGAAGTGCTAGGGGCTTTTACCCCCTCCCTGTATAGAGGAGACCCATGCCGAGGGAGGTGCTGCGGAGCGTGGCGCTGTAGGTCAACACGAACATTTGAGCGATATTATTTACAGTGTGAAACTTACTTGGAGACGCGCTAAACGATGGGCCAAAAAAAGGGGATCTCACTAAAGATCACTATTTACGTTTATTAACATACTAAGGGGTGGTGCGCACGAAGTTAACATTTAGCCACTGCGACGCCGAGCGACTCGACCAAGGTCTGATCACAAGTACGCGTAGCGCGTGGCACTGAACAAAGATGATATGGGCTAACGCTATGATATTAGGTGGCGCGAATCATAACCTCCGAGATTCGAAGCGCGCGGCGGCCGCGCGCCCGCGATCTCGGAGGTCATGCGCGATTGCTCTCCGGCATGCACTGCCTGCTGCGCAAGCGCTCTCTTCAGGTGGCGCCACAATCGAAATGCAAGATCGAAGGAGAGGAGATCGAGGAGAAACGTGAGCGGAGGAGGAGAGTGTGGCCACGTTGCGAAGTGCTAGGGGCTTTTACCCCTCCCTGTATAGAGGAGACCCATGCCGAGGGAGGCGCTGCGGAGTGTGGCGCTGTCAGTCAACACAAACATTTGAGCGATGTTATTTACAGCGTGAAACATACTTGGAGACGGGCTAAACGATGGGCCAAGAAAAAAACGGGGGTTCTCACTAACGATCACATTTTTACGTTTAGGAACATACTAAGGGGTGGTGCGCATGAAGTCAACATTTAGTCACTGCGACGCCAAGTGACTCGACCAAGGTCTGATCACAAGTACGCGTAGTGCGTGGCACTGAACAGAGATGATATGGGCTAACGCTATGATATTAGGTGGCGCGAAGCACGGCCTCCGAGATTCGAAGCACGCGGCTGCCGCGATCTTGGATGTCATGCGCGAATGCTCTCCGGCAAGCGCTGCCTGCCGCGCAAGCGCTTTCTTCAGGTGGCGCCACATTCGAAATGCGAGTGCGAAGGAGAGGAGATCGAGGAGAAACCCGAGCGAACGAGAAGAGTGTCGCCACTTTGCGAAGTGCTAGGGGCTTTCACCGCCTCCCTGTATAGAGGAGATCCACGCCGAGCAAGGCGCTGTCAGTCAACACGAACGTTTGGGCGATGGTATTTACAGTGTGAAACTCACTTGGAGACGCGCTAAACGATGGGCCAAGAAAAAACGGGGGTTCTCACTAACGATCACAATTTTACGTTTAAGAACATACTAAGGGGTGGTGCGCACGAAGTTAACATTTAGTCACTGCGACGCCAAGTGACTCGACCAAGGTCTGATCCCAAGTACGCGTAGCAGGTGGCACTGAACAGAGATGATATGGGCTAACGCTTTGATATTAGATCGCGGAATTTATGGCATCCGAGATTTGACGCGCGCGGCGGCCGCGCGCCTGCGATCTCGAAGGCCATGCGCAAATGCTCTCCGGCATGTGCTGCCTGCTGCGCAAGCGCTCTCTTCAGGTAGCGCCACATTCGAAATGCGAGTGCGAAGGAGAAAAGATCGAGGAGAAACGCGAGCGGAGGAGGAGAGTGTCGACACTTTGCGAAGTGCTAGGGGCTTTCACTCCCTCCCTGTATAGAGGAGACCCATGCCGAGGGAGGCGCTGCGGAGCGTGGCTCTGTCAGTCAACACGAACATTTGAGCGATGTTATTTACAGTGTGAAACTTACTTGGTGACGCGCTAAACGATGGGCCAAGAAAAAAATGGGGGTTCTCACTAACGATCACATTTTTACGTTTAAGAACATACTAAGGGGTGGTGCGCACAAAGTTAACATTTAGTCACTGCGACGCCGAGTGACTCGACCAAGGTCTGATCACAAGTACATGTAGTGCGTGGCACTGAACAGAGATGATATGGGCTCACGCTATGATATTAGGTGGCGCGAATCATGCCCTTCGATATTCGAAGCGCGCGGCGGCCATGCGCCCGCGATCTCGGAGGTCATGCGCGAATGCTCTCAGGCATGCGCTGCCTGCTGCGCAAGCGCTCTCTTCAGGTGGCGCCACATTCGAAATGCAAGTTTGAAGGAGAGGAGATCGAGGAGAAACGCGAGCGGAGGAGGAGAGTGTCGCCACTTTGTGAAGTGCTAGGGGCTTTCACCCCTCCCTGTATAGAGGAGACCCACGCCGAGGGAGGCGCTGCAGAGCGTGGCTCTGTCAGTCAACACGAACATTTGAGCGATGTTATCTACTGTGTTAAACTTACTTGGAGACGCACTAAACGATGGGCCAAGAAAAAAACGGGAGTTCTCACTAACGATCACATTTTTACGTTTATGAACATACTAAGGGGTGGTGAGCACGAAGTTAACATTTAGTCACTGCGACGCCGAGTGACTCGACCAAAGTCTGATCACAAGTACGCGTAGCGCGTGGCACTGAACAGAGATGATATGGGCTACCGCTACGATATTAGGTGGCGCAAATCATGGCCTCCGAGATTTCGAGCGCGCGGCGGGCGCGCGCCCGCGATCTCGACGGTCATGCGCGAATGCTCTCCGGCATGCGCTGCCTGCCGCGCAAGCGCTCTCTTTAGGTGGCGCCACATTAGAAATGCAAGTTTGAAGGAGAGGAGATCGAGGAGAAACGCGAGCGGAGGAGGAGAGTGTCGCCACTTTGTGAAGTGCTAGGGGCTTTCACCCCTCCCTGTATAGAGGAGACCCACGCCGAGGGAGGCGCTGCAGAGCGTGGCGCTGTCAGTCAACACGAACATTTGAGCGATGTTATCTACTGTGTTAAACTTACTTGGAGACGCACTAAACGATGGGCCAAGAAAAAAACGGGAGTTCTCACTAACGATCACATTTTTACCTTTATGAACATACTAAGGGGTGGTGAGCACGAAGTTAACATTTAGTCACTGCGACGCCGAGTGACTCGACCAAGGTCTGATCACAAGTACGCGTAGCGCGTGGCACTGAACAGAGATGATATGGGCTAATGCTTTGATATTAGGTGGCGCGAATCATAACCTTCGAGATTCGAAGCGCGCGGCGGCCGCGCGCCCGCGATCTCGGAGGTCATGCGCGATTGCTCTCCAGCATGCACTGCCTGCCGTGCAAGCGCTCTCTTCAGGTGGCGCCACATTCGAAATCCAAGTGCGAAGGAGAGGAGATCGAGGAGAAACGTGAGCGGAGGAGGAGAGTGTGCCAGTTTGCGAAGTGCTAGGGGCTTTTACCCCCTTCCTGTATAGAGGAGACCCATGCCGAGGGAGGCGCTGCCGAGCGTGGCGCTGTCAGTCAACACGAACATTTGAGCGATGTTATTTACAGCGTGAAACATACTTGGAGACGCGCTAAACGATGGGCCAAGAAAAAAAATAGGGGGTTCTCACTAACGATCACATTCTTACGTTTAGGAACATACTAAGGGGTGGTGCGCATGAAGTTAACATTTAGTCACTGCGACGCCGACTGACTCGACCAAGGTCTGATCAGAAGTACGCGTAGCGCGTGGCACTGAACAGAGATGATATGGGCTAACGCTATGATATTAGGTGGCGTGAATCATAACCTCCGAGATTCGAAGCGCGCGGCGGCCGCGCGCCTGCGATCTCGGAGGTCATGCGCGATTGCTCTCCGGCATGCACTGCCTGCCGCGCAAGCACTCTCTTCAGGTGGCGCCACATTCGAAATGCAAGTGCGAAGGAGAGGAGATCAAGGAGAAACGTGAGCGGAGGAGGAGAGTGTGGCCACTTTGCGAAGTGCTAGGGGCTTTTACCCCCTCCCTGTATTGAGGAGACCCATGCTGAGGGAGGCGCTGCGGAGCTTGGCGCTGTCAGTCAACACGAACATTTGAGCGATGTTATTTACAGTGTGAAACTTACTTGGAGACGCGCTAAACAATGGGCCAAGAAAAAAACGGAGGTTCTCACTAACGATCACAATTTTACGTTTAAGAACATACTAAGCGGTGGTGCGCACGAAGTTAACCTTTAGTCACTGCGACGCCGAGTGACTCGACCAAGGTCTGATCACAAGTACGCGTAGCGCGTGGCACTGAACAGAGATGATATGGGCTAACGCTTTGATATTAGATGGCGGAATTCATGGCCTCTGAGATTCGAAGCGCGCGGCGGCCGCGTGCCTGCGATCTCGAAGGCCATGCGCAAATGCTCTCCGGCATGCGCTGCCTGCCGTGCAAGCGCTCTCTTCAGGTGGCGCCACACTCGAAATGCGAGTGCGAAGGAGAGGAGATCGAGGAGAAACGCGAGCGGAGGAGGAGAGTGTCGACACTTTGCGAAGTGCTTGGGGCTTTCACTCCCTCTCTGTATAGAGGAGACCCATGCCGAGGGAGGCGCTGCGGAGCGTGGCTCTGTCAGTCAACACGAACATTTGAGCGATGTTATTTACAGTGTGAAACTTACTTGGAGACGCGCTAAACGATGGGCCAAGAAAAAAACGGGGGTTCTCACTAACGATCAAATTTTTACGTTTAAGAACATACTAAGGGGTGGTGCGCACAAAGTTAACATTTAGTCACTGCGACGCCGAGTGACTCGACCAAGATCTGCTCACAAGTGCATATAGTGCGTGGCACTGAACAGAGATGATATGGGCTCACGCTATGATATTAGATGGCGCGAATCATGGCCCCCGAGATACGAAGCACGCGGCGGCCGCGCGCCTGCGATCTCGGAGGCCATGCGCGAATGCTCTCCGGCATGCGCTGCCTGCCGCGCAAGCGCTCTCTTCAGGTGGCGCCACATTCGAAATGCGAGTGCGAAGGAGAGGAGATCGAGGAGAAACGCGAGCGGGGGAGGAGAGTGTTGACACTTTGCAAAGTGCTAGGGGCTTTAACCCCCTCCCTGTATAGAGGAGACCCATGCCGAGGGAGGCGCTGCGGAGCGTGGCTCTGTCAGTCAACACGAACATTTGAGCGATGTTATTTACAGTGTGAAACTTACTTGGAGACGCGCTAAACGATGGGTCAAGAAAAAACGGGGGTTCTCACTACTGATCACATTTTTACGTTTAAGAACTTACTAAGGGGTGGTGCGCACAAAGTTAACATTTAATCACTGCGACGCCCAGTTACTCGACCAAGGTCTGATCACAAGTACGCGTAGCGCGTGGCACTGAACAGAGATGATATGGGCTACTGCTACGATATTAGGTGGCGCAAATCATGGCCTCCGAGATTTCGAGCGCGCGGCGGGCGCGCGCCCGCGATCTCGAAGGTCATGCGCGAATGCTCTCCGGCATGCGCTGCCTGCCGCGCAAGCGCTCTCTTTAGGTGGCGCCACATTAGAAATGCGAGTGCGAAGGAGAGGAGATCGAGGAGAAACGCGAGCGGAGGAGGAGAGTTTCGCCACTTCAAGAAGTGCTAGGGGCTTTCACCCCCTCCCTGTATAGAGGAGACCCACGCCGAGGGAGGCGCTGCGGAGCGTGGCTCTGTCAGTCAACACGAACATTTGAGCGATGTTATTTACAGTGTGAAACTTACTTGGAGACGCGCTAAACGATGGGCCAAGAAAAAAACGGGGGTTCTCACTAACGATCACATTTTTACGTTTATGAACATACTAAGGGGTGGTGAGCACGAAGTTAACATTTAGTCACTGCGACGCCGAGTGACTCGACCAAAGTCTGATCACAAGTACGCGTAGCGCGTGGCACTGAACAGAGATGATATGGGCTACCGCTACGATATTAGGTGGCGCAAATCATGGCCTCCGAGATTTCGAGCGCGCGGCGGGCGCGCGCCCGCGATCTCGACGGTCATGCGCGAATGCTCTCCGGCATGCGCTGCCTGCCGCGCAAGCGCTCTCTTTAGGTGGCGCCACATTAGAAATGCAAGTTTGAAGGAGAGGAGATCGAGGAGAAACGCGAGCGGAGGAGGAGAGTGTCGCCACTTTGTGAAGTGCTAGGGGCTTTCACCCCTCCCTGTATAGAGGAGACCCACGCCGAGGGAGGCGCTGCAGAGCGTGGCGCTGTCAGTCAACACGAACATTTGAGCGATGTTATCTACTGTGTTAAACTTACTTGGAGACGCACTAAACGATGGGCCAAGAAAAAAACGGGAGTTCTCACTAACGATCACATTTTTACCTTTATGAACATACTAAGGGGTGGTGAGCACGAAGTTAACATTTAGTCACTGCGACGCCGAGTGACTCGACCAAGGTCTGATCACAAGTACGCGTAGCGCGTGGCACTGAACAGAGATGATATGGGCTAATGCTTTGATATTAGGTGGCGCGAATCATAACCTTCGAGATTCGAAGCGCGCGGCGGCCGCGCGCCCGCGATCTCGGAGGTCATGCGCGATTGCTCTCCAGCATGCACTGCCTGCCGTGCAAGCGCTCTCTTCAGGTGGCGCCACATTCGAAATCCAAGTGCGAAGGAGAGGAGATCGAGGAGAAACGTGAGCGGAGGAGGAGAGTGTGCCAGTTTGCGAAGTGCTAGGGGCTTTTACCCCCTTCCTGTATAGAGGAGACCCATGCCGAGGGAGGCGCTGCCGAGCGTGGCGCTGTCAGTCAACACGAACATTTGAGCGATGTTATTTACAGCGTGAAACATACTTGGAGACGCGCTAAACGATGGGCCAAGAAAAAAAATAGGGGGTTCTCACTAACGATCACATTCTTACGTTTAGGAACATACTAAGGGGTGGTGCGCATGAAGTTAACATTTAGTCACTGCGACGCCGAGTGACTCGACCAAGGTCTGATCAGAAGTACGCGTAGCGCGTGGCACTGAACAGAGATGATATGGGCTAACGCTATGATATTAGGTGGCGTGAATCATAACCTCCGAGATTCGAAGCGCGCGGCGGCCGCGCGCCCGCGATCTCGGAGGTCATGCGCGATTGCTCTCCGGCATGCACTGCCTGCCGCGCAAGCACTCTCTTCAGGTGGCGCCACATTCGAAATGCAAGTGCGAAGGAGAGGAGATCAAGGAGAAACGTGAGCGGAGGAGGAGAGTGTGGCCACTTTGCGAAGTGCTAGGGGCTTTTACCCCCTCCCTGTATAGAGGAGACCCATGCTGAGGGAGGCGCTGCGGAGCTTGGCGCTGTCAGTCAACACGAACATTTGAGCGATGTTATTTACAGTGTGAAACTTACTTGGAGACGCGCTAAACAATGGGCCAAGAAAAAAACGGAGGTTCTCACTAACGATCACAATTTTACGTTTAAGAACATACTAAGCGGTGGTGCGCACGAAGTTAACCTTTAGTCACTGCGACGCCGAGTGACTCGACCAAGGTCTGATCACAAGTACGCGTAGCGCGTGGCACTGAACAGAGATGATATGGGCTAACGCTTTGATATTAGATGGCGGAATTCATGGCCTCCGAGATTCGAAGCGCGCGGCGGCCGCGTGCCTGCGATCTCGAAGGCCATGCGCAAATGCTCTCCGGCATGCGCTGCCTGCCGTGCAAGCGCTCTCTTCAGGTGGCGCCACACTCGAAATGCGAGTGCGAAGGAGAGGAGATCGAGGAGAAACGCGAGCGGAGGAGGAGAGTGTCGACACTTTGCGAAGTGCTTGGGGCTTTCACTCCCTCTCTGTATAGAGGAGACCCATGCCGAGGGAGGCGCTGCGGAGCGTGGCTCTGTCAGTCAACACGAACATTTGAGCGATGTTATTTACAGTGTGAAACTTACTTGGAGACGCGCTAAACGATGGGCCAAGAAAAAAACGGGGGTTCTCACTAACGATCACATTTTTACGTTTAAGAACATACTAAGGGGTGGTGCGCACAAAGTTAACATTTAGTCACTGCGACGCCGAGTGACTCGACCAAGATCTGCTCACAAGTGCATATAGTGTGTGGCACTGAACAGAGATGATATGGGCTCACGCTATGATATTAGATGGCGCGAATCATGGCCCCCGAGATACGAAGCACGCGGCGGCCGCGCGCCTGCGATCTCGGAGGCCATGCGCGAATGCTCTCCGGCATGCGCTGCCTGCCGCGCAAGCGCTCTCTTCAGGTGGCGCCACATTCGAAATGCGAGTGCGAAGGAGAGGAGATCGAGGAGAAACGCGAGCGGGGGAGGAGAGTGTTGACACTTTGCGAAGTGCTAGGGGCTTTAACCCCCTCCCTGTATAGAGGAGACCCATGCCGAGGGAGGCGCTGCGGAGCGTGGCTCTGTCAGTCAACACGAACATTTGAGCGATGTTATTTACAGTGTGAAACTTACTTGGAGACGCGCTAAACGATGGGTCAAGAAAAAACGGGGGTTCTCACTACTGATCACATTTTTACGTTTAAGAACTTACTAAGGGGTGGTGCGCACAAAGTTAACATTTAATCACTGCGACGCCCAGTGACTCGACCAAGGTCTGATCACAAGTACGCCTAGCGCGTGGCACTGAACAGAGATGATATGGGCTAACGCTATGATATTAGGTGGCGCAAATCATGGCCTCCGAGATTAGGAGCGCGCGGCGGGCGCGCGCCCGCGATCTCGAAGGTCATGCGCGAATTCTCTCCGGCATGCGCTGCCTGCCGCGCAAGCGCTCTCTTTAGGTGGCGCCACATTCGAAATGCGAGTGTGAAGGAGAGGAGATCGAGAAGAAACGCGAGCGGAGGAGGAGAGTGTCACCACTTTGCGAATGCTAGGGGCTTTCACCTCCTCCCTGTATAGAGGAGACCCATGCCGAGGGAGGCGCTGCGGAGCGTGGTGCTGTCAGTCAACACGAACATTTGAGCGATGTTTTTTACAGCGTTAAACATACTTGGAGACGGGCTAAACGATGGGCCAAGAAAAAAACGGGGGTTCTCACTAACGATCACATTTTTTACGTTTAGGAACATACTAAGGGGTGGTGCGCATGAAGTTAACATTTAGTCACTGCGACTCCAAGTGTCTCGACCAAGGTATGATCACAAGTACGCGTAGTGCGTGGCACTGAACAGATGATATGGGCTAACGCTATGATATTAGGTGGCGCGAAGCACGGCCTCCGAGATTCGAAGCACGTGGCGGCCGCGATCTTGGATGTCATGCGCGAATGCTCTCCGGCAAGCGCTGCCTGCTGCGCGAGCGCTTTCTTCAGGTGGCACCACATTCGAAATGCGAGTGCGAAGGAGAGGAGATCGAGGAGAAACGCGAGCGGAGGATGAGAGTGTCGCCACTTTGCGAAGTGCTAGGGGCTTTCACCGCCTCCCTGAATAGAGGAGATCCACGCCGAGCAAGGCGCTGTCAGTCAACACGAACGTTTGAGCGATGTTATTTACAGTGTGAAACTTACTTGGAGACGCGCTAAACAATGGGCCAAGAAAAAAACGGAGGTTCTCACTAACGATCACAATTTTACGTTTAAGAACATACTAAGCGGTGGTGCGCACGAAGTTAACCTTTAGTCACTGCGACGCCGAGTGACTCGACCAAGGTCTGATCACAAGTACGCGTAGCGCGTGGCACTGAACAGAGATGATATGGGCTAACGCTATGATATTAGGTGGCGCAAATCATGGCCTCCGAGATTAGGAGCGCGCGGCGGGCGCGCGCCCGCGATCTCGAAGGCCATGCGCAATAGCTCTCCGGCATGCGCTGCCTGCCGCGCAAGCGCTCTCTTCCGGTGGCGCCACACTCGAAATGCGAGTGCGAAGGAGAGGAGATAGAGGAGAAACGCGAGCAGAGGAGGAGAGTGTCGACACTTTGCGAAGTGCTAGGGGCTTTCACTCCCTCCCTGTATAGAGGAGACCCATGCCGAGGGAGGCGCTGCGGAGCGTGGCGCTTTCAGTCAACACGAACATTTGAGGGATGTTATTTACAGTGTGAAACTTACTTGGTGACGCGCTAAACGATGGGCCAAGAAAAAAACGGGGGTTCTCACTAACGATCACATTTTTACGTTTAAGAACATACTAAGGGGTGGTGCACACAAAGTTAACATTTAGTCACTGCGACGCCGAGTGACTCGACCAAGGTCTGATCACAAGTACATGTAGTGCGTGGCACTGAACAGAGATGATATGGGCTCACGCTATGATATTAGGTGGCGCGAATCATGCCCTTCGATATTCGAAGCGCGCGGTGGCCGTGCGCCCGCGATCTCGGAGGTCATGTGCGAATGCTCTCAGGCATGTGCTGCCTGCTGCGCAAGCGCTCTCTTTAGGTGGCGCCACATTCGAAATGCAAGTGTGAAGGAGAGGAGATCGAGGAGAAACGCGAGCGAAGGAGGAGAGTGTCGCCATTTTGTGAAGTGCTAGGGGCTTTCACCCCTCCCTGTATAGAGGAGACCCACGCCGAGGGAGGCGCTGCGGAGCGTGGCGCTGTCAGTCAACACGAACATTTGAGCGATGTTATCTACTGTGTGAAACTTACTTGGAGACGCACTAAACGATGGGCCAAGAAAAAAACGGGAGTTCTCACTAACGATCACATTTTTACGTTTAAGAACATACTAAGGGGTGGTGAGCACAAAGTTAACATTTAGTCACTGCGACGCCGAGTGACTCGACCAAGGTCTGATCACAAGTACGCGTAGCGCGTGGCACTGAACAGAGATGATATGGGCTAACGCTTTGATATTAGATGGCGCGAATCATGGCCTCCGAGATTCGAAGCGCGCGGCGGCCGCGCGCCTGCGATTTTGGAGGTCATGCGCAAATGGTCTCCGGCATGCGCTTCCTGCCGTGCAAGCGCTCTCTTCAGGTGGCGCCACATTCAAAATGCGAGTGCGAAGGAGAGGAGATCGAGGAGAAACGCGAGCGGAGGATGAGAGTGTCGCCACTTTGCGAAGTGCTAGGGGCTTTCACCCCCTCCCTGTATAGAAGAGACCTACGCCGAGGGAGGCGCTGCGGAGCGTGGCGCTGTCAGTCAACACGAACATTTGAGCGATATTATTTACAGTGTGAAACTTACTTGGAGACGCGCTAAACGATGGGCCGAAAAAAAGGGGGTTCTCACTAACGATCACATTTTTACGTTTAAGAACATACTAAGGGGTGGTGCGCACAAAGTTAACATTTAGTCACTGCGACGCCGAGTGACTCGACCAAGGTCTGATCACAAGTACGCCTAGCGCGTGGCACTGAACAGAGATGATATGGGCTAACGCTATGATATTAGGTGGCGCAAATCAAGGCCTCCGAGATTAGGAGCGCGCGGCGGGCGCGCGCCCGCGATCTCGAAGGTCATGCACGAATGCTCTCCGGCATGCGCTGCCTGCCGCGCAAGCGCTCTCTTTAGGTGGCGCCACATTTGAAATGCGAGTGTGAAGGAGAGGAGATCGAGAAGAAACGCGAGCGGAGGAGGAGAGTGTCACCACTTTGCGAATGCTAGGGGCTTTCACCTCCTCCCTGTATAGAGGAGACCCATGCCGAGGGAGGCGCTGCGGAGCGTGGTGCTGTCAGTCAACACGAACATTTGAGCGATGTTATTTACAGCGTTAAACATACTTGGAGACGGGCTAAACGATGGGCCAAGAAAAAAACGGGGGTTCTCACTAACGATCACATTTTTACGTTCAGGAACATACTAAGTGGTGGTGCGCATGAAGTTAACATTTAGTCACTGCGACGCCAAGTGTCTCGACCAAGGTATGATCACAAGTACGCGTAGTGCGTGGCACTGAACAGAGATGATATGGGCTAACGCTATGATATTAGGTGGCGCGAATCATAACCTCCGAGATTCGAAGCGCGCGGCGGCCGCGCGCCCGCGATCTCAGAGGTCATGCGCAATTGCTCTCCGGCATGCACTGCCTGCCGCGCAAGCGCTCTCTTCAGGTGGCGCCACATTCGAAATGCAAGTGCGAAGGAGAGGAGATCAAGGAGAAACGTGAGCGGAGGAGGAAAGTGTGGCCACTTTGCGAAGTGCTAGGGGCTTTTACCCCCTCCCTGTATAGAGGAGACCCATGCCGAGGGAGGCGCTGCGGAGCTTGGCGCTGTCAGTCAACACGAGCATTTGAGCGATGTTATTTACAGTGTGAAACTTACTTGGAGACGCGCTAAACGATGGGCCAAGAAAAAAACGGAGGTTCTCACTAACGATCACAATTTTACGTCTAAGAACATACTGAGGGGTGGTGCGCACGAAGTTAACATTTAGTCACTGCGACGCCGAGTGACTCGACCAAGGTCTGATCACAAGTACGCGTAGCGCGTGGCACTGAACAGAGATGATATGGGCTAACGCTTTGATATTAGATGGCGGAATTCATGGCCTCCGAGATTAGGAGCGCGCGGCGGGCGCGCGCCCGCGATCTCGAAGGTCATGCGCGAATGCTCTCTTGGCATGCGCTGCCTGCCGCGCAAGCGCTCTCTTTAGGTGGCGCCACATTTGAAATGCGAGTGTGAAGGAGAGGAGATCGAGAAGAAACGCGAGCGGAGGAGGAGAGTGTCACCACTTTGCGAATGCTAGGGGCTTTCACCTCCTCCCTGTATAGAGGAGGCCCATGCCGAGGGAGGCGCTGCGGAGCGTGGTGCAGTCAGTCAACACGAACATTTGAGCGATGTTATTTACAGCGTTAAACATACTTGGAGACGGGCTAAACGATGGGCCAAGAAAAAAACGGGGGTTCTCACTAACGATCACATTTTTACGTTTAGGAACATACTAGGGGGTGGTGCGCACGAAGTTAACATTTAGTCACTGCGACGCCGAGTGACTCGACCAAGGTCTGATCACAAGTACGCGTAGCGCGTGGCACTGAACAGAGATGATATGGGCTAACGCTTTGATATTAGAAGGCGCGAATCATGGCCTCCGAGATTGGAATCGCGTGGCGGCCGCGCGCCTGCGATCTCGGAGGCCATGCGCGAATGCTCTCCGGCATGGCTGCCTGCCGCGTAAGCGCTCTCTTCAGGTGGCGCCACATTCGAAATGCGAGTGCGAAGGAGAGGAGATCGAGGAGAAACGCGAGCGGAGGAGGAGAGTGTCGAAACTTTGCGAAGTGCTAGGGGCTTTCACTCCCTCCCTGTATAGAGGAGACCCATGCCGAGGGAGGCGCTGCGGAGCGTGGCTCTGTCAGTCAACACGAACATTTGAGCGATGTTATTTACAGTGTGAAACTTACTTGGTGACGCGCTAAACGATGGGCCAAGAAAAAAATGGGGGTTCTCACTAACGATCACATTTTTATGTTTAAGAACATACTAAGGGGTGGTGCGCACGAAGTTAACATTTAGTCATTGCGACGCCGAGTGACTCGACCAAGGTCTGATCCCAAGTACGCGTAGCAGGTGTCACTGAACAGAGATGATATGGGCTAACGCTTTGATATTAGATCGCGGAATTTATGGCCTCCGAGATTTGACGCGCGCGGCGGCCGCGCGCCTGCGATCTCGAAGGCCATGCGCAAACGCTCTCCGGCATGTGCTGCCTGCTGCGCAAGCGCTCTCTTCAGGTGGCGCCACACTCGAAATGCGAGTGCGAAGGAGCAAAGATCGAGGAGAAACGCGAGCGGAGGAGGAGAGTGTCGACACTTTGCGAAGTGCTAGGGGCTTTCACTCCCTCCCTGTATAGAGGAGACCCATGCCGAGGGAGGCGCTGCGGAGCGTGGCTCTGTCAGTCAACACGAACATTTGAGCGATGTTATTTACAGTGTGAAACTTACTTGGTGACGTGCTAAACGATGGGCCAAGAAAAAAATGGGGGTTCTCACTAACGATCACATTTTTACGTTTAAGAACATACTAAGGGGTGGTGCGCACAAAGTTAACATTTAGTCACTGCGACACCGAGTGACTCGACCAAGTTCTGATCACAAGTACACGTAGTGCGTGGCACTGAACAGAGATGATATGGGCTCACGCTATGATATTAGGTGGCGCGAATCATGCCCTTCGATATTCGAAGCGCGCGGCGGCCATGCGCCCGCGATCTCGGAGGTCATGCGCGATTGCTCTCAGGCATGCGCTGCCTGCTGCGCAAGTGCTCTCTTCAGGTGGCGCCACATTCGAAATGCAAGTTTGAAGGAGAGGAGATCGAGGAGAAACGCGAGCGGAGGAGGAGAGTGTCGCCACTTTGTGAAGTGCTAGGGGCTTTCACCCCTCCCTGTATAGAGGAGACCCACGCCGAGGGAGGCGCTGCAGAGCGTGGCGCTTTCAGTCAACACGAACATTTGAGCGATGTTATCTACTGTGTTAAACTTACTTGGAGACGCACTAAACGATGGGCCAAGAAAAAAACGGGAGTTCTCACTAACGATCACATTTTTACGTTTACGAACATACTAAGGGGTGGTGAGCACGAAGTTAACATTTAGTCACTGCGACGCCGAGTGACTCGACCAAGGTCTGATCACAAGTACGCGTAGCGCGTGGCACTGAACAGAGATGATATGGGCTAACGCTTTGATATAAGATGGCGCGAATCATGGCCTCCGAGATTCGAAGCGCACGGCGGCTGCGCGCCTGGGATTTTGGAGGTCATGCGCAAATGGTCTCCGGCATGCACTTCCTGCCGTGCAAGCGCTCTCTTCAGGTGGCGCCACAATCGAAATGCAAGATCGAAGGAGAGGAGATCGAGGAGAAACGTGAGCGGAGGAGGAGAGTGTGGCCACTTTGCGAAGTGCTAGGGGCTTTTACCCCCTCCCTGTATAGAGGAGACCCATGCCGAGGGAGGCGCTGCGGAGTGTGGCGCTGTCAGTCAACACAAACATTTGAGCGATGTTATTTACAGCGTGAAACATACTTGGAGACGGGCTAAACGATGGGCCAAGAAAAAAACGGGGGTTCTCACTAACGATAACATTTTTACGTTTAGGAACATACTAAGGGGTGGTGCGCATGAAGTCAACATTTAGTCACTGCGACGCCAAGCGACTCGACCAAGGTCTGATCACAAGTACGCGTAGTGCGTGGCACTGAACAGAGATGATATGGGCTAACGCTATGATATTAGATGGCGCGAAGCACGGCCTCCGAGATTCGAAGCACGCGGCTGCCGCGATCTTGGATGTCATGCGCGAATGCTCTCCGGCAAGCGCTGCCTGCCGCGCAAGCGCTTTCTTCAGGTGGCGCCACATTCGAAATGCGAGTGCGAAGGAGAGGAGATCGAGGAGAAACCCGAGCGGACGAGAAGAGTGTCGACACTTTGCGAAGTGCTAGGGGCTATCACCGCCTCCCTGTATAGAGGAGATCCACGCCGAGCAAGGCGCTGTCAGTCAACACGAACGTTTGGGCGATGGTATTTACAGTGTGAAACTCACTTGGAGACGCGCTAAACGATGGGCCAAGTAAAAACGGGGGTTCTCACTAACGATCACAATTTTACGTTTAAGAACATACTAAGGGGTGGTGAGCACGAAGTTAACATTTAGTCACTGCGACGCCGAGTGACTCGACCAAGGTCTGATCCCAAGTACGCGTAGCAGGTGGCACTGAACAGAGATGATATGGGCTAACGCTTTGATATTAGATCGCGGAATTTATGGCCTCCGAGATTTGACGCGCGCGGCGGCCGCGCGCCTGCGATCTCGAAGGCCATGCGCAATAGCTCTCCGGCATGCGCTGCCTGCCGCGCAAGCGCTCTCTTCAGGTGGCGCCACACTCGAAATGCGAGTGCGAAGGAGAGGAGATCGAGGAGAAACGCGAGCGGAGGAGGAGAGTGTCGACACTTTGCGAAGTGCTAGGGGCTTTCACTCCCTCCCTGCATAGAGGAGACCCATGCCGAGGGAGGCGCTGCGGAGCGTGGCTCTGTCCGTCAACACGAACATTTGAGCGATGTTATTTACAGCGTGAAACATACTTGGAGACGGGCTAAACGATGGGCCAAGAAAAAAACGGGGGTTCTCACTAACGATCACATTTTTACGTTTAGGAACATACTAAGGGGTGGTGCGCACGAAGTTAACATTTAGTCACTGCGACGCCGAGTGACTCGACCAAGGTCTGATCACAAGTACGTGTAGCGCGTGGCACTGAACAGAGATGATATGGGCTAACGCTTTGATATTAGATGGCGGAATTCATAGCCTCCGAGATTCGAAGCGCGCGGCGGCCGCGTGCCTGCGATCTCGAAGGCCATGCACAAATGCTCTCCGGCATGCGCTGCCTGCCGAACAAGCGCTCTCTTCAGGTGGCGCCACACTCGAAATGCGAGTGCGAAGGAGAGGAGATCGAGGAGAAACGCGAGCGGGGGAGGAGAGTGTTGACACTTTGCGAAGTGCTAGGGGCTTTCACCCCCTCCCTGTATAGAGGAGACCCATGCCGAGGGAGGCGCTGCGGAGCGTGGCTCTGTCAGTCAACACGAACATTTGAGCGATGTTATTTACAGTGTGAAACTTACTTGGAGACGCGCTAAATGATGGGCCAAGAAAAAACAGGGGTTCTCACTACTGATCACATTTTTACGTTTAAGAACTTACTAAGGGGTGGTGCGCACAAAGTTAACATTTAATCACTGCGACGCCCAGTGACTCGACCAAGGTCTGATCACAAGTACCCGTAGCGCGTGGCACTGAACAGAGATGATATGGGCTAACGCTATGATATTAGGTGGCGCAAATAATGGCCTCCGAGATTTGGAGTGCGCGGCGGGCGCGCGCCCGCGATCTCGAAGGTCATGCGCGAATGCTCTCCGGCATGCGCTGCCTGCCGCGCAAGCGCTCTCTTTAGGTGGCGCCACATTCGAAATGCGGGTGTGAAGGAGAGGAGATCGAGAAGAAACGCGAGCGGAGGAGGAGAGTGTCACCACTTTGCGAATGCTAGGGGCTTTCACCCCCTCCCTGTATAGAGGAGACCCATGCCGAGGGAGGCGCTGGGGAGCGTGGCGCTGTCAGTCAACAGGAACATTTGAGCGATGTTATTTACAGCGTGAAACATACTTGGAGACGGGCTAAACGATGGGCCAAGAAAAAAACGGGGGTTCTCACTAACGATCACATTTTTACGTTTAAAAACATACTAAGGGGTGGTGCGATTGAAGTTAACATTTAGTCACTGCGACGCCAAGTGACTCGACCAAGGTATGATCACAAGTACGCGTAGTGCGTGGCCCTGAACAGATGATATGGGCTAACGCTATGATATTATGGGGCGCGAAGCACGGCCTCCGAGATTCGAAGCACGCGGGGGCCGCGATCTTGGATGTCATGCGCGAATGCTCTCCGGCAAGCGCTGCCTGCCGCGCAAGCGCTTTCTTCAGGTGGCACCACATTCGAAATGCGAGTGCGAAGGAGAGGAGATCGAGGAGAAACCCGAGCGGACGAGGAGAGTGTCGCCACTTTGCGAAGTGCTAGGGGCTTTCACCGCCTCCCTGTATAGAGGAGATCCACGCCGAGCAAGGCGCTGTCAGTCAACACGAACGTTTGAGCGATGTTATTTACAGTGTGAAACTTACTTGGAGACGCGCTAAACGATGGGCCAAGAAAAAAACGGGGGTTCTCACTAACGATCACAATTTTACGTTTAAGAACATACTAAGGGGTGGTGCGCACGAAGTTAACATTTAGTCACTGCGACACCGAGTGACTCGACCAAGGTCTGATCAAAGTACGCGTAGCGTGTGGCACTGAACAGAGATGATATGGGCTAACGCTTTGATATTAGATGGCGGAATTCATGGCCTCCGAGATTCGAAGCGCGCGGCGGCCGCGCGCCTGCAATCTCGAAGGCCATGCGCAATAGCTCTCCGGCATGCACTGCCTGCTGCGCTAGCGCTCTGTTCAGGTGGCGCCACACTCGAAATGCGAGTGCGAAGGAGAGGAGATCGAGGAGAAACGCGAGCGGAGGAGGAGAGTGTCGACACTTTGCGAACTGCTAGGGGCTTTCACTCCCTCCCTGTATAGAGGAGACCCATGCCGAGGGAGGCGCTGCGGAGCGTGGTGCTGTCAGTCAACACGAACATTTGAGCGATGTTATCTACTGTACGAAACTTACTTGGAGATGCACTAAACGATGGGCCAAGAAAAAAAACGGGAGTTCTCACTAACGATCACATTTTTACATTTAAGAACATACTAAGGGGTGGTGAGCACAAAGTTAACATTTAGTCACTGCGACGCCGAGTGACTCGACCAAGGTCTGATCACAAGTACGCGTAGCGCGTGGCACTGAACAGAGATGATATGGGCTAACGCTTTGATATTAGATGGCGCAAATCATGGCCTCCGAGATTCGAAGCGCGCGGCGGCCGCGCGCCTGCGATTTTGGAGGTCATGCGCAAAGGGTCTCCGGCATGCGCTTCCTGCCGTGCAAGCGCTCTCTTCAGGTGGCGCCACATTCGAAATGCGAGTGCGAAGGAGAGGAGATCGAGAAGAAACGCGAGCGGAGGAGGAGAGTGTCGCCACTTTGCGAAGTGCTAGGGGCTTTCACCCCCTCCCTGTATAGAGGAGACCTACGCCATGGGAGGCGCTGCGGAGCGTGGCGCTGTCAGTCAACACGAACATTTGAGCGATGTTATTTACAGTGTGAAACTTACTTGGAGACGCGCCAAACGATGGGCCAAGAAAAAACGGGGGTTCTCACTACTGATCACATTTTTGCGTTTAAGAACTTACTAAGGGGTGGTGCGCACAAAGTTAACATTTAATCACTGCGACGCCCAGTGACTCGACCTAGGTCTGATCACAAGTACGCGTAGCGCGTGGCACTGAACAGAGATGATATGGGCTAACGCTATGATATTAGGTGGCGCAAATCATGGCCTCTGAGATTTGGAGCGTGCAGCAGGCGCGCGCCCGCGATCTCGAAGGTCATGCGCGAATGCTCTGCAGCATGCGCTGCCTGCCGCGCAAGCGCTCTCTTTAGGTGGCGCCACATTCGAAATGCGAGTGTGAAGGAGAGGAGATCGAGAAGAAACCCGAGCAGAGGAGGAGAGTGTCACCACTATGCGAATGCTAGGGGATTTCACCCCCTCCCTGTATAGAGGAGACCCATGCCGAGGGAGGCGCTGCGGAGCGTGGCGCTGTCAGTCAACACGAACATTTGAGCGATGTTCTTTACAGCGTGAACCATACTTGGAGACGGGCTAAACGATGGGCCAAGAAAAAAACGAGGTTCTCACTAACCATCACAATTTTACGTTTAGGAACATACAAAGGGGTGGTGCACATGAAGTTAACATTTAGTCACTGCGACGCCAAGTGACTCGACCAAGGTATGATCACAAGTACGTGTAGTGCGTTGCACTGAACAGATGATATGGGCTAACGCTATGATATTAGGTGGCGCGAAGCACGGCCTCCGAGATTCGATGCACGCGGCGGCCGCGATCTTGGATGTCATGCGTGAATGCTCTCCGTCAAGCGCTGCCTGCCGCGCAAGCGCTTTCTTCAGGTGGCACCACATTCGAAATGCGAGTGCGAAGGAGAGGAGATCGAGGAGAAACCCGAGCGGACGAGGAAAGTGTCGCCACTTTGCGAAGTGCTAGGGGCTTTCACCGCCTCCCTGTATAGAGGAGATCCACGCCGAGCAAGGCGCTGTCAGTCAACACGAACGTTTGAGCGATGTTATTTACAGTGTGAAACTTACTTGGAGACGCGCTAAACGATGGGCCAAGAAAAAAACGGGGGTACTCAATAACGATCACAATTTTACGTTTAAGAACATACTAAGGGGTGGTGCGCACGAAGTTAACATTTAGTCACTGCGACGCCGAGTGACTCGACCAAGGTCTGATCACAAGTACGCGTAGCGTGTGGCACTGAACAGAGATGATATGGGCTCACGCTATGATATTAGGTGGCGCGAATCATGCCCTTCGATATTCGAAGCGCGCGGTGGCTGTGCGCCCGCGATCTCGGAGGTCATGTGCGAATGCTCTCAGGCATGTGCTGCCTGCTGCGCAAGCGCTCTCTTCAGGTGGCGCCACATTCGAAATGCGAGTGTGAAGGAGAGGAGATCGAGGAGAAACGCGAGCGGAGGAGGAGAGTGTCGCCACTTTGTGAAGTGCTAGGGGCTTTCACCCCTCCCTGTATAGAGGAGACCCACGCCGAGGGAGGCGCTGCGGAGCATGGCGCTGTCAGTCAACACGAACATTTGAGCGATGTTATCTACTGTGTGAAACTTACTTGGAGACGCACTAAACGATGGGCCAAGAAAAAAACGGGAGTTCTCACTAACGATCACATTTTTACGTTTAAGAACATACTAAGGGGTGGTGAGCACAAAGTTAACATTTAGTCACTGCGACGCCGAGTGACTCGACCAAGGTCTGATCACAAGTACGCGTAGCGCGTGGCACTGAACAGAGATGATATGGGCTAACGCTTTGATATTAGATGGCGCGAATCATGGCCTCCGAGATTCGAAGCGCGCGGCGGCCGCGCGCCTGCAATTTTGGAGGTCATGCGCAAATGGTCTCCGGCATGCGCTTCCTGCCGTGCAAGCGCTCTCTTCAGGTGGCGCCACATTCAAAATGCGAGTGCGAAGGAGAGGAGATCGAGGAGAAACGCGAGCGGAGGATGAGAGTGTCGCCACTTTGCGAAGTGCTAGGGGCTTTCACCCCCTCCCTGTATAGAGGAGACCTACGCCGAGGGAGGCGCTGCGGAGCGTGGCGCTGTCATTCAACACGAACATTTGAGCGATATTATTTACAGTGTGAAACTTACTTGGAGACGCGCTAAACGATGGGCCAAAAAAAGGGGGTTCTCACTAACGATCACTATTTACGTTTAACAACATACTAAGGGGTGGTGCGCACGAAGTTAACATTTAGTCACTGCGACGCCGAGCGACTCGACCAAGGTCTGATCACAAGTACGCCTAGCGCGTGGCACTGAACAGAGATGATATGGGCTAACGCTATGATATTAGGTGGCGCGAATCATAACCTTCGAGATTCGAAGCGCGCGGCGGCCGCGCGCCCGCGATCTCGGAGGTCATGCGCGATTGCTCTCCAGCATGCACTGCCTGCCGTGCAAGCGCTCTCTTCAGGTGGTGCCACATTCGAAATCCAAGTGCGAAGGAGAGGAGATCGAGGAGAAACGTGAGCGGAGGAGGAGAGTGTGCCAGTTTGCGAAGTACTAGGGGCTTTTACCCCCTTCCTGTATAGAGGAGACCCATGCCGAGGGAGGCACTGCGGAGCGTGGCGCTGTCAGTCAACACGAACATTTGAGCGATGTTATTTACAGCGTGAAACATACTTGGAGACGCGCTAAACGATGGGCCAAGAAAAAAACGGGGGTTCTCACTAACGATCACATTCTTACGTTTAGGAACATACTAAGGGGTGGTGCGCATGAAGTTAACATTTAGTCACTGCGACGCCGAGTGACTCGACCAAGATCTGCTCACAAGTGCATATAGTGCGTGGCACTGAACAGAGATGATATGGGCTCACGCTATGATATAAGAAGGCGCGAATCATGGCCCCCGAGATTCGAAGCGCGCCTGCGATCTCGGAGGCCATGCGCGAATGCTCTCCGGCATGCGCTGCCTGCCGCGCAAGTGCTCTCTTCAGGTGGTGCCACATTCGAAATGCGAGTGCGAAGGAGAGGAGATCGAGGAGAAACGCGAGCGGGGGAGGAGAGTGTTGACACTTTGCGAAGTGCTAGGGGCTATCACTCCCTCCCTGTATAGAGGAGACCCATGCCGAGGGAGGCGCTGCGGAGCGTGGCTCTGTCAGTCAACACGAACATTTAGCGATGTTATTTACAGTGTGAAACTTACTTGGAGACGCGCTAAACGATGGGTCAAGAAAAAACGGGGGTTCTCACTACTGATCACATTTTTACGTTTAAGAACTTACTAAGGGGTGGTGCGCACAAAGTTAACATTTAATCACTGCGACGCCCAGTGACTCGACCAAGGTCTGATCACAAGTGCGCCTAGCGCGTGGCACTGAACAGAGATGATATGGGCTAACGCTATGATATTAGGTGGCGCAAATCATGGCCTCCGAGATTAGGAGCGCGCGGCGGGCGCGCGCCCGCGATCTTGAAGGTCATGCGCGAATGCTCTCCGGCATGCGCTGCCTGCCGCGCAAGCGCTCTCTTTAGGTGGCGCCACATTCGAAATGCGAGTGTGAAGGAGAGGAGATCGAGAAGAAACGCGAGCGGAGGAGGAGAGTGTCACCACTTTGCGAATGCTAGGGGCTTTCACTTCCTCCCTGTATAGAGGAGACCCATGCCGAGGGAGGCGCTGCGGAGCGTGGTGCTGTCAGTCAACACGAACATTTTAGCGATGTTATTTACAGCGTTAAACATACTTGGAGACGGGCTAAACGATGGGCCAAGAAAAAAACGGGGGTTCTCACTAACGATCACATTTTTACGTTTAGGAACATACTAAGGGGTGGTGCGCATGAAGTTAACATTTAGTCACTGCGATACCAAGTGTCTCGACCAAGGTATGATCACAAGTACGCGTAGTGCGTGGCACTGAACAGATGATATGGGCTAACGCTATGATATTAGGTGGCGCGAAGCATGGCCTCCGAGATTCGAAGCACGTGGCGGCCGCGATCTTGGATGTCATGCGCGAATGCTCTCCGGCAAGCGCTGCCTGCCGCGCGAGCGCTTTCTTCAGGTGGCACCACATTCGAAATGCGAGTGCGAAGGAAAGGAGATCGAGGAGAAACCCGAGCGGACGAGGAGAGTGTCGCCACTTTGCGAAGTGCTAGGGGCTTTCACCGCCTCCCTGTATAGAGGAGATCCACGCCGAGCAAGGCGCTGTCAGTCAACACGAACGTTTGAGCGATGTTATTTACAGTGTGAAACTTACTTGGAGACGCGCTAAACGATGGGCCAAGAAAAAAACGGGGGTTCTCACTAACGATCACAATTTTACGTTTAAGAACATACTAAGGGGTGGTGCGCACGAAGTTAACATTTAGTCACTGCGACGCCGAGTGACTCGACCAAGGTCTGATCACAAGTACGCGCAGCGTGTGGCACTGAACAGAGATGATATGGGCTAACGCTTTGATATTAGATGGCGGAATTCATGGCCTCCGAGATTCGAAGCGCGCGGCGGCCGCGCGCCTGCGATCTCGAAGGCCATGCGCAATAGCTCTCTGGCATGCGCTGCCTGCCGCGCAAGCGCTCTCTTCAGGTGGCGCCACACTCGAAATGCGAGTGCGAAGGAGAGGAGATCGAGGAGAAACGCGAGCAGAGGAGGAGAGTGTCGCCACTTTGCGAAGTGCTAGGGGCTTTCACCGCCTCCCTGTATAGAGGAGATCCACGCCGAGCAAGGCGCTGTCAGTCAACACGAACGTTTGGGCGATGGTATTTACAGTGTGAAACTCACTTGGAGACGCACTAAACGATGGGCCAAGAAAAAAACGGAAGTTCTCACTAACGATCACATTTTTACGTTTATGAACATACTAAGGGGTGGTGAGCACGAAGTTAACATTTAGTCACTGCGACGCCGAGTGACTCGACCAAGGTCTGATCACAAGTGCGCGTAGCGCGTGGCACTGAACAGAGATGATATGGGCTAACGCTTTGATATTAGATGGCGCGAATCATGGCCTCTGAGATTCGAAGCGCACGGCGGCTGCGCGCCTGGGATTTTGGAGGTCATGCGCAAATGGTCTCCGGCATGCACTTCCTGCCGTGCAAGCGCTCTCTTCAGGTGGCGCCACATTCGAAATGCGAGTGCGAAGGAGAGGAGATCGAGGAGAAACGCGAGCAGAGGAGGAGAGTGTCGCCACTTTGCGAAGTGCTAGGGGCTTTCACCCCCTCCCTGTATAGAGGAGACCTACGCCGAGGGAGGCACTGCGGAGCGTGGCGCTGTCAGTCAACACGAACATTTGAGCGATATTATTTACAGTGTGAAACTTACTTGGAGACGCGCTAAACGATGGGCCAAGAAAAAAACGGGGGTTCTCACTAACGATCACAATTTTATGTTTAAGAACATAATAAGGGGTGGTGCGCACGAAGTTAACATTTAGTCACTGCGACGCCGAGTGACTCGACCAAGGTCTGATCACAAGTACGCGTAGCGCGTGGCACTGAACAGAGATGATATGGGCTAACGCTTTGATATTAGATGGCGGAATTCATAGCCTCCGAGATTCGAAGCGCGCGGCGGCCGCGTGCCTGCGATCTCGAAGGCCATGCGCAAATGCTCTCCGGCATGCGCTGCCTGCCGCGCAAGCGCTCTCTTCAAGTGGCGCCACACTCGAAATGCGTGTGCGAAGGAGAGGAGATCGAGGAGAAACGCGAGCGGAGGAGGAGAGTGTCGACACTTTGCGTAGTGCTAGGGGCTTTCACTCCCTCCCTGTATAGAAGAGACCCATGCCGAGGGAGGCGCTGCGGAGTGTGGCTCTGTCAGTCAACACGAACATTTGAGCGATGTTATTTACAGTGTGAAACTTACTTGGAGACGCGCTAAACGATGGGCCAAGAAAAAAACGGGGGTTCTCACTAACGATCACATTTTTACGTTTAAGAACATACTAAGGGGTGGTGCGCACAAAGTTAACATTTAGTCACTGCGACGCCGAGTGACTCGACCAAGATCTGATCACAAGTGCATGTAGTGCGTGGCACTGAACAGAGATGATATGGGCTCACGCTATGATATTAGATGGCGCGAATAATGGCCTCCGAGATTCGAAGCGCGCGGCGGCCGCGCGCCTGCGATCTCGGAGGCCATGCGCGAACGCTCTCCGGCATGCGCTGCCTGCCGTGCAAGCGCTCTCTTTAGGTGGCGCCACATTCTAATTGCGAGTGTGAAGGAGAGGAGATCGAGAAGAAGCGCGAGCGGAGGAGGAGAGTGTCACCACTTTGCGAATGCTAGGGGCTTTCACCCCCTCCCTGTATAGAGGAGACCCATGCCGAGGGAGGCGCTGGGGAGCGTGGCGCTGTCAGTCAACACGAACATTTGAGCGATGTTATTTACAGCGTGAAACATACTTGGAGACGGGCTAAACGATGGGCCAAGAAAAAAACGGGGGTTCTCACTAACGATCACATTTTTACGTTTAAAAACATACTAAGGGGTGGTGCGATTGAAGTTAACATTTAGTCACTGCGACGCCAAGTGACTCGACCAAGGTATGATCACAAGTACGCGTAGTGCGTGGCCCTGAACAGATGATATGGCCTAACGCTATGATATTATGGAGCGCGAAGCACGGCCTCCGAGATTCGAAGCACGCGGTGGCCGCGATCTTGGATGTCATGCGCGAATGCTCTCCGGCAAGCGCTGCCTGCCGCGCAAGCGCTTTCTTCAGGTGGCACCACATTCGAAATCCGAGTGCGAAGGAGAGGAGATCGAGGAGAAACCCGAGCGGAAGAGGAGAGTGTCGCCACTTTGCGAAGTGCTAGGGGCTTTCACCGCCTCCCTGTATAGAGGAGATCCACGCCGAGCAAGGCGCTGTCAGTCAACACGAACGTTTGAGCGATGTTATTTACAGTGTGAAACTTACTTGGAGACGCGCTAAACGATGGGCCTAGAAAAATACGGGGGTTCTCACTAACGATCACAATTTTACGTTTAAGAACATACTAAGGGGTGGTGCGCACGAAGTTAACATTTAGTCACTGCGACACCGAGTGACTCGACCAAGGTCTGATCACAAGTACGCGTAGCGTGTGGCACTGAACAGAGATGATATGGGCTAACGCTTTGATATTAGATGGCGGAATTCATGGCCTCCGAGATTCGAAGCGCGCGGCGGCCGCGCGCCTGCAATCTCGAAGGCCATGCGCAATAGCTCTCCGGCATGCGCTGCCTGCCGCGCTAGCGCTCTGTTCAGGTGGCGCCACACTCGAAATGCGAGTGCGAAGGAGAGGAGATCGAGGAGAAACGCGAGCGGAGGAGGAGAGTGTCGACACTTTGCGAACTGCTAGGGGCTTTCACTCCCTCCCTGTATAGAGGAGACCCATGCCGAGGGAGGCGCTGCGGAGCGTGGCGCTGTCACTCAACACGAACATTTGAGCGATGTTATCTACTGTGCGAAACTTACTTGGAGACGCACTAAACGATGGGCCAAGAAAAAAAACGGGAGTTCTCACTAACGATCACATTTTTACATTTAAGAACATACTAAGGGGTGGTGAGCACAAAGTTAACATTTAGTCACTGCGACGCCGAGTGACTCGACCAAGGTCTGATCACAAGTACGCGTAGCGCGTGGGACTGAACAGAGATGATTTGGGCTAACGCTATGATATTAGGTGGCGCGAATCATAACCTCCGATTTTCGAAGCGCGCGGCAGCCGCGCGCCTGCGATCTCGGAGGCCATGCGCGAATGCTCTCCGGCATGCGCTGCCTGCCACGCAAGCGCTCTCTTTAGGTGGCGCCACATTCGAAATGCGAGTGTGAAGGAGAGGAGATCGAGAAGAAACGCGAGCGGAGGAGGAGAGTGTCACCACTTTGCGAATGCTAGGGGCTTTCACCTCCTCCCTGTATAGAGGAGACCCATGCCGAGGGAGGCGCTGCGGAGCGTGGTGCTGTATGTCAACACGAACATTTTAGCGATGTTATTTACAGCGTTAAACATACTTGGAGACGGGCTAAACGATGGGCCAAGAAAAAAACGGGGGTTCTCACTAACGATCACATTTTTACGTTTAGGAACATACTAAGGGGTGGTGCGCATGAAGTTAACATTTAGTCACTGCGACGCCAAGTGTCTCGACCAAGGTATGATCACAAGTACGCGTAGTGCGTGGCACTGAACAGATGATATGGGCTAACGCTATGATATTAGGTGGCGCGAAGCACGGCCTCCGAGATTCGAAGCACGTGGCGGCCGCGATCTTGGATGTCATGCCCGAATGCTCTCCGGCAAGCGCTGCCTGCCGCGCGAGCGCTTTCTTCAGGTGGCACCACATTCGAAATGCGAGTGCGAAGGAAAGGAGATCGAGGAGAAACCCGAGCGGACCAGGAGAGTGTCGCCACTTTGCGAAGTGCTAGGGGCTTTCACCGCCATCTGTATAGAGGAGATCCACGCCGAGCAAGGCGCTGTCAGTCAACACGAACGTTTGAGCGATGTTATTTACAGTGTGAAACTTACTTGGAGACGCGCTAAACGATGGGCCAAGAAAAAAACGGGGGTTCTCACTAACGATCACAATTTTACGTTTAAGAACATACTAAGGGGTGGTGCGCACGAAGTTAACATTTAGTCACTGCGACGCCGAGTGACTCGACCAAGGTCTGATCACAAGAACGCGCAGCGTGTGGCACTGAACAGAGATGATATGGGCTAACGCTTTGATATTAGATGGCGGAATTCATGGCCTCCGAGATTCGAAGCGCGCGGCGGCCGCGCGCCTGCGATCTCGAAGGCCATGCGCAATAGCTCTCTGGCATGCGCTGCCTGCCGCGCAAGCGCTCTCTTCAGGTGGCGCCACACTCGAAATGCGAGTGCGAAGGAGAGGAGATCGAGGAGAAACGCGAGCGGAGGAGGAGAGTGTCGACACTTTGCGAAGTGCTAGGGGCTTTCACTCCCTCCCTGTATAGAGGAGACCCATGCCGAGGGAGGCGCTGCGGAGCGTGGCTCTGTCAGTCAACACGAACATTTGAGCGATGTTATTTACAGTGTGAAACTTACTTGGTGACGCGCAAACGATGAGCCAAGAAAAAAACGGGGGTTCTCACTAACGATCACATTTTTACGTTTAAGAACATACTAAGGGGTGGTGCGCACAAAGTTAACATTTAGTCACTGCGACGCCGAGTGACTCGACCAAGGTCTGATCACAAGTACATGTTGTGCGTGGCACTGAACAGAGATGATATCGGCTCACGCTATGATATTAGATGACGCGAATCATGGCCTCCGAGTTTCGAAGCGCGCGGCGGCCGCGCGCCTGCGATCTCGAAGGCCATGCGCAATAGCTCTCCGGCATGCGCTGCCTGCCGCGCAAGCGCTTTCTTCAGGTGGCGCCACACTCGAAATGCGAGTGCGAAGGAGAGGAGATCGAGGAGAAACGCGAGCGGAGGAGGAGAGTGTCGACACTTTGCGAAGTGCTAGGGGCTTTCACTCCCTCCCTGTATAGAGAAGACCCATGCCGAGGGAGGCGCTGCGGAGCTTGGCTCTGTCAGTAAACACGAACATTTGAGCGATGTTATTTACAGTGTGAAACTTACTTGGAGACGCGCTAAACGATGGGCCAAGAAAAAAACGGGGGTTCTCACTAACGATCACATTTTTACATTTAAGAACATACTAGGGGGTGGTGCGCACGAAGTTAACATTTAGTCACTGCGACGCCGAGTGACTCGACCAAGGTCTGATCACAAGTACGCGTAGCGCATGGCACTGAACAGAGATGATATGGGCTAACGCTTTGATATTAGATGGCGCGAATCATGGCCTCCGAGATTAAAATCGCGCGGCGGCCGCGCGCCTGCGATCTCGGAGGCCATGCGCGAATGCTCTCCGGCATGGCTGCCTGCCGCGTAAGCGCTCTCTTCAGGTGGCGCCACATTCGAAATGCGAGTGCGAAGGAGAGGAGATCGAGGAGAAACGCGAGCGGAGGAGGAGAGTGTCGAAACTTTGCGAAGTGCTAGGGGCTTTCACCCCCTCCCTGTATAGAGGAGACCCACGCCGAGGGAGGCGCTGCGGAGCGTGGCTCTGTCAGTCAACACGAACATTTGAGCGATGTTATTTACAGTGTGAAACTTACTTGCAGACGCGCTAAACGATGGGCCAAGAAAAAAACGGGGGTTCTTACTACTGATCACATTTTTACATTTAAGAACATACTAAGGGGTGGTGCGCACGAAGTTAACATTTAGTCACTGCGACGCCGAGTGACTCGACCAAGGTCTGATCACAAGTACGCGTAGCGCGTGGCACTGAACAGAGATGATATGGGCTAACGCTATGATATTAGGTGGCGCGAATCATAACCTCCGAGATTCGAAGCGCGCGGCGGCCGCGCGCCCGCGATCTCGGAGGTCATGCGCGATTGCTCTCCGGCATGCACTGCCTGCCGCGCAAGCGCTCTCTTCAGGTGGCGCCACAATCGAAATGCAAGATCGAAGGAGAGGAGATCGAGGAGAAACGTGAGCGGAGGAGGAGAGTGTGGCCACTTTGCGAAGTGCTAGGGGCTTTTACCCCCTCCCTGTATAGAGGAGACCCATGCCGAGGGAGGCGCTGCGGAGTGTGGCGCTGTCAGTCAACACAAACATTTGAGCGATGTTATTTACAGCGTGAAACATACTTGGAGACGGGCTAAACGATGGGCCAAGAAAAAAACGGGGGTTCTCACTAACGATCACATTTTTACGTTTAGGAACATACTAAGGGGTGGTGCACATGAAGTCAACATTTAGTCACTGCGACGCCAAGTGACTCGACCAAGGTCTGATCACAAGTACGCGTAGTGCGTGGCACTGAACAGAGATGATATGGGCTAACGCTATGATATTAGGTGGCGCGAAGCACGGCCTCCGAGATTCGAAGCACGCGGCTGCCGCGATCTTGGATGTCATGCGCGAATGCTCTCCGGCAAGCGCTGCCTGCCGCGCAAGCGCTTTCTTCAGGTGGCGCCACATTCGAAATGCGAGTGCGAAGGAGAGGAGATCGAGGAGAAACCCGAGCGGACGAGAAGAGTGTCGCCACTTTGCGAAGTGCTAGGGGCTTTCACCGCCTCCCTGTATAGAGGAGATCCACGCCGAGCAAGGCGCTGTCAGTCAACACAAACGTTTGGGCGATGGTATTTACAGTGTGAAACTCACTTGGAGACGCGCTAAACGATGGGCCAAGAAAAAACGGGGGTTCTCACTAACGATCACAATTTTACGTTTAAGAACATACTAAGGGGTGGTGCGCACGAAGTTAACATTTAGTCACTGCGACGCCGAGTGACTCGACCAAGGTCTGATCCCAAGTACGCGTAGCAGGTGGCACTGAACAGAGATGATATGGGCTAATGCTTTGATATTAGATCGCGGAATTTATGGCCTCCGAGATTTGACGCGCGCGGCGGCCGCGCGCCTGCGATCTCGAAGGCCATGCGCAAATGCTCTCCGGCATGTGCTGCCTGCTGCGCAAGCGCTCTCTTCAGGTGGCGCCACACTCGAAATGCGAGTGCGAAGGAGAAAAGATCGAGGAGAAACGCGAGCGGAGGAGGAGAGTATCGACACTTTGCGAAGTGCTAGGGGCTTTCACTCCCTCCCTGTATAGAGGAGACCCATGCCGAGGGAGGCGCTGCGGAGCGTGGCTCTGTCAGTCAACACGAACATTTGAGCGATGTTATTTACAGTGTGAAACTTACTTGGTGACGCGCTAAACGATGGGCCAAGAAAAAAATGGGGGTTCTGACTAACGACCACATTTTTACGTTTAAGAACATACTAAGGGGTGGTGCGCACAAAGTTAACATTTAGTCACTGCGACGCCGAGTGACTAGACCAAGGTCTGATCACAAGTACATGTAGTGCGTGGCACTGAACAGAGATGATATGGGCTCACGCTATGATATTAGGTGGCGCGAATCATGCCCTTCGATATTCGAAGCGCGCGGCGGCCATGCGCCCGCGATCTCGGAGGTCATGCGCGAATGCTCTCAGGCATGCGCTGCCTGCTGCGCAAGCGCTCTCTTCAGGTGGCGCCACATTCGAAATGCAAGTTTGAAGGAGAGGAGATCGAGGAGAAACGCGAGCGGAGGAGGAGAGTGTCGCCACTTTGTGAAGTGCTAGGGGCTTTCACCCCTCCCTGTATAGAGGAGACCCACGCCGAGGGAGGCGCTGCGGAGTGTGGCGCTGTCAGTCAACACAAACATTTGAGCGATGTTATTTACAGCGTGAAACATACTTGGAGACGGGCTAAACGATGGGCCAAGAAAAAAACGGGGGTTCTCACTAACGATCACATTTTTACGTTTAGGAACATACTAAGGGGTGGTGAGCACGAAGTTAACATTTAGTCACTGCGACGCCGAGTGACTCGACCAAGGTCTGATCACAAGTACGCGTAGCGCGTGGCACTGAACAGAGATGATATGGGCTAACGCTTTGATATTAGATGGCGCGAATCATGGCCTCCGAGATTCGAAGCGCACGGCGGCTGCGCGCCTGGGATTTTGGAGGTCATGCGCAAATGGTCTCTGGCATGCACTTCCTGCCGTGCAAGCGCTCTCTTCAGGTGGCGCCACAATCGAAATGCAAGATCGAAGGAGAGGAGATCGAGGAGAAACGTCAGCGGAGGAGGAGAGTGTGGCCACTTTGCGAAGTGCTAGGGGCTTTTACCCCCTCCCTGTATAGAGGAGACCCATGCCGAGGGAGGCGCTGCGGAGTGTGGCGCTGTCAGTCAACACAAACATTTGAGCGATGTTATTTACAGCGTGAAACATACTTGGAGACGGGCTAAACGATGGGCCAAGAAAAAAACGGGGGTTCTCACTAACGATCACATTTTTACGTTTAGGAACATACTAAGGGGTGGTGCGCATGAAGTCAACATTTAGTCACTGCGACGCCAAATGACTCGACCAAGGTCTGATCACAAGTACGCGTAGTGCGTGGCACTGAACAGAGATGATATGGGCTAACGCTATGATATTAGGTGGCGCGAAGCACGGCCTCCGAGATTCAAAGCACGCGGCTGCCGCGATCTTGGATGTCATGCGCGAATGCTCTCCGGCAAGCGCTGCCTGACGCGCAAGCGCTTTCTTCAGGTGGCGCCACATTCGAAATGCGAGTGCGAAGGAGAGGAGATCGAGGAGAAACCCGAGCGGACGAGAAGAGTGTCGCCACTTTGCGAAGTGCTAGGGGCTTTCACCGCCTCCCTGTATAGAGGAGATCCACGCCGAGCAAGGCGCTGTCAGTCAACACGAACATTTGAGCGATGTTATTTACAGCCTGAAACATACTTGGAGACGGGCTAAACGATGGGCCAAGAAAAAAACGGGGGTTCTCACTAACGATCACATTTTTACGTTTAAAAACATACTAAGGGGTGGTGCGATTGAAGTTAACATTTAGTCACTGCGACGCCAAGTGACTCGACCAAGGTATGATCACAAGTACGCGTAGTGCGTGGCCCTGAACAGATGATATGGCCTAACGCTATGATATTATGGGGCGCGAAGCACGGCCTCCGAGATTCGAAGCACGCGGTGGCCGCGATCTTGGATGTCATGCGCGAATGCTCTCCGGCAAGCGCTGCCTGCCGCGCAAGCGCTTTCTTCAGGTGGCACCACATTCGAAATGCGAGTGCGAAGGAGAGGAGATCGAGGAGAAACCCGAGCGGACGAGGAGAGTGTCGCCACTTTGCGAAGTGCTAGGGGCTTTCACCGCCTCCCTGTATAGAGGAGATCCACGCCGAGCAAGGCGCTGTCAGTCAACACGAACGTTTGAGCGATGTTATTTACAGTGTGAAACTTACTTGGAGACGCGCTAAACGATGGGCCAAGAAAAAAACGGGGGTTCTCACTAACGATCACAATTTTACGTTTAAGAACATACTAAGGGGTGGTGCGCACGAAGTTAACATTTAGTCACTGCGACACCGAGTGACTCGACCAAGGTCTGATCACAAGTACGCGTAGCGTGTGGCACTGAACAGAGATGATATGGGCTAACGCTTTGATATTAGATGGCGGAATTCATGGCCTCCGAGATTCGAAGCGCGCGGCGGCCGCGCGCCTGCAATCTCGAAGGCCATGCGCAATAGCTCTCCGGCATGCGCTGCCTGCCGCGCTAGCGCTCTGTTCAGGTGGCGCCACACTCGAAATGCGAGTGCGAAGGAGAGGAGATCGAGGAGAAACGCGAGCGGAGGAGGAGAGTGTCGACACTTTGCGAACTCCTAGGGGCTTTCACTCCCTCCCTGTATAGAGGAGACCCATGCCGAGGGAGGCGCTGCGGAGCGTGGCGCTGTCAGTCAACACGAACATTTGAGCGATGTTATCTACTGTGCGAAACTTACTTGGAGACGCACTAAACGATGGGCCAAGAAAAAAAACGGGAGTTCTCACTAACGATCACATTTTTACATTTAAGAACATACTAAGGGGTGGTGAGCACAAAGTTAACATTTAGTCACTGCGACGCCGAGTGACTCGACCAAGGTCTGATCACAAGTACGCGCAGCGCGTGGCACTGAACAGAGATGATATGGGCTAACGCTTTGATATTAGATGGCGCGAATCATGGCCTCCGAGATTCGAAGCGCGCGGCGGCCGCGCGCCTGCGATTTTGGAGGTCATGCGCAAATGGTCTCCGGCATGCGCTTCCTGCCGTGCAAGCGCTCTCTTCAGGTGGCGCCACATTCGAAATGCGAGTGCGAAGGAGAGGAGATCGAGAAGAAACGCGAGCGGAGGAGGAGAATGTCGCCACTTTGCGAAGTGCTAGGGGCTTTCACCCCCTCCCTGTATAGAGGTGACCTACGCCATGGGAGGCGCTGCGGAGCGTGGCGCTGTCAGTCAACACGAACATTTGAGCGATATTATTTACAGTGTGAAACTTACTTGGAGACGCGCTAAACGATGGGCCAAGAAAAAAACGGGGGTTCTCACTAACGATCACTATTTACGTTTAACAACATACTAAGGGGTGGTGCGCACGAAGTTAACATTTAGTCACTGCGATGCCGAGTGACTCGACCAAGGTCTGATCACAAGTACGCGTAGCGCGTGGCACTGAACAGAGATGATAGGGGCTAACGCTATGATATTAGGTGGCGCGAATCATAACCTCCGAGATTCGAAGCGCGCGGCGGCCGCGCGCCCGCGATCTCGGAGGTCATGCGCGATTGCTCTCCAGCATGCACTGCCTGCCGTGCAAGCGCTCTCTTCAGGTGGCGCCACACTCGAAATGCGAGTGCGAAGGAGAGGAGATCGAGGAGAAACGCGAGCGGAGGAGGAGAGTGTCGACACTTTGCGAAGTGCTAGGGGCTTTCACTCCCTCCCTGTATAGAGGAGACCCATGCCGAGGGAGGCGCTGCGGAGCGTGGCTCTGTCAGTCAACACGAACATTTGAGCGATGTTATTTACAGTGTGAAACTTACTTGGAGACGCGCAATACGATGGGCCAAGAAAAAAAACGGGGGTTCTCACTAACGATCACATTTTACGTTTAAGAACATACTAAGGGGTGGTGCGCACAAAGTTAACATTTAGTCACTGCGACGCCGAGTGACTCGACCAAGATCTGATCACAAGTGCATGTAGTGCGTGGCACTGAACAGAGATGATATGGGCTCACGCTATGATATTAGAAGCCGCGAATCATGGCCTCCGATTTTCGAAGCGCGCGGCGGCCGCGCGCCTGCGATCTCGGAGGCCATGCGCGAATGCTCTCCGGCATGCGCTGCCTGCCACGCAAGCGCTCTCTTCAGGTGGCGCCACATTCGAAATGCGAGTGCGAAGGAGAGGAGATCGAGCAGAAACGCGAGCGGAGGAGGAGAGTGTTGACACTTTGCGAAGTGCTAGGGGCTTTCACCCCCTCCCTGTATAGAGGAGACCCACGCCGAGGGAGGCGCTGCGGAGCGTGGCTCCGTCAGTCAACACGAACATTTGAGCGATGTTATTTACAGTGTGAAACTTACTTGGAGACGCGCAATACGATGGGCCAAGAAAAAAACGGGGGTTCTCACTAACGATCACATTTTTACGTTTAGGAACATACTAAGGGGTGGTGCGCATGAAGTTAACATTTAGTCACTGCGACGCCAAGTGACTCGACCAAGGTATGATCACAAGTACGCGTAGTGCGTGGCACTGAACAGATGATATGGGCTAACGCTATGATATTAGGTGGCGCGAAGGACGGCCTTCGAGATTCGAAGCACGCGGCGGCCGCGATCTTGGATGTCATGCGCGAATGCTCTCCGGCAAGCGCTGCCTGCCGCGCAAGCGCTTTCTTCAGGTGGCACCACATTCGAAATGCGAGTGCGAAGGAGAGGAGATCGAGGAGAAACCCGAGCGGACGAGGAGAGTGTCGCCACTTTGCGAAGTGCTAGGGGCTTTCACCGCCTCCCTGTATAGAGGAGATCCACGCCGAGGGAGGCGCTGCGGAGTGTGGCGCTGTCAGTCAACACAAACATTTGAGCGATGTTATTTACAGCGTGAAACATACTTGGAGACGGGCTAAACGATGGGCCAAGAAAAAAAACGGGGGTTCTCACTAACGATCACATTTTTACGTTTAGGAACATACTAAGGGGTGGTGCGCATGAAGTCAACATTTAGTCACTGCGATGCCAAGTGACTCGACCAAGGTCTGATCACAAGTACGCGTAGTGCGTGGCACTGAACAGAGATGATATGGGCTAACGCTATGATATTAGGTGGCGCGAAGCACGGCCTCCGAGATTCGAAGCACGCGGCTGCCGCGATCTTGGATGTCATGCGCGAATGCTCTCCGGCAAGCGCTGCCTGACGCGCAAGCGCTTTCTTCAGGTGGCGCCACATTCGAAATGCGAGTGCGAAGGAGAGGAGATCGAGGAGAAACCCGAGCGGACGAGAAGAGTGTCGCCACTTTGCGAAGTGCTAGGGGCTTTCACCGCCTCCCTGTATAGAGGAGATCCACGCCGAGCAAGGCGCTGTCAGTCAACACGAACATTTGAGCGATGTTATTTACAGCCTGAAACATACTTGGAGACGGGCTAAACGATGGGCCAAGAAAAAAACGGGGGTTCTCACTAACGATCACATTTTTACGTTTAAAAACATACTAAGGGGTGGTGCGATTGAAGTTAACATTTAGTCACTGCGACGCCAAGTGACTCGACCAAGGTATGATCAAAAGTACGCGTAGTGCGTGGCCCTGAACAGATGATATGGCCTAACGCTATGATATTATGGGGCGCGAAGCACGGCCTCCGAGATTCGAAGCACGCGGTGGCCGTGATCTTGGATGTCATGCGCGAATGCTCTCCGGCAAGCGCTGCCTGCCGCGCAAGCGCTTTCTTCAGGTGGCACCACATTCGAAATGCGAGTGCGAAGGAGAGGAGATCGAGGAGAAACCCGAGCGGACGAGGAGAGTGTCGCCACTTTGCGAAGTGCTAGGGGCTTTCACCGCCTCCCTGTATAGAGGAGATCCACGCCGAGCAAGGCGCTGTCAGTCAACACGAACGTTTGAGCGATGTTATTTACAGTGTGAAACTTACTTGGAGACGCGCTAAACGATGGGCCAAGAAAAAAACGGGGGTTCTCACTAACGATCACAATTTTACGTTTAAGAACATACTAAGGGGTGGTGCGCACAAAGTTAACATTTAGTCACTGCGACACCGAGTGACTCGACCAAGGTCTGATCACAAGTACGCGTAGCGTGTGGCACTGAACAGAGATGATATGGGCTAACGCTTTGATATTAGATTGCGGAATTCATGGCCTCCGAGATTCGAAGCGCGCGGCGGCCGCGCGCCTGCAATCTCGAAGGCCATGCGCAATAGCTCTCCGGCATGCGCTGCCTGCCGCGCTAGCGCTCTGTTCAGGTGGCGCCACACTCGAAATGCGAGTGCGAAGGAGAGGAGATCGAGGAGAAACGCGAGCGGAGGAGGAGAGTGTCGACACTTTGCGAACTGCTAGGGGCTTTCCCTCCCTCCCTGTATAGAGGAGACCCATGCCGAGGGAGGCGCTGCGGAGCGTGGCGCTGTCAGTCAACACGAACATTTGAGCGATGTTATCTACTGTGCGAAACTTACTTGGAGACGCACTAAACGATGGGCCAAGAAAAAAAACGGGAGTTCTCACTAACGATCACATTTTTACATTTAAGAACATACTAAGGGGTGGTGAGCACAAAGTTAACATTTAGTCACTGCGACGCCGAGTGACTCGACCAAGGTCTGATCGCAAGTACGCGTAGCGCGTGGCACTGAACAGAGATGATATGGGCTAACGCTTTGATATTAGATGGCGCGAATCATGGCCTCCGAGATTCGAAGCGCGCGGCGGCCGCGCGCCTGCGATTTTGGAGGTCATGCGCAAATGGTCTCCGGCATGCGCTTCCTGCCGTGCAAGCGCTCTCTTCAGGTGGCGCCACATTCGAAATGCGAGTGCGAAGGAGAGGAGATCGAGAAGAAACGCGAGCGGAGGAGGAGAATGTCGCCACTTTGCGAAGTGCTAGGGGCTTTCACCCCCTCCCTGTATAGAGGTGACCTACGCCATGGGAGGCGCTGCGGAGCGTGGCGCTGTCAGTCAACACGAACATTTGAGCGATATTATTTACAGTGTGAAACTTACTTGGAGACGCGCTAAACGATGGGCCAAGAAAAAAACGAGGGTTCTCACTAACGATCACTATTTACGTTTAACAACATACTAAGGGGTGGTGCGCACGAAGTTAACATTTAGTCACTGCGATGCCGAGTGACTCGACCAAGGTCTGATCACAAGTACGCGTAGCGCGTGGCACTGAACAGAGATGATAGGGGCTAACGCTATGATATTAGGTGGCGCGAATCATAACCTCCGAGATTCGAAGCGCGCGGCGGCCGCGCGCCCGCGATCTCGGAGGTCATGCGCAAATGGTCTCCGGCATGCGCTTCCTGCCGTGCAAGCGCTCTCTTCAGGTGGCGCCACACTCGAAATGCGAGTGCGAAGGAGAGGAGATCGAGGAGAAACGCGAGCGGAGGAGGAGAGTGTCGACACTTTGCGAAGTGCTAGGGGCTTTCACTCCCTCCCTGTATAGAGGAGACCCATGCCGAGGGAGGCGCTGCGGAGCGTGGCTCTGTCAGTCAACACGAACATTTGAGCGATGTTATTTACAGTGTGAAACTTACTTGGAGACGCGCAATACGATGGGCCAAGAAAAAAACGGGGGTTCTCACTAACGATCACATTTTACGTTTAAGAACATACTAAGGGGTGGTGCGCACAAAGTTAACATTTAGTCACTGCGACGCCGAGTGACTCGACCAAGATCTGATCACAAGTGCATGTAGTGCGTGGCACTGAACAGAGATGATATGGGCTAACGCTTTGATATTAGATGGCGCGAATCATGGCCTCCGAGATTAAAATCGCGCGGCGGCCGCGCGCCTGCGATCTCGGAGGCCATGCGCGAATGCTCTCCGGCATGGCTGCCTGCCGCGTAAGCGCTCTCTTCAGGTGGCGCCACATTCGAAATGCGAGTGCGAAGGAGAGGAGATCGAGGAGAAACGCGAGCGGAGGAGGAGAGTGTCGAAACTTTGCGAAGTGCTAGGGGCTTTCACCCCCTCCCTGTATAGAGGAGACCCACGCCGAGGGAGGCGCTGCGGAGCGTGGCTCTGTCAGTCAACACGAACATTTGAGCGATGTTATTTACAGTGTGAAACTTACTTGCAGACGCGCTAAACGATGGGCCAAGAAAAAAACGGGGGTTCTTACTACTGATCACATTTTTACATTTAAGAACATACTAAGGGGTGGTGCGCACGAAGTTAACATTTAGTCACTGCGACGCCGAGTGACTCGACCAAGGTCTGATCACAAGTACGCGTAGCGCGTGGCACTGAACAGAGATGATATGGGCTAACGCTATGATATTAGGTGGCGCGAATCATAACCTCCGAGATTCGAAGCGCGCGGCGGCCGCGCGCCCGCGATCTCGGAGGTCATGCGCGATTGCTCTCCGGCATGCACTGCCTGCCGCGCAAGCGCTCTCTTCAGGTGGCGCCACAATCGAAATGCAAGATCGAAGGAGAGGAGATCGAGGAGAAACGTGAGCGGAGGAGGAGAGTGTGGCCACTTTGCGAAGTGCTAGGGGCTTTTACCCCCTCCCTGTATAGAGGAGACCCATGCCGAGGGAGGCGCTGCGGAGTGTGGCGCTGTCAGTCAACACAAACATTTGAGCGATGTTATTTACAGCGTGAAACATACTTGGAGACGGGCTAAACGATGGGCCAAGAAAAAAACGGGGGTTCTCACTAACGATCACATTTTTACGTTTAGGAACATACTAAGGGGTGGTGCACATGAAGTCAACATTTAGTCACTGCGACGCCAAGTGACTCGACCAAGGTCTGATCACAAGTACGCGTAGTGCGTGGCACTGAACAGAGATGATATGGGCTAACGCTATGATATTAGGTGGCGCGAAGCACGGCCTCCGAGATTCGAAGCACGCGGCTGCCGCGATCTTGGATGTCATGCGCGAATGCTCTCCGGCAAGCGCTGCCTGCCGCGCAAGCGCTTTCTTCAGGTGGCGCCACATTCGAAATGCGAGTGCGAAGGAGAGGAGATCGAGGAGAAACCCGAGCGGACGAGAAGAGTGTCGCCACTTTGCGAAGTGCTAGGGGCTTTCACCGCCTCCCTGTATAGAGGAGATCCACGCCGAGCAAGGCGCTGTCAGTCAACACAAACGTTTGGGCGATGGTATTTACAGTGTGAAACTCACTTGGAGACGCGCTAAACGATGGGCCAAGAAAAAACGGGGGTTCTCACTAACGATCACAATTTTACGTTTAAGAACATACTAAGGGGTGGTGCGCACGAAGTTAACATTTAGTCACTGCGACGCCGAGTGACTCGACCAAGGTCTGATCCCAAGTACGCGTAGCAGGTGGCACTGAACAGAGATGATATGGGCTAATGCTTTGATATTAGATCGCGGAATTTATGGCCTCCGAGATTTGACGCGCGCGGCGGCCGCGCGCCTGCGATCTCGAAGGCCATGCGCAAATGCTCTCCGGCATGTGCTGCCTGCTGCGCAAGCGCTCTCTTCAGGTGGCGCCACACTCGAAATGCGAGTGCGAAGGAGAAAAGATCGAGGAGAAACGCGAGCGGAGGAGGAGAGTATCGACACTTTGCGAAGTGCTAGGGGCTTTCACTCCCTCCCTGTATAGAGGAGACCCATGCCGAGGGAGGCGCTGCGGAGCGTGGCTCTGTCAGTCAACACGAACATTTGAGCGATGTTATTTACAGTGTGAAACTTACTTGGTGACGGGCTAAACGATGGGCCAAGAAAAAAACGGGGGTTCTCACTAACGATCACATTTTTACGTTTAGGAACATACTAAGGGGTGGTGAGCACGAAGTTAACATTTAGTCACTGCGACGCCGAGTGACTCGACCAAGGTCTGATCACAAGTACGCGTAGCGCGTGGCACTGAACAGAGATGATATGGGCTAACGCTTTGATATTAGATGGCGCGAATCATGGCCTCCGAGATTCGAAGCGCACGGCGGCTGCGCGCCTGGGATTTTGGAGGTCATGCGCAAATGGTCTCTGGCATGCACTTCCTGCCGTGCAAGCGCTCTCTTCAGGTGGCGCCACAATCGAAATGCAAGATCGAAGGAGAGGAGATCGAGGAGAAACGTCAGCGGAGGAGGAGAGTGTGGCCACTTTGCGAAGTGCTAGGGGCTTTTACCCCCTCCCTGTATAGAGGAGACCCATGCCGAGGGAGGCGCTGCGGAGTGTGGCGCTGTCAGTCAACACAAACATTTGAGCGATGTTATTTACAGCGTGAAACATACTTGGAGACGGGCTAAACGATGGGCCAAGAAAAAAACGGGGGTTCTCACTAACGATCACATTTTTACGTTTAGGAACATACTAAGGGGTGGTGCGCATGAAGTCAACATTTAGTCACTGCGACGCCAAATGACTCGACCAAGGTCTGATCACAAGTACGCGTAGTGCGTGGCACTGAACAGAGATGATATGGGCTAACGCTATGATATTAGGTGGCGCGAAGCACGGCCTCCGAGATTCAAAGCACGCGGCTGCCGCGATCTTGGATGTCATGCGCGAATGCTCTCCGGCAAGCGCTGCCTGACGCGCAAGCGCTTTCTTCAGGTGGCGCCACATTCGAAATGCGAGTGCGAAGGAGAGGAGATCGAGGAGAAACCCGAGCGGACGAGAAGAGTGTCGCCACTTTGCGAAGTGCTAGGGGCTTTCACCGCCTCCCTGTATAGAGGAGATCCACGCCGAGCAAGGCGCTGTCAGTCAACACGAACATTTGAGCGATGTTATTTACAGCCTGAAACATACTTGGAGACGGGCTAAACGATGGGCCAAGAAAAAAACGGGGGTTCTCACTAACGATCACATTTTTACGTTTAAAAACATACTAAGGGGTGGTGCGATTGAAGTTAACATTTAGTCACTGCGACGCCAAGTGACTCGACCAAGGTATGATCACAAGTACGCGTAGTGCGTGGCCCTGAACAGATGATATGGCCTAACGCTATGATATTATGGGGCGCGAAGCACGGCCTCCGAGATTCGAAGCACGCGGTGGCCGCGATCTTGGATGTCATGCGCGAATGCTCTCCGGCAAGCGCTGCCTGCCGCGCAAGCGCTTTCTTCAGGTGGCACCACATTCGAAATGCGAGTGCGAAGGAGAGGAGATCGAGGAGAAACCCGAGCGGACGAGAAGAGTGTCGCCACTTTGCGAAGTGCTAGGGGCTTTCACCGCCTCCCTGTATAGAGGAGATCCACGCCGAGCAAGGCGCTGTCAGTCAACACGAACATTTGAGCGATGTTATTTACAGTGTGAAACTTACTTGGAGACGCGCAATACGATGGGCCAAGAAAAAAAACGGGGGTTCTCACTAACGATCACATTTTACGTTTAAGAACATACTAAGGGGTGGTGCGCACAAAGTTAACATTTAGTCACTGCGACGCCGAGTGACTCGACCAAGATCTGATCACAAGTGCATGTAGTGCGTGGCACTGAACAGAGATGATATGGGCTCACGCTATGATATTAGAAGCCGCGAATCATGGCCTCCGATTTTCGAAGCGCGCGGCGGCCGCGCGCCTGCGATCTCGGAGGCCATGCGCGAATGCTCTCCGGCATGCGCTGCCTGCCACGCAAGCGCTCTCTTCAGGTGGCGCCACATTCGAAATGCGAGTGCGAAGGAGAGGAGATCGAGCAGAAACGCGAGCGGAGGAGGAGAGTGTTGACACTTTGCGAAGTGCTAGGGGCTTTCACCCCCTCCCTGTATAGAGGAGACCCACGCCGAGGGAGGCGCTGCGGAGCGTGGCTCCGTCAGTCAACACGAACATTTGAGCGATGTTATTTACAGTGTGAAACTTACTTGGAGACGCGCAATACGATGGGCCAAGAAAAAAACGGGGGTTCTCACTAACGATCACATTTTTACGTTTAGGAACATACTAAGGGGTGGTGCGCATGAAGTTAACATTTAGTCACTGCGACGCCAAGTGACTCGACCAAGGTATGATCACAAGTACGCGTAGTGCGTGGCACTGAACAGATGATATGGGCTAACGCTATGATATTAGGTGGCGCGAAGGACGGCCTTCGAGATTCGAAGCACGCGGCGGCCGCGATCTTGGATGTCATGCGCGAATGCTCTCCGGCAAGCGCTGCCTGCCGCGCAAGCGCTTTCTTCAGGTGGCACCACATTCGAAATGCGAGTGCGAAGGAGAGGAGATCGAGGAGAAACCCGAGCGGACGAGGAGAGTGTCGCCACTTTGCGAAGTGCTAGGGGCTTTCACCGCCTCCCTGTATAGAGGAGATCCACGCCGAGGGAGGCGCTGCGGAGTGTGGCGCTGTCAGTCAACACAAACATTTGAGCGATGTTATTTACAGCGTGAAACATACTTGGAGACGGGCTAAACGATGGGCCAAGAAAAAAAACGGGGGTTCTCACTAACGATCACATTTTTACGTTTAGGAACATACTAAGGGGTGGTGCGCATGAAGTCAACATTTAGTCACTGCGACGCCAAGTGACTCGACCAAGGTCTGATCACAAGTACGCGTAGTGCGTGGCACTGAACAGAGATGATATGGGCTAACGCTATGATATTAGGTGGCGCGAAGCACGGCCTCCGAGATTCGAAGCACGCGGCTGCCGCGATCTTGGATGTCATGCGCGAATGCTCTCCGGCAAGCGCTGCCTGACGCGCAAGCGCTTTCTTCAGGTGGCGCCACATTCGAAATGCGAGTGCGAAGGAGAGGAGATCGAGGAGAAACCCGAGCGGACGAGAAGAGTGTCGCCACTTTGCGAAGTGCTAGGGGCTTTCACCGCCTCCCTGTATAGAGGAGATCCACGCCGAGCAAGGCGCTGTCAGTCAACACGAACATTTGAGCGATGTTATTTACAGCCTGAAACATACTTGGAGACGGGCTAAACGATGGGCCAAGAAAAAAACGGGGGTTCTCACTAACGATCACATTTTTACGTTTAAAAACATACTAAGGGGTGGTGCGATTGAAGTTAACATTTAGTCACTGCGACGCCAAGTGACTCGACCAAGGTATGATCAAAAGTACGCGTAGTGCGTGGCCCTGAACAGATGATATGGCCTAACGCTATGATATTATGGGGCGCGAAGCACGGCCTCCGAGATTCGAAGCACGCGGTGGCCGTGATCTTGGATGTCATGCGCGAATGCTCTCCGGCAAGCGCTGCCTGCCGCGCAAGCGCTTTCTTCAGGTGGCACCACATTCGAAATGCGAGTGCGAAGGAGAGGAGATCGAGGAGAAACCCGAGCGGACGAGGAGAGTGTCGCCACTTTGCGAAGTGCTAGGGGCTTTCACCGCCTCCCTGTATAGAGGAGATCCACGCCGAGCAAGGCGCTGTCAGTCAACACGAACGTTTGAGCGATGTTATTTACAGTGTGAAACTTACTTGGAGACGCGCTAAACGATGGGCCAAGAAAAAAACGGGGGTTCTCACTAACGATCACAATTTTACGTTTAAGAACATACTAAGGGGTGGTGCGCACGAAGTTAACATTTAGTCACTGCGACACCGAGTGACTCGACCAAGGTCTGATCACAAGTACGCGTAGCGTGTGGCACTGAACAGAGATGATATGGGCTAACGCTTTGATATTAGATTGCGGAATTCATGGCCTCCGAGATTCGAAGCGCGCGGCGGCCGCGCGCCTGCAATCTCGAAGGCCATGCGCAATAGCTCTCCGGCATGCGCTGCCTGCCGCGCTAGCGCTCTGTTCAGGTGGCGCCACACTCGAAATGCGAGTGCGAAGGAGAGGAGATCGAGGAGAAACGCGAGCGGAGGAGGAGAGTGTCGACACTTTGCGAACTGCTAGGGGCTTTCCCTCCCTCCCTGTATAGAGGAGACCCATGCCGAGGGAGGCGCTGCGGAGCGTGGCGCTGTCAGTCAACACGAACATTTGAGCGATGTTATCTACTGTGCGAAACTTACTTGGAGACGCACTAAACGATGGGCCAAGAAAAAAAACGGGAGTTCTCACTAACGATCACATTTTTACATTTAAGAACATACTAAGGGGTGGTGAGCACAAAGTTAACATTTAGTCACTGCGACGCCGAGTGACTCGACCAAGGTCTGATCGCAAGTACGCGTAGCGCGTGGCACTGAACAGAGATGATATGGGCTAACGCTTTGATATTAGATGGCGCGAATCATGGCCTCCGAGATTCGAAGCGCGCGGCGGCCGCGCGCCTGCGATTTTGGAGGTCATGCGCAAATGGTCTCCGGCATGCGCTTCCTGCCGTGCAAGCGCTCTCTTCAGGTGGCGCCACATTCGAAATGCGAGTGCGAAGGAGAGGAGATCGAGAAGAAACGCGAGCGGAGGAGGAGAATGTCGCCACTTTGCGAAGTGCTAGGGGCTTTCACCCCCTCCCTGTATAGAGGTGACCTACGCCATGGGAGGCGCTGCGGAGCGTGGCGCTGTCAGTCAACACGAACATTTGAGCGATATTATTTACAGTGTGAAACTTACTTGGAGACGCGCTAAACGATGGGCCAAGAAAAAAACGGGGGTTCTCACTAACGATCACTATTTACGTTTAACAACATACTAAGGGGTGGTGCGCACGAAGTTAACATTTAGTCACTGCGATGCCGAGTGACTCGACCAAGGTCTGATCACAAGTACGCGTAGCGCGTGGCACTGAACAGAGATGATAGGGGCTAACGCTATGATATTAGGTGGCGCGAATCATAACCTCCGAGATTCGAAGCGCGCGGCGGCCGCGCGCCCGCGATCTCGGAGGTCATGCGCAAATGGTCTCCGGCATGCGCTTCCTGCCGTGCAAGCGCTCTCTTCAGGTGGCGCCACACTCGAAATGCGAGTGCGAAGGAGAGGAGATCGAGGAGAAACGCGAGCGGAGGAGGAGAGTGTCGACACTTTGCGAAGTGCTAGGGGCTTTCACTCCCTCCCTGTATAGAGGAGACCCATGCCGAGGGAGGCGCTGCGGAGCGTGGCTCTGTCAGTCAACACGAACATTTGAGCGATGTTATTTACAGTGTGAAACTTACTTGGAGACGCGCAATACGATGGGCCAAGAAAAAAACGGGGGTTCTCACTAACGATCACATTTTACGTTTAAGAACATACTAAGGGGTGGTGCGCACAAAGTTAACATTTAGTCACTGCGACGCCGAGTGACTCGACCAAGATCTGATCACAAGTGCATGTAGTGCGTGGCACTGAACAGAGATGATATGGGCTCACGCTATGATATTAGAAGCCGCGAATCATGGCCTCCGATTTTCGAAGCGCGCGGCGGCCGCGCGCCTGCGATCTCGGACGCCATGCGCGAATGCTCTCCGGCATGCGCTGCCTGCCACGCAAGCGCTCTCTTCAGGTGGCGCCACATTCGAAATGCGAGTGCGAAGGAGAGGAGATCGAGCAGAAACGCGAGCGGAGGAGGAGAGTGTTGACACTTGCGAAGTGCTAGGGGCTTTCACCCCCTCCCTGTATAGAGGAGACCCACGCCGAGGGAGGCGCTGCGGAGCGTGGCTCCGTCAGTCAACACGAACATTTGAGCGATGTTATTTACAGTGTGAAACTTACTTGGAGACGCGCAATACGATGGGCCAAGAAAAAAACGGGCGTTCTCACTAACGATCACATTTTTACGTTTAGGAACATACTAAGGGGTGGTGCGCTTGAAGTTAACATTTAGTCACTGCGACGCCAAGTGACTCGACCAAGGTATGATCACAAGTACGCGTAGTGCGTGGCACTGAACAGATGATATGGGCTAACGCTATGATATTAGGTGGCGCGAAGGACGGCCTTCGAGATTCGAAGCACGCGGCGGCCGCGATCTTGGATGTCATGCGCGAATGCTCTCTGGCAAGCGCTGCCTGCCGCGCAAGCGCTTTCTTCAGGTGGCACCACATTCGAAATGCGAGTGCGAAGGAGAGGAGATCGAGGAGAAACCCGAGCGGACGAGGAGAGTGTCGCCACTTTGCGAAGTGCTAGGGGCTTTCACCGCCTCCCTGTATAGAGGAGATCCACGCCGAGCAAGGCGCTGTCAGTCAACACGAATGTTTGAGCGATGTTATTTACAGTGTGAAACTTACTTGGAGACGCGCTAAATGATGGGCCAAGAAAAAAACGGGGGTTCTCACTAACGATCACAATTTTACGTTTAAAAACATACTAAGGGGTGGTGCGCACGAAGTTAACATTTAGTCACTGCGACGCCGAGTGACTCGACCAAGGTCTGATCACAAGTACGCGTAGCGTGTGGCACTGAACAGAGATGATATGGGCTAACGCTTTGATATTAGATGGCGGAATTCATGGCCTCCGAGATTCGAAGCGTGCGGCGGCCGCCCGCCTGCGATCTCGAAGGCCATGCGCAATAGCTCTCCGGCATGCGCTGCCTGCCGCGCAAGCGCTCTCTTCAGGTGGCGCCACACTCGAAATGCGAGTGCGAAGGAGAGGAGATCGAGGAGAAACGCGAGCGGAGGAAGTGAGTGTGCTACTTTGCGAAGTGCTAGGGGCTTTTACCCCCTTCCTGTATAGAGGAGACCCATGCCGAGGGAGGTGCTGCGGAGCGTGGCGCTGTCAGTCAACACGAACATTTGAGCGATGTTATTTACAGCGTGAAACATACTTGGAGACGCGCTAAACGATGGGCCAAGAAAAAAACGGGGGTTCTCACTAACGATCACATTTTTACGTTTAGGAACATACTAAGGGGTGGTGCGCACAAAGTTAACATTTAGTCACTGCGACGCCGAGTGACTCGACCAAGATCTGATCACAAGTGCATGTAGTGCGTGGCACTGAACAGAGATGATATGGGCTCACGCTATGATATTAGATGGCGCGAATCATGGCCTCCGAGATTCGAAGCGCGCAGCGGCCGCGCGCCTGCGATCTCGGAGGCCATGCGCGATTGCTCTCCGGCATGCGCTGCCTGCCACGCAAGCGCTCTCTTCAGGTGGCGCCACATTCGAAATGCGAGTGCGAAGGAGAGGAGATCGAGAAGAAACGCGAGCGGAGGAGGAGAGTGTCGCCACTTTGCGAAGTGCTAGGGGTTTCACCCCCTCCCTGTATGGAGGAGACCCACCCCGAGTGAGGCGCTGCGGAGCGAGGCGCTGTCAGTCAACACGAACATTTGAGCGATGTTATTTACAGTGTGAAACTTACTTGGAGACGCGCTAAATGATGGGCCAAGAAAAAAACGGGGTTCTCACTAACGATCACATTTTTACGTTTAAGAACATACTAAGGGGTGGTGCGCACGAAGTTAACATTTAGTCACTGCGACGCTGAGTGACTCGACCAAGGTCTGATCACAAGTACGCGTAGCGCGTGGCACTGAACAGAGATGATATGGGCTAACGCTATGATATTAGGTGGCGCGAATCATAACCTCCGAGATTCGAAGCGCGCGGCGGCCGCGCGCCCCCGATCTCGGAGGTCATGCGCGAATGCTCTCCGGCATGCGCTGCCTGCCACGCAAGCGCTCTCTTCAGGTGGCGCCACATTCAAAATGCGAGTGCGAAGGAGAGGAGATCGAGGAGAAACGCGAGCGGAGGAGGAGAGTGTCACCACTTTGCGAGGTGCTAGGGGCTTTCATCCCCTCCCTTTATAGAGGAGACCCACGCCGAGGGAGGCGCTGCGGAGCGTGGCGCTGTCAGTCAACACGAACATTTGAGCGATGTTATTTACAGTGTCAAACTTACTTGTGAAACAAATAGCATAATTGCAGATTACCTAGACATTTTCTTCACCCACTCACTCAGAATAGTTTATAAAGTTACGCCCACTGCGGTGGTCTATTGGATAACGTTCTCCACTGCTGACTCGCAGGTCGTAGGATCGAATTCTGGCAGCGGTGGTTTCACTATCGATGAAGAAGGAAATGATCAACACCCATGTGCTCAGATTTGGGTGCACGTCAAAGAACCCCATGTGGGCGAAATTTCTGGAGCCCTCAATTAAGGCGTCATTCCTAATCATATGGGGGATTTCGGACGTCAAGCCCCACTTATCAATCAAATGCAAACATGGCTAATCTACCTTTGGTTTGCAAAGAAGTGCTTCACACTTGCTGTATCAGGATTCAAGAGCATTTACGGTGTTGCTCAGAAAGTGCCTTTATAATGCCAACCACGCATTAGGCGAAGATGGCTTGATCAGACCATCATATGTTTGGCGCGGCTCTTTGGTGAGGTATTCCAAAGATTCCCAGATCGCAAATGTTTTCCCGGTTTCCCATTGGCAACAATTGAGGAGAATAATTTGGATTTGATATGAGAGCGGGGAGGGGGTAAGGTATTCATTTTGCATGAGGAAACCCTGTTGTGTTGCAAGCTGCACTCGAAAGACATAAGCGCCGTGTCGCAGCAGACTAATTTACGATGATGATTGTCTACCTGCTGCTAACATATGTAATATGCTTCATGGAAGGTTTCAATGCGTGTTGACTTAGCCACAAATAATTTTATTTCTTTACTTTCACCATGTATTCATACCAATTCGAAATATTGATAGGCTTTCTGTAGCCAGTTTCACAGTTTGCTAGGCTTTGCTTCGAGTATTGTCACTGAAATACGTGTCTTGAACTTACCATTTGTTTTCAGACTTTGTTCAACAGGGACTTTTACTGAAGCCAAATTTTCGAAAAGGTAATGTTGTTTCCACAAGGCAAGACCTGGACGAAAAAAAGTGAATTAGCCGAATAATTCTGCAGAGTGATTGGTTGTTCAATGGTGTCTCATCACTTTGCGCCTCTACCTGTCCCTGAACTACTGTCTTGTTTTGTACTCCAGACCTCAAACCAAATATGTTCGCTGTCATAGATGACTTGATTCAGTCAAGTATAGCGTGGACGGCTCGTGATTGTTAAATTTTGCACGAGTTTAGAGATTTGTTTATTATTGTTTGCTCAATATGTTCTAATCTCAGCTCTGAAGTGAAAGCGCTTTCGCAGTTTCACACTCCACTCTCCACACTAGGTGCATGGCCATGCCTTAGTATGAAACGTGTGATACAAAAAGAATAGTTTTACGTGTTTTGATCGATTGTTGATTTACGACAAAGCGGTCAGTTTTAGTTTTTCCACTTCTCAAAACGAGAATATTTCAAGATGGTAAACAAAATTTAACGAATAGCAGCGTTGCTTGAGCGGCTAGAAGACGCAAAAAAATGAAATGACGAACACTTTAAGCATGCTCGTGAAGGCGAGCTCCTTCCCTCCAAACTGACCTCACTGGTGACGTCGAGAAAGAAATGTTTTGTTTGTGAATAATTTTTAGTAGGATACCAGACAAGGGGTTGGGGAGAAAGCGCCTGTAGTGGTAGGGTCACTATCGCTGCGTACTGCCTGTTAGTGCACGTACCTCAGAAAGCATGGAGTTTCCATCTCTTACATATGAGCGAATGTGTTGTTAGTGCACGAACCTCAGAAAGCATGGAGTTTCCATCTCTTACATATGAGCGAATGTGTTGTTTGTACTCAAGGAACCAGACATTTGTTGCAGAGGCTAATTGCTCTTTTATTCGCGCGAAATTAGTTATTAGCATACATTATGAAACATAATCGACTTCGGCACCCTATTCAGGAAGCTCGTGTACCATTGTGGGGAAGCTCTTAGGTCGTTCCCCAATCACCTCCGAGCTGCTTCCCAACCACCTCTGAGCGACTTCCAGATGACCTCCGAGCTGCTTCCCAATACGCAAAGTTCATACGTCTCGCTGCAGCTCCCTTTCATCCAGGTGAGAAGACCCACTTAGTGCACGAAATTGTCCTGATCATGCCCTAGTTTCCAGTAAGGCAATCAAAGTGGACCCTTGACCTTCTTCTGTGGTGATACCTTGACGCTGGCTAAAATCGCCAAACTTCGAAATGAGTTGCAGCTAGTATTCGCACTTGTCGAAGCAGACGCTGTGTAGGAAGCAGCTCTCGTCTTCACGATCAAGGTCGCGTAATGGTAGACGGAGAAGTGGATGCACCTTTGGATTGAGTTTATTTCCGTCGGACGACGGCCAACCACCGGGGGAGGCATAGGACTGCAGACGTCTACGTTGATCGTCAATCGCCTCTTGAGCGCTGCATCTGGCGTTGGAAGTTGACCAAGAAGTAGCACTCGTAGTCTCCTTCGTACATAAATGGACGGTGCAGTGATCAAGACGAATTGCATAGGACTATGGTTGCCTACCGTTGGATCCAGCCCGGGAGTGCAGATGCTTGTGCTAACCGCTTTTCACCTTCCCACCTCGTTGCAGCTGTTGCTCTTGGAGTTGGAAGAAGGTGCTGCGGAAGAGGCTCAACTCGTCGTCACGATCCAGGACGTCTGTGGGCGGGCGCAGAAACACACGTGCGTCTTGACCTGGTACATTGGCGTAGAACGACGGTGTTCTACCGGCGTTGGCACAGCACTGTGGTTGACTCTTGGTAGACTCTGGTGTGCAGCCTCTTTGAACGATGTCTTCTAAGCTTGTACTGCTCCTCCAACGCTGGAGTAGCATGCGATTTTCCAGCCAGTCGATCGTTCTTGCGCCTGGCTATACGAACGAGCTCCGTGGCATAAGCGCGTGCACGATGAACGCTCGCACAATTAGCTACTCTTCTACTTCTTCCTCCACCTCGTCAGTGGTTTAAGACATATGTGAAAGATTGAACACGAGGCGGGCTGTTTTACCATTACTATTAATATGCGAGTAGTCATAAATAAGGTGTGTTGCCCCCTCAACACAATATGAAACACCCGTTTTTTGTCTTTCTTATTTTAAAGTGGACAGGTTTAAACTTGATTATTTTCCGATTTTAGTGGAAAGAGAACTATCATCATCACTCAGGCATTTCTGCACTAACTGTGAATAGCGTTTGTAGAAAATCGATCTGCACGCCCTCCCTTCTTCGTTGTCTTCATCTTCTACCTCAAAACCAAAGGAAATAGAGAAGAAAGCGAAGAAATACATAAAAGACGCAGCTAAAAAGAGAAATAAATCGAGACAATGCAAACGAAAAAAAAATAAATCGAGTAATAATGAAATAAAAAAGAGAGTGAAAAACAAAAGTAGAAACAGAGAAAAAAGAATACAAGCATCATTCCACGCCAACTTTTCCAAGACTGGCACTTGACCATCTGTGATCAGCTTGAAAATAATTGGAACCCTTTACCTAAAAACAGAAGTGTTCAAGCAAAGTGTTTTTGCACATTTTTCTTGCCCAACAAATGTTAGGCAGGTTTTTCCTGCAGCCTCGAATATAAAGAATATGGTCGGTATTAGAGCTTTTTTAGAGGTAACAACATTCAAAGAAATGTCATAATTGACACTAGATAATTGCCAGATTGTTTTATGGTAGACTTAAAATCACTTAACGTGAGAAATAAGGGGTACAGGTGGCCAGAAACTTGCAAAGAGCTTTATTTTCGCACACATGTTTGCTCCTAAATTTATCATTGAGGCGGTTCTAGTAAAAACATATTGCATAATCGCAGATTGCCTATGCATTCTCATCACCTACTCACTCAGAAAGATTTATAAAGTTACGCCCACTGCGGTGGTCTATTGGATAAGATTCTTGACTGCTGACTCGCAGGTCGTGGGATGAAATTCTGGCAGCGGCGGTTTCACTTTCGATGAAGAAGGAAATGATCAACACCCATGTGCTCAGATTTGGGTGCACTTCAAAGAACCCCATGTGGGCTAAATTTCTGGAGCCCTTAATTACGGCGTCTTTCCTAATCATATGCTGGATTTCGGACGTCAAGCCCCACTTATCAATCAAATGCAAACATGGCTAATCTACCTTTGGTTTGCAAAGAAGTGCTTCACACTTAGTGGATCAGGATTCAAGAGCATATACGGTGTTGCTCAGAAAGTGGCTTTAGAATGCCAACCACGCATTTGACGAAGATGGCTTGATCAGGCCATCACATGTTTTGCGCGGCTCTTTGGTGAGGTAACCCAAAGACTCCCAGATTGCAAATGTTTTCCCGGTTTCCTATTGGCAACGAGTGAGGAGAATAATTTGGATTCGATGTTAGAGCGGGGAGGGGGTAAGGTATTGATTTTGCATGCCAAACCCTGTTGTGTTGCAAGCCACACTCGAAAGACTTAAGCGCCGTGTCGCAGCAGACTAATTTACGATGATGATTGTCTACCTGCGCCTGACATATGTAATATGCTTCATGGAAGGCTTCAATGCGTGTTGACTTAGCAACAAAGAATTTTATTTCTTTACGTTTGGCTTGTATTCATACCAATTCGAAACATTGATATGCTTTCTGTAGCCAGTTTCACACTTTGCTAGGCTTCGGTTCAAGTATTGTAACTGAAATACGTGTCATGAACTTACCGTTTGTTTTCAGAATTTGTTCAACAGGAACTGTCACTGAAGCCAAATTTTCTAAAAGTTAAATTTGCTTCCACAAGGCAACACCTGGACGAAAAAAAGTGAATTAGCCGAAATATTCTGCAGAGTGATTGATTGTTCAATGGCGTCTCATAACTTTGCGCCTCTACCTGTCCCTGAACTTCTGCCTTGTTTTGTACTCAAGACCTCAAACCAAATATGTTCGCTGTCATAAATGACTTGATTCAGTCAAGTATAACGTGGACAGCTCGTGATTGTTAAATTTTGCACGATTTTAGAGATTTTTTTATTGTTGTTTGCTCAATATGTGCAAATCTCAGCACTGCAATGAAAGTGCTTTCGCAGTTTCACACTCCACTCTCCACACTAGGTGTATGGCGATGCCTTAGAATGAAACGTGTGATACAAAAAATAATAGTTTTTCTTGTTTTGATCGACTGTTGATTTATTGACGAATAGGTAAGTTTTAGTTTCTCCACTTCTCAATACGAGAATATTTCAAGATAGTAAACGAAATTTAACGAATAGCAGCGTTGCCTGAGCGGCTAGAAGACGCAAAAAAACGAAATGACGAACACATTAAGCTTGCTCGTGAAGGCAAGCTCTTTCCCTCCAAACTGACTTCACTGGTGACGTCGAGAAAGAAATGTTTTGTTTGTGAATAATTTTTAGTAGGATACCAGAGAAGGGGTTGGGGAGAAAGCGCCTGTAGTAGTAGGGTCACTATCGCTGCGTACTGCCTGTTAGAGCACATACCTAAGAAAGCATGGAGTTTCCATCTCTTGCATATGAGCGAATGTGTTGTTTGTACTCAAGGAACCAGACATTTGTTGCAGAGGCTAATTGCTCTTTTATTCGCGCGAAATAAGTTATTAGCGTACATTATGAAACCTAATCGTCTTCGGCACCCTATTGAGGAAGCTCGTGAACCATTGTGGGGAAGCTCTTAGCTGGTTCCCCAATCACCTCCGAGCTGCTTCCCAACCACCTCTGAGCGACTTCCAGATGACCTCCGAGCTGCTTCCCAATACGCAAAGTTCATACGTCTTGCTGCAGCTCTCTTTCTTCCAGGTGAGAAGACCCACTTAGTGCACGAAATTGTCCTGATCATGCCCTAGTTTCCAGTAAGGCAATAAGGTGGACCCTTGACCTTCTTCTGTGGTGATACCTTGAAGCTGGCCAAGATCGCTAAACTTCGAAATGAGCTGCAGCTGGTACTCGCATCTGTCGAAGCAGACGCTGTGTAGGAAGCAGCTCTCATCTTCACGATCCAGGTCACGTAATGGTAGACGGAGAAGTGGATGCACCTTTGGATCGTGTTTACTTCCGTTGGACGATGGCGCACCACCGGGGGAGGCATGGGACTGCAGACGTCTACGTTGATCGTCAATCGCCTCTTGAGCGCTGCATCTGGCGTTGGAATTTGACCAAGAAGTAGCACTCGTAGTCTCCTTCGTACATAAATGGACGGTGCAGTGATCAAGACGAATTGCATAGGACTATGGTTGCCTACCGTTGGATCCGGCCCGGGAGTGCAGATGCCTGTGCTAACCACTTTTCACCTTCTCACCTCGTTGCAGCTGCTGCTCTTGGAGTTGGAAGAATGTGCTGCGGAACTGGCTCAACTCGTCGTCACGATCCAGGCCGTCTGTGGGCGGACGCAGAAACACTTGTGCGTCTGGATCTGGTTCATTCGCGTAGAACGACGGTGTTCTACCGGCGTTGGCACAGCACTGTGGTTGACTCTCTGTGAATCCTGGTGTGCAGCCTCTTTGAACAATGTCTTCTAACCTTGTACTGCTCGTCCGACGCTGGAGTAGCATGCGATCTTCCAGCCAGTCGATCGTTCTTGCGCCTGGCTTTACGAATGAGCTCCGTGGCATAAGCGCGTGCACGATGAACGCGCGCACAATTAGCTACTTTTCTGCTTCATCCTCCACCTCGTCAGTGGTTTAAGACATAAGTGAAAGATTGAACTCGAGGCGGGCTGTTTTTCCATTACTATTAGTATGCGAGTAGTCATAAATAAGGGGTGTTGCCCCCTCAACACAATAAGAAACACCCGTTTTTTATCTTTCTTATTTTAAAGTGGACAGGTTTAAACTCGATTATTTTCCGATTTAGGTTGAAAGAGAACTATCATCATCATTAAGTCATTTCTGCACTATGTATAGCGTTTGTAGAAAATCGACCTGTATGCCCTCCCTTCTTCGTTGTCTTCATCTTCTACCTCAAAACAAAAGAAAATAAATAAAGAAAATTGGAAAGAAATAACTAAAAGACGCAGCTAAAAAGAGAAACAAGTCGAGACAATACAAACGAGAACAAATAAATCGAGTAATAACGAAAAAAAAGAGAGTGAAGAAAAAATAGAAAGAGAGAAAAAAAGATTACAAGCACCATTCTATGCCCACTTTTCCAAGACTGGCACTTGACCATCTGTGATCAGCTTGAAAATAATTGGAATACTTTACCTAAAAATAGAAGTATTCAAGCAAAACATTTTTGAAAATTTTTCTTGCCCAACAAATGTTAGGCAGGTTTTTCCCGCAGCCTCGAATATGGAGAATGTGGTTGGTATTAGAGCTTTTTAGAGGTAACAATATTATAAGAAATGTCATAATTGACACCAGAATATTGACTGATTGTTTTACGGTAGACTAAAAATACCTTAACGTGAGAAATAAGGGGTACAGGTAGCGAGAAACTTGCAAACAGCTTTATTTTCGCACATCTGTTTGCTCCTAAATTCATCATTGAGGCGGTCCTAGTAAAAACATATTGCATAATTGCAGATTACCTAGACATTTTCATCACCCACTCACTCAGAATAGTCTATAAAGTTACGCCCACTGCGGTGGTCTATTGGATAAGATTCTCGACTGCTGACTCGCAGGTCGTGGGATGAAATTCTGGCAGCGGCGGTTTCACTTTCGATGAAGAAGGAAATGATCAACACCCATGTGCTCAGATTTGGGTGCACTTCAAAGAACCCCATGTGGGCTAAATTTCTGGAGCCCTTAATTACGGCGTCTTTCCTAATCATATGCTGGATTTCGGACGTCAAGCCCCACTTATCAATCAAATGCAAGCATGGCTAATCTGCCTTTGGTTTGCAAAAAAGTGCTTCACACTTAGTGGATCAGGATTCAAGAGCATATACGGTGTTGCTCAGAAAGTGGCTTTAGAATGCCAACCACGCATTTGACGAAGATGGCTTGATCAGGCCATCACATGTTTTGCGCGGCTCTTTGGTGAGGTAACCCAAAGACTCCCAGATTGCAAATGTTTTCCCGGTTTCCTATTGGCAACGAGTGAGGAGAATAATTTGGATTCGATGTTAGAGCGGGGAGGGGGTAAGGTATTGATTTTGCATGAGCAAACCCTGTTGTGTTGCAAGCCACACTCGAAAGACTTAAGCGCCGTGTCGCAGCAGACTAATTTACGATGATGATTGTCTACCTGCGCCTGACATATGTAATATGCTTCATGGAAGGCTTCAATGCGTGTTGACTTAGCAACAAAGAATTTTATTTCTTTACGTTTGGCTTGTATTCATACCAATTCGAAACATTGATATGCTTTCTGTAGCCAGTTTCACACTTTGCTAGGCTGCGGTTCAAGTTTTGTCACTGAAATACGTATCATGAACTTATCGGTTGTTTTCAAAATTTGTTCAGCAGGGACTGTCACTGAAGCCAAATTTTCGAAAAGTAAATGTTTCTTTCACAAGGCAAGACCAGGACAAAAAAGTGAACTAGCCGAAATATTCTGTAGAGTGATTGGTTGTTCTACGGTGTCTCATCACTTTGCGCCTCTACCTGTCCCTAAACTTCTGTCTTGTTTTGTACTCAAGACCGCAAACCAAATATGTTCGCTGTCATAAATGGCTTAATTAAGTCAAGTATAACGTGGAGAGCTCGTGATTAAGTTTTGCACGAGTTTAGAGATGTTTTTATTATTGTTTGCTCAATGTGTGCTAATCTCAGCTCTGCAATGAAAGTGCTTTCACAGTTACACAGTCCACTCTCCACACTAGGTGCATGGCCATGCCTTGGTATGGAACGTGTGAGACAAAAAATAATAGTTTTACTTGTTTTGATTGATTGTTGATTTATCGACAAATTGGTCTGTTTTAGTTTTTCCACTTCCCAACACGAGAATATTTCAAGATAATAAACAAAATTTAACGAATAGCAGCGTTGCCTGAGCGGCCAGAAGACGCAAAAGAACGAAATGATGAACACATTAGGCTTGCTTGTGAAGGCAAGCTCTTTCTCTCCAAACTGACCTCACTGGGGACGTCGAGAAAGAAATGTTTTATTTGTGAACAATTTCTAGTACGATACCGGGCAAGCGGGTGCGTAGAAAGTGCCTGTGGTGGAAAGGTCACTATCGCTGCGTATTGCCTGCTAGAGCGCGTACCACAGAAAGCATGGAGTTTCCGCCTTTTGTGTATCAGCGAATGTGTTGTTTGTACTCAAGGAACCGGACATTTGTTGCAGAGACTAACTGCTCTTTTATTCGCACGAAATTAGTTATTAGCGTAAATTATGGAACATATTCGACTTCGGCACCCTATTCTGGAAGCTCGTGTACCATTGTGGGGAATCTCTTAGCTGCTTCCCCAATCACCTCCGAGCTGCTTCCCAACCACCTCTGAGTGACTTCCAGATGACCTCCTAGCTGCTTCGCAATACGCACAGTTCATACGTCTTGCTGCAGCTCCCCTTCGTCCAGGTGAGAAGACCCACTTAGTGCTCGAAATCGTCGTGATCATGCTCTAGTTTCCCGTAAGGCAATAAGGTGGACCCCTGACCTTCCTCCGTGGTGATACCTTGACGCTTGTCATGATCGCCAAACTTCGAAATGACCTGCAGCTGGTATTCGCACTTGTCGAAGCAGACGCTGTGTAGGAAGCAGCTCTCGTCTTCAAGATCCAGGTCGCGTAATGGTAGACGGAGAAGTGGTTGCACCTCTGGATCGAGTTCACTTCCGTAGGACGACGGCGCAAAACCGGGGGAGGCATGGGACTGCAGACGTCTACGTTGATCGTCAATCGCCTCTTGAGCCTGCTGCAGCTGGCGTTGAAAGTTGACCAAGAAGTAGCACTCGTAGTCTCCTTCGTACATAAATGGACGGTGCAGTGATCGAGACAAATTGCGTAGGACTATGGTTGCCTACCGTCGGATCCGGCGCGGGAGCGCAGATGCCTGTGCTAACCGCTTTTCACCTGGTTGCATCTGCTTCTTTTGGAGTTGGAAGAAGGTGCTTCGGAAGAGGCTCAACTCGTCGTCAAGATCCAGGATGTCTGTGGGCGCACGAAGAAACACACGTGCGTCTGGACCTGGTTCATTCGCGTAGAACAAAGGTGTTCTACCGGCGTTGGCACAGCACTGTGGTTGACTTTCGGTGGATTCTGGTGTGCAGCCTCTTTGAACAATGTCTTCTAATCTTGTACTGCTCGTCCGACGCTGGAGCAGCAACCGATCTTCCAGCCAGTCGATCGTTCTTGTGCCTGGCGTTACGAAAGAGCTCCGTGGCTTCAGCGCGTGCACGATGAACGCTCGCACAATTAGCTACTCTTCTACTTCTTTCTCCTCCTCGCCAGTGGTTTAAGACATATGTGAAAGATTAAACATGAGGCGGACTGTTTTACCATTACTATTAGTGTACGAGTAGTCATAAATAAGGTGTGTCGCCCCCTCAACACATTAAGAAACAGCCGTTTTTTATCTTTCTTATTTTAAAGTGGACAGGTTTAAGCTTGATGATTTTTCGGTTTTTGTTCAAGGAGAACTGTCATCATTCTTAATGCATTTCTGCACTAACTATGTATAGCGTTTGTATAAAATCGACCTGCACGCCCTCCCTTTTTCGTTGTCTTCATCTTCTACCTAAAAACCAAGGGAAATAAATGGAGAAAAATGGGAAGAAATAAATAAAAGACACAGCTAAAAACAGAAACAAGTCGAGACAATGCAAACGAGAAGAAATAAATCGAGTAATAACGAAAAAAAAGAGAGTGACAAAAAAAGTAGAAACAGAGAAAAAAAAGAATACAAGCACCATTCCACGCCAAGGTTTGCAAGACTGGAAAGAAATTCTGAGAATGTCTCGCAATCGTTTGGGCGTTAAGCAAGTTTCGTCCTTACTTATATGTACAGAGTTTCGACGTTGTGACAGACCACCACGCACTTTGTTGGTTGGCATTGCTAAAATATCCTTCAAGTCACCTTGGACGTGTGGCTCTTCACCCACAAGCATTCGACATTCGTGTCGTCTACCGCTCAGGACGAAAATACTCTGATGCGGACGCCCTCTCATGATCACTATTGAGATCCAGCGCAAACCTGCATTCGGACGCCAACTTCCCCATCGCTCCCATTTCCGTCTCAGGCATGTCTTCTGAATAGCGGAAAGACCCACGAATAAAATCTCTCCTTAACATTCTTTTCGACTCCTCAACGTCTGCGTACCCATGCGCCGTTCGTTGCCAAGCCACACATTTCGAGATACGGGACGCGCAACTATAGAGCATAAACTACCACGTGGATGGTCATAAATGGCTCCTGGTTATACCACGCCACATGCGATCTGATGTATGTGCGTATTTTCATGCCGACCCACAACATGCTCACCATGGTGTGTTCAAAACATATCGTCGGATCCGCCAGCGTTGCTACTGGCGTACTATGTACGCCTTTGTACAAAAATAGATTCAGTCCTGTTCATTATGCCAATGACGAAAGACAGCCGCCCATTCACCCGGATTATACAGCTTCTATTGTGTCCGGCGCACCCTTTCGATCACGTTGGAATTGATCTATATGGTCCCCTTCCGTACACTGCCGCTGGAAATCGATGGATCATTGCCGTCGACCATCTGACGAGCTAGGCTGAAACAGCTCCACTACTATACGGATGGTGCACGTGACGTAGCCAATTTTGTCTTGCGACCCTTCGTACTGCGTCATGGGGCACCACGTGAACTACTAAGGGATCGAGGGCGTGTTTTTTTTATCCGAAGTTGTACAACAACTCCTTCGGGAATGTGGCACGGTGCACCGCACCTCGACAGCCTACCACCCGCAGACCAACGGTCTAACTGAGCGCTTCAATCGAATGCTAGGAGACATGCTCGCCATGTATGACAATTCCGACCAATCAAACTAGGATGTCATTCTCCCATTTTGACTTATGCGTACAACACCGCGACGCAGTCAACCAGAGGCTTCTCGCCTTTCTTTCTTCTATATGGGCGTCAACCATGCTGTACCCTTGACACCATTTTGCCGTATCGTCACGACGTCTCAGAGAACAACCCTCTTTCCGAAATTATACACCATGCTGAAGAGTGTTGTCAGTTGGGCCCATCATTCACCTCGGACAAACAAGCAATCTAAAAAGACCGCCTCGACCACGACCAGCAAGTCGAGACTTTTGCCATGAGCTCACTCGTCTGGCTCTGACTGCCCTTTCATTCCCTAGGTCTGTCCTCTAAGTTTGCCCCCAAGTTTCACGGTCCTTATCGCGTCATCGAACGTTGATCTCATGTCACATACGTGATCGAGCCGGTCACTCCATCTACAAACAGGCGATGCCTTGGTCGCGAAACTGTCCACGTGAGTCGTCTCAAGCCCTGTCACGACCCACTCATACTCTCGTCACTTTGACTTGCCCGGATGGCTCATCTTCGTCACCGGGGTATTGTAGAAAAGAAGATTATGTGCCACAGTGGCTCACGCCTTTAGCGAGAGGAGCCGAGCGCGAGCTGTTGCTCCGAGCACTGTGATTCCTGAGTCGGTTGCCGCCACCCGCTTTCTGCATCAATAGACCTGCTTGTGAAGTACTACTTACGCCAATAAACCCCGTTTTGACTGCAATAAGTTGGCTACAGATAAAATACAGCATTCATACGTTTCATTTAGTTGCGTTCCTTGTATATTCAGTAATGAATATTTCAGGAACAACTCAACATGTCAGAGTAATGGGTATAACTTTTAGTTTATTCACATTGAAATGTTTGGCTAGTTGCATTTTGTTTATCAAATACAAACCGACATTGGTTATTTTTGTGTCACAAATTAGTCATACTTTGCCAGAAGCTGGTGGATGGGCAAGGCCATCTTTTTTTTAGTTTCAGTTTCAGTTTATTATTCATTTCAAAAAAGTAGTACAGTAATATTAATATACAGACGAGGGTCCCAAAGTTCTTGCAATGTTCAAACAGTAGTAAACTGAAACGTACGATTTGCGAGGCATATGCCAGGTGGTGTACGCATATACCTCTTTGCAATAGTGGGCAAAAGACCACTGGTGGGGCCTTGGGTGGGGCCTGGCGAAGAACCAGTGGTGGGGCCAGAGGAAGGGCCTGTAGTGGGGCCATAGGAAGGGCCAGTGGTAGGGCCGAGGAAGGGCCAGTAGAGGGGCCAGAGGAGGTGCCAGCGGTGGGGCCAGATGAGGTGCCAGTAGTGGGGCAGGGGAAGAACCACGGGTGGGATGAAGGATGGGGCTAGGATGGAGGGTAGACGTGGGGTGAAGGGTAAGATCAGGGGTGGTGTTCAGAGTAGGGCGTGGACTAAGCTCATGGAGGATGCCAGGTGTAGGGCTGGGAGACTGGTCTTGAACCAGCACGTGGCTGGATGCAGCCGTCTGCCCTGTTGTACTCACTGAGGTGCTGGAGGGTTGTTGTGCAGCCGATGCGAGCACCTCGTAGTCATCACGGGTAGCTGCAGCTTGTGCCTCCACCAGGTCATAGACGCTTGTAGACTCTGAGAAAGACTTTATGTTGTAGCGCATAGTCTTTTAGCTAATCAGAGACATCAAGGTAATCTGGTGACACCAGTGATTTGAGGAAACCTACGATTTCATTTGGTTTTACTCGTGGTTGGTACAGGCTTAAACAACTCAGTGGTATTGAAGGACTCGGAAGGTTCTACGAAATATTTTTGAAGAAGCAGTCAGGGTATCTGCCATTTAGATTTTTTTCAAATTCCCTGACTTTTCCTAGGTTTTCCATGATAATTAAAAGCAAATGCCATGACTGCCACGTCTGCTTGGAAAACTCTGTGCACAGGGAACAAACACTGGAGTAAAAAAAGTGATATCAGGCGCTCATATTGAATAAGTAAACATACTGCAGGCCCTCAGAATGTTCTGAGCGTGTGCGGTAAATATGAAAACGTACATCTGACCGAAATAAAACATCTGAGCTAGGCAGTAAGCAAGTTTGCTGTTTGATGTTCGGAAGAACCAGGAAGCAAACCTTTTATGTTCCATTTTGAAGTCAGCAATACTGAACAATATACGTTCTTTCGTTCTGCCTGCTACGTTCGAATACTTCACTAACAATAATGGTGTCACAGCGGAAGTCATGACACTTAACGATTTGAATAGGTTGATCACGTGCACTTTAAACACCTCGTAAATTTGCTGAGTATTTGTTGTGTAGATATTCATTAAATTGCTAAACTAAGAAAACATTTAATCAAACTACAGATTTTAAAGTAAGGAGCAAGATATTTACACAAGTTGTCTTCGTCTTGCGAAGACAGTACGTCCTCATCGACAGACATCCACTTCCTTTCAATGACTTCGAATTCTGAGGCACCTGGGTCTCGAATTGCTGCAGCTATTTTCTTTTCATTAGCTGGGCACTCTGATTTTGCTTGCTCCTGCTTCTGCTGCTGTTTTGCAGCAGCTGCGATTTTCCTTACGGCACTGCTTTTTAAGCAGTGTCACTGTTATGAGCTAAGTGGTATACCTCTGCCAGCAGCCTCTCTTTTTCATTATATTCTTCTTCTATTCCAGATCTAAGGTAACATGCGTATAATTAGCAATAGTATGAATATTCCATAACAATTACAAACAGCACTCGTTACTGTTAGGGACAGAAGAAACGCTGACTGCCGGCAATAAATATTGTGCAATTTGTTAGTTGAACACACCGCAGTTGTCTCAACTGTTTGACATCTCTGGGCAGTCCATTTAAAGTAGTCAATTGCTTCAATGCATGCGCACCACATGTTTATTCTCTAAGCCGCTGTATGATGGCAATAGTAAATAGCCTCTTCGAAAATGCACAATGTTGGGACGATATAGTGAATCATATAAGCAACTCTCAAACACTTAGGCATGCCGATATACTTTGTTCTGATCAACTTTTTGCGTAAAATTGCTAAGAACGGGTCCTTTCTTACCAAATTCGTTGAAGAGCAGGCAAAATTTGGACCGATAGCCTAAGAATCACGTTTCCCGATCGACTCGACTTTTATTACTTTTCACTTGTTACGCTGCCTATGGTAGGAAACGTTTTAAATGTACCAGGGCTATTCCTAAACACTAGCTTTCTTCTTGACCAGATTCTGCTTTTGCATATTGCAGATCATGGAGGTACACACGAGCACAGCTCAGTGCAGTTTGGCCTTCAGCAGCGCCACTGCTGCGGCAGCAGAAATGCTTGGAAGTGATGTGGCACAAGCAACGTATGTATGCACATGTTATTAGAGAGGGGAAGCGATCAAAACACTTGTCCTCTCAGATTTTCTCTGTCGAAGGCGCTCCCGAAGGCTCTGGGCAACAACGTTCCTCAGCAACACCGCCGAGTAGTTGCGAACGATGGTGGCATATCTCGGAGCATCTTCAAAAGGGTCCACGGCCAGCACCTCCCGGAACAGAAAAATGTCCACCTCGGGCGTAAAGTAAAACCGTGCGCTGCACTGCTTCGCTGAAGGCGGAATCTGGGAAGGCGGCTGATCCATGGCTGTCCGAGCTTTGACGCCTTTGTGCTTAGAAGTCAAAGTGGTGGCTCTGGCCAGCCTCGTCTTGGCTCTCCGTTATGGTGGGTGACGTCACGGGTAATATGATGCGCCAGGGCAGCTTATCTCCGCTAGGAGGCCAGTGATGACAGCTTTGTTTGTGGCCACTCGGACGCATCGCCCCAGCGCTCCAGCAATCTTGCGACGCATCTGCTTGGGGTTTCGCGCATGCGCAATAGCGCCGCCCTAATGTCCTGGGTAGGCAAGCCGCTTGGGTACCCAGCACTAAATCTTTCTATTTCCTCCGAAGCCAGTCTGTCTCAGCAGCAGCGCGTTCTGTCTCAGCAGCGGCACGCCAGGGCACTGTAACATGTTGCTGCAATGCCCTGGCGTGCCTCCGATTCCCTGGAAGACTTGTCGTGTACGTCGACGCGGCGGCCCCGGACGCTACGCCAGACACGAAGAAGGCGTTGCGGCTCAACGCGCTTGGAGTGGAGGGATTACAAGCATACGACAAGGCTGCTGACGAGCAGACGCTGCTTGACGGCGTCCAGGCTTCATGAGATGGCGCAACATGCGACACGTACCAGGAGGCCTTAGCCGTTCTGGACGCATACTTTGCGCCGCCTGAAGACGCTTTCTGCGTAAGGGCCTGATTCCAGCGGAGAATTCAAGAACCGGATGAGACTCCCGTACAATTCAATCTAGTGCTGCAGTGGTTGGCCAGCAACTGCTATTTCCGCACCATAGAAAAGAAAATGTTACAGGACCAGATTCTACATGGCCTGCGTGACCCCTACCTGCTTAGGTCATTCGTTCATAGGGGGGACACTTTCACTGTCCAGTCGGCGTTGGAACAAGCCAGGAAAGTGGGGCGCGTCGACCGTGCGTTGCAACAGCTGGCTGCTCTGCAGGTCGACTCGGTTACGCGACGCGAGCATCAACGCCGTGGCCTTCGTCCTCCTTGACCCATACGGCTACAACGCTATGCTACCAACCCTGCTGTGCCATCGGCGTCGACGCCTGTCGACACCGTAGACGTGAGACAGTGCCTATGCAGACATCCTCTCACAGGCGGGTGTGTGGCATGTGCCTTGCCTTGCTGTGTTTTTTTGTGCGATTGTTTACGTGTTATGTTGTGAATTGCCTTGTCTGTGTATACCGTACACTTTTATTCTATTGTGTATTTGTTTGCCTGATATACTGTGGTATTTTTGGTATGCATGCTGTATACATGTTCATTATCATTAGGCAATGTGTTAGCTGGTAGGCCCCCGTGTCTTCTTCAATTTAAGGGGGGGGGATGATGTGGTATCGGGGTTCTGGTTCCGGTTTTGGAACCGGTAGGCTGGCCCCTAGGGGGCGCTGTACATATGTATATACCGTGGTGCTTGTGTACATAAAGAGCGTTCCTGCTTGGCTACCAGCTCCTGCGTCCCCCGTGTCGGCAGGCGGTTCAGCGCCGTGCACTCTTTCTCCGTGCGGCGCGTCTGCCGCATGATACTACAATTATGGCTCTTAATCGCGAACTATGCACAGCGTTAGTTGGTGGAAAATCGGCCTGCGCGCCCTTCCTTCCTCGTTGTCTTCATCTTCTACCTCTAAAGAAAGATATAGAAATAGAGAAAAAGGGAACAAAGAGGTAAAAGACACAGCTAAACAGAGAAATAAATCGAGACAATGCAAGTGAAGAAAGATAAATGGAGTAATAATGAAAGAAAAAAGAGAGTGACGAAAAAAGGTAAAAAGACAGAAAAAAAGAATACAAGCATCATTCCACGGCAACTTTTCCAAAAATGGCACTTCACCATCTGCGATTTGCTTGAAAAAAATTTAGAATCCGCTACCTAAAGAGAGATGTGTTCCACCAAAACATTTTTGCAAATTTTTTTCCAACAAATGGTAGGCAGGTTTTTCATGCGCCCTAGAATATGGAGAATATGGTCGATATTGGAGTTTTTTTATAGAAAAATAACATTGAAAGAAATGTCATAATTGACACTAGAAAATTACCAGAATGATTCCCGGTAGAGTAAAAACAACTTAAGGTGAGAGATAAACTGTACAAGTGGCGAGAAATTTTCAAAAGCTTCATTTTCGCACATACGATTGGTCGCCGATTCATCATTGAGGCGGTCCTCGTAAAAAATTGCTTAATTGCAGATTAACTAGGCATTTTCATCACCTACTCACTCAGAAAGGTTTATCAAATTACGCCCTACCATGGTGGTCTAGTGGCTATAGGTACTTTGCTGATGACCCGCAGGTCACGGGATCAATTCTGGCAGCGGCGGTTGCACTTTCTATGAAAAAGAAAATGATCGAGACCCATGTGCTCAGATTTGGGCGCACGTCAAAGAACTCCATGTGGTCGAAATTTCCGGAGCCTTCTATTACGGCGTCTTTCATAATCATATGGAGGATTTCGGACGTTGAGCCCAGCTTATCCGTCAATTGCAAACATGGCTAATCTGCTTGTGGTTTGAAAAGACGTGATTTGCTCTTGGTTAACAGTGCTTAACAGCGCAAACGACAGGAGGGGATAGGAGAGACGAGACAGAGCGCTGAACTGCCATCAATTTATTTCTTGCGAAAGTCTTCGTTTTTATACAGTTACCAGTTGAACCACTCATGCTCGAAACAGAATGATGATGCAGAAGTACATCACACTCACAAGCAAAGAAACAACTTTTCTTTATCGGTGAGTGCGATGGAAGGGGTGTTAACAGAAGCATCTCTTAATGAACATATCTTTTCAGCCTCTATATTCTCGCTTGAGGTGCGATCCCTGCATATCGAAACAATAGTACACTCTAAAAATATTGGCCGGCAGCCACACGCGCTGCAGTGAACGGACAGCCATCCTTGTCGATAATGATACACATTGTACATGTGTTCCTTCAGCCTCTCATTTATACGAAGACCTGTTTCGCCGACGTAATATTTTGATTGATTGATTTGTCACGTTTAACGTCCCAAAACTACGATATGATTGTGAGAGACGCCGTAGTGGAGGGCTCCGGAAATTTCGACCACCTGGGGTTCCTTAACGTGCACCCAAATCTGAGCACACGGGCCTACAGCATTTCCGCCCCCATCGGCAATGCAGCCGCCACAGCCGTGATTTGATCCCGCGACCTGCGGGTCAGCAGCCGAGTACCTTAGCCACTTAACCACCGCGGCAGGCGACGTAATATCTTCCACACAATAACGGCAGCAAAAAGCCTTCTTCAGTGCGAAAACGCATTAGGTCAACATGCCTTTCAGGCTAATAGTATCTGAAAATGGTAGCAGGGAAAATTGTGTTTCGCTCTACCTGCAGAGCACCTTGAAATGCCTAGAAGTGAACCATCTGTTTCTGGTAAAAAGTTCATGTGAACTACAGAATTTTATTTCGTATCATTGTAATAAGAGTCTCTTCACCTTCTTTGTAGGCGTCAAGGACGTGTATTATTCTATTCCGCATGGCTCATCGCTACAATGCATTGAAGAATATATAGATGGTTTTGGTGCCTCTGAATGCGAGACTCAGTCTCCATGGCGTCAGCGTCAGTGGGTTTTTAGAGCTTCTTAGGTTTTACCTTCAGTCGACGTACATCCTATGTGATAAAAAACCTCACCTTCAAAAAGCCGGTATCTGTATTGCTCCTATCGTCAGTGACCTGTTTTAGGCAAATAATACAGATCAAATTCGAAAGTTTTCACTAACACTAATGTGACACATGGTTTCAGATACGTGGATGATTTTTAAAATTTTTATAGACACCGATGTTGCATCGTATAAGACTGACGCGCTTGCCGTTTTAGCCCTGCTGCAAAGTGGTTTCAAACGTTTTGAGCGTACCCATGAACTTTCTGAGAATTGTGAAATGAGCTTCCTTGACGTAGGGCTATTCCTAAATAATGGCCACACGTGCTGGATGTATCAACCGTGTGGAAATAAGCCTGTTTCGCCATTTCACTCTGCGCATTCTAAATTATTTAAGCGAGGTATTGCAAAATCTTGCTTTGTGAATGCCTTGCGAAAATCATGTGTGCACAAGATTACCGAAAGCTTTGTTGAGCAATATTCAAGGCGGACATCGGCTGGGTGCCCCGCGTCCCCAGGATTCCGGCTCAAGCTCAAGTCACGCCGCCTCTCGGAAGCTTGCCCGGCGTTTCCCGTCTCTCTATGGCAATCGAGAACAAAACATTAATAAATCCTCTTCCTTACCGGTTTTCTAAAAGCATTCTCGTTTACAGGTAGCCTAGGTAGAAATCTGTCGTTAAACAGAGTTTCCTTCCACTGGTCAATATAATGCAAGTTGGATGAATCATTTTATATAAAGCACAGCACCCATGGGAACCCTGCAAATAGTTGGCCGTTTTTCCGCCTTTGAATCGATACTGTGACGACGTGCTTGGAGATGTCTAAAAGCATTCTTTGAATTAGGTACTGTATTGTCTTTGGTTCAAAATGGTATAAACCACGCTTTAATCATGCGGTAAAAAAAACTTTGGTGGCCTATTTTCTTCAGGATGCGACTACCATCAGGTTTATGTAGCTCCATCTAACGATGAGATGGTGTACTGTATGTCACAAACGACTCCAATTTTCTGAGCATCCGCGGGCCCCATCTTCCAAGGAAGGGCGTTTTTGTGTTGGGAGACGACATCCGGCGACTATAACGACCCAGCGTGGCGCCGGCTCGTCTTCCCTGCCCCTGACCGGAAGGGGAACCGGCGGTCTCAACAAGGAGAATTACTCCCAGATGAGACGGGAACACCTGTACGCCCCTGAAGAGGTTTATACCCCTGTCACACGGGCACTTAAAAGTCTTTTAAGTAAGCGGTCTTTTTCCGAAAAGGAGTTCCTGACAGCAGACACACGGCACAGAGCGAACTCATTTTCAGAAGCGGTCTTTTTCGTAAACGGCGTTCGTCGATCTCTTTTACGGCTCCGAATGAGTAGCCTCGAAACCAGTGGGCGCCAGCAATTTTCGAGTGGTGGGAAAAAAAGAGCGAATGCTTATTTTTCTGTCATCAAAACTCTTTGTAAAAACAAATTTCATATCCTGCAGAAGGTGTAATGAACTCTTTTAATGGTTATTTCCTTTTCTAGTCTTGTAAGCAGCTACAACGCGTCGGCAATATCACGTGGTGACGCTCGGTCTTGCGCTGCTTTATCCTCTCCTTGGCGGCTTTTGCAGCGTCTGCCTCGCTTTCCAGAGCGAGAAGGCAGGCCGTGAGGCTTGCGATCCTCGCTTTTTCTCCCGTACGGTCGCCCATAACGTGTCGAGAGCATTCGAGGGCAGCAAAAAACAAATACGGTAAATAAAAGCACAGTGGTGCCAGACGGACTTGTGCACGTCGCTAGTTATGGGAATGCTTCCTTATCTAGTGCAAAAAACATTCACATTGGTGTTTCTTCATTTCTTATTCTTAAATTTATTTGAAGAAACGAGCAGTGCAACAAGTCTTTAATTTGTACATCGTGATACATCGTTTAATTTTCATTGCTTCTCTTTTAACTGCTAGCGCCACGCTTTCGCTAGCGTCTTCGAACGAAAACACTAAAAGGAGATCGTTGCTGCCGTGTGTCTGTGCCGCAAACACCTCTTTGTTAAAAGTCTTTTAACTTCGTAAAAGACCGCTTACTTAAAAGACTTTTTGCGTGCCCGTGTGACACAGGTATAAGACTGCATCGGCATAGGGAGTTGACGTACAGCCAGCAACAAGTGCGGTCGTCGGTGTCGCGAGTCTCGCGTAGGCGGCGAGCATGGAGTGACCCGTGCAACGTATTGAGACGGCTGCAATTCCGGGCACCCTCGTCGTCTACCAAGCCGGCGAGACCTTCAGCGGCACCCGTCACCTCCCCTACGTGCACCAGGAGCTGGCGTGGTCCGTATGGAACTTTTTATTGTGACTTTTTTTAAACTGTTAAATTGTTTTAACCAGCCTTTTTTTTTAAATCTGTGTAGTTGTGTGCGCTGCGACGCATATAGAAATTAAAAAATGCGACCAATGATCATTGTGTAATTATTCCCTTGTAACTTTCTTTTACGATTTCCATCTTGTTGTTATTTTATTAATGTTCCGCATATTTGTCTTTAGCCTGTATCTTTTGTAGTGTTTTAGCCCATTTAGGTATGTAGCTGTTGTTTCTATCGCGCGTATCAGTTTTCCTCCTTTGTTATTTTTGTAATCTCCTGCCTTTGCCCTTGTTTTAATTAAATGCTTGTTTATGTGTAATCAAACACCGTGTCTGCTCTATGAGTGCGTCGGTCAGGCCCACACATCACCACACGTGCAACCCCGCACGGGTCGACCAACCCGCAAATAAATTTGAAATGTGCCACTTCGAGGCCTTTCAGGCGTCGCAGGCCGAAGCGTAAAGTGGAAGCCTGCGAGTCTGCCGCACGTCGATGTTGGATCGGTGGGGCCTCACCCGAAGTGTGTGACACTGTACGATGCCTAGGAAAAATTCAAATATGATAAGTGAGTGCAGTGGGGATACCTATTCAAGGTGCTATCAAATGCGAAGCATTTATTAGCAAAATTCGCTGGCCTTGAGCGTATCTATCTATCTATCTATCTATCTATCTATCTATCTATCTATCTATCTATCTATCTATCTATCTATCTATCTATCTATCTATCTATCTATCTATCTATCTATCTATCTATCTATCTATCTATCTATCTATCTATCTATCTATCTATCTATCTATCTATCTATCTATCTATCTATCTAGCCACCTACTACATTTAGCACTCCTAGCCATCTGGATACTGGTATCGATACCAGAAACGGTATGGCATATCATGACTGTATGGCGAGCATAGCTAACTAGTCATAACATGAAAAGCATGACATGTATATCATGAATGTCATGATTCAATTTGATGTTCTTGCTCCTCTTGCGGTGGTTTCGATCACGTGACATTTTGCAAAATGGGATGGTATGACATGACTGCATAGCGAACATAAGTGACAGACCTTAATGCGGAAATTATGACATGCATGTCATGATTTTCATGTTACGACTATTCATAAGTATACGCCACGCTGATGGTGCACTCGCGGTCGTTTCGCTTGCTTCACGTATACCAATTTGGTATTACGGGACGTGAATGAATGACGAAGCTACATGACTGACGCAAACATGATAATAATGAGATGCGTGTTATGTAAGAACATGACTACATGCCACACTCATGATACGCTCGCGGCCGTTTCGCATGCTTCACATATACCAAATTTGATGTTACGTGCTGTCAACGGATGAAGAATACGAATGACTGGCGTAAACATGATAATCATGATATGTGTGTCATTTGAAACATGATGCTACACTAATGGGGTGCTCGCGGCCATTTTGCTAGTTCCATATATACGAAATTCGGTATTACGTGACGTGAATGGACGACGAAGGTAAATGACACAGCCAAACATGATAATCTTGGTATGCGTGTCATTTGAAACATGAATAAATGCTACGATCATAGCATGCTCGCGGCCGTTTCGCTAGCTCGACATGCACTGAGTTTGGTATCAGGTGACGTGAATAGACAAAGAAGGTAAATGACACGTCCAAACGTGATAATCATGATATTCGTGTAATGTAATAATTCAGCTCGTACTGGACAGAATCTGAAAATTTTGCGGTGATGAACTCGTAAGGCAATAGGCTCATTTAGTGAATCCATTCTATGGCTATTTGTAAAGTGTCACGGGGCTTCTTTAAAATTGCGGCACAAGTTGGGTGGGGGGAGTGATAAAAATTAAAAGAAGAGAAAAGTGAGCCCCGTAACTGTCTCTTTGGGGGAGGACACCACAACAGTAGCCCACGAGGAATGAGGGTAGGGAAGGGAATAAAAGGATAGGATTAAAGGGTAAAGAAATAGAGAGAGAGAGAGAGAGAGAGAGAGAGAGAGAGAGAGAGAGAGAGAGAGGAGAGAGCGAGGTGCAGGAACCGGGAGCGACGGAAGTAAGAAGAAGACAGGAAAGATAGACACGGTTGCAGGAGTCCGAGAACGAAGCACCACTAGCGAGAGCTCTTGTCGGCGTCAGGAGATGGCATAGGGGTTATCCACTTGGCCAGAGCTACGCTGTCGTCGTCGTAGGGGACCGGCGTCAGGAGGTGGCGTAGGACCAACCCAGTCGGCCAGAGCTGCACTGTTGTCGGAGATCGCGAGGGCACAACTGGTCGGCACGGAATACAGCGAGTGAGGCTCAAGTTCGCATCGACCCCACACATTCTAGATGGCAGTTAGTTATATAGGGGCCTCGAATTCATTTTGACAGACACCAATGTGCAGGGACCTGTCGGTTAAAAACTTTCCTCGGAAATCAGCGCTTGAACAGGGGCGCTGTACTCTGCATTTTTTTTGCAAGGTGCTGATGCACCTCGGATACATAGTATTGGATGAACAAGTCGGCATCATCGTGAGAGGGCTCCGCTGGAGACGTTCCCATTGAACCCAGGAATGTCTTCACCTGAACGCATTGAATCGTTTACAGTTTCTCGAAATAGCTGCCGTCATCTCATCCAAAGTAAATTACCCTGATCCTACCTTCGATGGGAGTTCTCGCGATGGTATCGCTAAAGCGTGGGACTCGTCCGTTGGCATTGTGTGGACCAGTTGTCGCCCCTTTGGACATCGATGTCGACCATGCACCCCATCGAATGTTGGACCTATAACACACTTTGTGAACTATTGGAAGCTCAGTGGACCAGCCAAAGGCAACGCCTTTTGCTCACACCCACTGAGCGACCCGTGCTTTCGTGAATGAGATACCCAGTCTTGCACAATCACGTGAAGGACACGGCCATCGGTGTCGCACCTTGGGTACGTCGAACTTTGCAGGTGCATCTGCTCCCCCGGAACATTAGTCCTGAGCATGACGCCGGCGCACCCGCGTTGGGTACCTGATGCGCATGCTCAGTGACATCGCTGAAGCCAACACATTATATACCGATTCTGTACGATGCCGCAACGGGTATAGCGCGGTATTGTTGGATGGCAACGCAACATTACTCACGGCTGCCTATTTGCAGAGTTCTAATCCTGCAGATGGCGAAGTCCTTGGTGCTGCGCTTGCTGTCCGACACGCTCTTGACATTCCTGAGGAGGTTTACATACTAACTGGTTCACAATGGGACACGGCTTTTCCAAGGTGGCCCACCACATCATACTCAAGGCGACAAACATCGACACAACCAGCCCACAACGTATCTACTTGCTCTGGACTCCTGATCACGCCTCCCTGCCGGGTAATGATAGCACTCACGCGGTCGCTCGAGAACTTGTCCACCGAGCATCCCGGCACGGCGACGCCGAGAGTCCAGATCAAGTAGGCCCTCTACTCACATATGGAGACATATTGACACAGTACACCAGAGCTAGACACACCATGCACCCACCCTCAATGTCGTTCTCGCGAGAGGAAGGGTAGGCACTCCACCAAATCCAAACGTATATGTTCCCCAGCCTCATCTCCATGCATAAATTCTAGGCTGCCCACTACGCAGAGTCTTGCGCGGGCTGTGGCAGCTCCCCAACAGTATTTCATGCTATGGTGGAGTGCGTCACAAAATTATTTCCTCCACTTCCCGCTATCCTGCGCCCCTTACGCACCAAAGAGCTGTGGGACGATAGAGAACTCGGACGAGGGTTCCCTCCAATATGCTTAGCTAATATATACTTAATGAATGGTTTTCTATTTCTCTTGAATAGTTAAGCTCTCCTTTTCTGGTGGGCGTGGGCGGAGCACTGTGACGGTGAGACACCGGATTGGTGGGAGCTGCTGTCATCCTTTCCAAATTGTCTCTACGTTAGCAGACGCGGGGGTATACAGGACGTTCACTTTTGTACAGAATATGCTCTCGATCTCTCGTGTAACAATGTGAGTAAAACTCTGTTCTCTTTAATGAACCCGCTTTCACCTTTGAAAAAAAAGCTATGGTTCTGACGGCGGGGCTAGATACCGATGACGGGACCCGCCAGATCAAAGTTTTAACTGGTGGTCGCAAGGGGGTGGTGGTAACCCCTCGTCCCCACAGTTTTTGGCAGTGGTGAGTAGTCCCGAATTCAGGGTACCAATACTGTGAAGTATTCAACCACACAGCTACGCCAGTTCCTCAAAGTACACAGGAAAAAGACCACAACAAAGCATCGATCATATCAGGGCAATGACTGTTGCGCTTGGTGTGTTGGCTATTCGCGTTTGTAAAAGTGTGATAAACCTCAGCTACGCAACGAACTAATGCGGTGAGCATAAGCTCCATTTATGGTCACCGCACTAGTGCCTGATATTTCTTCTATCAACCGAGTATCGCATGCATAACTTAGGTCAAACTTATCGCAAGCAGAGTGTTCACTACATGAAACTGCAGCGTTCCGATTTATACATCGGCACAGAGCTGCGATATTCATTTTTCTTCTCATCTAGGCTTATGACGGCGTTTCAATTACAAATAAGGTGTACGATCTTCTATATCAATCATTAAATGAACCTAAAGAGTATATAAATTTGTTTAGATTGAGAAACTGCACTCTGAGAACTCTAATATCAATTAAATACTTCACTGTCATGAGTTCATTATGTACTAGCGCAAAAAAATCGAAGTTGAACTTTTATTGTTATATTTCGCGCCAGAATCTTCCCGCGTGACGTGAGAAATCTCAAAATGTATTTGTGCTATTTTTGTAACATTGGCTTAAAGAAAATTTTTGAAACTTCGTTTGGAAGGTCTATGACACCTACAAATGACAATGTACTTCATTTTTATCTATTAAAAGCTACTTAGAATCTAGTAGACGCCTTCAAAATATCTTATGTTATGCGGTGTTTGGTGCAAGAATCGCAAGGTGGCGTCGCCACCCGTACTTTCTTTTTGCGCGTTTTCTCGCTTGTTTTCGGGATTGTGAAAACTTTCCTAATACGAGAAAAATCGTTTTGCTTTTTAGTTTCCTTTCAACGACATTACTCGAAAAACCAATTTGGAGACTTCAGCGAAGCGTTCATTGCCGAAGTCTGCTGCACGCCCGTATTTTGTCGAGATACGCCTGCGATATATCCGCCTTTGTGATAGTTGAAACGCATTTCAATGTCGTGTAATCGTAAACCTGTTTGAGACTTGCGTCGTAGCTGGACAAGCACATGGGTAACCCATTCAAATAATTACTCATTATAAGTGCCGCAAGAGCAGGTAACACAATCACAATGCCTTATTATTTCTTGTAATACTATCGCGATCCCTCAAGTGACAAAGCTTACTTAAAGGTAACCTCGTTCACATACTGTTCACACATATCACTTAATCCCGACGGGATAACTTGATACGGTAGAGTGAATGTTAATGTTGCTTGGATTGCACTACATGTTAAATCTTCTTTTACCCGATGGAAGCTGAGTGTGTCCGTTTCTTGTCCATAGCATTCCTGAGTACTCTACTTCCCACAAAACCCATAAGCTGAATTGATTTAAGAAACAAGCTCAACAATTTATTCCATCATCTGCCGATGCTTATTTTAGTCGTAACAATCAGCTTTTGTTCAAGTGCGATTCGCTTCAAGTTAGCTAGTTCAGTTGTTTTTGTCTAAGATATAGTCTTCTCTATTGCTCATATGGATTTGATTACTCCAATGAGGGATGTATAAATATATTGTGCGGGCTATCACCGGGCTATATAAGTGTTCAATTCATATCTACTTGCCTACGGCGGCTTGAATGCCTGAAGACTTCCTGAACGTCTCCAGCTGCCTTCTGCGCGACGGTGGTGTTGCCACCTTGTGGAGCAAGGCTTAGTGCATAGCCTTTGTACTTGGAACGTTTAACCCCACATATCAATCAACCTATGAAGCTATGAGTCAATTCGGGTAATGTTTCAATACCTTGTTACCATTGTCGAACCTTCAGACGACAATGGGAGTCGAGACGTGCATCCGCAAATGAAGCAAGGCCATGTGCAGCAATATACTTTTATTTTGTACCTCTCATACTGCAGTAGCTCTTCTCGGGCCAGCTTGGTCCGTCTGCCAGAAGCGAGAGCAGCGTAAAAAAGGGGGCGCTTAAATTAAAGGGGGGCTCAGGAGGCGTTGGCGTGCACGCGCATGTGCCGGTTCAGGTTGCCCGACTGCGAGAAGCGGAGCAGACAGAGCCGGCACTGGTAGGGCTTCTCGCCCGAGTGGGTGCGCAGATGCTTGGTCAGCGTGGAGCTGTCTGAGAAGGCTTTCTTGCAGAGGCAGCAGCGGTAGGGCCGCTCGCCCGAGTGCGTGCGCATGTGCGTCGTCACCGACGAGCTCTGAGAGAACCGGCGCTCGCACACCGGGCAGCGGAACGGCTTCTCTCCGGAGTGCGTGCGCAGGTGCGCAGTCAGGTTGGCCGCCTGCGAGAAGCACTTGCTGCACTGCAGGCAGCGGTACGGCCGCTCGCCCGAGTGCGTTCGCAGGTGCGTCTTGAGAGTGCTAGGCCGCGCGTATGCCTTGCCGCAGATACCGCACAGGTTGACACGACCGTCGGAGCCGCGAACCGCGCCCTGTACGCCTGTGACGACGCCGCCCTGGCTCACGGCACCGACCTGGCCTCCGACGACCTGGTGCTGCGCGGGCGGAGGCGGCGGGGCGACCACGTCCGTCGCGTAGCCAGCACTCGCGTAGAGGTCTTCCTGCGGATGGTGGTGGTAAGGCGGAGGCCCCCACTGCGCGGCGTAGCTGGGCTCCCATCCGGCCACTCCCATGGTCATGTTCATGGACAGGTTGACGCTCATCGAGGTGGGGAACATGTGTGGTGGTGGTGGCGGCGGCGGGGCTTCGGCCGGCCCGGCCCCGTAGGGCCCGGCACCCGCCGCCGGCGAGCTCGGGTGTACGACGGCGTGCTTGAGCGACAGCAGCACGTCCGCGATGGTGTCCCCCCTGCGAACATTTGTGCAAGGGACCTCGTAAGGATGAACCCGTAGCCGCTAGTGGTCCAGCTTCGCCCCCAGCGAATGACTACAAAATGTGCTATGTACCTGAACTTGACTGTTGGTTTGTTTGTTTCCTGTCAAGCCGCATACAAATGAAACCAGTGCTGTTCAGAAAGAACAATATTGCTACTCACGCTCCTTATTGCATTTCTGAAACCAGTACACCCCCACGTATGACCACTGCCTTTCGCGAACCGGGCCCGCATGTCTGAGAACGTGATAGCGAGTTCGTTTCGAAAAAATTACGGCGTCGGCGTTGTTGGTTCTGAGCAAATATAGTCTTGTTCATGACCGAAAAATAAAAAATGCAAATAAAAAGTAATGGTAATTACCAGCTCCGAATAAGGATTGAACCCAGGCAGTTTGCATGGAAAGCAGACGTTTTACCACACAGCCACGCGCCTTCTTTGAAGTACGCTTAAAATACCTTCATATACTTAGAAATACAGTGTAAACACCTTTTATTATCTATAAACACAGGCGTCCGCTATACAAGCTTCACAATACAACCAATATCACGGTAATATTGGGTGGTATAAAAGTGTACATTGCCATCAGGCTTCAAAACATGAGATTTTCATGACTTCGTGGTTTAAAGCTGGCCACCCATTACAAAAGGCACGCCCGTTACTGCACGTATTTTCTTAAGACCACGTAGTTGGTGCATAGCGAGTTCGAAAACATTTCATGTGTTTAATTGCTCGTGGTTTAAAGCATGTCATCCATTATACAAAATGCAGCCATATGCGAAAGCTTCACTGACACCCCACCGCATCGGTCTAGTGGCTAACATACTCGGCTGCTGACAACTAGTCGCTGGATCAAATCCCATCTGCGGCGGCTGCATTTGCGATGGAGGCAAAAATGCTGCAGGCCCGTGTGCCCAGATTTGGGAGCATGTTAAAGAAACCCCGGTGGTCGAAATTTCCGGGGCTCGCCACTACGGTATCTCTCATAATCCTACAGTAGATTTGTGAAGTTAAACCACACATATCAATCATCAAATCAGATTCAGTAACACAAGCTACTGTCAACGTATTGATTACGTTGTATTAATCCACAATTTGAACTTGTCAAGTAACATCATAGAATAAAAAAAGTATGCACTCAGTGGTTGAAGTACGTACTAAAGACAGGATATCGTGTTTCACCTCTTAAAGATGAAGGTTAACGGTTTCCCTATTTTAGTATCTTCTGATTGGCTTCAGCGCGCGAACGCGAACATTTGAGTTTATTTTGAAACTAGCGCAGCCACCAGCTATAAGGCTCGAACGTTCGATGACGCATGTAGAAATGTCGACGTGCCTAACCATATACCTCAGATCGACGGGCGACGCTCTGTTGGCGGCTGAGTACAGCGTCCATTGCTTGTAGTTTTTTTTTTCCCTGGCACAAGTTCGTCCAAATAAAATGTTCTGTTTTGAACACGCCGACTGCTGCCATTGTCGAAGATACGACCACGTGAAAATATCAATTTGGTATTAGACGGTCCAGTACACCGGACGAAAAATTTGCTTTTTCACAAGCATTGTCAGCATGCCGAGAAAGCAGCTTACCAAGGGGAGAAGCGTTGTCTGCAATTGCAACAATACGTACTTCAAATTAAAAGAAAAACCGTTATAAGCACATCACTCTATGAAATAACAGAAGTGCAATACCGTACACACGTAAAATGTTACGCAAATTACAAGTGCTGTATAAATGTACGGGATTGTGATGCATGCGCCTCGTACGTAAGGCAACTCATGAGATGTGACGTTTCAGTCAGCGTGTACTTTCCTGGTTGGCAGCCGCTTAAAGGGACTGTAGAACGCTTTTGATGGTATACCTGTTTTTTTTTTTTGTACTGCCCTCCACTACGGCGTCTCTCATAATCATATGGTGGTTTTGGGACGTTAAACCCCACAAATCAATCAATCATGTTTTTTGTACTGCAGCCGAAAGCTCACGAACAAGCACGTGTAATATTGAAATGGTAACGCGGAGAACATCCTGAAACACTGTTATCGGAATTTTGGGATTTGTAGCGCCGATAAAGTCAACACATGTACCAAATAGTAATCAGAGCGCGATAGCGATTACACGTCGGCTAAAAGATGCAACCCTTTGAATTCAAGCCTGCGTTGTGGCAGCTTCTGATAGCGGGCTGCTGTACGCCGCGAGCATGCGCAGAAGATTAACATGCATGGGTTTTTGTGAAGGTTGCGCTGCTTCTCATCGTCAATTCCTTTTACCTCGGCATAAGATGGTAATTAGCAGAGGATAAAGCGGGTATGCCTAATAATATACAGACTTAACAATATTGTAATATTTTATGCTCCACATATGGTGCGCCTAAACAATAGACTATGCTCAGCAATCTGACCGACTCCTATGCGGCGCACCAAGGCCTGTCCACCAGGAAGCTCAACGTAGGAGCTCTATTTTTTGTGACTTTCAAGCGCTATTCGACGACACCAATCCTATAGAGATCCGGAAAATAATGGTTTATTCGGTGACTATAATCCGTGATCTTTACATTTACGCTAAGATCAAGTGACCTGTTGTGGCCGGTTAGGCCCTTAGTAAGGGGGGAGAGGGACGGCCCTTGAAATAGGGAGCATGTTTTAACGAAAAAAATGAAAATGTAAGTTTTTGTAAATTACTCAAGGCCTTCAAAAGTGCCTTTTTTCCTATGTACCCCTCGAAAAAAAAGTTCTGCCTACGGGCAAGGGGGTTGTCCGCTCATTTACCAATGTCGTATATAAAGGGTGTCCCACGCAACTTTAGACAGAATTTAAAAATATGCCCGAACACGTAATTACAACGTGACTAAACGCATGTTGCTTATTGTCGCGTGGAGTTAAACTATGTTTTGTGTCCTCAAATATTGTTTAATTGAATCTCTTTAAATAACCAACTTTTGAAGGAACGAAGATGGCTTGACTGTTTGTAAACTTGTTAACAGCCAGATTGAAAACTTGTTGAAGGGACCGACAACTGTATACTGTTTCGACCCACTTTTTTTCCGGCGTGACAGAAAGTTTACCTTACCCTTCGTGGTGTTCGTAGCTGCCATAGTTGATCCCAGAATCACTTATATTTTATAAGCAGCGTTTTTCCTATCTGAAAGGCTTTGAACACACGAACGTGCCCTTTTGTCTAGCAACGCTGAGAATCGATAGCGACGCCGGCGGTCCTTCTATAGCGGCCTGCGCATGCTCTCGTTGTTCTGCTTTCGCAAAAGCTTTTGTATCTATGCTTAACCACATTTATTCTTATCTTTACGACTACTTTCGAAAATAACAAGCCATTACAATGAGACCATGTGGCTTCATACAGCTTCTCTGTATTTGTACCTCGCTGCGTGCGCCTGCGCCGGCCATTGCACCTGTGTCATGAATGGATTGGCCGAAGGAGTTTTAAATAAGTCTTGCTGGAGGGGAGGTCGCTTATGCATATCAATGGGGTACAGTGAAGCCGTGGCAGCCATCTTTCCATAGGCAAGATACGGTAGCCAAAGCTCGCTGGACGCTTCTTTCCGCCGTGGTTTTGAATGGTTATGGAGGGTATTACGTGGTAAATTTTCAAGAATAACAAGTCAAATGGCAAAAAAGAATACACTCGAGCTTATTTTGTTTCTTCAAGCGTTTTCAGTGCAAGCATGCACACCGACGAAAGGTATGTAACGCTGGTTTTAAAAAAGAAGCAAACTCGTGAGAGCTAAGCTCACTTTCTCGGCATTCATTTTCTTGTTTATTTCCTTCTTCCTGTGACGGAATCTTATGCATAAGTAGATTTCGACCACTTTCTTTGCGTGGAATATAAAAGTGGGTGTCCCGGGATTTCATCCCGCGACGTGCGGGTCAGCAGCCGAGTGAGTACCTTAGCCACTAGACCACCGCGGCGGGGCTGATTTTCCGGAGCCCTCCACTAGAGTATCTCTCATAATTATATCTTGGTTTTAGAACGCTGAACCATAGATATTTGAACATACAAATTTCAACGTTTACGTGGCAATGATTGTGATTCAGATACGGACTCCTAGACGTAACAATGAAAAAATATTGAAAAAAAATTGAACTCCACACAGTAGTCTATTTTCTTAAATTTGTGGGCACATAAAGTTTCGTGAATAAGTCAGAAAAGCAAAGAAGTAAAAGCAAGGTGAAAGCTATATCGACACAGAAAAATTCAGAGCAGCGCAGTTTTTCAGACATGGGTGGAATGGCTGGGTATAGATCGAACGCCAAACAAACAGGCTATTGTGGATGAAAAAAGGTATTTGATGAAAAAAATTGAATAAGACATGCATAATGATTATCGGAATGGTGGTATTCCCAACGTGATTGCGACCGAATACGTATTTACAGATTACCACCAATTGTTCGGTATCGCTGTTTACGTGAAAGCTAAGTGTGAATCAAGCTTCTTGATTGTCTGAAGCGTGGAAACTTGGGCAAGTTGTCAGTATACGAACTGCGCAACCTAGAAGTAGTTATAGCGTAAAGCAATAAACAAGAATAGAAAAGAGTGCTCACTTTCAACAATGATTTAATAGCGGAGTGGTATATATATATATATATATATATATATATATATATATATATATATATATATATATATATATATATATATATATATATATATATATATATATATATATATATATATATATATATATATATATATATATATATATATATATATATATATATATATATATAATGGCACGTAAGAGTGAGGGTAGCCCGAAGACAGGAGACCGGGAGGTTAGTAGAAATGGAAGGAGATCCGTTTATTTGGCGGACTTGCGCCCACTAAAGGAAAACAGACACACCGGCTTCGCGGGAGGCGAACAGCGCGTTCGACGGCCGTCGGGTAACAGAAATGTCCCACTGGAACGCAAGGCGCGTTCACCATCCGAGATACAGTCGCCGTAGCGTCTGGCGCTATCTCGTTATCAACGAATGGTCGACGTGCGGGCCATGATCTTTGCAGGTGAGTCGCAGTGCATCCTGGACCACGATAAGGCCGCGTGCCGGCGGTATCGGCATGCGCAACAGCATCCGCAATACGCCTCGCGGCATTGCTCCCCTCCTCAACGTAAGCATCGACCCGATGCTTTGTTTAAAATAAAACCAAAACAAAAGGACAGCCTGTGCGAAAGTAAATGGCAAATAAGCACCAATTACGCACACATAAACAAAACAAGAGATGCAAACAGGGAGGCTCCTTTAGCGCGCATGATAGGGCTTCAAACGGGCGACGTGTACCACTTCTTGTCGTGCGCGGCGTCGTTGGGATGAAGTAGCCCCATCAGGGACCACTTCATAGTCCACTTCACCCACTTGACGGATGACTTTGTATGGGCCGAAATAACGGCGCATGAGTTTTTCGCTTAATCCTCGGCGGCGAACGGGCGTCCAAACCCAGACTTTGTCACCTGGCCCGTATGTTAAATCGCGTCTCCGCAGGTTGTAGCGTCTTGCGTCGTTTCGCTGTTGGTCTTTTATGCGCAGACGAGCAAGCTGCCGGGCTTCTTCTGCGCGCTGAAGGTAGGCGGCCACGTCTAGGTTGTTTTCATCGGTGACATTAGGCAGCATGGCGTCCAGGGTAGTAACGGCATCCCTCCCATGGACGAGATTAAATGGTGTCATTTTAGTGGTCTCCTGCACCGCGGTGTTGTAGGCGAAGACCACGTAAGGCAGAATTAAGTCCCAGGTCTTGTGTTCTGTGTCCACGTACATAGCGAGCATATCGGCAATGGTCTTGTTCAAGCGTTCCGTGAGACCATTTGTCTGCGGATGGTACGCATTTGTTCTTCGGTGATCTGTATGACTGTAATGTAAGATTGCCTGAATAAGATCAGCCGTAAACGCTGTTCCCCTGTCTGTTATTAGTACCTCAGGTGCGCCATGACGGAGGAGAATTGATTCGACAAAAAATTTGGCAACTTCTACGGCTGTGCCGTTCGGGAGGGCCTTAGCTTCAGCGTATCGGGTAAGGTAATCAGTGGCCACTATGATCCACTTGTTACCGGATGTTGACGTGGGGAAAGGTACAAGCAGGTCCATACCAATCTGTTGGAATGGTCTCGACGGGGGTTCAATTGGCTTGAGAAATCCAGCTGGTTTTGTTGGAGGTCTCTTCCGGCGCTGACATTCGCGGCAACTCTTGACGTACCGCGCAACATCTGAGGAGAGGCGGGGCTAGTAGTATCGTTCTTGAATTCTGTGGAGTGTACGTGTACAACCGAGGTGGCCTGCAGTGGGTTCGTCATGTAACGCTTGTAAAATTTCTTCTCTGAGGCTGCTTGGGACGACAAGAAGGTAAGCTGCCTTATTCGGTGCGAAGTTCTTTTTAACTACCACCCCGTTTTGCACACAGAAGGAGGATATCCCACGCTTGAACCGTGCAGGCGGTATGGAGGCCTTTCCTTCGATGTAGTTGATCAACTGTTGTAGGATCGGGTCTGAGCGCTGCTGTAATGCAAAGGTGCTGCTGCTGATAGGCCCAAGAAAGGCATCGTCGTCTTCATGGCTTGGTGGTGCGCCGATAGGGGCTCTTGAGAGGCAGTCTGCGTCGGAGTGCTTACGACCAGATGTGTAGACTACCTTCACGTCAAACTCCCGAAGCCGTAGGCTCCATCGAGCGAGGCGGCCAGAAGGGTCTTTCAAACTGGCCAACAAGCACAACGCATGATGGTCCGTTACGACCTTGAAGGGTCTGCCATATAAGTATGGGTGGAAAAAGCACGAGCGCGCGTGCTTTTGGTCGGTTGGACGCAGCATCGGCTCCTGCTAAATCGCCTGAAAGGTCAGATTTTTCTGTTTTCTCAACGCGTTATCACAGTCAGAAGCTGTCCCTAAACGTGTCAGGACGCGATTTATCGTCTCTAAAAGCCGATCGAGTACGAAGCTTATTAATTATCTCGATCTTTTGCCGAGCCCTTAGGCGGGCCCATGGAGCGAGTGGGTCAGACCCACTGCATTCATGGCAGCTAGTGGGGCAACGCACGAAGTTTCGCCCGATGCGGCGAGCACCCTGGCGGCCGGGAGCGTCTCGGATACGCCGCGTTCGAGATTTTCGGAAGAAGGCGACAGTATCCTCGCAAGATTGGCGGACCCGAACAATTCAGAGGTCACGGGATCGGTCCAGAGGCCCATACCCACTAATGGCGCGGCTGAAAGCGGAACAGAGCGGCCCATACCCACTAACGAGACAGAACAAGAAGAAGATGTCCGGTCGTCTGTCTCTGAGAATACCGCGGTGGCGACGGGTCTTAGGACGGATCTCGGGTCTCGTGTAATAGTGAGGGTCCAGGAGCTAGAAGACGACCTATCCAAGTTCTGTGCGGACCCGAGCAATAGGATTACGGTCACCTGCCGAAACTACATTTTGGGAAGAGTCTTTGAACTGGCACGACTCTGCTCGGACTTACGAGCTGACGCGGCTGCGGAGCGCGCGATGGTTTCATCTTTGCAGGGCCAACTCGTGGAGGCACGCCGGGAGACGGCGACGATGCACCGACGGGTCGCGGTGGCTGAGAGACCGGTGGTCGGAGATGTCCTGACCGGCGTGCCGGGCGCGTTCTGTTCCGGTGCGAGTGCCTTGGCAGTTCCAGGTGGCCAGGTGGACAATGTTGTTGCAGAAAGGACGGACGCACCTCTCGGTGCGGGCAGCGGCATGAGCTATGCTGCGGCCCTCGGCTCGAGAACGAGGCCGGGAGCTCAGGGGTCTTCTCGGAACGGCCCCGCTGGACTTCAGGCGACCACGACGCAAGGAGCGAGACTTCGACAGGACTACGTTGTCTTTCTCACGCCGGTTGGAAGCACGGACGCCCCGGCGAGAGACGTGGTGAGGGTCCTGAAATCAAACATCGACCCGGTGGCCAAAGGGATCAGAGACGTCACACTGCGGCACACGAGGTATGGCGTCACCGTTTTCTCACACACACAACAGTCATTAATCAACATGAGAAACGCCATCGAAGAAAATAACGTAACACGCAACGCGATTACAGTACGTGTCCCAAATAAGCGCAACCCGCACGTTAAGTTTTCGGGTGTAGATCCTGAAATAGCAACTCAGGACTTCGTCCGCCTCCTCAGCGAGCGTAACCCGAACCTGCAACTCGATGAGGAAACGTGTAAGGTTAGGGTATCTTTCCGAGAACGTACAGGGACGATGGGACACGTAGTCGAAGTGGACCCAGAGGCCTTTAAACGAATCATGTCGTCCTCACGTATCTCCATCGGATGGACAGTCATCAGGGCATGGGAAGACGTGCACGTCCCCACGTGCACGATTTGCGCATCTTACGAGCATGGTAGGAGTTCGTGCCCCGTATCGAACGACGCCGCGAGGGCGACATGTATGCGCTGTGCTACGGAGGGGCACACGGGCAGAGATTGCACGGTGAGGGAGGGAGACGCGGCGGTAAAATGTGCCGCTTGCCACCGGGCGGGACTGTCGTCTGCCGGTCACCCGGCGGGACACCCGCAATGCCCACTACTGATGGGAAAGGTGGCAAGGCTGAGAGCCCGCACCAATTATGGCGGGGCATAATGGCGGCGCTACAATTTCAGGGGGGAATCAAAGGGGGAGTCTACACGTGTCACTTGTCCAAATCAACCTCGATCACGCGCGCCTGGCGACAGGCGCCCTGTGCGAGCGTATGGTCGCAGGGTCGTTGAGCCTGGCTGCAGTTTCCGACCCATACCGAACCTCAAAGAGGATACCGCACCTTCCGTCAGGGTTTGGAGTGATTGCCTTGGATGAGGATCCGGGCGCAGCAATCCTCTTTAGGGAGCCACCGTTTGATATTTGTCCCATCACAATGATAAAACTGGTGGTAGCGGTATATTGTCAAGCCCGCTATTTTGATTTCGTATTAATTTCGGCATACGCACCACCCCACAGATCAATGGACCCTACCCTACAGGCAATTGAAGAAACGCTTCTGAAGGTTAGAACTCCGAACGTAGTGGTAGCTGGAGACTTTAATGCAAAACACCTAGTGTGGGGGCCAAACGCCGATGATGAGAGAGGGGCGCGTCTGCTGGAGTTCGCTGCGGCCAACGAGCTCATTGTACTTAGCGACCCACAATCGCGGCCCACGTACGAGACCCCGTACGCGGCCAGCTGGATAGACGTAACGTTGGCCTCATCCACCGCCGCGCAATCCGGATTCCAGTGGGAGGTACGGGAGTACTTAACCCACTCGAAACATCGCTACATTGAAATCAGGATTGGAGGAAGCGAAGTTCGGACTGGAAAATGGTTGACGCGTTTTGCCCAAGCCGAACTACTCAGGGCACTCGCAAGGGACGCTTGGTTCGATCAAGTGTTAGGGGCCGACATATCGTCAACGACAGCACTGGACTTCGTAATGGAAGCATTCTATAAAATCTTCCAAAGCCACCAGCATAAACAACTGCGCCCAATCAAATCTAGAGCCGGAAAGTCGTGGTGGACGCCGCAATTGGCAGAAGAAAGGAAAAGGGTTAATGCTATGCGGCGGAGGTTTCAGCGGTGCCGAGACAAAGATCTTAGAGTGTGGTATAGGTATGAATATTCGAAGGCGTTAGCGATGTTCCGAGCCCGAATAAGGGAGGCCAAGGATAGATACGAGGCTGAATGTAACGCGGCTTGTTCGAGGCGTAGTGTTTTTTCGGCCCCTTTTAGGGAAGCCTTCGGCCACACGAAAAGCACAAAATTCTTGCCACCTTTAGAGGGCCCGGACGGAAAGCTCACGAGCTCGCACTTGGAGTCGGCCGCCCTTCTTCTTCGTACGCAGGTAGCTGTAGACGACCCCGACGTTGATCTGCCAGTGCATGTCGCAATAAGAGAGTTGGCGGCAGCCTCGTATCAATTAAGGCTACAGGATGTACCTTTCACAGATGGGGAAGTGAAAGAAGTGATAAGTAAAATATCGCCGAGGTCGGCGCCGGGTCCCGACGGCATTACGCCCGGCATAGTTAAGGGCTTATACGAACTAAGGCCAAAATTCATAATGTTCGTCCTTAACACGGCACTGAGGCTCGGTTACTTCCCTAGATGTTGGAGACGTGGCCGAATCATATTTATACCTAAACCTAACCGGCCCCCGCAGTCCACGACTTCGTAAAGACCAATATGTATAAACTCAGTATTTGGGAAAGTTTTGGAAAGGCTCCTCAACGGGCGAGTATATAGCTTCCTGTGGAGGAACGGTCACGTACACGCCCAGCAGTACGGGTTTACGCACGCCAAAAGTGCAGTACTGGCACTGCACAACTTAAAGGTGAGGCTCGTACAACTGCGTGCGTCGAACATTCCTGCCATACTCATGAGCCTCGACTTCCAAGGGGCATTCGACAGTGTATGGCACCCTCAGGTGCTCCGCTTCCTCGGAGAAAGAGGTGTCCCAGAGAACCTATATCACATGCTACGATCGTTCCTAACAGACAGATCAGTAGTATTTAGAACTCAGGCTGGGGAAGCGGAGGCACGGCCTACCCTGGGTAGCCCGCAGGGATCGCCCCTGTCGCCTCTGTTATGGAATGTCACAGTGCACAAATTACTATGTATGTCGATGCCGAAAGGCGTAACCATACAGGCATATGCGGACGACACCTTGATTATCATCCCCGGCGAATCAAAGAAAAAACTTGAAGAGACGGGATCTGAAGTACTCAGGAAAGTACTAGAATGGGCGCGGGTAGCAAAAGTACGGATAAATAAAGACAAGACCTTCTACGTATTGTTCGCGCACGGACAAGGCGGACTTGGAACGAAAAGTCGCCTGACCGTGAGAGCGGGAAAAGAGGACAAAGCCCTGGCATTCAAAGAGTCAGTGAAGATCCTGGGCGTCACATTTGATAGACGTCTTTCGTTCTTTCTACATGCCGATGCCCTGAGGGCTAGGGTAGAAACACTTCTGACGTGTGTAAACACCCTAGCCCGATTGCAGGGTGGACGACTACGTCCCGAACAAAAGAAAACGTTATACCGCAGCGTCATTCTCCCGGCCGTCACATACGCGTCACCAATATGGTGGGACGAAGTAAGCCCGGACTGCAGGTTGAAATCCAGAATGATTTCAATACAACGATCGATTCTCCTACACTTGTCCGAGGCATTTCACACGACCAGAACGGCCGCTTTACAAGTTATAATGCATGCTCCACCTATCGAATTGGAACTTGATCGAATGAACGCGGAGTTCCGTCTGTTTACCCTGTGAAGTATCGTTCGATACGGGGATCTAATCGTACGACCGGAAGAAGTAATGTACCCGGTCGATCGGCTCGCGATTCATCCAGCTGAGCGTGCTTCTTTTCCCCATCGGCGTTTGACGGCAGGGGAAGCCAACGTGTTGGCAAGACGTCGAGCACTACACATATACACAGATGGATCCTATGCAGAGGGAATGGCAGGGACAGCCTATGTTGTTTTCGGCAGGGCGACCCAAGTGGAGGCAGTGGGTAGATTCGCTGTATCGGGAGCCACGAGTGCATTCTGCGCAGAGGCTGTGGCCCTTGGAGAAACATTAAAATGGTTAAAAGATCACCCCACTGCCCAAGACATATATATCTATACGGACTGTCTTTCACTCCTTTATGCATTAGGGTCCAGAACTAACACAGATCCGCGAATAGCAGAAATGCAGAGCACAATTAAGCGCATAGAGGCGCAATCGAATATAAAGCTCTGTCACGTTCCGGGACATAGTGGAGTTTTCGGCAATGAAGTCGCCGACTTTATTGCCTCCCGCGCCGCAAGACGAGGTAATATAAGACAGAGCAAGTGGTCCTCGCGCACTGTTCGAGCGAAATTTAATGGAGAACTCAGGAAACGCTGGGCTTCTGAGTGGTCATCAGAAAATAGGGACACCGAACTATATAAGTGGGTACCGGATTTATCTCAACTACCGGCGTATTTCCCACCCAACGAGGCGTTAGTCCAGTTGCTCACGGGTCACGGACAGTTCCACACATACTTCCACAGGTTTAACCTGTTGAGAGAGCCCAGGTGTTTCTGCGAGAGTATGTGTGCTGATATCAAACATTACCTGGCGGAATGCCCAGTTACCAAAGACATCGCAATGTTACTTAATCTTAAATTGAAATCCTCTGTAGGCCCTGATAAGATTCCAAACATGTTTCTCTATCGGTATGCCGAATCCATAGCTAAATTTCTAGTTGTTATATTCCGTCTTTCCTTTTCTGAAGGTGTTGTCCCCGCCAAGTGGCGTATTGCACGTACAGTTCCTGTTTTTAAAACTGGCGATCGAGCCATCGTTACTAACTATTGCCCTATTTCGCTTCTAAATTCCTGCAGCAAACTCATGGAGCATATTATTTCCAACTATCTGGTCGACTTTTTAAATTCCCGCAATATTTTAACACCCTTCCAGCATGGTTTCCGTAAGGGCCTATCTACTACCACTCAACTCGTTTCTATTGTGCATACCTTTTCTTCAATTCTCGACAAGTCCGGCCAAGTTGACGCAGTATTCCTAGATCTAAGCAAAGCATTCGACAGGGTTTCGCATTCAGGTCTTCTCTATAAACTTAATACACCTAATGTCCCGCATCTTCTAATAAAGTGGATGGCCTCATACCTTGAACATAGAAAACAATTTGTTGATGTCGGTGGTCACGTTTCAGATCTTGGATCAGTTAACTCCGGAGTGCCTCAGGGAAGTGTCCTGGGGCCTTTATTATTTCTGGAATATATAAACGACATAACCGCTTGTGTGCACGAAAGCGTTGCTATTCGTTTATTTGCGGACGACTGTCTTCTGTACAGAGCTGTTGAATCAACTAATGACCAAAAAACCCTCAACGACCGCCTGAATTTAATATCTAATTGGTACGGCACTTGGGGAATGAAGCTTAACCAAACTAAAACGGTGTACATGCGCATAACTAATAAAAATGTCCTCTTATGTTCAATTACTCTGTAAAGGGAGTCGAAATTTCTCAAACCAGTAGCTTTAAATATCTCGGCTTAACATTTACAAATAATCTAACCTGGTCAATGCATATAGACAAAATCTGTGCATCAACTCGGCGTAAGCTCGGCCTCTTACGTCACAAACTAAAAAAATCCCCCTCCCATGATAAACTTCTTGCATATTACACGCTAATCAGGCCTCGTCTTGAATACGCATGTATCGTTTGGGACCCGTTCACTAAAAAAGACATTAACAAACTTGAACAAATTCAGAGGCTGGCTGTACGGTTCATATATAATCGTTACCGCCGACATGACTCGCCTACCTCTTTAATGCAAACAAACAACATCGTGACCTTACAGAGCCACCGTAAAATAACAAGACTAAAATTTCTTTATCAGCTTTGGAACCGTAAACTTGCACTCGACCCCGCTCCTTATCTAAACCTTTTGCCCCATAGACCCACTAGGAACTTTCACCCTTTTAAATTTAACTCGATTTTTGCACGCACAAACATATTCAAACATTCCTTTTTCCCGCGCACCATAAGTGATTGGAATGCCTTACCATCTGAAACCTTCTTATCAAATAATGTTCTTCAGTTGTTTAACCAGCTCGCAGAATAAATTTGTAATGGTGCCTTTATCCTGTGATTGGTTTCCCATATATAGTTGTGTAAAATCTGTGCTACGCTACTGTTATGATCATTGCTGCCTTGCTTCGTTTTTTTTGTGCCATATGTCTGAAATATGCACTGATTAGTCCTCTCCTGTTCTCTGGTGTTTTCTTCGATTGTTCATTGCTTATTTCTTCTTGCTCTCAATTTGTATTTCTTTTTTTTGTTTAAATCTGGTTTTCATCATTGATATACAAACAAACCACTACTGCTTGGGCCGCCCTAGGCCTGCAGTATTGTATAAATAAATAAATAAATAAATAAAAATAAATCCTATAGGGTAACCACGGACAGTTCGATATACCCACGCGTTTTAAAACAGGCGCGTAATCGAGCTCTGCCAATACGGTTAGTGAAACATATAAGCGACCTGATCCCGGACATTTCGCGATAACGAGTAGTGTTGCCCTCGGCCTTTGTAATAGCGGACGCCTAAACAGAAACACCATCCACAAGTACTAACACACCAAAAGAAACGGTAGAAGGCGCGTGCCGCAGGATGCACGCGTCGCCTCCCCCTGTTGACCCTTCACAGGAGAGGTCTTGTACCTCGGGGACGTGGGCGCTGTATCCTTGCTGGCGCGCGCACGGTACACTAGCGCAACACGCAGAATATAACAAAACGGTGACGCCCCTCTACAAAGACGACCTCAGGCAAACGAGAAGAATATCCGGTAAGAGTCACGGGAAGAAAGACGCGTAACATCTATCCATGAAGATCGACAGCTTCATCAAACCAAGGGAACAGTAACCAAGCCGAAGACAGTGGAGTGAAACGGCAGCTCTGGAAGCGTGAGAGCTGAAGACACGAGGAGAAAGCGTGAAGCCATGCGGAACGTTCACAATTCACTACGGAGTGTGATCAGACAATGTGTGCATATTTTATTTTTATATATGTTTTTCTTTCTATTGTTTAACTTTTCTTTCTTTCTTTTTTTTTCTTTCTTTTTTTTCTACTATTTTATTTTTTTAATTTTTTAAATACATTTATTTTTTATTTTATTTTTAATTTTATTTTATTTTATTTTTTTTCTGTTCACAACTGGGCACGGCCCAAACGTCTTTGGCTTTTATTATCATATTAAAAATAGCGGGGTCTCTGTGCTCGCTGAGCCCTTGGGACAGCCATTTGCGTTACTGTCTGCCCACGATTTTATTTTATAATTGGCTTTTCACAAAAATTTGCGCTTTGGGTACCATTTAAAAACTCCTGTTCATTTATTTTGATTGGCTTAAAACCTGGTAGGCTTTTGCAGGAACAGGTTCTCCCACAACCTTATTTTTTGCTTTCTTTTTATCATAGCGGGGAATGAAGTTTACTGGGGCGGTACATCTGTCAAACGGTAACGCAGGTTTTCGCTTTCGACAGTGAGCGGCTTGCATACGCGATGACGCGCTTGCAGCCCTTGTGCTTCTGAACGAGAACGGCACCTAAGCTGATGCTGCTGGCGTCTGTATGTATCTCAGTTTCGGCATTTTCATCAAAGTGACCCAGCACAGGCGGCGACTGTAAACGTTGTTGAAGTTCTTTGAATGCCTCACGCTGCTCAGCTTTCCATTCGAAAGGGGCGTCCGACTTGGTGAGCTGCGTCAAAGGGGCAGCAATGTGTGAGAAGTTCTTGACGAAGCGTCGGTAATAGGCGCACAGTCCTAAGAATCGGCGCACTGCTCTCTTATCTTGCGGTTGAGGAAACTGTGCGATAGCGGCTGTCTTCTTGGGATCTGTTCTTACGCCATCTTTGCTTATAACATGGCCAAGGAACTGTAGTTCTTCATAGGCAAAATGGCATTTTTCTTGCTTCAGTGTCAGCCCTGATGACTTAATTGCGTCCAGTACCGTCCGGAGCCTTTTCAGGTGGTCGCTAAAGTTGGAGGCGAAGACGACCACATCGTCCAGGTATACGAGACATGTTTGCCACTTGAGACCTGCCAGTACTGTGTCCATTAGACGCTGGAAGGTTGCTGGAGCGGAACAAAGTCCAAATGGCATCACTTTGAACTCATACAATCCATCCGGCGTGATGAAGGCGGTCTTTTCTCGGTCTCTTTCATCAACCTGAATTTGCCAATACCCTGTCTTTAGATCAATGGACGAGAAGTACCTTGCATCACTAAGACGATCTAGGGTATCGTCGATCCTTGGTAAAGGGTACACGTCCTTCTTGGTTACACTATTCAACCGTCGGTAATCGACGCAAAACCGAAGACTTCCGTCTTTCTTTTTGACAAGGACGACTGGTGCCGCCCATGGGCTTTTCGATGGCTGAATTACATCGTCGTGTAACATTTCCTCAACTTGCTCTCGGATGGCCTGACGTTCACGTGCCGACACACGATAAGGGCTTTGATGGAGAGGGCGGATATCTTCTTGGGTTATGATTCGATGCTTTGCCAGAGAAGTGTGTTGGACCTGTGAAAAAGTGGCGAAAGTCGTCATAACGTCGAAGGAGGTTCTGGAGCAGTTGCTGCTTGCATTGAGGCAAGGAAGGGTTAATGTCGAATGACAGCTGCGAGTTGTGGGTCTGTGGGGTGATGGTCACTGAATTCGAGAGGGCGAGGGTGTCACTGACTTCCGCGATTTCATCGAGAAAGGCAATGGTCGTGCCTTTGGCCAGGTGACAGTGTTCTTGGCTGAAATTTGTTAGCAGCACTGGGCCCTGTCCATTCCGGAAGTCCGCAATGCCTCTTGCGATTGCGATATCACGGCCAAGCAAAAGCTGTATCTTACCTTCGACGACGCCATGAGCATTTTCGGCAGTACCAGTGGTTACGGGGATTAGGGTCGTTGATCGGGGTGGGACGCTTACGTCATTCTCGAGCACACGGAGGGCTGCGCGATTATGTGGTGCCGAGTATGAATTTATGGCTTCATCCGAGGAAAGTTTGATGGATCTGGACGCCAGGTCAATAACCGCGTGATGTTGAGTCAAGAAGTCCATGCCGAGAATGACGTCACGGGAGCACTGTGGGAGCACCAAGAAAGTGGCAAGGTATGTGTGACCATCGAATGTCACCCTCCAAGTTCATCGCCCCGATGGGGTGAGGAGGTGGCCTTCCGCTGTGCGGATCTGCGGGCCGTCCCAAGCCGTCGTAACCTTCTTCAGTTGTGCTGTCAATGGCCCGCTGATGACCGAGTAGTCAGCTCCTGTGTCAATCAAGGCAGTTACCGGGTGGCCGTCGATAGATACTTCAAAATCGGTGGCACGTGGGCTGGAGTTGCGCGTTGGCTTTGGGTTCGGGCGCTTCGTCTTGTTGCTTCGTTTTGCTTCGTCTCGCGGCTTGGGTTGTTGTGCGTTGTCGTCGTCGTAGATGATGTGCTGTCGTCATATATGGTCTTCGGTGGAGGGTCTTCAGCTTTTCCTCTTGAAGCAACCTCACCTCCAAAGGTTGCTGGTTTTAGTTTTCCCTACGGGGGCTTGGGGACCTTCTTCATTCGTTGTTGCTGCGGTTCGGTGACGTGAAGCGTGGGGATGGCGGTGATGGAGAACGGCTGGACAAGTACTCTGTATGGCGCAAGTAGTCTTCGATTGCCGGAGGTCGTTGTCCAGGGCGTGGCCGTGGTGCCTGAGATGAGAAGCCATGCAGTCCCATCCGCCTGTAGGGGCAGTGTCGAAGATTGTGGCCGGCCTCACCGCAGTGAAAGCATAGGGGACGGTCGTCGGGAGTTCTCCAGGTGTCGCATTTTCTTTGGCTCGGGCGTCTCTCGTATGTAGGGTGGGCGGGTAAGGGCGGATGGCTACTTGGGGCTGCAGCGTGCCGTCGAGGACTGGGCTTGTTTCGTCGGGGTGGCCTAGTGTTCACTGCAGCGGCGTAAGTCATTGCTTCGGCCACTCTTCGAGTCGTCGCTGATGAAGAGCCAAGCGCCTGCCGGACTTCATCACGCACTATGTCCAAGAAAGATGCTCTTTGGGGGGGGCTGGGGGGTAGGAGGTAGCAATCGGCGTAGTTCTTCCTTAACCACTTCTCGAATAGCTTCCCGCAGATCGTTGGTGGTTAGCTCACCTCGAATCGGTTCCGAGTAGAGCGAACTGAGCTGAAACGGGTGGTTGTATTGCCGAGTCCGGGCGTCCAGGGTCCTTTCTATGGTGTGCGCTTCTTCAGTAAATTCGGCGACTGTTTTAGGAGGGTTCCTTATGAGACCAGCGAAAAGCGACTCCTTCACCCCTCGCATTAGGTATCCGACCTTTTTGTCTTCGGTCATGTCTTGGTCCGCTCGCCTAAAAAGACGTTTCATTTCTTCGACGTACACGTTTGGGGTTTCATTGGGCTGTTGGGTCCTCGATTCTAGCAGCAGCTGGGCCCTTTCTTTTCGCATGATGCTGGTGAAGGTCCTGAGCAACTCATTCTTCAGAAATTCTCAGGTGGTCAGTGTGCTTTCATGGTTTTCATACCACGTTTTGGCGGGGCCGTCCAGGGAAAAGTAAACGTATCGCAGCTTCATTTCTTCATCCCACCTGTTTATGGTAGCCACGCGCTCGAATTGGTCGAGCCATTCTTCTGGGTCTTCAGCGGCATAACCATGGAAAGTTGGGGGCACCCGCGGCTGCTGCAGCATGACAGGGGTAGGTGATTGCGGGGTGCTCATGGTGGCTGTCAAAGCGTCCTTTCGTGGTCGCGTGGGGTCCGGTAGCAGTCCCAGCTCAGGTGGCAGGTTTCGGAGGCGGCGACTGCTTCGAGTATCTGTGTCTTCAGCGTCCTCGTTCTCCGCAGTGGCTGTTTTAAGGTCGTTTTTGTGCATACCCCGCACCTCCACCAGATGTCACGTAAGAGTGAGGGTAGCCCGAAGACAGGAGACCGGGAGGTTAGTAGAAATGGAAGGAGATCCGTTTATTTGGCGGACTTGCGCCCACTAAAGGAAAACAGACACACCGGCTTCGCGGGAGGCGAACAGCGCGTTCGACGGCCGTCGGGTAACAGAAATGTCCCACTGGAACGCAAGGCGCGTTCGACGGCCGTCGGGTAACAGAAATGTCCCACTGGAACGCAAGGCGCGTTCACCATCCGAGATACAGTCGCCGTAGCGTCTGGCGCTATCTCGTTATCAACGAATAGTCGACGTGCGGGCCATGATCTTCGCAGGTGAGTCGCGGTGCATCCTGGACCACGATAAGGCCGCGTGCCGGTGGTATCGGCATGCGCAACAGTATCCGCAATACGCCTCGCGGCAATATATATATATATATATATATATATATATATATATATATATATATATATATATGAAAAAAAAGAGAATGGGCATGCGTAGAAGGGTGCAATTAACAGCCACAGTGATACAATGTCAACAATACTCTTGCCGCTTGTTGATTGAACTCTAAACCAGTACACAGCCTAAAAATGATCGAGATACGCGCAATCTCTTCTTGAAATAGCGCAACTTATGGTGAACTTACACGTGCACGTACCGTCAAACTTAATTTACTTACGTGATATAGGCCTCAATTATCTCGCGTGAGATGATTGAGGCCTATCGCATAAGTAACTTGAGGGCTCATGTGTGTGAGGCCTATAGTTACACACACGATGAATAAACACGATTATCATTAAAAAAAACAAGTATCAGTATTTGAAACAATACTGAGAGCAGAAGAAAAAAAGCACGATCCAAACCGAAGTCGGACACCAACGTCACCACAAAATCCACATAGTGGGACTGTCAACAAACGCCGCGAACAGAGAAATAAGTTTCTAGTAAAAAAATTACAACTCCTTGAGAGCAGCGATGCCAGTCTCGCCGCATTACATTGAAGAAAAAAAAAGAAAATGGAAACTGGGAATTTGAACATGACGACCTGAAGCACGACCGCTTCCCCAACTGCGCATCAATCCACTATGCCATCAAACAGCAATACGGTGACTTTGAAAACTACAAGACTACAGATTTACAGCAATGGGCCCTCTCATTTTTACCATTACAAACGGTGACATACCCCCTCAGCGTAGTCATTGTATACGGTGACGGGGCCCGTCGCTATATCTGCATCACTATTATGACGGTGCCCCCTCACTGTTACGTTTTCACTATGCTGACGGGCCCCCTACTTTAGCGATAGTACTGTGCTGACGGGCCCCAAAATTTTATCAGGATTACACTACGCTGGCGGGCGCCCTCACTTTTATGATATAGTACTGCGCTAACGGGCCCCAACGCGATAATCACTGCCAATTCAGAGCACACATATAATGCGGGACGTGTGCAGTCAAATGCTCATTCTCTTTATTGGTTATCGCTGCTTCATGTTCCCTTGCTCGAACATACCATCCGGTTCGCCCCACATGATATTTTTCACACGAAAGTGGAAGCTCACAGAGAACGCCCAAAACGTTTACGTTACATGATGCAGCTTGTGCTTTTTCCCTCACCTTCCCGGATTCTTCTTAGCAGAATGTATTTATTCGGGCAAAGCTTTTCCTGGCTTGCGCGTTGCAGAAAAAAAAAAGCAGGCCTGCACGGAAAGCGCCGCACAGTCACAGCGACAGCTGGAAGGACGCCATTTCATGAAGAGGTCATGGTAAACGCTCTTATTGCAACTAATACGAGTATAAGGTAACACTACCATATAAATCATAATTTTTGTAAAGCTGGGAATTAGACATTACGCCATTATTCATCATTTTGTGGAGGAGCGATATACCACTACAGCGTTTGCAGGGCATTATGAGCATTTTGCTTCTGCGGTGGTTGATGACAATAAAGAATTATGGCTCGGCTCTTTTTAGTAGGTTGGAAGTGTTAAACGACATGTATTCTTACTTAATGCGCATGTAACGCGCGATAGTTATTTTACTCTCCTACCATGCTGTATTACGTTCGTTAACGAGAGAGAGGGGGGAGAAAGAACTTATTTGCGGCCCTGATGAAGCAAGGTCACATGGACCACCTTGGTAACTAATACAAAGTACTTTCCAGGTACGCATCATCATCATCATCATCATCATCATGAAGATCATCAGCCTTACTACGTCCATTGCAGGACAAAGGCCTCTCCCATGTTCCGCCAGTAAACTCGGTCATGTGCTTCTGCTGCCAATTTGTACCCACAAACTTCCTAATCTCATCTGCCTACCTGTGTCCCCCTAACCTTTCTCCCCCTAACCTTCTGTCTCCCCCTAACCTGCTTGCCTACTCTGGGAATCCAGTCAGTTATCCTCAATGACCAGCAGTTATTCTGCCTACGCGCTATAGTATACATGTCCACCCCATGTCCATTTTTCTTCGTGATTTTAACTAAGATATCCTTAACCCTGGTTTGTTTCTTGATTCACTCGGCTCTCTTCTTTTCTCTTAAAATTGCACTTATCACTTTCCCTTCCGTCGCTCATTGCGTCGTCCTCAATTTAAACTGAACCCTCTTTGTAAGCCTCCAGGTTTCTGCTCCGTATAGCTAAGTGCCGGCCAGATGCAGCTGGTATATATACCTTCCTCTTGAGGGATGGCGGCAATCTACCAGCCGTGATTTGGGAGTTCTTGCTGAATGTGCTTCAACCCATCCTTATTCTTTTAGTTACTTCAATCTTGTGGTTCGGCTCCGCGGTTATTACCTGTCCTAAGTAGACGTAGTTTTTTACAAGTGCACTATTACCTATCCTGAAACACTTTCTCTGACGAAGTTGTTGTACATTACTTTTGTTTTCTGCAGATTAATTTTAAGACCTACCTTTCTGCTCTTCTTGTCTAATTCAGTAACCATGAGTTGCAATGCATCCTCTGAGTTACTCAGCAATTCAATATCATCAGCGAAGCGCATGTTGCTAAGGTAATTTCCATTAACTCTTATCCCTAACTCTTCCCAGTCTAGGTCTCTGAAAACTTCAAGTAAGCAGGCGGTAAATAGCACAGGGAATATTGTATTCCCTTGTCTTACACCCTTCTTGATTGATATGCGGTGTTTAACGTTCCAAAACCACCATATAATTATGAAAGACGCCGTAGTGGAGGGCTCCGGAAATTTCGTCTTACACCCTGCACGATTCGTACTCTGTCGCTTTTTTTATGGAGCATTATAGTGGAAGTTGATCCTTTGTGGATTTCTGTCAGGATGTTTATATATGCTTTGTCGACGTCCTGATTCCGCAGTGTCTGCATGACTGCTGGTATTTCTACTCAATCATATGCCTTCTCGTAATCTATGAAGGCTATGCATTGTGGTTGGCTGTATTCTGAGAACTTCTCTATTACCTGATTAGTATGAATGCGTTGGATTCTTGAGTAGCCTGTTAAAAATCTGCTTGTTCGTTTGGTTGATTAAATTCTAATGTTGTCTTAATTCTGTTAGCAATTACCTTTGTGAATAGCTTGTAACGGCACCGGCATAGGTCGGCACTTTGAGAGACTACTCACTCACACTCACTCACCACATTTTTTCAAATTTTACTCTCCCTCATGTTCATACTCACGTCTACTCCCACTCATAGGCCCTCACTCACGTTCATACTCACGCCTAGTCACACTCATGAGTACTCACTAACGCTCATACTCCCTCCTTGTCACACTCAGAGTACTCACTCACGTTCATACTCACTCCTCCTCACACTCAAAATACTCAGTCACGTTCATACTCACGCCTACCCACACTCACTCCTACTCACTCACGTTCATACTCACTCCTTTTCACACTCAAAGTACTCACTCACGTTCATACTCGCTCCTTGTCACACTCAGAGTACTCACTCACGTTCATACTCACTCCTACTCACACTCATGAGTACTCACTCACGTTCAAACTCACTTCTACTCACACTGAAAGTACACATTCACGCTCATACTCACTCTTACTCATCCTCATGAGTACTCACTCACGTTCATACTTACTTATACTCATACTCAGAGTACTCACTCATGTTTATACTCACTCCTACTCACACTCATGAGTACTCACCCACGTTCAAACTTAAGCCAACTCACACTCTAGGCCCTCACTCACGTTCATACTCACGACTACTCACACTGATGAGTACTCACTCATTTTATACTCACGACTACTCACACTTGTGAGTACTCACTCACATTCATACTCCCGCCAGCTAGCACTCATAGGCCCTCACTCACGTTCATACTCACGACTACTCACACTGATGAGTACTCACTCATGTTCATACTCACGCCTACTCACAGTCACTCACGTTCATACTCACGCCTACTCACACTCATTGTTCATGGCTCACGTTCATACTCACGACTACTCACACGCTTAGAGAAACACGGACTGCTGGGCGAGTTGGTAATTCATACTAACTGAGGTGCGCGAAAAATTGAGGTACAAAAGGAAGACACCTTGAGACAGCGCGCCGTGTCCAGGTGTCCCCTTTTTGTACTTCAATTTTTTCGTGCACCTCAATTAAGACTCATAATTACTCACTCACCTTCATACTCACGCCTGCTCAAGATCATAGGCCCTCACTCACCTCCGCACTCACATAAGAATTCACCTTCATACTTACGCCAACCCATACTCACGCGCACTCACCCGCGTACTTTTACATCCACATACTCATCATCATCACAGCAGGACAAAGGCCTCTCCCCTGTTCCACCAGTCAACTCGGTCCTTTGCTTGCTGTTGCCACTTCATACCCGCAAACTTCCTAATCTCATCTGCCCACCAAACTTTGTCTCCCCTTTTCCCGCTTTTCTTCTCTTGAAATCTACAAAATAACCGGCAAAAAACGAAAGTAATGAACAACAACCTCGAAAGAAAACAGCGCTTCGAGATAGGTGGCAGTGCACTGGAAGTTGGAAAAGGTATATACTTCTACTTAGGACAGATAGTACCTGCGGAGCCGAGGCATGAGACTGAAGTAACTAGAAGAATAAGAGTGGGGTGCAGAAGATTCGGCAAGCATTCTCAGCTCATGGCTGGTAGATTGTCACTATCTCCTCAAGACGAAGGTATATAACAGCTGCATCTTGCCGGTACTCACCTAGTCAGCAGAAACCTGGAGGCTTACAAAAAGGGTTCAGCTTAAATTGAGGACGCCGCACAGAGCGATGGAAAGGAAAATATTAGTTTAACCTTAAGAGTCAAGAAAAGAGCAGAGTGGATCAGGGAACAAACCGGGGTTAAGGATATCATAGTTGAAATCAATAAGAAGAAATGGACATGGGCTGGGCATGTAGTGCGTATACAGGATAACAGCTGGTCATTAGGCATAACTGACCGAATTTCCAGAGAAAGCAAACGGGTTAGGGGGAGACAGTAAGTTCGGTGGGCAGATGAGATCATGAAATTCGCGGGTACTTAATGGCAGCAGCAAGCACAGGACCGAGTTGAGTGGCGGATCATGGGAGAGGCCTTTGTCCTGGAGTGGACGTTGTCAGGCCAGTGATGAATATTAACATTGAGGTAGCGTTACGTGTACTCAGGTTACTCAATAAACAATCGAGCTGAACAATTGTCGCTTTCTTTCAGGGTCGGTAGGTTCCACAAACAGGCAATAACTCAGCGCAATCAAGACGCACCTGCACGTTCATTTGTGTGCCATGACGCGTAGGAGACGCTGAGACATCGTTTAGAATCTCGGTAAGGTGTTACAAGCACTCAAAACGCGCTTTCGTAGGCTACGACGCACGCGCGCGAAATAGAGACGCTCTCGACAGCTTCAGTATACTACACGGCCGCCGCTGATTACCCGCAAGAACCCAAGACGTTGCCATGCCATCCGGCTCTGCCGCTTCGTTCGTTCCATTGCTCCTAGCCCCGTCTGACTGCACTAGCGGGACAGGCGGGCGCCGGGGCCAAGCCGCCACGTCGGCGCCACGGCCACCCCGGCCGCCCGGCCACTGGTATGCGTTCTGCGGCCCGGCGCGACCGTCGAGACGGCATCTCCCCTCTCTGCCTCGCCTTCAGATGGAATGCGTTGCGTACGGCAGTTTTGCATTCGAGAAATTGTGCGCATCTTTGGAGATGTTTTCCTTCCTCTGTGGGTCACGCTCACGCGGAGACTTCGTTGGCTCCGTGCCGGCACTGACCATTGCAGGGTGCCGTATTTATGGATCTGCGGACGCGGTTAACGTTCATTGGCAGTGTGCGTACGCAGGGTTATCGCGGACAACCGAATGAAAGGTAATTAACGAGTTGTGTTATGTGTGTTTTTGTACTAGCTCGCGTTATGTGAATGATAAAATAAATTATCAAGGGTGATTGGGCGCTTATTGCACATTGTGTCTGCACTGTTGAAGGCATAATAAGCCACCGAAAACTGAAGCGAGAGTAGAGATTGAAACGGCGATGCGAACAGGGTCCGATTACGCTATCGCATACTATAGTATCGACGGCGAAGCTCAACCGTCCTCCAAGCTTTCCTTTTTTTTTTATTAATGGGGCACTGAGAACGTGAAGCTTGCACACAGCTTCGCGCTTGAGGGGTCATGAGATCACTTAAGGTTTTCGTTCAAGGCAACCTTCACTTGAGGGACAAAGCAGAGATAGAAACTGCAAAATCGCTGCGCGCAATGTGCGTCGCGCACACAATGTGCTTTCTCTCGCGGGCCATTTCAGCGTTTGTTTGTTTTTTTGTCGCTTGCGCAGTGCATTTCTTTTTTCGGAACCGGCTCGCGCGGCGATTTTCGTTAAAGGGCTTCTCAAGACCTTGTTGTTTTACACGTGTTATCAGCGCGTTGCGTAGACTGAAGGCGCAAGAGGTAAGTGCAGCAAGAACGGTCGCTATAGGGACAGGCAGTTCAAAGTTATTCAGCCTAGAAAATTCAAATTACAATAAAATAGACGGCTACCCTCAACTCGAGATTTGCGCAGTCACCTCGCCCCCCCCCCCCCGCCCCCATCTGATATAGGATGGCTCCCCCAGTTTCCAAACTAACTGAAGGCTTTTACGTTTAGTAAGCTTGCATGCCATAGTGCCCGTTATTTCCAACATATTGAAGACGCTGTAGCGATAGTTACAAATATTTATCACACTCATAGTAACTTACTCATGTTCCTACTCGTTGCTACTTACGCTCACAGCAACTCACTCACCTTCGCAGTCAAGTCTACTCACACTCATGAGTACTCACCCACGTTCCTACTTACTCCTACTCACATTCATGAGCTCTCACTCACTCCTAATCACACTCATGAATACTCACTCACGTTCATACTAACGAATACTCCCACTCCTCAGTACTTACTCATGTTCAAACTCCTACTCATTCACGTCCTCACTCACGTTCATACTCTCTCCTTCTCACACTCAGAGTACTCCCTCACGTTCATACTCACTCCTACCTGCATTCACAAGCTCTCACTCATTCCTACTCACACTGATGATTACTCACTCACGTTCATACTCACGGATACTCACACTGATGACTACTCACTCACGTTCAAATTCACATCTACTCACACGCATGAGTACTCACTCACGTTCATACTCACTCATACTCACACTCAAAGTACTCACTCACGTTCATACTCACTTTTACCCACACTCACAATACTCACTCACGTTCATACTCAGTTCTACTCACACTCAGAGTACTCACTCACATTCATACTCACTTATACTCACACTCAGAGTAGTCACTCACGTTAATACTCACTCCTATTTAGACTCAGAATACTCATTCACGTTCATACTCACTCCTTCTGACACTCATGAGCACCCACTCACGTTCATACTCACTTCTACTCACACTGAAAGTACTCATTCACGTCCATTCTCACTCCTACTCATACTTATAAGTACTGACTCACGTTCTATTCACTCCTACTCATACTCATCAGTACTCACTCATACTCACACTCACCGATTCAAATGAGTATGAATGAGTGTGAGTGAGTGTACTCATGAGTGAGTATGCCGAGCTATGAACGGCGGACAGCAAGGTGATCGGCCTGTGATTCTTCATATCCTTGTCATCTCCTTTCTTATCTATTAGGATGACGTTAGCATTCTTCCAAGATTCTGGTACCCTCCCCATCAGGAGACACTTCGTAAAAAGGGTGGCTAGTTTTTCTAACACAATCTGTCCTCCGCCTTCCAGCAGGTCTGATGTTACCCGAACCTCACCAGCAGCTTTGCCTCTTTGCATTCCTTCCAAGGCTTTTATGACTTCTTCTATCATTACTGGCAGGTGTCATCTGGGTTACTGCGAGTTCTTACATTATGGTCGTGGTTGTCCCGGCTGCGTGTTTGACAACCGTATGCTGGAGAACGCGCTAGAGAGAGGGGAGGCGCCCACAGAGGCGCCCATGTCACCTGCTACGGCGCTCATTGGCTACCACCGCTCCATACGTCATTTCCGCGCAATGCCTGACGCCCTTGCACAGAACTCCTATATACTACCGTGTCGTATAGCTTGTCGGCTAGCCCTCGTCTGTCCTCGCCACCATCGCCGTGCTCGCGGGGTGAGGAGTGGGTGATCGCGGCTCTGCGTTGTGTAAATATACCAGTGATCCGACTGCTTTGCGGTGGTTTCCGATCTACTGAAGCCATAAGTAAACAGCATCGGGGCTGACTGCGTAGACAGGTGGCATCCGAACACTTGTGGAATTACGCGTGCTTTTCACCAACATCCGCAGCATAATCCCAAAACGTGACGAACTCGAAAGTTTCATAGACGATACCGCAGCCAATATCGTCTTGTTAACCGAAACGTGGTTAAACAAGGACGTCAGTGACTGCGAAGTTTTTCTGTCCAACCCCAATCCAATAGTATATCGACGTGACCGACATGACAGGCGAGGTGGAGGAGTACTGATTGCCATTAGGGACAGCTTATCATCCTCACTATTCACTCACGACGACAACATTGAACTAACATACGGGTATGCGTGCACAGTACAATTGGCAAAATAGTGCTTGGAATATGTTACCGTCCACTAGACAGTAGTCCCTCCTTTTGCGAGAAATTACGTTTTTCTCTACAACAAATGAAAAAAGATATTCCCGAGGCACCAATTTTCCTTTTCGGAGACTTTAATCATCCCAGCATTAATTGATCGTTACTTTCAGTAGCCAACCAATCACCATTTAGTGAACCCAAACAATTTCTTGAATTTACTCTGGACTTTAATCTGCACCAAACAGTTACATGCCCTACAAGGGCCCACAACACCCTAGATCTCTTATTAACATCTAGCCCTGAAAACATAAAAAAATGTGACTTTGCTTCCTGCCCTCAGGGACCATAGCCTCCTTCATATCAGCATTTCTCTGCCTATAAAAAAGAACGCCCTAACGCAAAAATTAATCACTCATTTCAAGAAAGCTCACTTCGACGCATTTAACCACGAACTTGCACTCTTCTGCGACGACTTCCGACAGTCATACACTGCCCGCTCGGTCCACACCAATTAGGAATTATATAAAAACACGAGGCTAAACTTGAAAAACAGACATATTCCCACTATCCTTGTAAATACAGACACAAATAACCAGTGGTTTACGCAACGCCTCAAGCGCCTATACTCAACAAGAAAAAAACGCCTTTATCGGAGAGCAAAACTTCTCAATAACGCCATTGCTTGGGATCAGTACAAATTGGCTGCTAATAAATGCATTACGGAATTGAAAGCCTCTAAAGACAAATTCTTCTCAACTGACCCATTATCAATCCTACAGTCTAACCCTCGTAAATTCTTTCAAATTATCTCCCCGCCAAATCGTCGACGCTACTCCAGCTGTCAAACGTAGACTACGAATTAATCAAAACTGATAAATGTGCTACAGTCCTTAACGACTTCTTTACGTCAGTATTTTCACCTGCTCAAAGCCTTAATTTTACCCAGTTATACCACTCCACTCGCCGACCAGAATGCCTGATATCCAGATCAACGTTGATAGAATATTTAAGTTAATAAACTCTCTCAAATTATCCTCCTCGGCCGGTTGCGATCAAATCAGCAGCAAACTACTTAAAACACAATTTACCTGTCAAGTTCAATACTAACCTTACTGTTTCAACAATCACCGTGAGGTTCCCAACGATTGGAAGAAAGCACAAATCATTCCCATCCATAAGTCTGGTGATCGATCAAAAGCACCTAATTACCGCCCGGTTTCGCTAACCAGCATACCATCCAAACTGCTAGAACACATTATAGCAACCAATTTATTGAACTACCTTGAATCAATTAACTTTTTTTACGCGTACCAGCATGGTTTCAGAAGACTATTATCGTGCGAAACACAGCTCTCAGAATTCACCGATGATATCTTGCAACATATGGACGATCATCTACAAATTGACGCCATCTTCCTCGACTTCTCGAAGGCCTTCGACCGTGTCCCACACAATCACCTGCTTGCAAAATTATCTACTCTTGGTATCGCCCCAAAACGGATTACTTGGATATAAGATTTCTTAAAAGGTCGCGTACAATACCCTATATACTGCCAACTCTCATGACTCGCAAATTTCTAGTGCTACATCCGGTGTCCCCCTGGGAGCAGGCTTATCCCCCCTATTATTTTTAATCTACGTCAATTACCTGTCATCTAACACAAAAACCAGACTTCGACTTTTCACCGATGACTGCGTCATCTACAATGCCATTCACAAGCCTAGCGACTCCACTAATCTTCGGGAAGACATGGACACTATCGCTGCATGGTGTGGAAAATGACACATGCCTCTTAACCTTAATCAGTGCCAATCCATGTCGTTTCCCGTAAACGCAGCACCACTATACACGGATATCCTATCAATTCAAATGAAATAACTCGAACAGACTGCTATAAGTATCTACGCGTTCAGTTGACATCGTCATTATCATGGGTCGCTCACATTGAAACAATATGCGCACATGCTTCGCGCACACTTGGATATTTGCGCCGAAATCTCAGATCTGTGTCACCCGCTATTAAAAAACTTGCATATCAGACATACCGTCGGCCTAAATTGGAATACGCTTCATCTATCTGGCACCCCTCACAAGCATATCTCACCTACGAATTAGAATCCATCCAGAAGCGCGCTGCTCGCTTCATAACGTCAAACTACTCGCGTAAATTTAGCATCACTGAACTCAAACACACGCTTGATTTTTCATGTCTCCAATCACGTCGAATCATCTCGCGTCTCTGCTTGCTTCACTCTTTCTATTATCACCCACTTGCCAGGCACCCTCGACTTCAACCCCCGCCCGAATCTCGCCGCGCCTCAACCACGGCAAACCAATCGCATACATTCAGTGCCGCACATCATAAAAGAAATATTCTTTTTCCCCCATGCAATAACCCTGTGGAACACCCTCCCCGACAGTATTGTTTCGTCCACCGACCACACGACTTTTCGCGAAAAAATAACAACGCATCTGACCTCAATTGAAATTAACTCCTAGTCGAACCATGTTAGTAGCCAACTTTTAATGACTCGTGCATTATGATGCTGATCACTTATGTATATTGCTGTTTTATTTCCAGTCTGCGGTAGTTGTTTTTTTTTCTGCTTGCTTGATTCCTTTCTTAGAGATGTTTTTTTTTACCTTTCTTCGTCTTTTCTTCCCTTTTCGGCGTTTGTGTGATTAAGAGTCCGTCATATATTGCTTGCCCCCGCCTTATGTAATGCCTCCGGGCCCTTAAGGCGTCAATAAATGAAATGAAAAGTAGTAGACGGACAAGATTTACGCGTTGGATCGAGACGTACGGCCGTGGCCGCGGGGTTCCATAGCGTGAGGAGATCGTTTTTCGCCACGCGTGTTTAACGCATGCCTAAGTTTCAATCCCCCACCCATTCTAACGGCTAATTCTCCTTCTAATCCCCATTCTGACTGCCGCATCTAACAGTCGTACGCTGCAGTTCATGTTTTGAGCAGTTTCCAGTGCTTGTACTTGCGAGTTTTAAACAGGTCGGTACCGACTTGTCTAAATCCAACATTTTGTGATGTACATACCAACCGGCCCAGACCAGATCTCTAATGTAGGTGAACTTTCTTCATTCAGTGTATGCAAGCTTTCTTCATTCTGTGTATGTTTACACTTGAGCACAGCTTACGTGTTCAAGTCAATATATGTCAAGTTTGTTAAAACGATTATGGAAGAGCTATATTGCAAAATCTCACATGAGCAGGTCCCAGAGTTCAGAAAAACTGCTGGGAGCTTATCGGGAATATGCTTGTTGCCTGTCTGAAGCCCTTCACATGAAGGCAGCAAGAGTGACTCACAGCGGATGCTTAATGTGAAAGTGTAGAAATAATAAAGGGAGTTGGTTGCAATGAAAAATTTAAAAAAAGGGCTGAGACAGGAGGAAGCCGAAGACGTTATTCACCGGGTTTTTACTTTATCTGTACATTAGTGCTTGCTTACTTATAATAATACACCTGATCCTCTCTGAAGTACGCAACTAGATAGGTAACACTGTAAAGTTAGAAATTACTAATGCTTACTTTATTTGTGTGCGTTGAATTTTCTACTCCCTCCTGCGATGCCCTTAGACCTTAGAAGTAATACAAATAAAACATCTGACATAAATAAGCATACTCTTGCAGACATTTCTTGAAAACTAATGTCACCCTTAACCGTCATTCAGGTTTCTTTTGCACGATCTGCCTGTGATGTATCTTTTTTCTCTATTCGTGATTGTAGTAAGCTGCTCAGTACCATCACAGTGATACAGTTGGGAGCCACACACAAGTTGTCAAATCTGTTTTTTTTTTCACAGTCACTGTCTCATATCTCCCTGAATTTGCTTCAAATTTTACCCACGGTCACCTGCAAGTTATACATTTGCAGTATTTTGGAGAAGGACTGCTGCACAAAGTCCGCAAATCTGCGGCAGGTATCACGAACCAATACTGCAATGTCAAGTAACTAAGCAGGGGCCGAATTCACAAAGCTTTCTCTTTGGCTACGCATTTTCTTAGCCAAAAGTTCTCTTATCTGGAGGGATTACTATAGCGCGGGAATGAATTTAACTTATTCGGCACTTAAGAGGGCAAGGAGGACACACGATAGCCGATGAAACGACAAGGAAAGAAAGAAGTGTGTGCCGATAATATCAAGGTAGCACGCAAAGCGTCTAGCATCGAGAGTATACGATGACAGCCAATGATTTCCTGAATCTAAGTTTCAGTTCCGCGAGCGTCTGCTACAGCGCTTACGGGATGCCGCGTACGTTGTAATAGACGTTTTGGTGGGCTGTGCAAAGCCAAGCACTCGCCTTTAATCAACGACTGTAGCTAAAAAAAATAATTGCTCGATGGCCTTAAGCCACCGAGCAATCCATGCACTATCTCGCCAAGTACAAGTAAACAGCACTCCAGGTGCACCACATAAATGAAACCACACATAAATCGATGCATGCAATGTTTGAAAATGTGCCTCGAATGTCTTCCCCTATTTAACGCGACCAGTTACCTTACATTTCATTGAAGCTGCGCTGCAACTTAACTAATTTGGTGCAATCTTGCACGTTATAGTGGTGAACGTAAGGGTGTTTTGTACCTATAGTCAAAGGTTAATTTTCTGGCCCAGCAGACGTCAGGGAAAATCTCCGCAAAGCAGGGTCAGATGCTCAGAGAGCATAAAAAAGTGGAGTACGCGTTATATGGGAGTGACAGCCACTCAGAAAGCGAGATGAAGTGTGACTGTCCTTAGGTGTGAGAATCAATGCTAATTAAGAGAGTTGAGTTAATGAGCCAAAACTTTACTAAATAACGATAATGGAAGCAAACTGAGCATTCATCTAGTGAAAGTGACACTAGTGACAGTGAACTCATAATAGTTGATTAGCGTTGTCACAGGCCGATATATATTTTTATTTTCTTATCTATATTTGGCAAACTATGAGAAGGTAGCGTACGTTAGAGCCGGCTATCCCAACGTCATGACAGTAATGTACAAGAATAAATAGGGCACGGTTATACAGTCACACGTGGCGGTTTAAATCTTCTAGTAACCTTGGGTAAACGCATTCTAACTATGTTTTCTATTTTTGACAAAGTTTCACGGGACTTTTTTGCATTTGGCTTCATTCGAAGGAATGACGATATATCAGCAATAGGGCGAACACAAGCACTGCTGCAGTGGACGAGCATTTACAGCGCTCAACTACAATCTAGGGGGTACTCGATTCGATTCGCAGAATCACTGAACACTTTTTTTTTTCAAAAGGTTGCCCGGCCTGACATTATGCGTGGTGGCGGGTACTAGTTTTTTGAGAAGTAGGCTTTCGCGCTTGCTTCTTTCACTCCCCTTTTGACCCAAAAGCGCTGTACTATGCTCCTTCAAAAATTAAACAATTCAGGGTTCATAATTTTTTCCTCCATCCTCTCTTATCGCAAAAGTGTCCAGTGCTGAAATACCAATATCATACCTGGTATATTACTTTTCACGTGTTTGGATATTCGACCAGCAATCAGTCTTCACGGTGTTTTGAAGAAAATCTACACGTGCAGTGAGCTAACTGCTTGCAGCCAAGTTGGCTGCCTTTGTATGGACACGCTTTCGTGGTAATTTGGTGGGCATCATCACATGCAGCAAGACCAAAGAGCACGGACAGTTAGAGCTGACGTAAACAGAGTGATTAGTTTGTGTCTTCTCTCCCGCTATTTGTCATGCTGCACGCTTCAGTGTAATGTCGCTGTCAATGGTTAAAATGAACTATAGCAGTTCATCGAGTTCTGCTGACAGGGTCCCCTATTGTCGAGAATGAAACAGAACAATGGCAATTTGATTTGTGTGATAAAGAGATGCCCTGCTTTTGGTTACTAGAATAAATTTCTAAACTGAAGTTTATTTTTTATTACCAAAAGTTCCAATGCAGATGAAAGGTGCATGGACAAAATTCGTGTATTCAGCTTGACTAGGTTTGTGACCTTAATTGTAATTGCGAACCGGTATCACAGTATGCATAAATATCACACACATATACAACCACGGGTGATAGCTTGCTTATTCTGATTAAAATTGAAAGGTTGAAATCGACATATTCAACCAACGCAATGTGTACGAGATATGCCATGTAGAGTAGCTATGCTCGAAACTAATCTTCGCAGGTTCGTTCCATTTTACCCAATTTCTTGCCCATGACTGTAGGTTGGTAAATGAAACTTCTTCGAACACACATATTCTGTGTAAGGTTACATTTATTTTTATGCAGTACAAAACAAATTGAAATGTATAATAGCTCAAAAGAGAAATAACTAGAAACAAATTCAGCCAAATCATTACCAAACTTACTCACCAAAGATAAACGGATTCTCATTTAAAAGATACATACATACATACATACATACATACATACATACATACATACATACATACATACACACACACACACATACATACATACATATACTCACACACACATATACATAAGTACACCCATACATACATACATACACACACTCAGGTGTAAATATTAAAATGAATGGCTATAAAACAACAATTCTAATACACTCATTTTGAATATACTACAGAAAGTAACTTACGAGAGAAATCCACCGGCACTGTTATGTTTGAACACGGTGTTTCTCGAACCATCTCGCAAAAGCTTGATGCATAGTTTTTCGGTGCTGCCCAGTGACAAGCAGTTTTTTAAAAAAACACAAGAATAAAGCCCTTGACAATATCTTGCTAAAGAAAAGGGCTGTGCATCAATATTTTGTACATGTCTGCAATATCACTCTGCTTATTTACATAGCTTGGCTCATTCACAACCCACTAACAAAGCATGTTAGGACACTTGGGCTGAAAGTTGGCACAGCACGAGTAAATTCTAGACAATATGTGAATAATACAATTATAAGCTACTAAGCTCCTTGGTGCAAACAGTGTTTATATTGACAGCTATAAGTGCCATTTCGTTTCCCCAAAACACTTCTCAAATGTAGAATCAACTTTATTTAGCTAAAAGTTTCTATTCTGGCGCGTCGTGGTGGCTCAACGGTGGAAGTGACTCTTTCGGCCAAGAAAACAAAGACCAATTATTTTTCCAGTTCATGAATTCACCCCATAATAACATTGAGGCAGCTGGTAGGAGTGCTTTTGGAGAGAGGAAACCACCACATTCCCACCAGTTGTGGCCTTGGGTAGCTACTTCACTTGGACAAAAATGATGAAAAACACTCCTCAAGAAGACTTCAAAGTTTGGGCATCAACACAGTGCCCATACAGCTGTCTATTAGTCTGCTTGAAAAATATTGAGTTTACTGGTGGGCAAAGACTGTACACTATGTGAGGTAATGCTCCAGTGCACTGCATGTATGTCTTGCTGCTGGCCTCAACTGCAATGTTGCTCAGCACATATGTATAAAATAACAACTAATACTATGCCACTGCAAAGTAATTATGTGTCATTTGCATGAAACAGGGACCACAATAAAAGAACATAATAACATTTGCCTTCACAAAGTTCAATAAATGTAAATAAATTTCCATAGAGTTTTCACAGTTCATCTGTGGATAGTAATATTGGTTGTAAACACATTCTTACTTCCACTAACAAACCATTTTAAGATGCCAGATTCAATATTAGAGTATACCAGCACTTTTGTAGGGCTAAACAATTGTACAGGCACCTAGAAAAACACAAGTGAATGCATGCTATAGCTACATCTAAAAATAAATACTTTTATTTCTAGTGTGAGTAGAGCTGCATAGATGATAAGTCACTTGCATTACATTATGAACAAACCTATCCGAGCATAGTATACATTTAAAAAGTTACACTTACACAGTAGATAAGTAGACTGTTGAAGGACGGATAGGCAGTGGGATAATACCCAAGCACTAAAATCTACTGTTAAGATATACTAGGAGTAGTGATGATCCTCTTCCTTCCAAATAAAATAATTCACATAGATTCACTTGCCAGAGCTTATACACTCATGGCATCATTGGTGCTATACAAATGAGTGTACCCTGAAGGATCACATCGACTAAGTACATGATTACTGCATTCTTGGCTTTACTTCTTGTACTACAAAGAATGCAAGCACAGTTACCATTGGCGACCATAGATGCTGTGATTTCTGGCATGTAAATGTAGAGGCACGCGGGCATTTAACACACATGTTAAAAACTTCAGCTCAAAAATATTTGCCCACTAACACTACAGCAGCCTTTAAATTAGTGTCATAGTTTGGTATCTTCCAAGGAAAATTTAAATAATTTCGAATGCAAGCAAATGAACTGCTGAATATTGCACTGCTAAGAAGTTAAGCGGCAGCTGCTCCTGACATCACAATGTGCCCTTTCTGCTGTTGTAAACTTCGAGCAGGAGAACAGTCACTGGCAGTCCCTTTATACTTGTTGGTCTTCTGTGCTCTGTTCTTGATACACTGTTCATGACCGTGGAGCACCGAACCCCTTGTTACTTCTGGAACTTAGAAAAATACAGATCATTGTTACAACCATGCTACATGCAAGAGTGTATAGTTGTCAATTATGTGCTCATATTTACAGATATTGTATTTTCAGCAGCCAATGACAAGCCTCAACACACACACACACAGAAACAGTGAAGACTGAAAATATATTTAATATGATACAAGAGCAAAACTACAATGTTATAGATGAAGACATGAAACTTCTGACAGGCATAAAAAGCCAATAGAGTTTCTTCTATTTCGACTTTACACTAGGTGCGAGAAGTAGACCACAAATAAGTTCACTAAGAAACACAAGTTAGACTGCATTACAACACAACAGCCAATGTTCATAATTTTAAGGCTGTCTAACATAACCAGCTCACCATACCGCATATAGGAGCTAATGGGCAGTCTAGAAGACACAAAGAACTTATGGATTATGAGTGTGCTTGTTGCTGACATCTATTATTCTAAATGAAGAAAACCTTTCAAAATTGCACTTCATCAGGGGAAATAATCATACGCAACAAACACAACATGCTCCTACAGGTGCCACCAACACTCACCATTATTGTTGATACCAGTGTGTTGCCGGATGGATATGCTGCGTCCTGCACAGAACACCAAAAGAGCGCTCCATGATTTGGATTGCGTGTGTGCTAGCTGCATCGCTCTGCTGCTGAAACAGGCTAGCCACAGACAAAGAAATGAGAAGCCATGGCTTTTAAACACACTGAACGTCACCTTTAGAGATCAACAATGCATGCTTAGGTCCGGTACAATTTGTAGAAAAATATATATCACTATGCAATCATGGTGAACATGTTCGGCTGAAACACAAGCAACAGCACTGAGAGAGAAAAAGCTACATTAGGTAAAAGATGCAGTTACTGGCCCTATGTCATCTGAGGCTTCTTCAATAGGTCTTTCTCCTTGCAAGTTGTGAACAGCCAGGCAATTTTCACCCACTTGCTATTTCCTTCCAGAGCACTTGATACACAGAGGGAGTCACAAGCTCGAGAGCTCAAAAAGGAATCAAAGCATTTGTGCTTGTTTAAAAGCACAAGCTTTTGAGTCTCAGATGATTGGAGTTTCATTCATAAGCTGCAGGCTTTGAGCTTTCAACATTCTCAATTATCTTGCAATTTAGTTCTATAAATGTGAATAAGAATTATGTGTAAGAATATTACAGGTATCCACTGAAAGCAACCATGCTTGGGTTTTCAATTTGTGCACAGTAAGTGGTGTTCATGTAATCGTATGTATTAAAGAAAAACTAACCTTGCAGCCAGCCGTTAGGCAGTTTTGTGCCCTCGAAGCTCCCAAGCAGATTGCAGTCCTTCCAGATGAGGCTGCCATGCATGCTTCCACGCCACATCCGCTGAATGATAACAGTCCCAGCAGTGACATAGGCTTGCACAGTTAGGGAGAACGTGTCCTTCCTATTTTTGTACAGGTGCTCCAAGTAATGATGAGGATTCATGTGCCAGAATGTGCAACCGATGCATCACAGGACCTTAACAAACCAATCTCTGCGATCTGTGAAGAGCCGAAAACGAGATATTTAATTAAAAACAATCATTAAAAGCCCTCACTTCTAATAATTATTTGAGGAAGCTATCACTTCGTTAAAGTGACCAAAATCTGCTATATTCACTTTGAAATAAATTGAAGCCTCATGTAAAATTTACGTACCGCAATATATATGTCCTACTCAAGTATAGTACTACCACAGTAGTAATCGTCTATAGAACTAACTTTCCAAAATAACATAAATTTTTTAAGTGCAACCTGGCTCCTGAAAAATAAATTCACATTAACTTTCCAACTATCAAACGTGGTCAATCGACAGGCCCAACCTCATAATCAAACAAGAGCTCACTTGTATCAAATCACAAAAAACTTTTTATGTATTTGCTCCATAATATATGTATGTATATAACAGTAGTAGTAAATTTTTCATGCTTCAACTTACCATAGAGAAACATTACATCTGATGGGCTTAAAAACTTGGACACGTTATAGAACTGCGTGAATTATAGTACCGGTGAAATTTAGTTCTGCAAGGTGAACTCACCGATGGCAGCATTTAGTAGCCGTCGGTGTCATAAGGAACCAAGTACGGCCAACAGGCAAAGGGCATCTGCAGACTGGAAGCTGCCGATGACAGCAATGAAGGGCTGGCCAGGCGTGCACGTCCATTGATAAAGTGTAAGAACTGGCCATGACCGGCTGTTGTCAAGACTCTAGTGCCGTGCAAAACGATGGCCAGACGAACTCGGAAACTGTAGTTAGGCGATATTGGCCTACAACTTCATCCAAAGCAAGGCACCGGTGAAATCTTTGCTTTTTTGGGGGGGGGGGGCTGGAGAGAAGCTTGACATTCACGGGCTCTCGCTGCCACATTGTACTCTCAATTTGTTACCGAAGAACAGTCTAGGCGCGCTTCCAAAGTAACACAATCCACAACAGAATGTAGCATCTCGCAGTTTTGGTTGATCACATCACAGCGCTAGGACTATGGTTATCACAAAAAGGAGGAGTGACGACTTAACAAACAAAAGCGCCAAGCTGCCCCACCATGACTTCGCAGGGCAAAACAGTTATCAATTTTCGGTCACACGAGCACAGCTTGTTCACAAGTCTTGGAACGTCAACACAGCACCACTGTTCACAACGAACATCGTTTCACTCCCGAACAGTACATTGCTCTCAAGTAAATAGAAGCGTACGGGCTAACTAGTGGCGAAGCAAGAACCGAGCGCGTAGTTCATACGTTTCTGTACGTACTTGGGGTCACTCAAGTAACGTGTCAAAACGCTGTCAATCCGAAATGTCGCACAGCACCAAACTGGGAGACTGGAAAGTCAAGCGAACGAACTGTTACCGGCACACAAACACGCATTGCAGGCTTCTCGAGTGCTAGTTGCCGTCGATACATCGACGCCGATCCCCGCTTGACAACCACACTGACGCACAGGCTTCGCTGCGCTTCACCGTACACCATTGCACTGCCACAGCTTTCCGCACTGCTTACACGCACCAAAAGAGCTGCTGTAATCACAACACATCCGGTCAAACGCTGAAGTAACTCGTGCGAGAAGCTTTTGCTGAAAGTCGCACCGACCGATATGCTGTTTACGACGCCATGTTGTTTCCGACAACTGCGCAGCACATAAGATGATAAGAGAGCTCTTAGAAAGTACTTGCACTATTTTCACGGGGTGACAAAATTTTCTCTTATGTGCGAGGGGGGTGATATGACGAACAGGACAGGCGTGCCAGATGAAAGAAGTGTTTTGGCCATGACCTACTACACTCCTGACCTGTTCAGATAGCGGGGTTCCTATGGGAGCGCGTGTCCCCGCTCTCGTTCAATCGCTCGCCGTAGGTGGCGCTACCTATAACCTGTTCGTCTGCTTCTTTACGGTTGTTTTGTAGGCGCTGGTATAAGAATGCCTGCTTTCTGTGGTGAACTGTCGGCATATATGTGACTATTTCTTCCCATACATTGCTGGTCAAGTAAGCTGTTCAGTGCGCTTAAGAATTTATAGCACACTGGTTGACAAACGTGGAAACCCGTGGATTTACATGATTTTGGACAGCCTATGCGTTGTCGCGTGCATTTTATTGCAAAAAAAAATTCTGAATGTCTTTTAGTATTATTATTTCTGGATATTTCTAAATTGTGGATCATAAATTCGCACTACGAGTGCTTTGTTGGTTAAAATTTGACTACAAAGAGTGAAGGTGACGTCAGCGAACAGGTGCTGCCTAGCGCCACGCCGCTCGTAGGTGACGGCCCTAGCGGCAGAAGGTATGAACTAGAACGTGGGCGCTGGAAGAGGTGCTCTCTGGGCAGGTCAGGAGTGTAGTAGGTCATGGTTTTGGCAACGTCACGGAGTGAGCTGATGTACAGGGTATTGCTTCACAACCAATCACAAGCTGGTCTTGTCGGCCAAGCCGTCGTCTGCTCGCGTTTGTCGTCTGCTTCGCTCAGAGCATGCGACAGGGGATTCGCCTTCGCAACGCTATTATTCTCAGGTCAAGTGGTCGCTACGTCGCACAAAATGCATGTCAGTGGCTCGCTCTACCTTTGAATCATGTTCGTGTGCCAAGTCAAATGGCTGGTAATTGACGCAGGGATGAATTCAGCAAAGGTTTGCTCCAGAATCGTGAGGGTTTGCATATTTTCGGTGCAATACAAAGTTACTAGGGTCATTTCATTCCGATTGCTTGCCATAATATCATGGTTCATATCGGTGTCTGAACAGTGAAGGTGAAGATGCATGATTTGTTTGTAGTTCCATGCGTAATCACGCGCACCCCTAATACGCTTTGGTTTACAAAGTACGCTTTGTTCCAGATCGTCCCAAAGTGTATCGACAGCTGTATTTCAGAGATCGCAACCATTGGACAGTTAGAGCCAATGAAAGTACACTAGAGCACAAACTTTAGGAACCACTCACTGAAAACTTCCTCTCATTTTTATTTCCAATAGCGTGCAAAGAATGTGCTCCCATTAACCTCTGTGGTGGTAATTTCTACCAATGAGGCAAGGATCTCGAGTCGCACTTTTAATTATATGAGATGGGGCGTAACACAACAACATAACAAATAAGGTTGATCCTATGTCATGTCGCGTTCGAATGCACCGACCATTCACGTATCAAATTGGTTTTCATCCAACCACAAATCTTTACATGCGTAGTTTTATGCCATTGACGCCCAATAGAATTCTTCAATTACTGCGACTTCAAACTTATTGGACGATGGTGGTTGTCAACACCATCCACTGCGTACAAGGGAAACAACACGCGAAGCTCAAAGCACCGAAAGAAATAAAAACGCACCAGCAGTCATCAGGCAGCCCTTAATGGGCGTGAATTAACTCAAAACCAGCCAGGGCACCAAAGTATACCGCTGCGGCAGCAGGTTCTAAGTAGCCACATTGTTCCTAAGAGTGGTCCGGACCACTCTTGGGATTTTCTCTCAGCCATGCTGTTTTTACGCACAATTTCGCTTCGTGAATCCACTTACGAGCACTTTTCGGTGACGTAAGCAAATATAGTAACTGCATCACCATCGCTGACATGTTCCCGGGCAGTCACAGCGTGCTTTATTTGCAGCGGCCGATGTGACAACTATGGCCTCTTACGACGTTTTTTCGTTTCGTGAATCGACTTACGCAACAAAATTTCTCTTGCGCAAAAATGTTTTCGTAAGTGAGTTTTGTGAATCCGGGCCCAGTTTATTTTAAAACAGGACATACTCAGTGATTGAACAATTGTTTCACGTTTTTGCGCCGCTCTCGCTGAAGGTAAAAAACCGACTGGTGCATATTATGAGCACTTGATAGTTTGAACTCGCAATTACTAACGACATGCATCGATCCTGCAGGCAAGACCGTTGGTAGCCTCGAAATCACTCAAAACATGAACGGTGACGTACGACCGTACCTGCAACAGCGTAATAAGCCGACCAGATTAAAACTTGACATGCATTTAACAGCCGTGACGAAGATGCTGCGGAATCTACGGGCAAAAGGGAGCCCTGATGCTAGCGACGCTCCGGCAAACAAATACGTCTTGTGTGCAGTCTGTCTACGCAATTTGCCCGAGACTGTTTACTTACGGTTTCAGTAGTTCGGAAACAACCCAACAGCAATCCGATTCACAAAACACACTACACACACAGCTGCTCTCAGTACCGGTGCTGTTTTTTGCGGTGGATGCTGGCTCGGCCACCGCAAAAAACAGCAAACATTCTAACTGAACGCGGAAATGACGTTCGTGGTAGCCACTGCCAATGAGCGCCGCAACAGAAGACACGAGCGTCTCCTCTCTCTCTCTCTCTCTCGTGCGTTCTCGAGCATATGGTTGTCAAACACGCGTCTCAGCTACTGTAAAGATTTCTGTAAAACTCCTCTGCTATCTTTACTATCCTATCCATATAGTTACTTCGCCTTCCTTGTCCCTTAGTGCGCACATCTGGTTTCTGCCTATCCCCAAGTTCCCTCTTCAACGCTTTGACACTTCCTCAGTTTTTATAGTGTGTTCAATTACATCGAATACCTTGAGCTTATTAATCAACTTCGAAAGCTCTGCCAGTTATATTTTGTCTGTTGTGTTTGAGGCTTTCATGCTCGATGTTTCTTAATGAGATTCTTCATCTCCTGGAATAGCTTACCTGTGTCTTGTCTAACTACCGTAACAATACTGATTGTTGGCCTAGTCGGTACTTGCTTACTGACATGCTTTTGGTCTACTTTAGTTGGAAGTGTCGCTTGTGCTTGTCGTTGAGTGCCTTTTTTACTTTGTGTGTGTGTTATTTGCGGCTAAAGCATATCAGTAACTAACTACCGTACCTTCAGCTTCCTCTGCACACTCCGTAATGATACTCGTCAGATTATCATTCATTGCGTCAACGCTAAGGCTGGCTTCCTCGATAAGAGCCGAGTATCTGTTCTGAAGCGAGAGACTGACTTCCTGTACTTGCCCTCTAAGTGCTTGCTGATTGACTGGCTTCTCAGGTATCAGTTTCTGTCGTTCCTTCTTCAAGTCTAGGTGATCTGCAGACCTTACCATTCTATGGTCACTGCATCATGCCTTGCCAAGCACTTCCACATACTGCATGATGCCTGCGTGTGCACTCGGTATAAAGGTTCGGTCTTACTTTCGCCAATAGGGCTCCTCCATGTCTACTTGCAGTTCACTTGTTTTTGGTAGAAGGTATTCAAGATCCGTGAATTATTGAGTTCTGCGAATTTTATCAATAACTTCCTTCTCGCATTTTTAAATAGTACCAATGCCATAATTCCCTACTGTCTGGTCTTCAACCTGCTTCTTTCCTACCTTGGCATTGAAGTCACTTATCAGTATAGTATATACTGTGTTTTTTTATTTATTCATTGCCTATTCCGCGTCTTCATAGAGGCTTTCAACTAATACGCCATCATGGCTGATTGTAGGCGCGCATAGCCTGTACCACCTTCATCTTATATTTTTAATAGGGTGAATACGATACCTACCACCCTTTTATTAATTCTATAGTATTACTCTATGTTGCCAGCTATAAATCTTTGGATAAGGAGCCACATGCCGAGTTCTCTTCTGTCAGCCAAGTCACAATAGAAAAGAACGTGCCCATTCTGTAGCACTGTATAGGCCTCATCTGTCATCCTAACGTCCCTGAGCTTTATTTCATTCCATTTAACACCCTGTAGCTTATCCAATAGTACAGGTAGACCTGCTTCACTAGATAAGGTTCTAGTGTTAAACGTTGTCAAGCTCCGGTTCCAATGGCGGCCTCCCTAAACCAAGAGATTCTTGCCACCCTCTGCTGCGTTGTAGATCTGACCACCGCTGTGGTCAGCTGTTTCGCAGCCGCTGGGGACCGAGGGCCGTGTGTTAATTTACGAATGCATGTGAGAGGTAGGGGCCAGATACTACATCAGGGTGGCCAGTCCTTCTCTGGTGAGGGAGTGCATTACCGGTTGTGGTCGTCAGTGAGGCCGCACCCCAGGCTTTACCGATGAATGCAACTCCATCATCACGTGGATATTTTTTTATTCCGGTTGAGAACTGCGCGGCATCGGGATTCGAGCCATGGACCTATTGCACGCAAGGCTGATGCCCTAACCACTACGCCATCGCTGCATCTCCAGGTACTCACTACGCTATAAATCATATCATTTGCCATCATTTGTCGTTCTGCAGAGAAGTGTTGTACCTGCAACACACCTGTAAGACATGTGGACTTTGTTGATGCTGCGACTGATAACGAAGAATAATTATAGTGGAGGCTTTCGTAATACGTTGGAAACATTTAACAACAAAATCGTCACGCAGTTCGCATTGCGGGACGCCTGGTTACATCATTCGCATGCTGTGACACGTGGTTGATATTGTATACTGTTATACCACGCTATATAGCATACGTTAACGTCGTTTTTTACAGACAAAAAGCATGTATAGCGTCTTTTTGCGAAGGGATTTCATGCTTCGGTATGGCTCTGTGGTAAAATACTGGGCAACCACGGTGAGTTCCCAGGTTCAATCATCGTTACATCCCGGATAATTTTTTTATTGTTATTTCTTGTGTTTTCGTTATAGTGGTTACGGACACCAGCGGTGGTGGTGGGGGACAACTAAGGTGTCAAGAACGGTCATTGTTGTGCTCTCATAACAGCTCTCGCTGTAAAAGCGATCGTCCCACCATGCCTTCTAGCAGCCATCTTCAAACTGTGAGAAGTACGGTGCATGTAGGGCGTATACTTTAGGGCGACTCCTAGATTACCGCCCAGGTATCTCACCGGAACGGGCTGCCTTTATCTCACGCATGAGAACTCTGCGAGTGCCGTAGATTCTGCGATTGCCGTAGTAATCTGCAGAGCGTGCAAAACGCGATTACCGTATTACCACGTGAGTGAATGTGCGTATATATTGACTGCGACGAAAAATGAAGTTAGTTGTAAGTTGGTGCTCATCCGTGTCTTCTGTATCCTTGCGTTGCTTCCGCTCAACCATATCCACCTCGTAAATATTGATGGCACAGAATATTTTTAGGATATGCGTGATACACAACTCCACCTTCAATGGAAACGTTCGACAGAAGTCTGTCTGGAGGAGAAGGTTGTTACTGGAGGAGAAGGTTGTTACTTTGGTCTTGGCACATACAGAGGACAGCCCATAACATCAACCGCTCTTTTGGAACCATTCCCCTAGTGTATACACACGGATTGCGCTCAATGGGAAAACGAGAGAGAGAGAGAGAGAGAGAGAGAGAAAGGGGGGTCATTATTCACCCCGCGAGTGCTTTGAAGACGCCGCTTCTACGTAGCCTCCGCAGTCACCCCTGAGGAAGGAACCAAGTCTGTTTCGAAACGTCAGGTTTCTTCAAAACTTTTGATTGGAGTCTAAATCATCTCTTACAACTCCGCCTTTTTCACGGCACCTCCTCAGACCCCATATACAGCCAACGTGTAAGAACGTCTAAAGTTCCGGGTCAAGAAACTCTTCAAAGTTTCATTTCTGAGATTTCTTTCGCAAATCGCATACCCGAAACTGCATTCACAAAAGCCACCACTGCAGTCGCATCGATCATCTTAACGAGTAAATCCGTCTATGTGGCGGATTTTAAAAGCCAGCCTTGCTGCAATGTCGGAAAGACATGTGGCGAAGCATATTGTGATTCTGAATGGGCGCGAATGAGAAGAAATACAAAACAGGTGCGTGACGCAGGGGGGTTGTTGGGGTTGTGGACGGGGAGGTATCAGCTTGAATTTCTAGTTTTATTATTTCTTTTCAAGGATATCGCCTTTCATTACCAGTCAGCACGGTCACCCAGATGCCAGATTTATTGTTATAACAGTAGGTCACCGAACTCGCTCATGATTCGACTCACTCAGACTCGTATCTGAGTCCGGGTGAGTCCGAACGGGAGAAAAATTGGTTGAACTAGAGTCCGAGTGAGTCAGGGTGAGAGAAAAATATTTGGCGAGTCTGAGTTGGAATGAGTCCGATATCTGCAAGTTTTCGTAGTTTGTGTCCGAGTGAGTACGGCTCAGAGGCAATTTTATGAATCGGAGTCCGAATGAGTCCGGTTGACGAAAACTTTGGTGAGTCTGAGTTCGAATGAGTCCTGCTCAGGGAAATTGTGGTGAGTCTGTGTACGAGTCGTTCCAGTAAAGGAAAATTTTAGTGGGTTTTAGTCTCAGTAAGTCCGGTTGAGGAAATGTTTGGTAAGTCTGATTAAGTCCAAGTGAGAACAATTATGGCGAGTCTGAGTCGGAATGAGCCAGGTTCAGCTGAGCTTAGTATTGCTCAGTATTGTAGTACTGATGGGTAAATTTTAGGGAGACTCGATAGAAATCAGCCAGGCTCAGCTGAGCTCAGCTTTTTTCGAGCCCGGGTGAGTTCAGATGAGTAATAGTTTGGCGAGTCTGAGTCTAAATGAGCCAAGCTCGGCTGAGTTCACCATTGCTTATTACGAGGCCGAGTCAGTCCAGATGAGTAGAAGTTTGGAGAGTTTACACTCGAGTAATAAAGGGCGAGAAAGCTTTTTTTTGTGAGTTTGTACCCGACTGCATCCAGCTGAATATAATCTCGGTGAGTGTGAGTCCGAGTGAGTCATGAGTCGATTATGTTCAGACATCTCGTGTAAGCTCGATTTTGCCGATGTGGAGAGGATACAGCACCAGTGCAGTATTTATTACAAAACTTAGTTTTGTGAACACCGAACATTAGCCAGTGACCATTTTAGTCGATTCTGTGGCACGTACGGCAACACGTGCCATGCATTTTAGTCATTGTTTGTTGACGCAATGTGCCATTCGTTTTTGTTTATGAGGTGTGAATTATACCACATCCGGAAGTTTACTTTCTGCGTTCTGCATTGACAGTGACTCAGTATTACTGTTCCGCTTGGAGTGCTACCTGGTGGCAATGAAAAGAGCATGAGTGAAAAACAAAAAATTTAAGTTTCAATTGTATTTGCCTTTGTCATTTTCACGACAAGTTAATCAAAAATTTAGCTTATCGAGAATAAAAATAAGTACTAAAACCAAAGACTATGATTGCCTATGAATGATTTTTTTTCATGAAAGAACAATGCACTTATCTATGCGAAATTTGGGTGCGTGCGTGTGTTAATAAATAATTCATGAGTCATGATTACTTGTGATTGCCCGTTTGTCGATACACTCGTTTATGCATTACATCAGAAGGCACAAAACCGTGCAAGCTGTGGCTTCAAAAGTTTCTATGAAACAGCGATCTCTCCTTTCAGATTGCGTCAAGAGAAAGTTGATTTATTTGTATAAGGCAAAATGCTGTGGTATAAAGAATTTACAAAATCCTTTCTCTGACCATGTCCTGCAAGTTGACCTTTTCCAGGTCCGAACCGCACCTTCACTAGAATTGTTGAAATCGATATGGAGGGGAGAGGGGGGTAATAGGAAGTTGTCCGCCGCATACCGGTAGACAATGTTGGAGGCCCGGCATTTTGCGGGATACTTCGAAAAACATGTCACGCTAGGTGGCGCTAAATTCACTAATCTCGCCGCACTTTGACTACCAAAAAAACCCGGTGCTCCTCTTGTCAACCCCGCTGTGAACGCACAGGCTATCCTCATGAAAAAATAGTTTAATACTCGCGCTCGCTCATGACTCTCGACACACGAGTGCAGCACAGGGCCACTAGTTTTACCAAGTAAACGTTAGAAAAACTTCACTAATGAGGAGGTGAATGGCAATAGTCGTCTCACAGGCGGACAATTGGTCTGGGTAGGAATAATGAAAACCAGGAATAAAGAGTACACATGGACGCCGCTATTCAAGCATCTCGGCTCATTATTCGATTATCCGATACAGATTAATACCACTCGAGTAAAACAATTGCACTTTATATGTGTTCAAGAGAGCTGATTCGTACATTTAAAGGGCAAAGATGCTCCAAAATCCGGGTGCATTAGTGATTGTAAAAATTTTATTCGGGCATAGACGAGTTACATAAGTGCCAGAAACACTGGGTAAAGTGCTGAAGTGCTAAAACAACTATAGGCTGAGCCACCATTATGTATAAAAGAAATAAAAAATAACAGGCAAGAACGCATCACTCGTGGGTGTGACAAGAAGTATGAAGGCATTTAATTTTGACGTGAACTTTTATGTCGTCAAAGTGGTATGCATGTCCGGTATTGCAACCAGCCTTCGCAAGCACCGGAGACTCGGTAGGAAGATGCCGAGGCAGCATAAAAGGGCTGACGCGATATAATGAGATCCGTGGATGGAGGAGTGCCTTCAAATTGCACTTTACAGTGACAGGACACTAGCGATGGTGCCGCCGACACCCGTCCTGGTCAACGTCTTCCACTGGGGTATATGGAGGGGAGAGGGGTCGTCCACCACATGACTCGCTCGCTGGATTCCGTGCCGATCAGTTGTGCCCTCGCGATCTCCGACGTCAGTATAGCTCTGGCCGACTGGGCTCGCCCTACGTCATCTCCTGACGCTGACCTCCAACGACAGTGTAGCTATGACCGACTGGACTTGCTCTACGCCATCTCCTGACGCCGACAAGAGCTCTCGCAAGTGGTGCCCCGTCCTCGGACTCCTGTGACCGTGTTTCCATCTTTCCTATCTCTCCTTACCTCATCTCTCTTTCTATTTCTCTACACCTTTATTTCTATGCTTTTAATCCATCCTCACCCCCATCCCTTTGAGCTACTGTTTAGGTGTCGCACCCTGATGCAGACAGTTGCGGGGCTCACGTTTCTCTTCTTTTCCTTCTTATAAACATAAACATTCCCCCCCACCACCACACTCTTCACCTGTAGCACAAAGGTGGTGCTTCCTTGACGTGGGAAGGTTGCTGGGTTATGGGTCCCACACTCGGATAATCGACGGCATCAAAAGGTCAGCCGGCCTGAAGTACCTCGCCGCTCAATTAGTGGGTTGTTTTGCCATATGTGCTGATGCCGCTGTCTCTTCAAAGAAAATCTGGTTACCGTAAACCATAAACCATAAACCATAAAGGCCATCTTGTCGGTCTCCTCGTTGTCTCACACTCCGGCTTGTGAGGGCGTTTCCGGCACCTTGTTTGAAAAACATAAGACGCCGCTCCTCCTTCCGCGCACGTGCCGGTTGTAATACTGGACCAACGGACGGGACTGCTAATACACAATGGCGGCCGTTCGCAGCTTCCTGTAAGCATTGTCGCGCTCAGTATGAGCTACATCGCGGAGCACGCAGCCAAGTGCCAATCATGACATGTTTTACAGTTATCTGGGGAGAATTTGGCTGTTCTTGCAACTGCGCAGCGCGTCCACTTGCTTTCCTGGTCACCCGCCTTTTTTGGACGGCCGTGATAGTGGCTACGAAAATGGTAAATGGCTTGGCGCAAATTTGAAATTTTTTCTTTAATAAAGCAAATTTAATGGCAAAAGGCTCCGTCAAACAAAGCAGGGCAAGGGTGAAAAGCAGCAAGAGGGAGTGATGAGTGCTCGCAGTAACAGTCAATCTTTCAACCGATAGCTCGAAAATATGCTATGGTCAATGCCACTGCATACAACCTTGCAGTGCGCTTGCCCACGTGGTTCATACTTAGCGTGACAGTACGTACATATCACGCTGTAGTTAGTTCTTTTTCATATTCTAATCTTTCGACATTCAGCGAAAAAGAATAATAATGCACATGCTGTGGGGAAGATAGGGAAAGGATGACGCACGTTGCCATTTAATGGGGAGTTATCAACACAGGTGTGCGTCTGGCCACGAGCCTAGATGAAACCTTAAATTTTAGGGACGATCATGGAAAGCTGAACACGCCCTCGATAGAAACAAGTATGAGAGGGCTCGAAAACTTGAGGTGGTCGAAAAATTGAGAGACAGAATAAATAATAATAGTGGTAGAAATAAGTGCAGTAGAATTGAAAGGCGGGAGAGTTAGAGCTAGCTCATAGGGTAGAAACTATTCATCGTTTCAATTTGTGCGCTACCCAATGATGAGGAAAAATAAGGATGGTCTGCTGGAAGTGGCCTAGAACTAGGCTGTGATTGTACTTTTTTTTCGTGCAGTAAGATGAATATGATTGAAGTACACAGAGGAGTAAGCCGACTTCAAAAAAAAAATAGAAAGTGGCAATGTGGCACACCCATCACCCCTTGTATGAGCGGCCTCCTATAAAAAGGACACTTCTACGATCCACCTATACATGCATTTTTCAACTCGTCGATTAAAAACAAAATTACACAAAGGTGGCAACAGATGAGCAAAATCTACTAATCACATACGTCTTTGCAAGCGTTCCTCAAGGGGCCGTGGCCGAAGAGAGCATCTGGCCGCAGTTGTTGAGGCAATTTGATGTGTGGCGACGAATAAATCATAATTTCAGGAGTCGCCCTCCCCCCTACCTTTGTTCACGAGCCAGCATTATCGAACTGCTACGTCAAAGACAGTATTCAAGTGGTGTTCTACAATCTTCGTCTTGGAATGCATCGTTGACTTGTTTCCTGCTCGTTTCACCGCTGCAGTATGCCGCGCTGGAATCCCCTCATCGTATTTTCGATGGCCCCACTCTGATCTTCCGCCGGTGTGTGGTCTTTGGGTCTAGCGAAGACATGTACCAATGTATAATAGAGCTTAAAAACTGTTAGTATGCGCAGCGGACGCAAAGCTCTCCAGACAGAATTTGGTACGCGAGTGAGGTCACCAACACTCGCGACGCACTCCCCGTTCCTCTTGACGTACGTTTCTATCACCAAAGCGAAACTTTGGACACGTTGGTAATCTGTTATGAAGACTCGCTAAACGCACGCTGAATAAGTGAAAGACAATAGGAATAGAGCTGAACTGACAAGGTAAATCGTGGGGGTGCAAGATATTCGTAAGATTGGGTAAATGTGCGTATGAATGCCGTCACTTGTTCCGATCAAAAAAAAAAGAGTTTGATGTTTCTGTTTGTGACGATGTCCGTCCGATTCTGTGCTTTTGTGTGGTCAGATTAGGTGATGCCATACGTAACAATGGTATTGCAACAATAAATTTCTTGGAAGTACAGCGCCATTGTGCGAGTTTATGTGGGCATTTTCTCCCGTCATGTTTTTTTAGCGCTTTCATTATTTATCTTTTGAATATCGTTAATAAACGCCCCATAATAATGGTGTTACAATGCGTCAACAACGTTTTTTTTTACTTCTTGAAACCGCAATTTTTGTCTAGAGCCCACAGCATCACAACGTAACAAGAAAGTTCTTGGAACAGACTGTTTGTGTTCCGTCATCTGTTGCGAGGGAAAAAAAAGGAAGTATCGATTTTTGATATAGTTCTGGTGACCAAGCTGTCCAAGTCACAATGAACCACATTAAATTCCCTCATTCGAACAGAAAGTGTGAGTTGACTTTTTTTTCAAGCACTGGTTGGAACGTAACAACAACAACAAAAAAGAAAGGCAGGACGTTTTTGATCGGAACGAAAACGCAAACGAAATGTTATCACTCCGGAGTGCAACCGAAATATTTTTATTGGTTTTTGGTTAAAGGGAGTAGTTGGTAATCCGAAATAAACAAGGTCATGAAACCTGAACATTAATGTATATTCGATTACGTGCAGCTTCTAAGACCATGCTCATTCCCTTGATGACAAACTGTGAGCCTATTAGGAGAATTCGTAATTCACTAATAGGAAAGTTAAACTCCATCTTTTTATTGTTACTTTAATTTAAAATTCTTTGCGTACAAATAAGTTAAGAACCGTTACGAATTTTTCGCTTTCTGAAACAGAGATGTTTTGAGTTTATTTTCTCTTTTTTTGCTTAAACGGGGAAAAGCAACCCCAAACAAAAAAATCGCTTAAACACCCCGACTTAAATACGTCCAACACGAAATTTTTTCTGCTCGTTAACCAAGGGCGTAGCCAGAATTTTTTTTTTTTTTTTGGGGGGGGGGGGTTCCCACCTACCCGACGGCGGGGAGGGGTACAGGCATCAGCTTTTCTGTGTGACGTCATTATTGGTGGTATTTTGAGATTATTGTGTACATGTATATCAAAGTCATGAGATTCCCCTCCCTCCTCCCCTCAATCCCCATGCGTATATGCTTGTGAAAAAAACCAAGCAAAAGTAGAGTAATAGCAGTGAAACATAAACTAAACCACGAGTACAGTGGTTGTTTCAAGCAACGGCCTCTAGTCGCACTAGTGAATGAAGTAGTCTTCGAAAACGCATCACTGTGATGACCCGCCCGATTGGAGAAACATCGTTAATTGTTAATCTGTTAAACGTAGGTGGCGTAGTCCTTGTCGGGGCGAAGTGCGTTTCACAAGTCAAGGACGGCTCCGCTTACAACGTGAAATGAGAATGACTGCATGCCTATGGGAATGATTTTTATGTTGAGCTCCACATGTCAGGCAGCCCTGTCACATGATAACTTTCAGTCAACGTTATTTTTTACTTTACTGCGCGCATCCACGCATGCTTGCGATACGTAATAAGTAATTTATTTGTAAATTCTTCTGCAAGTTGGCGACATGATTTCGCACGCGTTATTTTCAAGGCATACTTTCTCGCAACCTTGTTGACATTACAGTTGCACTGTGACTTTTGATATCACTGAAGTACTCCGATCACAGATGTTTTATCGTGCAATCTGTGAGGGCAGGGTAATTAATCATTGTTGAGAAATGTTCACTACACTCAATCAAAATGCACCTGAGACCAGACAATACCTATGCACATAGAAATAGGTTGTTCGTTTCGTATATGCGCTAGAAAACTTAAATATGCGCAAAAACGCGTAATGTTCTCGTTTTCTTTTTTCGTAGCTTTCATCGCTCTGCTCCCTGAAATGATAGCGTTGCAGCACTGAGGTGTATCTAGTTGTTTACAAACGTGCAGCCGTCATCTCCTTTTACGTTAACAGATTTAGAACCATACAGAATATTTCACTGCGCAGCATGGATAAGCCATGTACACACTGTTTTAACTAGTTCGTGCATTCATGTTTGCAGCACTTACACCGTCGCGGATAGGAGCAGCCTCGCACCACGCAAAATCTCGAGTGATCGGTTCACTAGTGATGAAGAAAAAAAAAACTCCGGTCTTCTTCGGAGCATAGTGCACCATAATCGATTTCTCAGAACGCGTGAACTGCAACGAGAACTGCCAGCGCATGCAGCACACATTTACTTACGCTGTACTGTGCACCATCCGTGCCTGTCGGTTGTTTGTTTCAGGTATTCTGAAGCGAGGCGCTGGAACATCACTGCTCGAATCGACACCTTCCCGTTCATTCATGCTTTTGGTATGACACCAGAACGCAACAAAACCCACCAGCCCTCTGTAAGGGCGCAATCACATACGCGAGATGTTTCGCGCGCAGAGTAAGATACTGGGGCGCGCGCTACCTTACCGGCACCTGAAGGTGCCGGTAAGGTAGCGGAAGGTATAAGAGCGAATCTTTCCGCCAGGGAAAAACGAGAGCTAGTGTTTAAGGTGGAATACTACCAGGCGACATGTATCATCGGTAAAGTTCTCGTTCTTCGCATTCAGTGTCACTCCCCGAACTTTGCTGAGCGCGTTGCTTCCTACAGCAATGTGAAGTCACCCCATTGAAATACGCTGCCTACACGTATTGCTGGGTAGTTCGTGTTCAGTGTCTATCAGCGCCCCTTATGAGACTCAATAGCCGCGCTAGAGTAGAATCTAGCCACGCCGGAACACCGTAAGGTAAAGCTTGGTGATTATTTCTCGAAAGGCGACGCTGCTCTCAAGGCACACACAACTGGCGAAAAAGCTACAGCAGCCGAGGAAACGGTTCCCAACTGTAGTTCGGCACTGCCTGAATACGACTCGTGCGCAGAGAAAACTCCCGAAGACCAATCGGAGCAGGATGCATTCATCAAAACCGCGATTCCTGACAACAATTATCCTAACGTGTTTAACGGGCCAAGACACCAGGAGTTGCACCATGACGAGACTAGACGACGTTTGCTAAGGACGACATGTAAACCAGGCGCTTACTACGCATAGATTTCTCTCAGTTAGTAAGAACAAACTGAAGTTCCAACCTCGCTGGTAAGAAATCTTCTCTTGGCTGCTGGTGTATTCCAAGTATGATGAGGGAGCAAGACATGTGTGCTTTCTGGAAAAGAAAGTTAAGGCAAGGGAACTCACCAGGGTCTTGGTGCGAGCATGGTTCTCTCTCCGTTCACACGTTGGAAGAAGGCGCTCGACAATTTCAGAAGCCAAAACGAGCGTGACTACCACAAGACCACTGCCCTATTCGCGACATATTTTCCAGAAACACTAAAAGGTGACTGAGTCAATCGCCGGAAAGGTAGAGTGATCAGCACGAGCAGAAAATGAAGTAAACAGAAAAACAATACTGATCTCCATCACAGACACTGTGATCTTCTGTGGGCGACAAGGTGATCATGAGAGATGATTATGAGAACCACAATGTAAATATGAGAGACGCTGTAGTGGGGCGTTCCGGAAATTTTACCACTTTGGATCCTTAACGTGCGCCTAAATCAAAGTGCACGGTCCTCGCGCATTTTCGTCTACATCAAAAATACGGCAGGGATTCAATTTTGCAACCTGCAGGTCAGCAACGGAGTGCCGTAAACACTGGACCATCATGGCGGGTAAAAAGATTGTGCTCTACTTTTCGTCCAGCTGTAAGAGCACAAGTTCAACTGATTGAGATATATTGCTAAAAATCACTTCTACATCGTGCCAGAGTGATTCTGTTTTCTCTCACTCCTTCTTTTTTGGTAGCACCTTTGACTTGCAGAGGTGGTTCGCGAGTATGAAAGATGTGAATGGCAATGCAACAAATCGTGTTTGCATGTAACAACTCTCGCAAATTTGGGGTAACATATGGGGCATATAATGTGACACGTAATGCGCAGGATAATCTTTGTGTCAAATAAAGAAGATATCCAACAGTATTCCGCTGCGTCATGTGGATGTGCTTTGCGCGAAATATCGCTTGCACAGAGTTTATTTTATTTCTTCTAAAAATTATGATTACCATGTATATTGTTCTTAATTTTGCGAAATATCATGTCCACTTCCACCCATGTTTTTTTTTCATTCTGTGCGTTTCTTGTGGTGCGTTATGGGGCTATATAGTTGCAGAAGTCGCTCGGTGGGCCCTAGCTTCCAGTCATGCCAATGTAAAGGGACGAACAGATGAAGCGAATCAATGTAAATTTTTTTAATTCGTCGCACATTTTTCAGCTTTATGTGCCTTATTTTTACACTCTTTATCCCGCTGCTGAAAAAATAAAACTCGTGATCACTAGAACTTCCCATGCTACCTTTCTCATTGTGCTGCTTTAGGTTTATGTCATCATGGGTATTTAGTAGGCCTTTGTAAGGTTATGATTGGCCTGCACGTTTGCCTGTGTTGCACATTCTCGCTAGACAACACTTTAGAGTGCTTTTAGCAGTTAGGGCATAGGAAAATAGGTATATCAGTATATTGCACACTCACGTACAAGTGAAGTTCACTGGATGAGCCGAATATTCTGTCGCACGCGCGCGCGTTTGTGTGTGCCTGCGTGTGTGTGGGGTTGTTCACGTGTGTGTGTGCGTGTGTTTAGATGTTAGCAGAACGTGCGAAGGTTCAATCGAAATGTTAGTCACTGATTTAGGTATATATTGGCACACCTTCGAAGAGTCACAATGTCATATGCTTGAACCTGGCCTATCAGACCTTGAAACGGTGTATGGTTTTTACAATCAAAACGAACATCTGCCCAGAGAAAAATTTTTCGTAGTGATTGCCTCCGGCGAGGTCTGTTCTGGTGGGCGCAGGTATGACCACCGGTTCAGCATTAATCCCGTACTTAAAACGCTCGCGGCCAAGATTCCTGCCCAAAATCTCACAGAGTGTACTGATATCTTACAGACGTGCTGATAACTCACAGACGTACTGAAATCTCACAGACGTACTGATATCGTATTTTCTGTGGCGAAATGCGAATCAGCCTAGCTCAAGTTTGACCACGGCTTTCTTCCATCTAACAAGAGAACTATCATTGGATCTATTTATCAGTCCCCATCATCGTCTTATACGGTGACTTCTGTGTTGAACTTGATGACATTCTAAATTCGTTTATATAACCCTCTGCAAGGAGAATCACCGAGAGCGAATTAAGGTTAGATGAACAGCCATGGCTTGCTTAAAATTCTCCCGAGTGTAAGCGACCATCTAACAGACGTCACCTTCACCTTCCGTAGAGCAATTTCCCAGTGGATGCCCCTGCATGGACGCTTGCAAAAAGCGTCCCAAGATTAGTGAGGCTACGTTTCTGCAGAAAGGGTAGGTGCGTTATTTCAAAGGAAAAAAAAAACTGTGACCGTGGGAATTCGAAAATGAGAGTAGAATTGTGTGAGCTACGAGACTGTGGTCTTTCAAAGTTGATGGATGTCCAAAGTACACAACCATAACTCTTACGAAATAAAAATATGTTGCAAATGGGTTTCGTTCTGTAATTCTTGCTGTATATAAAAGTGCTTGTGCCAAAATCTCAAAGAATCTGCTTGCAAGTCGGCACAAGTACCACTCTGACGGAGAACTGCACTTCGCGCTTCACGTGCAAGCATGAAGATGCGCGAAGAACAGTTTATACAAAGGCGCACTGCATAATGTGAACGTATATAGTGGTATTTATAAACAAAAGTCGTGATCATCCTCGAGAGAAAAAACACTTGATCACTCTCAAAGAAGGGTTTGCATGGACGGAAGTTTCACTGAACACACCGTCAGTAACATGTTGACAGTGCAGTACGGACCAAGTATCCCAAATGAAGCCTTTCTAGAGTGCTTAGAATAAGTTTCAGTTCCCCCTACCTTCCCGGCTAGAAAAAGTAAAAAAAAAAGTGCGTGGCCTGCCGGGCCCTATTTGGCTGCTTCTATACTCACTTCAGTTCTAGGCTTGGGTACAGGCGCTACTGTCGGATCTAAAAACTGCGTTGCTAGGTCACAGTACTTATGATGATGAACACAAAAAAATAAGGCATGTCGCAAAGCCATTCTTTTTCATGTAAGATCTACATGTCTACACAAAACCAAAACGAGCAATATTCGCAAAAGCTCTTAGCGCGTAGCCACTATTCGGGCCACAGAGATTGTTCAGCACCAATTGTTCACCAACACTGGCCCACTAAATGGAGTTGCCGTCTGCGGCCACAAATGAATTTGCCACAGAAAATTTGGCAATGCCACTAGTCGTGAGTCCAAATTGGTTCCTTAGAAATGAAAAAATGGCGACCCGCCACGATGCTTGTCACTGCAGTGGTTGTGGCCCTCAGGTGCTGAAGCGATGGTCGCGGGTGTGATACCATGCAGTCGCGATGGTAACATTTTCGATAATGGTGTGAATTCTAGAGGTCCGTGTGCTTAGACTTGCGAGCGCGTCAAAAAATCCCAGGAGGTTGAAATTTCCGGAGCCCTCCACTATGACTTGCCTCACAATTATATGGGGTCTTTTGGACGTACAACTTCAAAAAATGTTAGACATACTGGGTTCATACTTGAAAAATACTTTTTATAAACAGTTATAGAACTCAATTAGCGATAAATACAGGGGACCGCATGCTTCAGCTTCCCTGGTTGATTTTTCATGCGGAGTGCTTGGGTGGTGATTTTAGTTTTTATGGGACAGCTCGCGTATGGGACCGAACATCTAAAAAATGAAATGTAAAAATGCTACGTTCTAGTGTTTTAAGGTTGAAATAACGACATGCTTATAAGACGGGCCATAGTATCATGTTGCAAATCGTTTTAGTCTTCTGGGATATTTGCGGGGGGCATAAGTAAGTTCGCGGCTGTTTCTTTTTTATTGCCTCCATCAAAATGCGGTCAACATGGCAGAGAGTTGAATCCACACCCTCTTGCATAGGAGCGCAAACGCGATATAGCTGCAAAGTAATATGACGGGTAAAAGTCATATGGAAAGGCGGACTAGTTGGTTTTGCTGCATACTGAAGCTTTAGCACACGCACACGAAGACAGACGAAAGGAACACAGGGACCAGCGAAGACTAACTGATTTTTATTTAATAAGGCCAAAAAGTATATACTCCTTTCAGCACCCCAAGATTACTGCGCATGAGCAAAAATGGCATCGTACAAAAAAATGTAAACCAATAAATCATTTAGCAGATACAGTGCAATATCACACGTTATTAACCAATTCAATTTCTTTTTCATTCAGCGATACTGAAGGATGACTGACACAGAGATATGCCATGCTTCTACAATTTCTAACGTTGTCTGATTAGGGTTAACATACAGAACTTCAGCTTGAATTAACAAAGGCTTAGATGAACTAAACGAACAACGCGCACAATCCAATGATATATGTATTTCCAGCCTTCTCTTCAAATTTGTCATGTGCTCTTTCAATCTCACATTGAAGCATCAGCCCGTTTAACCGACATAACAGTGCCCACGACTAGAAGTGGTCTTACATTTAGGTGCCATTTAAAAAAAACACAAGATGGTGTATATCTTCGGTGTCTTTCATTACGGCGTCCCTCATAATCTTCATGGTTGTGGGACGTAAAACCACCACAATTTTATATTATTATTATTATCAACACCTTTATATTTATTGTATGTATGAATGGATGCATAGAAAGGAAACAAGTTTATTTACGTACTGTAGAGAATGTTGCCACCAGCCTGGCAAATCTCATACCGGGACGAGCAGGTCCAGCCTCATTTCTAGCCTTGGTGATAGTTATAGCGCGTCATACTAACTAGCCCAAATCGCCTCACTTCTAAGTCTGATGTTTAGAACACGATGTAGAACTGGCTCGAAAGATATAATTAGGCACTAATCGTTACTCGCTGTTATCAACCGTCAATTTAGACACTTCTCTGCGAGGCCGCTTATCGACGCTCGTTTAATCTTCTCCCCCAATGTGAAACAGTGTCGTCATTGAGGGTGTTGTCGAAGTGGATGGTATATAGATGCGCTGTTTGGTGCGTCGGTTTCGGTTTCGACAGCAAAGTTGGCCACATTGCATCGTTCCGTGGTGATTACCAGTGGCCGCTTTCCCAAAATTTTAAAGTGGCTAAGGGCTATTGGTAGGAAGGGTTTGAATTTGCCAATTTGACTCAACCGGCTATTACCACTGGTTCGAAGATTAATCGTGTTATATTTCTAAAATTACTGCCGTGATTAATGTTTGTACGCACCTGAAGATGCTTTCTGCTACAGGGAAGGCACCACCGTAAGTAGCACTCAGATACCTCATTTCTGTATTTTTTTAAAGAATATTGGACACAATTCTTGAAACAGCATGTATGTACAAGGTGTCTGGTGTGCTTTAATATGCAGCAGTAAAGGGGGTAAGGTTTTCTTCACGCCGCGTTAGGCGGCTTTCTTCCTCATCTACTTTCCTTTACCGTTTCTTCGAGCGTGTGGTTGTGCCGAATGAAATCAATAAATCAAATGAAGTTTGTTTACTTTATTAGTATAATTGTGACCACATGTAGGAAAATAAAATCACTTTTAAGTCGATGCATTAGTTGTCTCTTTTTCGACGTGTGGTACGCTGAAAACTGTGCGCCGTTTTGTTTACCAAATGAATGGATGGAAAAACTTTACTAATTACTGCCTGGTGACACAAATTTCGCTAGCCCCAAGCGTGCCGCTCCCACGTTTGGACCGAAAGGCCTTGATGTGGGAGCGCCTTCCAAACGCCCGCTTCGCGGGTCCGTTGTACTGGCCGCAGCTATTCCTCTAATGTGAAAATGCGTAGAGCCGAGTTCCAACTAGTGTTATACCCAATACCAATGAGCTATTGAGAGACTCTGGTTGTGTGGGAGGCGTTCTAAGGAACAACATTCTAGCAACTATTTCTTCGTGAGGAGGGCCGGAACGCCATCGCTTATAGGAACCAGTGAACTGCCAAGTTTACGATGGAACGGCAGAGGAAACAGTGGTCCATATGTGAACAGGTGCAGGAGGAGATTACGAAGAGAAGAGCAGATTGAGTGACCGCGCGAGGTGCAAGAAACTACCGCACGCCAATCATGTGACTATGCGTTATTCGAAGGTCGCAGGTTCGGATCCTGCCGGTGCGTGGCAATTTATCGTTTCGTACACTTCTCTTTCTGCATATTTACTTTTCAATTACTTACTACACCACCTCCTATACTTTTCCTGGCATTATTTTCTGTTAGTTCTCAGTAATGCTGCATCCTGGCCTTCGGTCAATTCAAGGCAGCCGCCAAGGGCGCAGAGAAGCATGCGGAACCAAGGCCGATCAAGACGGCAGGGACAACTGACTTTAAACGGACCCGCCGCGGTGGTCTATGGCTAAGGCACTCGGCTGCAGACCCTCATGTCGCGGGATCAAATCACGGCTTCGCGGCTGCATTTCCGATGGGAGCGGAAATGCTGTATGCCTGTGTACTCAGATTTGGGTGCACGTTAAAAAAACCCCAGGTGGTCTAAATTTCCGGAGCCCTCCACTATGGCGTCTCTCATAATCATATCGTGGCTTTGGGACGTTAAACTCCACATATAAATCAACTGATTTTAAATGCGAAGCATTCTTAGCGAACTTGTGCAACTTTAGCGTATCTATCTATCTATCTATCTATCTATCTATCTATCTATCTATCTATCTATCTATCTATCTATCTATCTATCTATCTATCTATCTATCTATCTATCTATCTATCTATCTATCTATCTATCTATCTATCTATATATCTATCTATCTATCTATCTATCTATCTATCTATCTATCTATCTATCTATCTATCTATCTATCTATCTATCTATCTATCTATCTATCTATCTATCTATCCGCCTATACGACTTTTAGTTCTCCTGGTCGTTTCGATGATAGGACCTACACCAAAATTGGTACGGCATAATATGACGGTATGACTAGTCATACTGGTATGACTAGTGACTAGTCACTAGTCATACACTAGTAATATGACGGTATGACTAGTGACTAGTCATAACATGAAAACCATGACATGTATGTCTTGAATGTCATGATTAACATATCATGGTTTTGCTGCTCTTGCGGTTGTTTCGTTCACATGAAGTGTTGCAAAACTGATATAGTATGACATGATTGATTGGTGAACACAAGTGGCCGAACATAACGTAGAAATTGAAATTCGCGTCATGTAGAAGCTTGACTGTATACCACGCTCATGATGCGCTCGTGGCAGTTTCGCTAGCTTCACATATACCAAATTTCGTGTTACGTGACATGGATGGACGACGAACACAAATACCAGGTGCAAACATGATAACCATGACATGGGAGTGATGTACGGCATAGTTTACTTGCCTACCAATGCTGTTGCTGGTATTTCAAACGTCAGTGGTGCCTTCGTTACGCGACTATAAAGAACATACTTGCGTCTTATACAGATACCTGAGTGCGCATAATATTTCTACTTGTTTTTACTCTGTACTACATCTATGTGCCTCGTAACGATGTGGTGATTTTAAAGTGACATATCAACCTCCCTTAATCCTGCTTCGCATATCAACGATTCCCACTGTATATGGGATCTGCCTTTTTTTTTTCGAGTGCTTTTTAGCCTCATCTGTAGATTTCTGTGTGCTTTGGCTCTGGTTTGCCTTCTGCCCACATTATAGAGGGGGTGAACATTTCTTGCAGCAGGCTTGACTGGTATGCGTATATTTCGGGATTTCTCAATGGTTATTGTCTATTGCTGCAATCTATAGGTATACCCGATATACGTTTGAGCATGTGGTTTTTTGATCGCGTGGTGGAGGTTCTCATGAACTGGTCTCTTTGTTATGCCTTGGCTGTTTCCTCCAGTGTGTCTATAGCGCATCGCGCATCCTTATAGGTGCACGTGTGTTTCAGTATCAGTGTTCATTAATAGCCCAATGACTGCTTTAATTACTTAACTTAACATTACATTGAGTAAAGTAAATCTCCTTCGGATCTCTGCTGCCGCTCGTGCCAGACTTGTAAGCGAACAGACAAAGCACTAATGTGTGAACAAATCTGGCTACGTTGTCTTCTCCAAGCACTTGCCTGCGGTTACATATTCTTTTGGTGAGCCTTACTGTGCTGTGCACTTTCTCATTGATGCGTCGAATTACTTGATTATTAGATCCCTCAGCAGCCATCACCAAGACAATGCAGCACCCAAATGAAGTCCAACATTTGGACGATGCTTCTGCTCCTGGTAATGAGTGTTACAGATTTTGGGAATAAAATTACACTAGTTGATATACTCTATAATCAATATGTCGGGCAGTGCGCAAAGCTTTCAGTGACAGTTTCCCTCAGACAATAGTTTCTTTTTTGCGTTATACTTCGATTGATTGATTGATATGTGGGGTTTAACGTCCCGAAACCACTAGATGATTATGAGAGACGCCATAGTGGAGGGCTCCGGAATTTTAGACCACCTGGGGGGCGTTATACTTCGAACCCTTTTGTTTAGCAGTGATACACAATGAAAACATCCGAGGTTTCAAGCTGCACCTTTCCGAAGTCGTAATATTGGCATACACTGACAACAACACAGTTTTCTGCCACGATGGCGACAGCTTTATTGCAGCTCTTCGCCTTCTAAGTGCATATTGTTATGATCCACTTCCGTGGCTTGGCGCTGCTTGGACGCGTGGGATGACTTTGGCAAAGCCTACCCTGATTTGTTCCGAGTCAACGCTCCTGAGGTGTACCAAAAGCGGCGACAACAGGACAGTCATACTTGAAATTGGCTCCCATCGTCAAAATCTCTTGGAACAATCGCTTGGTAATAGCTGTTGGCTGTCGAGGCTGGTTGCTTTGTTCGACGTGCTACGAGACGCGCCGAACGATTAGCCGAGCATCTGTGGTTCATCTTCAGGTACGTTTCCCACACTCTGTAGTGCACCTTCATGTCTTCGTTTCCCACAGGTCGTGGCCTGCCCAGCGCCGTAGACCCTATCGACAAGTCCACGCTGCACTGAACTACACAGTTGATCTGCACATGGGACACCACGGCATCGCAATGTGCTGTGTTGTGCGTATACATATATTATCACACTGTGTATTGTGTAGTGCTTCTCCCTCGCCGTGCGACGAAATGGGCGTGCCTGTTCCCTCTTTCCAGGGTTGCGAAAGAGGCATTGTTTAACTTTCCCATTGTGGAAGCGGAGATGAATACGACAATTTCATTGGGCCGTCCTTGACTCTATTGTTACCGAAACGCTCGAGCACATGATCATCTCGTGCCCAGCGTTATATGCCGAGCGACACAGACTGGTGAGCCGCTCCCAACATCTTGGGTATACCAGCAACATCCGCACTGGATGGAAATTGTCTTCAACCTCCATCATATTTAATCGGGATGCACCGACCTCCTTCCCGTGCCACAATGGATAACTACTACCCTTTCTACTCTTTTCCTCACTCTCTCATTCCCCTTTAAGCCTCTTTCCCCTCCGCGCAAGGCGCTTATCCCTGTCTCCGATATGGGATAGAGAGAGAGCGTCTTATTTCCTCCCTTCTAATATATAGCAACTATATACTAATCTCTCAGCATTTGTGTGTGTGTGTGTGTGTGTGTGTGTGTGTGTGTGTGTGTGTGTGTGTGTGTGTGTGTGTGTGTGTGTGTGTGTGTGTGTGTGTGTGTGTGTGTGTGTGTGTGTGCGCGCGCGTTTGTGTGTGTGTGTGGCAGAATAACTTTGGTTGGCGCAAGGTTATAAGAATGAAAGTAGATGCGCTGTCACATAACTGTTTATTCCGCTGACGTTTCGACGGGAACCTCGTTTTTTTCAGGGCATGCCATATATATCTATATATGTGGAGAGAGAGAGAGAGAGATAAGTAGTTGCTTCTTCAAAGTTTTAAGAGGTTTCTTAGTTTTGTGATGACACTGTTGAAGCCCGAACCCGAAGTTTGTTAAGTACTATGAACTAACGAAATGCACAGTTCTTGCGTTCCTTTCTACTTATCATCGTTTGGAGCACCTCTCCGGTGAAACGTGTCTGCTTGACATTTCGAAGCAATGAAATAAGTGTCATTGAAATAAGTGAATTAACAAAAGTCTAAGCCATATTGGAAACAAAAGTAGAGCCTTCGGAACTCCTTCGCAGAAGCGAACGTCGTTGAAGTATACCACTCTAGTACGATGAAAACATTACGTTTTACTCTTGATTGAACTGACACCGCGTTGTGGCTGGCCCGTACGTAGCCACTAATTTTTTTTCGGGGGAGGGGGGGGGGGTGTTGAATGGCTTGAAAAACACTTATTTTTAGTATTTTTTTCCTCGATAACCCCCCCCCCCCTCCCTTCATCCGAATTCTAAGGGGGTAGTGGGCCCCTTGCACATTACGCCATCCCCCCCCAACAGCCCTGTGCTGCTGTTTAACAGGCTTTGTGGCAAGTTTTCAAGAATTTCTTTTTCAGCAATTTACTTCGAATTGTTTCACCAGGTTTATTACGCACCGCTGTCACCATACATTTTTTATATAATTACTGGGAATAAATCCGAGTACAAATTTTGAATACAAAAGCATCATGTAGGAAAGTTTGTATATACATTACCATCATTTCGGTCAAGTCACGTCAAGGGGCCATTGAGGAAACAGGAGCCATTGAGAAATCTACGTTACGGTGGCGAGATATAGTAACTGAGGATAAAGATAAAGCCACGCTTTTCAACAACTTTTCAAATTCAGTTTTCCGCCCTCCTACACAAATGATTGTGGCGAATAAAAAAGAACAATATTTGCCTATGGGTGAGACAGACCTTTCATTCATTGGCATAATGAATGGGTTACAGCGCATTGACGAAAGTTAAGCAACTGGCCCAGATGGCATATCACCAAGAGCTTTAAAACAGTGCTCGGAGGCAGTAGCTTGTTATCTTTATGTTATCTACACAAAATCACTCGATGAAGGCAAGCTTCCTGATGACTGGAAATTAGGTAATGTTGTGGCCATTTTCAAAGGTGGTTCTAAATCAGGTGTATAAAATTACATACCAATTTCTTTGACGCCGATTTGTTGTAAAGTACTTGAACATGTTCTTTTTTCTGCTTTGATGAATCACCTGATTTCAATTAATTTTTAAACTGAACAAGACAGATTTAGACAGGGTTTTTTATGTACAACCCAGTTAATTTAAATCTATCATTATGTAGCAACAGTTTTAGATAACCGAGGACAGATTGATTATTTACTTTTGGACTTCAGAAAGGCCTTCGATACGGTATCACACTCAATTCTGATACAAAAACTGCAGAACTTGAACATTCGTCAAACCATTTGCCGATGGATTGCGGATTATTTAACCTCAAGAAAACAGAAACTTGTTCTAGGTGGATCATGTTCATGTTTAGTTTCGGTGACATAAGGGGTACCTCAGGGTTCTGTACTCTACCCACTTCTATTTCTTGTGTGTATTAATGATATTTTGGAAACAATTAGGTGTCGTATTTGAATGTTTGCCGGTGACTGTGTGTTGTATACTGAACTGACCAACCAAACAGATTCAACCCCCAATCAGGATGACCTTAATCACGTGGAAGTATGGTGTAAAAATAATGATATGGTACTAAATACTAATAATGCGTTCACGTCACTTTCACGAAAAGAGTCAATAGGTCTACAAATCAGTACATCTTAAACAATTAAGTTATTAGGAAAGAACACAAATACAAGTACTTAGGTGTCACATTTTCTGAGTATGGGGGATGGTCTGAACGCATTGCCATTGTTCTCAGCAGAGCTGCAAAAGCCCTAGGCTTTTTAGAAAGAAATCTTGAACATGTAACCAAGGAGGTTTAAGAGGCCACATATTACGCGTATGTCAGACCAATACTGAAATACGCCTGTCCTGTGTGGGATCCGTTTTACAAAGTACACATTTAAGCACTAGAGCGCATTCATTCGATGGCAGCACGATTTGTTCTGGGACAATACGACCGAAGTGAAAGCTCCCAATGTACGAAAAGAGAACTTAATTGGCAATCCTTACAAGCTCGAAGACGTAATCTAAGATTGAAACAATTTTGATTCAATCTATAACAAGAAAACAGGCAATATTCCTTCATATTATTTAAAACCAGCGCATTATCATTCTTCTCGTCATGACTACAAATTTAAAGTACGGTCATACAACCCCAGAACTGATCATTTTAAGCATTCCTTTTTTCCGCAAGCCATAGTCGGACGGAGTATGTTACCAGCTGATTTAGTTGACCGCAAGACTGTGGATTCATTCTTTGAGGCACTGTGCCCCCCTCAATAATGCCTATGATGGCGCTGTGGGTAATGTTCTAAATAAAATAAATAACTTTATTACTGTAGATGTAAAATCTAATGAAAAAATAGTGCAGTAAATTCAAACATGGCCATGTCTCACTGCTCATTTTATGCTTCTATCTTTGTTCGAGCGTGTGGAACTCCATCTACATAATCAGTGGAATAGAATCTGGCCTAAACTTCGTAGTTTTTTTAGTTTCATGACAAAATAATTTACCACGATCTGTTGCAAACAGTAATAAAATCAATTTCACATTGTGTTTGCGCATGTTTCCTACGTGCTACACTTCTCTGTGTTGGGATAAGCTTGTCCGCGCAATTCGCCCGCGTAATTTGCCTGCTTACTACCACAGAAATTAATAAGAATAGTAGTGTTACGTCCAGCTGTAGAGCAGGGCTGCTGAAAAGTTCCCAGGCCACTATCCCATGTATTCCTATGGCAGCGTGGCCTAAAAATATTTGACCCCCCCCCCCCCCCCACACACACACATTCTGTATATACATGTATAAGTTGCGTCATCGACAAAGCGGTGAAGTTTACCTTCGGGTAGTGCATAACGCAGGGCAAGGCTACGTTATTGTGCCAACCAACCAGACAATTGTATCCGCCTTTCTACGTGACATTCCACTAAAAATTTAATAATATGCTCAAGGACGTAGTCACAAATCTTTTTTGGAGGAGAGGGGGGTTTCAACTATACTTTATATAAGTTCGTGCATGAGTTTGTATATGTGTATACAAAATTGAAAATTTCAAAGGGCTTTCACCCCCCCCCCCCTCTTGGCTACGCCCATGGTTACTCTTTGCTTTTATAAAGTGCTACTAATCAGCTTTATTTAACAGAAAACACTAAGTAGGTATTCACACAGATTGCGGAACTGATTAACGCTTGGTGCACGCAATGTTAGGATGAACTGCCAGTGAGGGAAATGATGATCTGAGTTATGTTTGGGGCACACGAAGGATGGCAATTCGGTAGACGGCGCCCGACGAAGAAAAAAGTTTGAGCGCTCCAGATCGACTGCGCAGATAAGTGGTTGCCTTTATAAATCATAAGGCAGCAGTTCAAATCTTTGTAGCACTTATTACATTGTACGGCTTTTTCGGGGGTTGGTCACCAGGTATTTACTAGTTTGTGCGTGCGTGTGTGCTTGTTTCCTTGTGTTTCTTCTTTTTCCACCCCGTGGGGGGGGGGGGGTGCACGTACATTCAACACGCAAATTTTTGGTAGTAGAGCTTAGGCTTTCTCTTTCTCTTTTTCGTAGGGCAGGGATTGTGTTTTGTAATTATCGAGTGAGACAATTTATAAGGACGATTGGTGCCAGAAAGACATGGGTAAAAAGACTGTAAAGTGTTCAGGATACGGGGTGGGTTTGAAAATGAACCCAAGTGCAGAAACAAATGGAGAGTAGGCTGACGCCAAGTGTAGGCAATGTGAGGACGAGGAAAAAATGGATAAGATGATGGTTGCCCAAAGTGAACTGCTGATGAGAATCACCGAGCTGGAGACTGCGTTGGCGACAGATCAAGAAAAAACGAGGGCTATGGAAAAAAGGATGAAGTCCGCCGAAGAAGCACTAGCGAAGGTGAACAAAGGAGAGGCTTACGTAGAGAACAGTATGGCACCGGCAACCAGAACGGAAGAGAAGAAAGAGCAAGCAAGTTTGAAAAAAAAACAGCTTGAGCTGGTTTAATAGTCGCAAGACCCAGCTTCAGCGAAGTAGTGGTGGGGATGTTAGGGGGAAAAGCAGCCGGCGTCACAGGTGCAGGTAACCCCCAGGTGCAGGACGCTCCAGCTGAAAAGTCTCAGCATGTGATGATTGCTGGGGACTCGAATTTAAATCGATGCGCAGAAGCAATAAAGAGAGGGTAAGAGGTGACAAAAAGGTTGCAGTAGGGACGTTACCAGGACGCGAGCGGGAAGCGAGCGCAAAACACCAGCTGATAGACGAAACCTTGTGATAATTTCAGGCGCTTTAAACGTTGTCTTAAATGAAGATACGGCAGGACTAGTGACCACACTGGCGAAAGGGGTCGATGACATGGGCGCCACTTCTTTTCAGGTACAGGTAGTGATATGCACGATACTGGAGGTACCGGTGCGTGACGGCAACCTGCAAAGAGCGGTTGTCAACGCAAACCAAGAGATATGGCGGATCAGTCGAGAGAAAGGCTTTGAGGTGGTGGACATAAACAGAGAGGCGCATTGGTGGGGTGGTTTTAACGCGACAGAATTCACATCGATGGGCGGCTAGGTCATGAGGTGGGTTGGTGACTTGCAGGACGCGCAGTAGCTTTTTGGGGGGGCACGCGGGCCCTTCGGTGTGTAGGATAGCTGGTAACGAGGAAATCAATCAGGGAGACTCTTTGACAGGTGGTATGGAGAGATACAATTCTAAAGTGGCACCAGTATTGACGATAGGTAGAGTCCAGGGCAAAAATAGACGTAGCCACGAGGGCTGAGCCAATTCAGACATTGGGTATATTAACATGCAGGCTGGTAGGAACAGGCTGAACTGGGAAGAGATAGAAGAACAGCTAAGGGAGAAGAGGCCGATGATATACGGTTTTGTAGAAACACATCTTGGGGACATGGAACAACCTCCTAACAATCCGGACTACCCGTGGGAGTACTGTAATAGAACAGCAGGCAACAGAAAGGGGGGTGGTATTAGGGCATTCATTCAAAAAAGTATAGACTGCAAAAGGGTCAAACAGGAGCGCAAGGAACAGTTATGGCTAAAAGGGAAGTGGTAGGGCAAACGACACTGCTTGGTTTGGTGTACTGGTGGACAGGAGCAAAGGCCAGAGAGGAAAACCGGGCAATGGTAGAGTGTATATCAAAGGACATTGAGGAATTAGGAGGAGAATGCGAAATAATTATACTAGGAGATATGAATGCACACATAGAAGATATAGACGGGTATACCGACCCAACAGGCAAAATGATCATGGATATGTGTGAAAGGCATGATTTGATTATTTGCAACAGTACTGAGAAGTGTGAAGGGCAAATAACATGGGAGGTAGGAAGGCTGCAGTCGACGCTATTGATTACGCACCGACGTCACATGGGATGTATGATAGGCTCAGGGGAATGCACATAGATGAATGTGGCTCCAGAAGCCTGGGTAGTGATCACAAACGTATCAAGCTAAGTTTTGGAAGAGCAGTGAAAGTGGGAAGGAGACAAGATGAGGAACTACAGGAAAATTTTTATGCAGAAAGGCAAATAGAAATAGCTACTAAACAATTTGAGATAGTAATCACTGAGGATAATAAAACAGTGTGGGCATACACGAACCCAATTAGACTGTTTGAGTTAGAGCTTGCTAAGGCACGTGACAAGTCACCACGGAATAGAAGACACAAACCCAAGAGTTGGTGGGATGAGGAAGTTAAGAGAATCATAGCAAAACGTCAGGAAGCCTCTAGGGAACACAGACATGCTAAGCAGCGGGGTGAACCGACAGATGATGTTGAAAGCAATGGGAAATCTTTCTAAGCTGTAGAACGGAAGCATCCTTTCTGATCAATGAAAAGATTTGAAGAAAGGGGGCTCAGTGGCTCGCAGAAGTACATAAAAAGGATAGAAAGGCAGCTGCGAAACTTTTGAACCATTTAAACTTCCTAAGAAATGAGACAAGCCTAGAACAGAGGTTTATCCCTACAGCTCAAGGTGCTATGCTAGAAGGGGACGAAGCTATTAATATATAAGAACAAGGGTGACAGAAAAATTTCAACAAAGAAGTGCCTTATGCACCATAATAGACAAGGACGGATCAAGTGGCGCAATGGCTCTATTTTCACAACGAGAGTGGTAAAGGGCTGAGAAGAGGGTTCCTAGGAGTACATCAACAGGCCCTGATGTCATTTCAATTAAGGTGATAAAGACATTGGGTCCGAAGTCTAAGCAGACTTTGAGAGAGGCAGTGAGCAAAATAATAATCGATGGCGAAGTCCCCGATGGATGGAAACTTAACAGGATGAGCATGCTCTATAAAGGAAAGGGTGGCAAAGCTGACATAAACAACTACCATGCTATAACAGTATAACATCAGTGGTCTACAGGCTGGCGATGTAGGTTATAAAGGAAAGACTGCAGGCATCGATAGAGGATGAGGGAGTGCTGGGTGAACTACAGAATGGGTTTCAGAAACACAAGAGGTTGCAAGACAATCTCTTCTCACTGACGCAGTGCTTCGAAATAGCAGAAAAGGAACACAGGCTATGTGGCTAGCATTTTGCTATATTAAGAGAGCGTACATTAGCGTGGTTCAAGAGGACTTGTGGGGAATACTGGACACACTAGGTGTGGAAGATGGAGTCACTAGTATTTTAAATGATATCTATAGTTAGTTATAAATTGGGAAAATCAAGTATCCCAACCCGCAGAGGTAAAACGGGGACTTAGGCAGGAATGTCGTCTGTCAACCTTGTTATTCATGATGTACCTACAAGGATTAGAGGCCAAATTAGAGGGCAGTGAACTTGGCTTCAACCTCTCTTTCGTCAAACAAGGAAAACTCATTAAACAGGCACTACCAGCATTGATGTACGCAGACGATGTAGTGCTAATGGCGGACAACAAGGAAGATTTGCAAAGATTGGTGGACATCTGCGGTAATGAAGGAGATAGGTTAGATTTCAGATTCAGTAAGGAAAAATCAGCAGTCATGGTTTTTAATGATAATGAAGGTAGCGAGCATAGGATACAGGAGGTCACGCTAGAGATAACAGATAAATACAGATATCTGGACGTATGGACAAGGAAACACGAAATATACGTGGCGACTAAAGGTAACAGGAATGCAGCAGTGAGGAAAAATAGGGCACTGTAGAATTACAATAAGTATGCTGTTGTGAGAGGAATACGAAGAGCGGTCATGGTTATAGTCTGACGTTCGGCAATGCGGTCTTGTGCATGAGATCAGAAGCTCAAGCAAGATTAGAAATCAAGCAACGTGGAATAGGTATGCTTGCTTTAGGAGTTCACGGGAACACACCAAATCAGGGAGTACAAGGTGATATGGGATGGACATCATTTGAGGGCAGGGAAGCTAGCAGCAATATAAAATTTGAGAAGCGATTGAGAGAAATGGGGGAGGAGCGTTGGGCTAGGAATGTATTCAGCTACTTGTACATGAAGAATGTAGATACAAAATAGAGGAAGCGAACAATTTCTGGAGCCCTTCACTACGGCGTCTCTCCTAATCATATATGGTGGCTTTAAGTCGGTAAACGCCACATATCAATCAGTCAACCAAGTTTTTGTCTTTTTGTGGAAAATCGTGGCACCCGCGACATATTTTGTGCGCTTTGTGCTGATAAAGATGAAGAAATATGGCATAACCCTTTGTAACAAAGTTACGTAATCATACGCTAGAGGGAAGAGAGAGAAAAAAAATGAATGAAAGGAAGAGACAGGCAGGTTGACCTAGAAGAACTGGTTTGCTGCGCTGTACAGGAAGGGGGGGGGGGGGGACGAAGGATCGGTAAGAGAATAGCGACAAAATAAATTTTGGCACTATAGTGTCTATCAGAAGGTCAAACGTTCTGTGCTGAGACTGCAAATTTATTTTTCAGTTTAGACACACGTTAATCCACCGCGGAATGCTTGGTTCAAAGGCTGTATAGGCTCGCGGACTACGTCATCAAGATCGATTTGCACAGTGCGTCGAATTTTCAGCTTTCTCCCCCTACATGCTATTAGAATTTCTATGCATGGCGCTTCAGATAAAGCGGCAAGAAAGCAGCAAGAAAGCGGGAATAAACTAAGACACGAGTGCGTTCGAAGCTGCAAGCACAAAGTTTAGGCAAACCCCTGTACTACCCAATTTCCCATGGTAGCCGAGCAATCGCAGCGCCTGAGTTCCCCCCAGCAAATTTTGTACAAAGCTGGATGCTTTGTAATGGGCTGGAAACATTCAACAAGACATTAGTTGTGGAATTCGCATTGTGTAGCAGCTGGAGGTTATTTTATTTTTCATTGGCGCTATATTGCTTATGTTAACAAATTCCTTGCCCAACGAGAAGCATGTATAATGTATTTTTGTGAAGCATTTTCACGCACATCATGGCTCTGAAATAAAGAAAAAAAAAAGCGTTGCTCTGTGGTATATAGAATACTCGACCGCTACGCATGGAAACGGGGTTGAAAGATCATCGAAGCCTACATTTTTTTTTCTAATTTCATGTTGTCTTATTTCACACATTAGTGATTATACGGACACTGGTGGCGGACAACTAACTCGCCGAAATCGGTGGTTGTGATCTCATGACAGATTTCGCAGCAAAAAAAAAAAAATCCACAGCCACATATAAACGTGAAATCGATCAGTCATTACCACACTGTTCAAATTCATAATGAATACAATAACTAAGACAGGGCACAAATTGATATTATCTACCAGTTCAAAATCATAAGGTTAATAGCGGCTAACTATAATGAAAGTTCATTAGTAAAAAAAAAAAGTTGGCATACGATGACCGGGTGACGTTGATAAATGGCAAGAGCCCATAAATTTCGCAGTGCTGCAGAGCACTGGCGAGTATTTTTGCGCCAAGTACCATTGTTTTCCTGGAGAGTCCAGTTGCGGAGGCAACAAAAAGCGGTGGAGCTCATATTTTCTACCTCAGCGTGGCCGGCATCGGCAACCGGGGGTACCTCTAACATTACGCTCGCATAACACACCAACGTGCTTTACTGTCTCCCTTTTTTGTGCACCTTTTTAACTAAGGTCTCCTGCGTGCAGCCATAATCCCTTTTACAGTGTTATCCGCATGCGTGACCCCCTCAGAAATATATGCCTCCGGGACCGCAACTACTGCAGGTTGTGTGTTCTGGCACTATACAAAGCGACGCGTCGCTCGTATAGGATGAACGTAGAAGTATGCTTCTACATTCATCGTATGCAATAAAAATTAATAATTATTAGGGTTTAACATCCCAAAACCACCATGTGATTATGAGAGACGTCCTAATGGAGGGCTCCGGAAATTCAACGTACGTACACCTAAATCTTAGCTCAAGGGACTCGAGAATTCTCGCCTCCATAGAAAATGCGGCAGCCGCGGGATTCCATCCCGTGACCTGCGGGTTAGCAGCCAAGTGCCTCAGCCACTAGACGACCGCGGCGTGTGTCACGCTGGGTTAGACTAAAAGCCGAGACAGACAGTACTATTTTCCATGTGATGCGACGTCAGACGCGGTGGTGCGGTAGCCGGAGAGCTTTCATCGCATCGGACCGCCGCATCGCTTATGCCCGACGTTAAGCGCGAGACAGACGGTTTGATTTTGAATGCGATGAGTCATGCTGCACGGCAATGCGGCCGTCGGAACGGTAACATTTCGTGACGTTTTATCGCACCGCCGAATCGCATCTCCGGCGTGCATCAAACTGGGCAGATTTTTTTTCGTCGCCGCGTTGAGCCATCGCCCGGCCGCAGCCATGACAGCTCGGGCGACGTATGTCGTCACGCCGCTGATGGTGTTATCTCCCTGTCGCCGCTCCGATGAATGTGGCTGAGTGGCTAAGGCGAGTCGGTGGTATATGTATGTACAGCATCGATGTAGTACATCCAGCCTGGATTTGACGACATCGCCGCTTGCGGCGGCGTGATACACATCGAGTGTATATATTTCGCTTGGGACGTGAAATAATTCTGGATTGAATTAGGTGATCTTTGAAGTGTGCCATGTCTGCAAGAGAACCCCGTCTCGAAACCACTAGCGAGATCGTGAGCAGCGATGCAAGGTCATTTCGCAGGTATAAGCGGCGCCTCGGTAAGCCGGCTCGCTTCGCTTCTTGCACCTTTGCTCTGCACATCGGCGACGTCGAGAAAGTTAATGGCGTATGCTAATGCGTTACATACGAGTGCAAAGCTTGACATTGTTTTCAAAAACAAGCGCTCAATGACGGGCTGACGTGAGAACGGTGTCGGCGCTAGGCCTATATCGCAATCGGAGTCGTGAGTGACGGGGCACTGCAATCGCTGCTTTGCGACGTGCTTGTCGTTCACGAAGGCGCAGTTTTATTCGTTTATTATCGTACAGATCGAAGCGTTTCTGTGCAAAGTTGTTTGTTTTGTGCTTCATCACGAGGCTAAGAAGTCTTCCGAGTGTGCATGCTGCTGCTTTACGTCTGAAAACAGCGGTATGATTATGGGAGACGCCAGGGGGCTCCAGAAATTAGGACCATGCATCTGGTGTGCACGGGCATCGCACAGTACAGGCACTTTTGCCACTTTGCCTATGCTCCTACCTTCGAAATGCGGCCGCCGTGACCTCGATGGAACCCGCGACCTTAAGATCAGCGGCCGAGCACCTCAGCCACTGATCCACAGTGGCCGACCCAGTGTGTGCATTCTGAGGTGCCGCTGACTGCTCGTTCGCCCCGTTTGTGCCGCATCGTCGTGCGCCGTATGCCGGACCATCCAACGCCGCACGTCGGATCGTGTATCAACCCGGGGAAGTAGGGCTTTCTAAATGTGTCAAATCATGCACACTTCATCCCAACACGTAAACCTAAAGTTCATTTCCTGGGCCCTTTTTAATGATGCTTTAGCAACTTATTAAAATTCGATTAGGTGGCTGTTTATTAGTGGAGAGGAAAGAGAAGGCACTTGTTTCTATCTACCTTATCGGAGACACGGCTGACCGTCTAAACACGGTACGCAAAAGGTAAGGCTGTATACGGTAGCGTTCCTTCTTTGCCGCTTAATTGTTGATCTTCTGCAGCTCCCATTCAGTGAGAGTTAGTCGCCCCAACGACAAGTTCCTCGTTAACGATGCGCAGGTTCACCACCAACAACAAGGCATGCATGAAAGCCCCACAGTAATTAAAAAAAAAACTAGTGTTGTTGGATGCCTTTTTTGTCGAAACGTCAACGAAGGGAAAAAGATTAGTGGTACCGTCATAGCGTGCCGTATTTGCGTGCTGTTTCCGCTACATGCTCAGCCGCTCTGATAAGAGGTGAGAATAACGGCTGAGTTCCTCGCGTCTTCGTCGTCAAAAGAGGTGTAGTTGCCTCCTGCCCCTGTGATTTTCTCGTGGGAATGAAGCGGTGTCTTCGTTCCCAGCCCACGCGGCCCACAAAATTTCATTTTTTAAGCAAAAAAAAAATTACAATTCTTTTTAATCAAATGGCTCCGTGCTACGCATACTGGTGCAAGAGAACAAAATATCGGTGGTAAACGATGAACAGCCCCCGTTTGGGACCTCTGCTAAGAAGATATAATTTCGTGTCAAACACGTGTCCCCGCTGCAACGGTGTATTCACATATTATCGAGCGTCTGGCTAGTAGCAGCAGCACGGCTCAGGGTGGCGATGCATATGGCTGGACGGATGCTATGAGCGTCCTCTATACAACGGGGCGGTGACAAGTTGGCCAGCAGGCTTGACAAATAAAAAAAAGAAAACGTTTTCATTTACCTCCCCCCCCCCTTTTTAGGTAGGCTTAATCAGTTAATTATGGAAAGGAACATTATAGGTGTAACCTTAAGAGACAAGAACAGAGCAGAGTGGGTCAGGGAACAAACCGGGGTTAAGGATATCATAGTTGAAATTAAGAAAAACAAATGGACATGGGCCGGACACGTAGCACGTAGGCAGGATAATCGGTGGTCGTTAAGGATAACTGACTGGATTCCCAGAGAAGGCAAACGCACGAAGGGGAGACAGAGAGTTAGGTGGGCGGATGAGATTGAAAAGTTTGCAGGTATAACGTGGCAATGGAAAGCAGAAGGCTGGGTTGTTGGCAGATCATGGAAGAGGCCTTTGCCCTGCAGTGGGCGTAGTCAGGCTGGTGATGATGAATGAATTATTTGTCTATTTCGATTAAATATATCTTACTATAGGAAAAAACGCTAATTAATAGCCTATAGTTCTACGTTTTTTACGACAGAACGTCCTCATTTTTCCCAATGTTTCTTTTATATTATATGATGGACTGTCAACTAGACCTAGCCGCCTCCTAGGTATGGAAAAAGTAAACGAAAATTTTAGCTTTGCACTTGGAGACCAAGCAGCAGAGTGTCCCATGATCAGCAATATGCATTCGTCTTGCTCACTTGATAATAGTAATAATGATGAAAAAAAAAACACGGTGGCAGATTCATACAAGAAGACGACCAGTAGTGAGCGAATAAAACCAATGCAGCATTTAAAAAAAGTCATATTTCAGGAATACAAGTGCATTCTTTAACTGGAAGGTATGCCAAAAAGATAGCCTTTACCGAAAAACGTGATAGACAAATAAACTACAAAAAATTAGTGCTCAGTCACTCTAACGTCCACAAGCGATGATTATTCTTGCTAGTGTGTGTGTTTGTCGCTGAACAAGTCTTCACTATTTTTTTCATCTTGACCATGGGACGCAGAGGTGAGGCGAAGTCGGTGACCGATTCTTCTTCGTCCAGCATCATCTCTGGATGAGAATGGCAGTGACCGGCTCCCAGCGCTTCAAAACCATTGTGACTACACTCGCTTCACAAGACTGGTAAGTCGCCCTCTGCTCTACCAGTGCAAGTGGGCAGCCGCTCGGTGCTGTGTCATGCACCGCGTAACCACTAGTGACGTCAATCTGTCAGGACGTAGTGACTCCGATCCTTCTCTTTTTTTTCCCCCCATGACGCTGAGCGCCGAGGACAAGTGTTTCCAAAAACGTCTATGCGACTACCAGAAAATTCTTCGGATGCTGTACGTCATCGCACTGACGGGCCTTCTCTTCTCTCACTCTCTTATTTCTCCCACACTGATAAGCGCACTGCAGGTGGCGACAGCTTTCTGCTGTGCCCCAACGCCATGTCGCCTTTTTGTCCCTAAATGAACGGGGAAGAAAGGGTTCGTCTAGATATGCGCCCACGTGTCATCTGATATAGGAGAAGAAAGGAACATTCGAAGCAGCAGTTTTTGAGCAAGGTTTCCATTTCTTCTTGCTTTTGTACTTCTTTTAGAGACCTTTTCGGAATTTCAGTGGTACGTTTCTTATTACTAATAAAGTTGAAGCCACTGATATGTTCACCTTGGGGGCATCGAGCAGTGCTTCACGCAATAAAGGCACTGTATTACTCGATAACAATCCGGGCATCTAAATAGTCAAAGTAATAAAAAAATCCTGCAAGCACTGCTGTTCAAACCTTCATTTTTTTAACGATATAATGCGGAACTACAAAACATTTCAACATTTACTGTGATAGACGGGATTATATTGATTGATATGCGGTGTTTAACGTCCCAAAACCACCATATGATTATGAGAGACGCCGTAGTGGAGGGTTCCGGAAATTTCGACCACGTGGGATTCTTTAGCGTGCACCCAAATCAGAGCACACGGGCCTACAGCATTTCCGCCTCCATCGGTAATGCAGCCGCCACAGCCGGGATTTGATCCCGCGACCGGCGGGTCGGCAGCCGAGTACCTTAGCCACTAGACGATAGACGGGATTATTGTGAGCTCGATCACACTCGTGGCGGATATTGCATGATAGTCTAAATATGGATGATAATGACATCCCGGGTATACGTCCCAAAACCGCGATATGATTATGAGAGACACCGCACTATAGAAGCCTCCGGTAATTTCAACCATTTGGTGTTCTTTAACGTGCAATGACATCGCACAGAAGACGGACCTCTATCCGGGTCAGCAGCAAAGCACCTTAACCATGCACTGTTCCACCGAGGCAGACAATCTAAATATTAATTCTATCAATCAGCTGAGACTATCTAATTAGCTCAATTGGCTTACTCGACGCTCTTTATTGCGATTGGGGAATCATAGCAAGTCAGAATTTCTCGATACGTGCCGGCAAACTTGCGCTCAAAAATTCACCGTTGTTCGTTTTCAGGCAAACAGCCGTTTTGTGCGTCGCGGAAGCTGAAAGCGACTTTGTTTGAAACGGTGTGCATATAGCTTGCCATATTAGCAATAGGTCAAGGGTTATCGCAGCTTGTGCCGCACCTAACCGTCGTTAGCGCTGCACCATAAGGCCAGATTAACACACCTGAATGGATATGCGCCGATGTTTATTGAAGGAATATGTTGCGGATCATGCACCTAAGGCATATATACATTGCTTTCAGAGTCATCTTGACATATTTATATTACTTTTACCGTCATGCACGCAACAAAACGATTCAATCGTAGAGAACATAAGGCACCTGCTGCGATGGCCTTTGGATATCTATATGCAGCTCTTCTGTGCATGAGCTTGTTGATCATGTTAGTCTGGCCGTGCTTCTTAGTGACAAATGCTTTTAACCTGCAGCACCAGTGCGATCAAAGGAGAGTGGTATATGGAAGTTTTGAGGGCCTGATTTGGTGTGCCTGCTGTCGGTGCACTGCACTCGTGTATACGTGCTCATGTCTGCCTGGCCTTGCTAAGTGGTGCGGTTTGGCTTTCTGCATAACATTCTGCCGCACACACAAAAGGAGAGACTCGAACGCGACGTGGGCTTTGTCCGGCACCAGCTCCACTAGACCGTCTGAAAAGTTTTCCGGAGTAACAGCGCTCTCACCGCGAAAAAGGACTATTTACTCCTCCAAAAGATGATATGTGCGCAACAGGTTGCAGTCGGCACGGCAAGGAGGGGCACTTTCTTTCTTGCGGAGTAAAGCACCCATTTTTTGGAGTATATACCTGCAGGAATGTTCGCGCCGTGTGCAAACGACCCATCGGGGCGTATACACAAGCCTGTTTCCTTTCTGAAGATGCGGTAGCGCGGTGTAGTGGTTAGTGTACGCACATGCTGACTGAGTGGTCGTGAGTTCGAGTGCAGTGGGTTTGCTGCAAATTTCCCAAGTTTATTTTTGAATGTGACGCTCGCATATCGATTGTATACCTAATCAAATGCCTGCACGCACTTCGAAAATCTGGTCAAGTCAACCAAAACTCGATTTTTTTCCCCACAAAATAACCGTTGCTTTTCTGAGGAGTAACCATTAGAGCGCGGTTACTCCTTTGCATTTACTCTCAATATAGCGCAATGGGTGTGGAAAGTTAGCTATAGTTACTCCTTTAAAAGAGCAACCTCGATACGCCTTTACCTGCTGTACGTCTTAGAGTGTACGGAGAGTGAACTGCTGTACGTCTTAGAGTGTACGGAGAGTGAAGCAAGGCATGTTGGGCTGCGGAGAGTGGTCAAGTCTATATATGGATCATATTGAAGCTCATAAACAGCTCGGTAGGCGTCACCTGCCTATTGCAGTCTGCTTGGAGCGAGCGCGCACCAGCGCACGCCTGCATGCTCGCGTATAGGTGCGTGGAAATCGCCATTAATAGCTCGTGCAGTAGCACCCGAGCTGCGCGCTGACGCACTTGTGCTCACGCTCGGGCAGCGTACGTGTGGTTCGGCCTTGCACGCGCACGCGGTATGTATGTCTGGGAAACCACCTTCCTCAGCACGGAATGTACAACGACTATAACAGTTGAGCAATCTCTTTAGTTTAGCGGATCTGCCCCGACGTGGTGGTCTATAGTGGCTAAGGTACTCGGCTGCTGACCCGCAGGTCGCGGGATCGAATCCCGGCTGCGGCGGCTGCGTTTCCGATGGAGTCGGAAATGTTGTAGGCCTGTGTTCTCAAATTTAAGTGACAATAAATAACCCCAGGTGGTCAAAATTTCCGGAGCCCTCCACTACGGTGTATCTCATAATCATATCGTGGTTTTGGGACATTAAACCCCACATATCAATCAATTAGTTTAGCGGATCTTGGGAATGTGTTTGTAGGCATCTAATGGCAAAATGCAAATACATCCGTCTACTCAACTTTGGCTGTATACGTCAAAGAGCACTATCGGTAATCGAAAGCGATCGAGAGTCCCCTGATACGGCTTACCTCATAATGTTTTTGGCACCGAAAAGCCCAAACATTATTAAAGCGAGCACCAGTGTTCCTCAGCATCGGTGTCAGCGCGAGCGATGCAAGGAATCATTGATATATGAGATCACGTCACCCTGCCGAAATGTGCGACGTCACTGTGACATCACATGACGTCTCATGATGACGTCATCGCATGGCTTCATTGCTAAGTTATGGAGGCATCTGCAGTGCAAAATCAGGTGACGTGCATGACATCTCACAACGCCTGCTATCCTGGAATCAATGCAAAACCATGTTGATCGAGTGCGGGACGACTTTCGGCGGGCAGGATCTAAATAGACAGCCTGCTCGTGACGTCATGGACGCATCTTTTACAGCGTATCCACGATGGCCGCTTTGATTGATTTGTGCGGTTTAACGTCCCAAAACCACCATATGATTATGAGAGACACCGTATGGAGGGCTCCGCAAATTTCGACCACCTGGGGTTCTTTAACGTGCACCAAAATCTGAGCACACGGGCCTACAACATTTCCGCCTCCATCGGAAATGCAGCCGCCACAGCCGGGATTTGATCCCGTGACCTGCGGGTCAGCAGCCGCATGGCCGCTTTGATGACTAACGAGTTGCGCGTCAATGTGGAAACAGCGCTGCAGGAGCATCTCTGTGTGCGAATAACAAAATAACCCGCATGTGATGTTTTGATAGCTTTGATGCGACATCGTTAACGTCGCGTCTTCACATCAATCACACGCTGGTGCTACAGGGCGGTTCCGGTGATGATTTTGCCTGCGAGTCGTCCTATAGGTGAATGTGTTAACGACCCTACGATCTCACTATTATCAAAGACGGCGTCACTAACGAGGGTAGATACTTTACCAAACGTAATTTTATCCATACAAGGTAATGCGATTCGAACATCCAATGACATCAGGTTCTTATCAATATAAAAATCTATGAATACTGACGCGTCCCACTGGCTTTTTAAGTTGCCATAACAATGAGCCTACGTGAATTCCAGCAATGTGATAATGAACTGCGCTGTTGATATATCACAGAATACGTGTTACGTATTCTGTGATATATCAGGCGAATAAATGAATAAATAAATAAATAATTAAATAAATAAATATTTTGTGTCCGCGCACGACATTCGTGAGTGGCGATGTTTTGAAACGCAGCCATTCTCGTTTGCACACGTTCCCCGAGACTTTTCATCTTTTTTTTTTGGTGAAGTGATAGCATCAGCCACATGAAACAAACGGCTGAGCCCACATTAGTTCCCACTTGCAATTATTCTTACTTCCCGATTGTGCGGCGCAGTTTTGTAGCGAGTGACACCACTATGCGCGTGGCGTTCGCAACCGAGTGGTTACGCGAGTGAAGCAGACACAAGCCCCCACAAAGCAGCGCGGCTCTTCGTAATCAAACCGGCTGGGAGGTCTCGGCTCTCAGTGCAACAGGCATGCACCGAGGCCGGCTGATCAGGTTGCAGCCCCGCCCCCTGCACCGAAGCCCCGCCCTCCAAATCCGCGCTGACTCGCCGATCGAAGAGGCTTGAATAGAGGGGCGCACTCACTCTCTGCAGGACCGCGCAGTCTTGGTGGGGATTCGGCGACTGCCTTGAGCGCAGTAATGCCTTCAATGGATCAGCGCGAGCAAAGGGCGCCCTTTTCGGAGCGCTGTAAACAAAAGAACAAGATGGAGGCGCACAGAGTGATTCATGAAACTGAGCCCCGCTTACAACGTTAGGAAGAAGGTGCGACTGTGAAAAAAAGAAGGGCGTATCACGGCGCCCGATGACCTGCCGAGATCGTGACACGGGTCACGAGAAGCAGCGCCTGTCTGCTCGTATATACGTACTGCGAAAGGTGTTCAACATGGGTGCACATTCTTGATTTACCTTGAAATATACGTTGAATCCCGGCCGCGTTTTCGGTGGGAGCGACAATGCCCGTGAACTTGGATTTAGGTGCGCGTTAGAGAACTCAATTTGGTCTAAATTTCCAAAGCCCTCCACTACGGAGCATCTCATAATCATAGCGTGGTTTTGTGATGTTTAACGTTTATGTGGGAAAAATGGCAGTTATTAAATAAGTGGGCAATCTATATATGAACAATTAGGAGTTTGGGAATAGGTGCTCCAAACTTTGCGAGTGGGTGGGTGGGTGCAAAACTTTATTTCTGTCCTCCCCAAAGAAATAGCGTCGAGGCCGCTGTATGGGTTACTCTTTTAAGACGCAAGTTTGTTTGTTTTTTAAATTTAGGGGAAGCCTCAGAACCTGCCCCTAAACACTTTGCGTTAAACACACATGGTGGCGCCCACTGAAATGACACCTATCAGCGTGCACTATATTGGATCCAAAACATGGTAACGCGCTTAGTTCGCAGGCTAGCAGAGTGACTGCAGGTACTGATCTCGCTCAACTACAATGGAGACAAACGCCCTTGATATCGATAGTCGGTTTCCTGGCTCGTTAGTGCGCCTGGGTAACGCTTCGGCTAGGCAAGAATAACACATCTTTTTTCGTTTATTTTTTTATTCAGGAAAGGTTGCCTTTGGCATGCAAGACGTATATACTTGGCAAGCGCAAAACCCTATTCGCAAACTGCAGGTTCGGAGTAGCTGCTCCGAACCTGCTCCGAAATGGCGTTGGGAAACTGAAAACAATAAACTTTAAACCATCTATAGAGAACCTAAACGAAACCAAAAACAAGGAGTATGTACTATAATCTTAGTACGCAGCTTGCTTACTATATACTTGCATGCATGCTATATTGACAATGCCACAAGTACTGCTGATATATATTTCTCATTCAGCTGTATATATTTGTACCTGACATGCGCACTATATATATTGGTGAAACGGGTGTACGATTAGTTCGACACCATGTACTGATTACTAGCTGCTGCTCTGTCGACCTTGATGTGTGACTTATTACATTTACCACTTTATTAGCTTAGACCTCGTTTATGACAAACAAACTAGCAGTTAAGTATATAGCTCGTTTAGATGCTGTTGGTTTTTTTTTAGTTTTAATGTAGTGGTTTCGATGAAATACCAAAATAGCGTTGCTTTCATGTAGTACCGTTTATAAACTACTGCTTTGGGCATAACTGCATGTCGTACGCCTATTATTTAGTGCTCAGCTTTATTGCTTTTATATAATTTCTGCCACGTGTACTGGCATTTTAATAGATACATATAAGTAAAATGAGTTACATGAGGCTCATCTTGCTTATAGTGTTCAGTGGCTATCCATCTGCTTATTTGTTTGTTTTTTTTTTGCAATTTGAAATGATCATCATATGTACAATACATTAAGTAATAAACACTAACATTTATAAGGTGCTTCAATGATCCCTTAAAAATTTTTAGGAATAGTATGCCAAGTTATCCTAAAACACCAATATAGCTGCTCAGAAGCCTATTTTCTGCTCCAGAGATAGCTACAAAAACGAAAGCATTGCTTCTGGTTTGCAGACAGGATAATATGACTCAAATATTTACAGTTTACTTTAGTGAACGTCGAAGGAATCCTTCAGTCACGGTGGAACTGGAGAGCTTTCGCGGGTAAATTGAGGCATCCCAAATTATCAACTGAATCTTGTTGCGGACGCGTGTGGCATGGTGTATTCATCTGAAATGAGCCATGCACGAATAATGGCCACGTGTAAGGAATGAACAACGAGTAGTGAACTCTGAAGTATTCACAACAACTATTTCGTGCTCGTGCCTCAATGCTTGGTCCGGCTTCTGCAGACGAAATACGTCTCTGCCAGGAAAAAATGGTAACGCTTACGCGAGTATTTAAAGCCGTAGAACATGTGAGCCGCGTTGATAACGTACACGCATCATGAAGCTCAAAGAAAAAAATGTCCGCTTTAACTCAAGCGTCCAGGCGCAGATAACAATTCGCAGGAGGTGGTGCTGATTCTACCCCACAGATTTGCAATTTGATAAACACGTAATGAAGCTTACACGATGTACAAATACTGCAGTAAATGCCTAGCTTATGGTTTTGACGCAAATCTGTAGTTGTACACAGGCTGACTTTGAAAAAAAAATGAATCGACACAAGAAAGAACACTGCAGTCGTTAGTTACGCATTCCTCCTAGCGACATAGCTTGGGCTACAGAAGAAAACTGCACGAGATGCTAACAGCGCGCGCACGCACACACACACACACACACACGCGCGCGCACACACACACACACGCACGCACGCACACACGATATAAGGTGCACGCTTCTAAAAGCTGTGTTTATCGTCCACGTTTCGTTCGAATACCAACCGGTCTTGGCGTCGACAAATATATATATATATATATATATATATATATATATATATATATATATATATATATATATATATATATATATATATATATATATATATATTACCAGAAGAACTGATATTCATTGCAGGGATTTTTCACGACAAAACAATTATATCCTATAGAGCACGCTGTACTGGAGGACTCTGTAGATTATTTTTGTCCACCATAGTTCTTAAACGTGCGCCTGTCCAGGCATGCAGATGTACCTTGCATTAAGTACGGCTGCCGTGTGCAGGAGTGGAACCCATGCCCTCGAGCTTAGCAGAGCGTCTTACCCCGGCGTACACCATACCAACATATTATACAATGAACGAAGCCTGTATACTGAGAACGAATGGTCCTGCTAGGAAATAAGTTATCCCTTTTTTTCCCACCTCTAATGTATGTCCGGTATAGTGTTCGACGCAGGCGACTCGAGACGAACGCTACTAGATGAGGTTCAAATCTAGTAACGTTGGCTCGCGTCATATGTACGGGGGCTTTAGTAACTCGAGATAAAGTCGAAGGCTGTATCACTGTGCACAGCAAATGCATGCATGCGAAGAAGAAGATGATGAAGTAATCTATGTGGTTGCGAGAACAAAAGAAATGGATTTATATGAAACTTTTTAGATGCGCGATCTTCCCGAAAATTCTCTTTTTCCCTCACTGATCGATATTATTTAAGAGCATCATTAGATATAAAGGCAGGTTTTTCATAAGTGTGAAGTTAATCATTAAAAAATAAATCAAACAATGTGTCTTATACTAATAAAGCAGAATTTTTATTTTTTTTCACGATAGAGGATAAAAAAAACGTTGGCTTAATAAAGGCTTAGCAGCATATAGCAATGAACTATAGCACGTCACTTGTCATCGTGTTGTGGTATATATATCGTGGGCGTTCACACGCTTTAAAATATCTTGATAGCTCGCGAAATCTCTCATGCGCAGTCGAAGTGTCGAAGAATTCCCCTTGCTTTAGTGCGACATATATGTGGAAGGGCAATCGATTCATTGAGTGATTTATATGTGGGGTTTAACGTCCCAAAACCACCATATGATTATGAGAGACGCCGTAGTGGAGGGCTCCGGAAATTTCGACCACCTGGGGTTCTTTAACGTGCACCCAAATCTGAGCACACGGGCCTACAACATTTCCGCCTCCATCGGAAATGCAGCCGCCGCAGCCGGGATTCGATCCCGCGACCTGCGGGTCAGCAGCCGAGTACCTTAGCCACTAGACCACCGCGGCGGGGCTGGAAGGGCAATCGATTAAACTTGAATACGCGAAGTCCTTCGAAGTTCTGACTGCTACGATCGCTGTCAGGCTTCGAGCAATATCTTACTCCTAGCTGTAATTCACGCTTGTTCGATTGGTTGCCGGGACATTCATTATTCTATCAGCGTTTGTTATTTCGTTGCCCAATATGACACTTGAATGCTATTTGAGGCCTAATTGCAACCACCCAAGAAAGAAACATTTGTGTCGCTTTTACGAGTAGTACAGTTGTGCCCCAAAATTTTTCTTTTACATTATCAAACAGGACCACTCACGCGAAGCGGGGCATGCAAGCTCCAACAAAGTTGAAGCATAGAATTTATGCACTGAGACGCTTATGAGAAATAACATTGAAAAATGGCTTTATATCCCCGCATGACTGCGATAGAAAAACAAGATGACGTGGCGCAATAATAAAAGCAGCATTGCACGATAGATCTTTTACTCTACGGTCGTCTTAAATGTGTTGGTAATTCTGACATTATTTATGAAAGGCTTTCCAAACCCTATTTTATTAATTGAGATCATCTCGACCACAATAAAAAGTTGTATACATGAAGTTTATTGTCCTCGGTAGTAATATTGAAGTATTTCTAAAAGCATCAGAATATTTCACTTTAAGCCATAAAGCGAACCCAGAATTTGCTGACAGAATCAATTATTTCAACTTCACTGATTTCTAATATTTATTTAGTGTTTCTGTAGTTATTATTTTAGCGAAGACAAACGTTTTCTTTTGTTGGTCGTGTATAATGGTATTCAGTGGCTACAGTGAATATATTGCTGTACACATCGTGTTTTTTTTTTCTTTTATGGAGCCTTCAGCCTGAGGCAACACAATTATTGCATTTCAAATGGAAATAAACCACAGATGCTATCACTGAGATTGGTTGGTTGAGGTGACGTGTGATATATTTCTTAAAATAGAGACAATAAGAGATACGCCTACTCTGGATGCAATCAACGTATGACAAAAAAAGCTTGAGCAAAATATTGTGCAAGCAGACCATAATGAGACGTCGTTTCCTCTTTTCTGACATGTGTAATAAAAGATTTTTCAACAAAACAAATACATACGCGCTATTCAAACTTCTCAACGTTGTTTCTCTTATCATCGAACTCCTATGCGAGAAGCAAAGACGAAGAATATAAATGCCGTATACAGGCACATACATTTATTGGTCTGTGCAGAAAACATCAGCTATATTTACCTTGACTGCTGATAACGAAATGCTTTTTTTGCTGCCTTTATACACAGTTGAGCACTTGAAATTAGGCGATACACTTCAGCCCATCAAGTTTCTGTGTGCCCAAGTACGCTATACAGAAACATGAAATCGTCACCAACCCCTCGGCTCAAAGAGTACAAGTCTATATCAACACTTCTGGGATATTATGTGCGAAAAACATGACATGATTTCGATCGATGTATACGGGAGACTCCACAATAATTTTGACCAATTCAGGTATTGTTACGTAGCAATAAATTTGAGTGCACACAGTTAAAACCATTCAACCCTCCGCGATCGGTATCGAACGGACGATCTCTACCTCACAGGAGTGCAACTTCGCGACCAGCGGGTGTACACATGAATGTAGTGCGAATATATATCTACGGCTAGTCGGAGGCAGTGCTCAAGGCATGTGAGAGTCGTGTTGAAGGCCTACTATTGTCGGAGCAGATGACGGCCATTGAGGTGTCCCTCACAATCGGGTTATTGCGCTAAAGCCTTAAATAACTCGCCCCAGCAGTGACCAAGTGCTGGAGATGCACATGCATAATTGCATTGCTGTCGCTCAGTGTCGTGGACTACATACAATCAAATTCACTGCAGCATGCGACTCGCGAGCACCATCGCGCCTTTGCGCATGTGCAGCCATGTGTGGGTGCACGTGGCGAAGGCGCGGAGGTGCCTCACCTTGGTGAATGGCAGAGCAGGCCGGCCAGGGGGTCCGGCTCGGCGTTGACGAGGTCGGCCAAGTCCGACTGCGAGCACTTCCACGCCTCGTCGTCGTCCCAGAACTCCATGGGGAGGGCTTCCAGAATCCTCTAAGGATTCTGGAACCAGAACCTCGGGGTTCCGAATCCTTAGGGCACGTGCAGCGCTCGTGGCCGCGAGCGCACGATTGCGCCGAGAAGCCCCGGCCGAGCGCAGGAGGCAGTGCTGGGGCTTCCTCCGGTCGCGGCGGGGCTTCGGCACTCGCTGGGGATTCCTTTTGGACGGCCACGGCTGTGCACAAAAGAGCGCGCTAGCTGTACGGTGACGCCAACCCGAGCCCCCGCCCCCGGCTAGGACGCCGCCTGCGGACAGAGCTCGAGGCCGGCCGAGGGCTGGTCAGGAGTGACGCTTAACAAGAAGGCGTCAGCAATACAAGACTGGAACCCGTACCTTATTTCAGCCGTCTTGGCGCAACAAGTGCATCGTCTTTCAGTGCCGCACGAGCGTCCCTGGTGTCCTGTCGGCGCTGCGGCGTGTGCCGTGTCGTGCAGATGCGCGGAGGCAGCTCACCTTTGTTTCAAGCTCGAGGGTCGGGCCCCCCGCTACCTGGGCGTCAACGAAACCCGATCTCCGCGGCCGGGCGCACGTGCGCCGGCGGCCGCCGCCAGTTGGTGTCCGCACCCCTCGCGCAGCGGCCGTCGTTGCGTGGGGCGCACCGCTCTGCAGCTGGCCACCGGCAGCAGCAGCGACGCCGGCCACCAGTGTCCCGCAGTGTCGCCGGAACCATTACCCGGACGAGGAAACGCGCCACGGGCTAATCGGGATTGCGTGAGTCCCCAAACGTGGCGTAAAGCGGCGTGACGTCGCCACCGCGGGAGCCACGACGCTGGAATGCGCGCTTCCTGCAGCAGGGCGACGCACATCTTCTGCGGTATAGACCATTCTGACGAGGGACAACGTTTCAATGAAACGCGCCGTGCCGAAATATTCGTGCGGGCACGCGAGAATGTTAGTTTGTTTTTTTACGTTTTTGTTTGTACAACGTTGTTTCTCTGCTCTGATTACCGTCAAGGGTATACAGAGCGCAAACGACAAAATGCAAACAGATTTGGATGTTTCGCTGTTACTTGTAGAGTATAGCCCTGTCCTGAGTACATGCAGTGTCGATTCCTTCGTCGTTCTTGTCTCCCTGAAGATGACTGCGCTGTGACATTTTCAGAACGTGAGTTCTGAAAATTAAATGCAAAATTAAACGTGTGTCTCGTATCACGTCTATGAGAAAAAATATTCAACTTATACCAATATCGCGAGCACATTAGACGATAGATAAGATGAAAAGTGATTTCTGCCATGTTCGAGTTCTGAACTGCAAAGTACAGTCATCCGTATATATATATATATATATATATATATATATATATATATATATATATATATATATATATATATATATATATATATATATATATATATATATATATATATATATATATATATATATATATATATATATACTATGCACAATAATATTGAAAGTTAAAGTTGCCTGCCAGTGACAAACTGATGAACAAAAATATTTGTGAATTAGACCTTGACGATTCACAAGGCGACTAGTCCCTTCAATAATCTCTCCATTATTGTTTTTCGTTATTCGCAGCTATCCTAATAAGAACTAGATACGATTGTCGAATTTACTTGTGCGCGAACACATAGTACTCGCGCAACTGCAAGAGCCGAGCAAGAATAGCGTGAAGCCCCGCCGCGTTGGTCTATAGTGGTAGTCGGCTGCTGCACCGCAGGTCACGGGATTGAATCCCGGCTTCGGTAGGGCTGCATTTCCAATGGGGGCGAAAATGCTGTAGGCTAGTGTGCTCATGCCGATTTGGGAGCACGTTAAAGAACCCCGGGTGGTCAAACTTTCCGGAGCCCTTCACTATGGCGTCTCTCATAGTCATATGGTGGTTTTCAGACGTTAAACCCCGTATATCGAATCAATAAGAGCACGAAGCATATTGCATCAGATCATATACTCAGTGGGCACGCTGCCCTTCCTTAGTGTAACTTAAGTGTCTGGAGCTAGTGCATCGCAACACCCGTAACGTTGTAATGTTTTGTGGGACGTTAAACCCCACAAATCAATCAATCAACGTTGTAATGTTGCGCGTAGTTGTTTTTTTTTTCGAGCTAAACATCATAGATGGAACAATTTTTTATGTATGGCGAATATCAAAACAGTGCTAAAAATATATAATGACTGTTTTAGTTTGCGCACGCACGCGCACCCTTCCCCCCTCTACACACAGACACGCACACACACGACAGCAGTTACCATCAAGCAGTTTTGAGACTCGATTCCCGATTTCGGAAATCGACCGCAACGACTGCCAACAAAGTTTGGTTAGCTTAACCCGCCAATCACACCTGCTCAGTGCGCCGAGTGCGCCGGGGCCAAAGCGCCCGGTTCTCTTGAAACTGGCGCGGCCACTCGCGGTCACCGTATACGCGCATCTGCGACCGCTTCCGACCCAGCGGTGATCAGTGGCGCCTTGGCGACAAGGCGAGAGAGTCGTGTTGGTCGCCTATTAGCGAACCACGAGCGGCGCCGATTAGGCCGTTCTTTCCCCGGTGGGGGAAGGCCAAGGGCGGCCTACACCTTCACGCTCATTCTCGCGGAGACGGAGCGGGAAGCACGACTTCCCTCGCCTTCTTCACGAACACAGGCGACGACGCCCTGCTGCTAGCCGGCGCCCGCTTTTGTCACAAATTGTCACACAGCGCGTGACCGCTGCTTCTATTGGGACCACCATGCGTTCGAGCTGGCATGTTATCGTCAAAATAAATAAACGCCTGAACTGCGTTTTTGCTCGCAAGTTGTGACGGCGCTCCGAGTTTTTCGGTAGTCACGCAGTCCAGTTTTGCAGGTCGGGGCGCTCACCCGATGCACTGCTTGCGGCGGGTGGATTGTCAGATGGTTTTATAGTGCTAAAAGGTGCTCGAGTGTTCACAACACGAGTGAAACAAGAATAGGTCCGCAGGCCAGTCTGTCGAGAGAATTGAGCTCACTGGAAATTGGCGGTACTTGGATATATATATATTGAGCGAGTGGTAGACGCAAAAAGGAGAGCACCATTGTGGATACGGCGCGACCAACGCGGATAAAGAAAAGAACACGCAATTTTCGTCGACCGCGTTTGTCGCACTGTAGCCCGAACAAATGTCATACCGCAACTCACTCGATATCTGAACAAGTAAGGCTTGTTTCTTTGTCGCGTTTATTAAAGGACCATTCAACACGCCGCGTTCAAAAACGAAATGGGGTGCTTTTCTCCTCTCCTCCACACACGGGATGCACCGTCCTCACCCCTTAGTTCTTAAGACCATGTGGACAATGTCAGAACTAAGCGCTAGAGCATATCAGAATTTCGCGCCTCTCGGTTACGCGCCGTGATCGCCGCTTGCACAGTTGTAAATGCCATGAAAGTGATCGGTTGATCGTGAACGGTGTTCATGCGAGACAAAGAAGAACGTATACGGGCAGCTGCAAGGCACAGCAGTGCAGGAGACAAATCACGTTTGATATTTTGCGTATATGAACGAATCGAGAGCATGTACACTATAGTCGTCACGGGAACTGCTGTCTGCATCACAGAAGTGCGCAAGAAGGACAAGGTATACCAGGAGAGAATATTGCGCTATTCTTTTTTGTATGTTGAGAGCTTGAAGAGGGGCCCTTTAAAGCAGATCTTATGACAGGAGCGGAAAAATCAAGAAGTCGAATGAGAGTTGTGTACAAGGAAGCGCATGATATTGCCAGAACACAAACCGATGTTGACGTGAGATCCCAGTTCTTAGGCGCCGAACAGCAAGAAAATTGGACACCCAAGTCGGTGAACAATAAGTTATACGACTTGCGAATAACCTATAGTGATATGGTTATATGAAAAGAAAACTAGAAAATGGTGGGCTTCGTTCGATATACTCATTGAAAACGTCAAATTGGGCATTTAGTGGATTCGCCGGTATACCTCTAATGAGGCACGAGAAAAATGACGAGAAATGTAGATGCTCTTTGATCTTACATCTTACGCGAAATCCGTTAACGGCGTTTAATCAATCACTCTTTTGTTTGCCGAAACTCGCCGCGGTAGCTTTTTCATCTAGGAGGCCAGGGGTCCAGCTTTGGGCCATAAAAAACAGAGCCGGGAGGAAAGGGGGCTGATTACCTCGGTGAGATCTGGCGTTAATAAATGCTTTTCTTTTTCTTCTTTTGCACAGCTAAGCTTCAGGACGCTGATTCTATTTCCGGCCATGGTTGTTGCATTTCGACTTGGTCGACATATAAACAAAAGCATGCAGTTGTGGACCTTGTGCTTAGATTTGTGGGAATGATAAAGGAAACATAGATGCGAGTATGTTGAGTCGGCACGAACGACTCCAAGGTTTTCTTTTCAAAGGAACTCTACAGAGAAAAACGATATTTCACGTATATTAGTAATTCACGATACCAAAAAAAAAAATACCGCTCTTACCGTTAGAAAACGCTTGAAAATTGCGAAAACCCGTGAAAAGAAAGTGTGGCTGGTGACGCCACGCACCTTAACGCTTTCGCACCAAACGTTGGGACGTCACAGACTTTGTCAAATATTATGACCCTTCGTTCCTTATCAGTCCAAACGAAATACATTGTCTTTTTTAGGGGGGGGGGGGGGCTAGACTCAACACACCAAGGATATTGTGTTGAGCTAATGTCGCCGAAAGGCTGAAAATATGGTTTAAAATTTATGACGTCGCACAAAAGGATCTCGGCATAATAGAAAAAAGAAGAACCTGGACACTATTTGTTTCGTTATTGATAAACCTATTATCGTGAAATTCACATCGGAGTTCTCAAAGTACATATTGTCAATCAAAACTGATTGATGGCTTCACATGACCTCTTATACATACCGCATCCTCTTGCAATATATCCTTACACAGGGTGCAAACGAAGATTGGCTGGAAATACTGCATTGTTTCTAGTACCTCGGATGTGCTTGGGATTCGGAAGAGACTCCATGGAACTCATGAATACGCAATGTAAAGTTAGCAATACCTAAACGAAAGCATATTGAGCGACGTCTTGTACGTTTTATTGAAAACAATATTTCCATACTCGAATAATCCTGAAAACTATTTGCCTCCAAAACGATTACACATCGAAGTTAATGGATTACGTGAGAGACAAATATTTCAATTGATAACACACCTTCCAGCTTGAAAACCTCTGTATTCGGGAGATCCGTGCAGCGAGAGGTGTACGAGAAAGTAACACTAGCGTATAGGTTCTTGTTTACTGTTTCTCTAGGGCAAAATAAAAATATAAACAGCTCCACATGTTTGCCAGTAACGCTTTTGCACGTCAGCGATAACGCTGGTATACTCGCAAATGTGTGGCACTTGCACGCGTACGCGATGAAGGGACAAAACGTGCCCCGCGGCACCGCCCTTAACTCATACCTATACACTCTTCCACATGACATTGCTACAATGCTAAAAAATTAACACTGAAAATTTTTCGTCAACGTTATTGACAGTGCCAAAGCTATAAATAAATAACTGCCTTTGTGCGTAAGATTGCACCAAGTATCGTTTATGGCTGGTGGTTCGAAAAACTGCAGCCATATGCTTGGTATTTGCGGCCAGCAGCACGAAGCGAAGAAGTGTGCCTTCTTCATCAGTTCCCCAATGAGTCCAGAGATAACACGTCGAACCACGAATAACGAAGGTCACACTGTAGCGCGTGGGAAACGGCTAAAGGAAACCACCTGAGGAGTCGTTTCCTCTTTAGAAACGGCAAGATGAGGTCCCGTGACACCTCTGGGAAGACATTGGGGTTCTTCAAGGCCGAAACAATTTTGAAGCGCTGTCTTTTGCTGTTTTGTTTTCATGTTGCAGTTACAGGGGCTTTACTAGAGATTTATGGCCATGCCGATACCATTGGAAGGATTTGTCAGAATTCGAAGGGCTTCCGGGCAGATAGGGAGAATCTGCAGGAGCATGAAATGAACAGGGAAAAAAAATCTGGAATGCGTGGATGTGATGCGTTCGCCCTTATGCAGGGGTATCGGCGCAAAAAAAAAAAAAAAACTACAGTGGTCTGCTTTTGTCAGTCCTAGAAATTCGCTGCCTGCAGACAATATGAAAAGAAAACTTGTATATGCTGAATATAGGGGAGTTAAGTTCATGTCGGTTCAGGTACATTATAGCCTACGCCGGCAATACATATTACGTTCAATCAATCACTCAAAATGAATAAATAAATAAATAAATAAATAATTATATATTAACATTTCTTTGTTTCACAACAAGAGGTACAAATATGTATATATGAAAGAAGCTGCCATTGAGACGCTCAATTCATAATAGTATAATATTTCTGTTGCCAACAACAGTAGCATAAATAGTAGGATTGCAAAAAGGCGGAGGAAATGTTAATGGTTATGTCGCCATTCGTTAGAGAAGTTCACATACATCGGCAGAGTGCATATTACAACGTCGCACTATGTTTACAGTAGGATGAATGTTGAGAACGTGGGCTCTATTTGAGTGTAGTAATTTTTTTTTTGGAAAGGCAAAACCTTGAACTTTCCTCGCAGGCAGCAACCTCTTCTACAGATAATGCGGCATTTCTAACAAACTTCCGCTGATAGTGGGAAGATTTAGAACCTCAGCCATGATTTTCTTGAATTTTCCTAAATTTAACCGTATTTTTCTCGTTTTTCTTCGAACGGATACCAAAGTATTTTGAGGAGCGCCAAGATAGGGAATGCAGAATTGACACAGCGCCGTGCTCTCTACTAGGCTGCAGAAACAGGGGTCTTTTAGGGGCGAAGCACCTTATAGGGTCGAGCATTGCCCGTCACGGAGAAATTCGTCGATGTGAGACTCACAAAAAAGAATTAACAGCAGACTAACATCCATCACATTAGTGATATGCAACAATATAAAACGCCTAGAAGCACAAACCCATTATACATATCGGCGACCTCAACGTAGACGGGCCTTAGAACCTATAGCTTCACCAACTCGTCACGACTCACTTCGTGGAAATGCGTGGATTTTTTTTTTTTCTTCCCACATTCACTACCACCTCCAAGCAGATATGGAAAATTGGAAAGAACACGACCTCAAAATTTTCGTTAGGCTATACATTCGAAACAGTAAGACGGGGCGAGAATTCGTGAACGGACGCTTTGCATCCTGTTAATAACGGTAGAGTGGCGTGAGAGGCACCAAGCTATATATTTTTAGTTTCTGCCTAATTTCTCGCCAGTCTGAAATAAATAATTTATCAAACGTAAAAAAAAAATAAGTTCACAACTTTGGTTTCTTACGCTTTTTTGTTCTCGCCGTCGTCTTCTACTCGTCGTCTTTTACGGATCCTCGACACCGACATGTTTATCTTTCCAATGCTGCCCCTAAAGCTCGAAGCTTCGTGCGGGCTATAGTGCCCAAGCATACACCCGGGGTTGTTATCTTCGTAATATTCATATGACACGCTCCGTCGAGTTTCCCCACATGACGTACATTCTCATCATTTTTTTACTAAATCTCGTTTTGTAACTACGCTTATTGCCTTGTCTCAAACAAAAAATTACAGCACATCCAAGGGAGTGAATGACGATGAGTGGGGCGAAGCGTCCGTCCGTCCTGTATGTATGTATGTATGTATGTATGTATGTATGTATGTATGTATGTATGTATGTATGTATGTATGTATGTATGTATGTATGTATGTATGTATGTATGAATGTGGATATGCTGCGCTGGCTACACCACAGGGATGAATTGCCTATCAGGAGTTTTCCCCCTGATACAGTTATTTCCTTGGAATTATTATAAAAACTTCACCTCATAATGTAGTTTTTTTTTCGTTAGTTACGCAGTTCGTTTTTTCATGACTGGTTTTCAATTAGTCATCTACCCTTTTTGACTTTTCCGCCCCCGTCAAAGTTTTTCGTAAGCAAATATATTTCTGTGTGCCTACTTGCTTTCATATTCTTTAAGGTTCTGCCTTACTAACGTAATTTCGCTTTTTGCTTTTCTATCCTCATATCCCGCCCAGTCCATGTCACCTCAGAAGTAAACACATATATGACGATGCTGTCGTGTGTTTTTGTGGCCTGCATAGCTCCGTCCTCATACTTCTGGTCCCGTCTAGTGTTGTTTAATTCCTTCAGCTGTTTATACTTGAGCAACTTCACGTCGCAACAGCATGATCTAGAGCCGCGGTTCCTGAACTACCCAGCAAATGGACTGGGAAGTAATAATGTGAATGACGATTGACGAGGATGATTCTAGAAACTTGTGATCTGCAGACGATGTCACGCTCTTGAACTGCGATGTCGACGAATCGCACGATATGAGTGAAAAAAAAATACCAGCAAAGTCTTAAAGTGGGATGAAAATAGATATGCAGAATACAAAGGCAATGTTTGGTGGGCCGGTGAAAAAGTGACAGTTCGAAATTGGCAGCCAGACTGTTTATATTTTATGTATACAAAAGTATGTATATTTCGGTCAAGTGCCGTGTAAGGGAAGCTGGCTGAAGAATAATGATGGGCGGTAAGTTGCTGCTGTCACCAAAGAGGAAAGTACGCAACCGTTGCATTTGTCAGTATTAGGAGATGGGCCACGAAAGGAAGTAGCAATCAAACTACAAAAAGAAGAAGTTAAGAATCATGCCACAGAACATTCAGCGAAAATAATGTATCTGGACCAGCTACGTAATTTGCAGGACGTACAACTGGTGGTCAATCAAAGCAACGGAATCTGCCACAAGTGATGGGAAACACAGTCGAGTACAGCGGCTAGCTGGATGTGGTGGTGAAATGAATAAATTTGCGGGTGCCGAAC